>NC_066623.1:34623356-35223356 GCF_025201925.1 Gopherus flavomarginatus | reverse complement strand
GCCCTTCATTGGAAGCAGGGCTTACAGCCGGGGTTGTTTCATGCTATCCTGGAAGACGAGAGGCCTCTTATTTCTCTGCATGATCACGGACCACCCGAGATGACCAAAGTGAGCATGGTAGTACTGAGCACCCAGCTTTAGCTCTGAGCAGGATTTATAAGGGTGGGTGAGCAGCATTATCCAGGGGTACTGATGGGGAAACAGGCACAGAGGGATCATATCACTTACATTAGGTCACAAGACAAGTCAGCCGCAGAGCTGGGAACAGGACTCCCATCGCCTTCCACCACAGGAACACCTGGGCCTTCCCTAAAGTTCTGCATTCTCTGTGAGAGCATTGGGGGAAGGTGGGACTGGCTGTGGGGAGAGGCGGGTACTGGGGCAGGGGCTTTGTGATTCCTCTGCAAGGCTTCTGCACTGAGCTCACCCTGCTGCAGTGGGCAGGTTTTAAATTTCATCCTTATTCCCTCTCCATTTGAGATCTTTTCACACATTGATTATCAGGAGGCTGGATCATCTGTCCCTCTGGCAGCTCTGTCAGTTGCCTATTGCTAATGCTGTTTGTCTGGGAGAGTTGCAGAAGCCTCCATGCTCGGGGCTGGGGTTCTTCTTGCCCTTGTGACCATGAAGAAGCAGGTGGTGTGAACCCAAAGGGATTCTTTGCTGAGGAAGATTAGCCCTCAGAGACCTGTTGCTCCCTGGTTTTCTAGCTCACAGACAGAGGAATGCAGCTTGTGCTGCACAGGGCCAGCAGCCGGGCTGTCTCAGTCCTGGGCCAGAGTTAACAATCATGGAGCTGATTGTTGACTACATTGCAATGGCCAGACCGCCATATAGTACAGCATACATGGGCTGTATAGAGTGCAGAAGGAGAGGCATCCGTTTTATAAAGCATGTGACAGAATCCCTTTTCTGTGCGTCTGAAACACAGACAGTTTATCACAGTCATTAAGCACTGCACCTGCTTGTGCCGTGAAACTGTAAGCTCTTGGGACGTTCACATTCCACCAGTTGTCCAGCACTGTACAAAGTAATGCTTCATGCTTCAGGGCATAAGATGATCACTAGTTGTGGTCAAGAAGAAATTCCTCCTTCCTCTTTTGGGTCTGGGATTGCACAACTAGGCATGTGAGGAGGGTCTTACACCTTCCTCTGAAGCATCAGATATCAGTCTCCATTTGAGGCAAGATATTGTGCTAGACCAGGGGTGGGCAAACTTTTTGGGCTGAGGGCCACATCTGGGTGGGGAAATTGTATGCAGGGCCGAGGCAGGGGGTTGGGGTGTGGGAAGGAGTGCAGGGTGTGGGTGCGGTGTGCAGGAAGGGGCTCAGGACAAGGAATTGGGGCAGAGGAAGGGTGCGGACTGCAGGAGGGGGCTCAGGGCAGGGGTTGGGGTGCAGGAGGGGTGCGGGATGTGGCAGAGGGCTCAGGGCAGGGGGTCGGAATGCACAGGGGTGCGGGGCACAGCAGGGAGCTTAGGGCAGGGGTTTGGGGTGTGAGATGTATGAGGGGACTCAGGGCAGGGAGTTGGGGTGTAGGAGGGGTGTGAGGCATATGAAGGGGCTCAGGGCAGGGAGTTGGGGTGCAGAAGGGGTGCGCGGTGCAGGCAGGCGGCTTAGGGAAGGGAGTTGGGGGGGCAGGGTGCAGGAGGGGTTCAGGCTTTGGGGTGGCAGAAGTGCGCACTGGGGCCAGGGCAGGCTACCTGCCAGCCTGGCCTGTCCCTGGCCCCGCACCGCTCCAGGAAGCGCTGCAGCCCCTGGGGAAGACGGGGCAGAGGGCTCTGTGTGCTGCCCTTGCCGCGCCTCCAGGTACCTCCCCCAAAGCTCCCATTGGCCGCAGTTCCCCATTCCCGGCCAATGGGAGCTGCGGGGACGGTGCCCGGAGGCAAGGGCGATGCACGGAGCCCTCTGCCCTCCCCCACCCGGGGGCCATTTCTGAGAGTGGCGCCGGGCCCGCAGCGCCACGGGGGGCAATCCCACGGGCTGGATCCAAAGCCCTGAGGGGATGGATCCGGCCTGTGGGCTGTAGTTTGCCCACCCCTGGGCTAGACGGAAGGCTGTACTATTTCTGTGTGGCAATTCCTATGTGCCTATTGCCTCTACGCAATGGCTTTTGGAGAGCGGTTTTTTTAAGTTTGCCCTGGGCCACACGGAAAGCCCTTTAGTGTAACATAGCAGGGCACAATGAGCTGTTGAGGCTGTATTTTGTTACACAGCACTGTGGAAACACTGCCTGATATTTGGTAACCATTTATCACCAATATTTGACATTGTGAAAAATTGTCCAGTGAGCAAAAGCAGAATTTAGGGAGCAGATACTTGCAATAAATATCTCCAGGTAATAAGCAACAGGGTTACATGCTTGTTTCATGATAGAAAGAGTAGTAAAGTCTCTGCTGGGTAACCTAAAAGCATCAGGTTGTGAGCAATAGTGCTGGCTGATGATTTAAAGCCCTTTTTTCTGGGAATAGCCATTCATAAGCATCCCTTCTCTTTTTGGCATGTGGCACCACAGTGATTCACAGGGTTTGACTCCCCTCGGTACTTCTTTAGAGCGAGTGTTTCATTAATTACCATTTGCATTTCATTCCAGAATGCGGGGGGAGGGGGGAGGGTGGTATGTTTCGGAGACACCTTTTCAGTTTCTAGCATCATTTCCATGCACAACAAGTTCTGAGCCGCAAAGGGGAACAAGCAAGGGAAACATGTCTTGCAAGCTGTTTATGAAGCACCATCCCTCCCTGCTTGCTGCGGTGATAATTCCAACATGTGTGGTGGGGGGAGCTGGTTCTCCCTGCTTGGCATGGTACTTAATGTGACAGTTTTGCCCTAACAGCTCGAGTCGAAGTGCTGAGGAGAATTTACTGCACAGGTTGCCTTTCTCTTGTGACCCTGAGCAGGGAAGCAGGTGACAGGTGTCTCCTTGATAGTGCTGTGGGAGCTCTGATGGGTAGGAGGCGGCTCACCAGGGATAAATATTAGCACAGTATATGCTGTCACATGGGCTACGGTAGTGGGTACACTGCAAGCACTGGGAACATATAGCTCATAACTCACAGGTGTGGTGTCCCCCTTCTCCCCTGACCCATAAAGAGGAGAGGGGGCCAAAAGACCCGTTCCAGGGAGCTGGAATAAATGAAAGCTCAGGAAATGGCCTGGTAGGAGAAGAGAGGAAATGGTCCCTGGGAATCAGGAGTTGGATGGTGGGAAAACCCAGGATATTGTTCCTTTAAGGACTCAGGATCAAAAGCCCTGTAGTGTCCAGTGTGGGCAGAGCTATCCGCTCTTCCAGCCAACTGGGAGCAGTGCTCTGGAGGAGGGCGGTATATAGACTGCATGGGCCAGCAGAATATGGGAGATGCTAGCATGAGAAGGAAGTCAGAGGCAGTGGTGAGCAGTAACCCTGGGAAGGGCAGATGGTGGGTGGGGAAGATCTCCATGTGGATGGCAAAAGAGCCAGAGATAAGTATGAATCTTTGGGTGGCAGTGAGCAGTTCTGGATTTACCATGGTGCTGGGCCCAAGCTCAGAAAGGGAACCATAACACTTGCTTTCTCCCCTCTTGCAGAGCTGCACAAGTGGCAGAGCCTCCAAGCAGCAGGATATAGCATGGGAGCTCAGAACCCAAGGGGCCCTGGGAGCTGTAGTTCCTTGGCCAGCTCCCTGCCTAGAGAGCCTGCCCTGGAGCAGGGAAGGAATTACATTTCCTAGCATTCCCTTGGCTGCAATCAACAGGAAAGGGTTGAGGAGGGAATGGGGAAGCTGAGACCCCATGCACTGCAGCTTGCTGTGAATGGAGAGCTGGCTGCTAGAAGGGGGTGGCAGTGTGAATGGGGAACAAGTATGCCCAAGGACTAGAAGATATCACCCTCAGAAGACTTTCCCAGACTGGTTTAGGGATGCTGCTGTGACCTTGCCTGGCAGCCCCCAAAGAAGGAACTAGGTGGAATGAATGGACAGTGCATCTCTCTATCTGAAGCCTAGCAAGGGAGGTATGTGGACCCTACTAGGAGAAGTTAAAATGAAAAGTAAGGGAGGAGAGGCTCTACTAGAGGACCTGGGCATGCAGGAGAATTTCCACTTCTGAGCCATGGAAGCAGAAATTGACTTTTCCTTTCCAGAGTTATCCAATATTCAGAAAGGGAATCTAGCACCTGCCTTCCAGATTTGAACATACTCAACACTCAGGAGTGCTCAAGCTCAATTTGAGCAGCCGTTATTTCATTTCTCCCAAATCAAATATGCTGATCCACTGTAATTTGCTGTAGAAAAAGTAGGATAAAATTGAGCAACAAATGCTGGGGTCTTCCCAGTGCTAACTAGGACTGGAATTACTATTTTCAACAGCCATTACCATTTTTTTTTAGCTTTTTTTTGTTTAAAAGGAAGACAGTAATATTGCATTGGCAAATTCCCCATAGAAATGAAGAGTGAAAGAAAAGAATAATAAAGGCACCTCAGTTCTTCTTCATTTATGTAGGACAGTCTTATAATATGGATCCAGATATCCTCCAATCACACAAGCTGAAAATTGTGCCACTTTACTGCAGTTCTGTAACCATGCGGAAACCAGTCCTGTCTGTGTTCTGTGCACATCCAAAATTCTTACTGAATTCAGAATTCAGCTGATGCTCAGGGATGGGAACCTCCTGGCACACCAGCCTCCAAAATCATTCACGCTGCACTTTCTGCACGACTGTGTGCTAGCTGAGGGGTGTGTGGGAATTGGTGGCCTCTGCTGCAGGTGATGGGCATGTCAGGTACTTAAAGCCATGGCCTAGAGGAGGGAAGTGGCTAACTGCAGAATCTGCAGCTGCCTAGGGCCAGCGCTGAGAATTTAGAGTCCCTAGTGCTGCTGTTGCAAGGTTCGAGCATGCTCAGCCTTGGAATGCCATCCCTCCCTTGACTAGTAGCTGCAGCTATCTAAGGCTGGCCTCTGACAATTGGCCCCATGGCTATAGCCAGAGAAGCTTCAGGTGGCTCTATGACTACTGGGGGCCACTAAGCTAGAGCAGATAAAGAAACTGGAGTTAACCTCAAGGAACAGAGGTCACCAGTAGGAAAGGAATGTCAAGGGGAGCAGGGAAAGAGGAAGTAGGTCAGGCTTGCACAGGGAGAATAGCCCCAGCTGGTTAGGGAGCATGTCCAAAGTAGAAAGGAAACAAGTATGGGGAGAGGTAGTGGTGATCACGTAATTGACTCACATGTAGATGGGAGTAGATGGAGAAAGGCTAGTGTCTTCAGATTCCCAAGGGCTAAGTTCTCACTTTGGGGAAATGGTGTTTGCCAGTGCCTTGCTCAAATGGCAGGATGGGTGCTGAGGGAAGGATTTGTCAGAACTGATCAGGTATCTGCTGGCTTAGAACTTTGAGCTGAGACTAGGACCACATACAGTGACTGGTGAAATAGGGTGATACTGGAGACATGGCTATAGAAGGTCTGAATGAGGAAGGAGATAAATGTGTGGGGAGTTTCCCTGATCACTATGAAAGTTCTGCTCACTGTGGACACTGGTAAACCCACATGGGTGTATAGTACAGCTCAATGAGAAACTGGGGGAGCTGTGTATGGCAGTGCATATAGTCATGTAGAGGTGTGTGATTCAGTACCGGGTATACTATGGCACTGCCACACCAGGCCCACACTTGGAGCCCACAATAACTACATGGGGGCCCACAAATATGTTTGGCACCGGGGCCTACAAAAGGTTAATCTGGCCCTGGGGCCAGTGAGGGCCTTTATTGGTGGGACTGTTTGGAACTGTTTGTGGGCATAAAACCCACCCCAAGTGGAGGGCAGTAGGACTTATGAGAGAGGCTGTGGGGAATCTGTAGGGGTATGTGGGCATAGTGAGCATCAGTTTGCAGCAGTGTTTCTCAGAGCCGGAATCTACAGACTTGGGCTTGCAGGGATTGTGCTCCAGCCACCTCCTTTCCGAGGCTCCAGAGCCGAACCTCCAGCCTGAGCTGCAATGTCTACACAGCTATTTTAAGTGATGTAGCATGAGGTTCACTGCAGCAGGCATGAGCTGTAACATACACCTCCTCACAGGGCCCAAGAGCCTGGGTTCCAGTCTGAGCCCAATGTCTACCCCACAATTAAACAGCCCCTTAGCCTGAGTCAACTGGCCTGGGCAAGCTGCAGAGGTTTAACTGCAGTGTAGACATATCCTTAGGGACCCTGAAAAGGGAGAACAGAGGAAGGCTGCTAAAAGAAATTCTGGCCATGAGGGACAGCTCAAGAAGCAGCACCCCTGTTGCCAGGGCCCTGAGGAAGTAGGTGGGATCGTCCCCCATAGATTAATAATCTTCCAAGACTGGAACTTTCAGACTTTGAGACTCTCAAATAAATGAACAAAAACACCAGCTGCAGATCTGCAACAAATTCCATCTGTGCTCCATGCTGTTCTACAGGGGAACACAGAGTGGGTGTTTCCCATCAACCTACCAGATAGGCCATCCCATGCACAGCCACCCAGCACACCAATGCATAACAGAACCCTGCTAGCTAAAACTGCTCTGCTTATGCGGTATTTTTTTCATTGCAAGATTTTGCAAGAAGAATCAATCACCGAGTGACATTCTCCGCAGTGCATGAGCTGGAGGTCAGATTGGATAGTCAGAAGAGTCCCTTCTGGCCTTAGAATTGAGGAACACTTTTACAAGAGGGAGCCTGAGAAGACAAAGGAACTTGTCACGCTTAATTCTTGTCAAATCTGCCAGAGCTGCTCCTTCTACCTGATCATCTGTCTGAATGTCGCGTTCTCACACAGCTGTAATGAAACTCCCCTCTCCAAAGGGCAATGTTTCTCCGGAGAAGCCAAGGAGAGATCAATTGAAAAGGATCAGATTTCTAGCTGGAAGCAGGCAGGTCCAATGATCTGCTGTGCTAAACAGGACATTCAGCTCAGATCTGCAACCCAAGAAACCACTTCCAGAGGAGCTGTGGCCAACGGCAGAAGTTGCATTCCCTGAGCCTTGCTAACGCACTCTGCTGATGTGTGGTAAGCGAAACGTAAGGCTGAGGGGCTGGAAGAAGGTTTACATTAAAGCAGGAGACTCCCAGGATGTATAGCTCCTTCCCCGCCTCTGTATTTTTGTGATTCACTCCTGTTTCTCTGGCCCTGCAGTGGCTGAGTTCCAGCACTGCAGGCTCCTGTCAGCTCTGTGAGCTAAATGCAGAAGCTTTGAGGGACAGGAGCCAGTTACATATTAGCAAAGGGTCAGAGCCTAAATCAGTGTTGCCCCACATCAAGAGGGCTGGCACGGACTGTAACTGACACCACTGGAGCCTTCTGCTGGACCTACAGACTCAGATTCACCTCAGAGTTTGGCCCCTTCTCTTTTGCTTCCTGGGCCAGTTGGAGCTGGTGATCTTGCAAGCCCCTGGCTCAGAGCCATTGGAGCTCTCTGCACTGTCAAACCCCTGAAGGGAATTCCAGGTGAAAACCTGATTGTTTTTTCCCTGGTTTCAGCTGGCTGGCTGGGTTGTGTGACAGAGCAATAGGCCTGCTGGACCTGGAGTTGACTGTAGGGAACATGGGTTTGACACCTGGGTGAGCAGGGGCTGGGAGTGCTGTGGAGGCAACACATGCTCTGGGGGAGGAGGTGTCTCTCATTTTCCTTGAGAGTGAAAATGATGCTGAGTTCAATGACCCTCAGACTTGGGTGGGTGGTGATGGAGTGTACCGATACCACGGAGTAGCAGTCATGAAGGGGTTAATAGATGGAGCGATTACTCCCCAGGGGTGACTAAGTGGCTGGCTGAATACAGCTGGGATAAAAGGCTAGATCTTAGACAGAGGGGTGGCTGCCACTGGCAGAGAGCTTGGGACTGGAGTTACCTTGAATAAACTCTGCAGCAGCAGACTGGGAGAGAAGTGTCTAACGACTCAGGGAGATGGAGCCAGAGAGGACAGCTTGGTGCCAGGCCCCTGAAGCAGGCAAGAGGTAGGAACAGCTCAGGGAAGCAAGGAAGCAGCCCTGAGCTGCCTAAACACAGTTCCTGGCCTCAAACCCAGAGAGAGTGGGCCTGGGTTCCCCTAGTACTATCCCCCAGGAGGAGAGATGCAAGCCCCAAGTGCAAAGGGGCCAGGGCTACTGAGGTCTGGGTTGGAGATGAAGGCTCAGCCCAAAGCCCTTGGACCTCTGATTCTGTTTGAACTTACTTGAGCACCCTGGCAGAGGTGAGACTCTAGGAGCAACCTGCCCACAGGGTCATGTCTCAAGAAGGCAAGATCGCCATGGAGCCTGGAAAGTGAGTGCTGGCAGGGGGTGCCTGACATGAAGAGTATGTCTGACATGTGCCACGCTCAGCCAGGAGGGGGTGCACTGGCCAGCAATGGTATATCTGCACTGTAATTAGACACCTGCGGCTGGACCATGCCAAGTGACTAGGGCTTGGGCACAGGGGCTGTTGAATTGCAGTATAGACATCCGGGCTTGCGCTGGAGCCTGGATTCTAGGACCCTGCAAGGTGGGAGGGTTCCAGAGCTCAGGCTGCAGCCCCAGCCAGAAGGTCTACACTGCAATTAAACAAGTGGTCAGTCTCAGCCCTGTTAGCCTGTCAACCGGCACAGGCCAGCTGCTGGTGTTTAACTACAAACCCTGTGTGACCCACAACAGGGGTCTGAGCCTGACCTGACATTTGCAAAAAGGCCGGGTCTTTGCCCTGGGTCAGACCAAAACTCTGCATCCAATGGGGGTGTTGAAATCCACAACCAGGTCTGAATTGTGCAGTGTGAACTGATCTCTGTTCAGGTAGGCTCCTTGTGTAGCTACTCTTGGACATAGGGATGTACAGCATCCCTTCCCACCTGTATGATGTGCTTCCCCTGCAGTCTGAAGGACCCCATCTGTTTACCTTCTGCCACTGCATCTTGGATCCCACCATCAGAAGAGAATCAGGCCATTCCTACTGCGAGGAAATGCCTCTGATCTGAGTGGGGAGACTGAAATTCCCTGCAGATCACTGTTATCTAATATAATGGCATAGTGAGGACTGCAGGGCTGTCAATAAATGATGTAACATATTAGGAGGTGGCTGAGGCCTTAATTTTGCATATTTGTTTCAGTGTTAGAAGGGTGGGCCTTGAAAATCACCAAAAAATATGGTATGTGAATTGCAGAGGGCCCTTCACCTCTAGGACACTGGTGGAAGTGAGCCGAGGCTGAGAGCTGGTACCATGTGGTGACTGTCTGGGGGCCTACCTGACACGAGGTAGTGGGTTTCGGTCCTGTTCTCAGTGGAGGGGTGTCCATGTCCCAGACAACGCCCGTCCGTCTGCCTTGGGTGACCTGCTGAATGGTCTGTGGAGACTGACTTCCCTTCTCCCCAAATGTCCTGCCTTCGCTCCACCCCAGAGTGCTGCTGCCTCTAGGGCAGGGCTGACCACAGTTTGAAGCTGGCCTGTGGGAGGAGCATGCACTGCTGCTGGCTGTTGCATTGTAAGAGCCTCAGGGAGACAGGACTTCTGCTTCCAGGGCTGTCCTTGCTGTACCTAAAACTGAAGTGACCTTTTCTTCCAAAACCATGGGGAGAAAGAATCTGGGGGTCAGGGATGGGGTCATTCCACTGCCAGTTTGGTGTCCTGTGGTTTTGTGTCGTGGGTTACAGGGAACTTGTTAAGCCGAGGCACCAGGATTCAGCAGTGAACCCCTCCAATGCCACTGAATGGCATCAAACTCCTTTAGGCTCCTCCAAAAAGCCCAGCCCAGCCCAGGTCTCTACTCCCTGAGCATCCACCCAGTTAATCTCACCCAGACACTGGGCTCAGTGTAAAAGCCAGGGTGGACTCCCTGGAGACTATGTCCAGTTTGTTCCTAAATACTGATCCAAGAATATAAAAGGGAGATTCCCAGTGCCAAGACGTGGGGCTACATTGGAAACAGACACCCTGAAAGAGCTGACTTTGTGGCGACTGGCAGTCAGCCCTTATAGATATAAATATGAAACCCACCCCCCCACAAACCTTTCTTTCCAGCACAACTTGCTGCAGTAAAAACTTTGTTCTCTTCACACTGAAATTATGTGTCAGCTAGGTCCCCCTCTTCTTGTTATAAAATTTTTAGTCTTATTTCTTTTGTTAAATCGTTTGTATACAGCTCCATAGGAAATCAGCTTTGAATTGATCACCTTTGCCTTCGTTGTTAATGGTTGATGAAATTAGATATCCAATTTTATTTAAAGGAAGGGAATCCTGCCATGCCTCCTGAAACATACATAGTCTGCTCACTAAATCATTTTGATGAATAACATCGTAATAACCCTATAAAGAAACACTGAACTCATCCAGCATGATCAGGCTATAGAGACATGCCAGAAACTGCAGCTGCAGCAACTTCATTTACCCAGCTACAGAAAGGGAGCAAGCAGCTTTGCTGTTGTGGGTACTGAATCATATTAGATTCCATAGCATTTGTGTTGGCGTTTTAGAGGGTTTGCGGGGAATCTCTAGGCATGAGTTGAGGGGCACCAGGAAAGTGGACATATTCATTGAGCCTTCTTTGCTGCATCTAAACTCTGGTGGTGCACAGCCCTCTCCAGTGTAGTCTTTTGCTCACATTCCCCAGAGGAGAATTGCCCTGATGAGGTGATGGGTTGTTTTTCCATGCGGTCGCTCTGGCTGTCCTGCCCAGATGGGGATGAGAACCAGCCCCAATGGTACTATAACTCTCTGGGGTCTCGCAAGGCCAGTCTCGGGGCCATTAACCAAGTCTTTGCATAGGCCAAGATTCAGTATGACCCAAATTGCTCTGCCCTCCAGCTGGGGATGAGGTGGGAAGTCAAGTGCCACGGACCGGAAAGGGGAAAGTATCCAGAACTGGGGTCTCTTTGTGGAGAGAATTATGGAATAGTGGATGGAGGTTTCTCATAAAACAGGAGGATGGGGGAACTGGCCTTGAGCATAGAGAGAGGTGATGCCCTGCTTCACCAAGGGCTCAAACTGTTAACTCCCCAGAGCTCCCTGTCAGCATGAAACAGCTTGTCCTCTGCACTGCATGGGGTATGAGGAATGCAGCTAGCATCCACCCTGTCCCTGGGGTGGCCCCTCTATGACTGTGAGTTGCAGCCATCCTCAGTGTCTTCTTCATGTCCTGATGCATGTGAATATTCAACACACTGGGGAAGTGGGAGTGTCTGGATGAAAACTGATCAGTAAACAGCTAGAACTTGAGCTAAAGAACCACACTGCACCCTCTGGGGCTGTAACAGACTCATATCCTCTGCAGATTGGGCATGTGCTCACCAGTGGTTGACACAAAGTCCAAGTTGTTAGGTTCTTAAAAAGAATGAAGCTTCCCTCACGGTCTCCTTTGTGTCAAGTATCAGAGGGGTAGCCGTGTTAGTCTGGATCTGTAAAAGCAGCAAAGAATCCTGTGGCACCTTATAGACTAACAGACGTTTTGGAGCATGAGCTTTCGTGGGTGAATACCCGCTTCTTCAGATGCATCTGAAGAAGTGGGTATTCACCCACGAAAACTCATGCTCCAAAATGTCTGTTAGTCTATAAGGTGCCACAGGATTCTTTGCTGCTGTCTCCTTTGTCTCACTGAGTGTGCAGGCAGAGGCTGTTCTAAGACATTAAGAACTGCTTCCAGCCCTGTATATGGAGGTTGTTGGCTCTGTCCCCAAGCAATAACAACATTGACATTCACGCTTTCAGCTATTTTATTGTTTGGAAGGAGGTTGGGTGAAACCGCATTGAAGCTGTTGGATATGCTGGCTGCCTTCCAGTCAGGCTAAATGAGGGAGCAATTACAAACCGCTGTTTAGCGATAGCTGGAATAATGGAAAGTGCCATGCTGGGGACTGATAACAACTGCCACCACCCAAAGACTAGACTGATAACAAACACAGGGAGCTGGGGATTGCTTGGATTGCAGCTGTGTGTCTGAGAAAGCAGCAGCAGAAACACAAGAGAAGCAGACAGGAAACCCCAGACACAACCAGAGAAGCATTTTTAGTGTGACCCTGAGAAAAACTGAGAGGGCGCTCTAGGGTAGAGTACTAGCTGGAAGGAGATTTAGAACTGTGAGCAAAGAAACTGTCACCTGCTGTGTGATTCCTGTTGTATTCAGGGAAACGAGGCTTTATATATACTGTAAATAAACCTGGTTGCATCAAAGCATGGGTTCTCAGACTTTTGCACTGGTACCCTGTTTCACACAGCAAGTCTCTGAGTGTGACCCCCACCTTATGCATTAAAACACTTTTTTATATATTTAACACCACCATAAATGCTGGAGGCAAAGCAGGGTTTGGGGTGGAGGGTGACAGCTCTCAACACCCCATGTTACAACCTTGCGACCCCCTGAGGGGTCCCAACCCCCAGTTTGAGAACCCCTGCATCAGAGAAATACCTAACTTCATCATTAACTTCTCCTCCCAACAGAAACAACCCACAAGACCCTTATTATTGGTTAACTGCATGGCTCAGCAGGGATAAGCATATCAATAGTCATTTTATTGGAGCCATACAGCTGATGTGCTCCTCCGTGGCTGTTGGGTGAATAGGGAGCGACTGCAGGGAGGAGGCTGTTTGCTGGGGTCTGCTCTGAGCATTCAAGGCCCCAAGGCCAAGAGGAAACTCTCCCTCTACCCAGAGGCAAAAATGTCAGCTTAAGTGTCACGTCCCCAAACTGCAGGTCCAAAGCCCCAATCACCTCCTCCCCAGCTAACAAAACCTTCAGCATCCCTCATTCTGCAGGTCAGCTCTGCGTAGCTGTGTGACGGAGTGTATCTACTCTGCACCGACCCAGCTGGGATTGACCACACTCTGTGGGCCGAAGAGGCCACACCTTCTCACCCCTGCTGGGCATGCTCCAACTGGAGATAGGCTATAAAAGGGAGCAGCTCAATCAATCTGAGATGGCTGAGGAGGAGAGCAGGCATATGTGGATGTGGCAGGCTTCTGCTAGGAAGTTGTTGGAGCTCCAGTCTGCAGAGGCTGAACCAATGGAACCAACGGCAGAATCCATGCTGAACCTGGAGGATGAGACCCCTCCCCCATACCCCCCCACCTTTTCCCTGTCCCCTGACTTCCCCCTTCCTGACTGCCCCCCTGAACCCATGCTCGCATTCAACCCCCGTGTTCCCTGCCCTCTGACTGCCCCAACCCCTATCCACACTGCCAACCACCAATCCGAACTCCCCTGCCCTCTATCCAATGTCCCCGCTCCCTGCCCCCTTACTGTGCAGCACAGAGCACCAGGCCCTAGGAGCTTGCAGCCCTCCCACCCAGAGAATTGTACCAGCAGCAGGGTGAGCTGAGGCTGTGGGGGAGGGGGAGTAGTCTTCTGGGCCAGGAAGTCAGGGGACGGGCAGGAGGGTCCCACGGGCCGGATGTGGCCCGTGGGCCATAATTTGCCCACCCCTACCCTAAACCCAGGAGATCTAGGGCTGATTAGCTCCTATGGAGGCCAGGAACTTCTGCTTCCCCATTATCCCAAGGGGGAGAGATACTACTGAGGACCCAGCTAGGAGGGGTCAGTCCTTGGCACATGCAGAATTGGGTGTGATGGCATAAGGAGCCAGGTGGGTGTAGTTCCTTGTCCCACCACAAAGGGATGCTAAAAATAAAGGCGCCCATACTTACTCAGCCTGTGTCTTCACTGCAGAGTTGGTCTGAGCTCTTACCTGATGTTTCTCCAACTACATTCCTGTCCATATGCAGTCGGCTCACCCAGGCTTAGTGGAGCATTACACCCAAGCTGGCTGGCTCAGCAGGGGCTGTGGTTAGAGCCCAGGTGTTGCTTTCGCTTAGGCTGGTAATCCACCACTGCAGTGAGGATTCAGGCTAAACCACTCAAATACTGCTTGTCCTCCAACACCATCCTCTGATTCCCTGTGCTGTACCCAGGACAGACACATTCTCCCACACTTCCCCAGGAAAGACTCATAGAGCAGCTCAGCTAATTGCAGCTCAAAGAACCATGGGATGTGCCCCCAGGAGTCCTAGCAACACGGACAGGTAAGTGCAGCACCCGTGAGAACACAGTAGCTTGGGTAGCACTTTGCAGTGTGGTGGCTCACACCAGCCAATCAGTCGAGTTAATGCTGCAGTGAAGACTACCTCACCGTGGCTCTCTGTCCCCCTCTACTGGCTGGACCACAGGGAGGTTTAGGAGTCTATACAGCCTTGGAACCAACATAGCACAGGCATACCCAGAGACCCTTGCAACCAATGATCCACCCACAGGTGTCATGCTCAATAAGCATTGTTGGTGCACCTAGGCATACAGAAGATCTGAGCTTAGTTTCTCCATAGTTAAGGGTGCAACCAGCTTCCATTTGAAGCCCTAGTTTGGCTTCTTCCCCTCCCTCTATAACTTGAGCTTGGAAAAGTGGTTTGCCCTGAAAATCATCTGATGCACTCCAACAGTGACAGAGAATGTTTGTGGATATTCTGAAGATTATTAATCAAAGTGTTCTTGAGTTGCGGGTTGTTCCACAATTACACTGGTTTGAAATTAACTTTCATCTAATTTTTCTTTATTTCCCTCTGATCACCAAAAGCTTGGGGGAGCGGGTGTCATGTGACCTACAGAAGCCAGCAGCTGCATTTCCCATGGAACCAATAAAATCACCATCTAAAACAGCAGGATGCTGCATGAAACAGAACTTCACAATGACAGAAACTCCTTGGTTAAAAACTGAGAGCTGGGGGCTCATTCTGGTCAGAAGAAACCCCGTTAAATTCACCGGAGTGTCAAGTCTTTGAGAAATTGACACCAATCTCCAAAGTTGACATGCTGCACTGATATAAAGCAGGATTTAGGCCAGTACACGGTGGGGCATTTATACCAGCATGGTAGCCTGATTCTCTTTCTATAACCAGTCAGGTGGGTTTTTTACAAGGCTAGGAGGCTGACTCTGTGAACCAACACTGGCACAGGAAGGATGTAATGTAATTACAGCAGTGCAGTTTAGCCCCTATAATACACTGGAAAGATGTGGGACTAGGTGAAGTGCAAGGTACTTCTCTACTGTGAATAAAGCTGGTACAATCTCTCCCCAATATATTAACAAACATTTCTATGAACTGCTGCACCCTCCTAAAGAGAAGCACTGTCCTACCCACATCAGAGTTCCTTGCTAAATTTAAATCCCCCAGATTGACCGAAAATATACCCCAAACTCGAGCTAGTACGCTGCTCTGAATGAAATCCAGCTAGCAAACAGTGCCGAGCCAGTAGGCCTTGATGGTTTTGCCGTCAATTTCTGTAAGGAATTTTCTAATACCACCACTGTGGAGTAACCCAAAATATAATTACTCCAAAGTAATAAGGACGCTTTTACCTACTCTTAATAAGTCTGTAATTCTTGCCTTCCCAATACTGATAATCACTTGGAACTGTGGATCTCTCCCCCACTCCCCATCTCCCCCTTTAATATACCTGGCACAGTTCTTGCCAAGGTGTTTAACTGTCCGGCTCCTTCCTTCTTACTGTTATGATACATATGCACCGGTCTGGGTTTATAAAGCATGTGGCAGCTAGCAACAATGTAAGGCAAGTGTAGACATTATTTGCTTCCTACAGTGGTGCAGAATTGATGCCTTCTCCTGGGGCCTTCACACAGAGAAGGCATCTGACTGTGTCTCCTGGGATTTTTATTTACAACCCTAGAAGCATTTAATTTTCATCCTAAATCTTGTGTGTGGATCAATGCATTTGGTCAAGCTCTACCTGCAACAGCCATGACTAATAACCTACAATCAGAGCCCTCCAGGCTGGCATGAGGGACCAGACCAAGCTGCCATTTATCTCCCTTTTTATATGCAATCAGTCTGGGAATCTTTTGCCCCTGTTCATGTGTCATAAACAGATAGTTAAGGGTTAATAGAACAGGAGAGCTTCATGTCTCTTTTGACTGTAAAGGGTTAACAAGTTCAGTGAGCCTGGCTGTCACCTGACCAGAGGACCAATCAGGGGACAGGATACTTTCAAATCTTGAGGGAGGGAAGTTTTTGTGTGTGCTGTTAGATTTTGGTGGTTGTTCTCTCTGAGTTCTGAGAGCGACCAGACGTGCAACCAGGTTTCTCTCCAATCTCTGTGATACAGTCTCTTATATATCCAGAACAGTAAGTACTAGGTAGATAAGATGAGTTAGGCTTATGTTTGTTTTCTTTATTTGCAAATGTGTATTTGGCTGGGAGGAGTTCAAATGTGCATTTTGCTGAAAGGATTTTAATTTGTACTTCTATACTTAGGCTGGGAGGGTATTCCCAGTGTCTATAGCTAAAAGACCCTGTAACATATTCCATCTTAAATTTACAAAGATAATTTTTGCTGTTTTTTCTTTCTTTAATTAAAAGCTTTTCTTGTTTAAGAACCTGATTGTTTTTTTTATTCTGGTGAGACCCCAAGGGACTGGGTCTGGATTCACCAGGGAACTGGTGGGGAGAAAGGAGGGAAGGGGGAGAGAGAGGTTAATTTTCTCTCTGTGTTAGGATTACTTTCTCTCTCAGGGAGAGTCTGGGAGGGGGAGAGAGAAGGAAGGGGGAAGGTGGATTTTCCTCTCTGTTTTAAGATTCAAGGAGTTTGAATCACACAGTGATCTTCCAGGGTAACCCAGGGAGGGGAAGCCTGGGAGAGGCAACGGTGAGGGAAAGGGTTTACTTTCCTTGTGTTAAGATCCAGAGGGACTGGGTCTTGGGGGTCCCTGGGCAAGGTTTTGGGAGGACCAGAGTGTACCAGGCACTGAAATTCCTGGTTGGTGGCAGCGCTACAAGTACTAAGCTGGTAATTGAGCTTAGAGGAATTCATGCTGGTACCCCATCTTTTGGATGCTAAGGTTCAGAGTGGGGAATTATACCATGACACCATGGATCAGGGAACCCTTTGCCCCGTCCATGGATCATCTTCACCTCTCACAGGAATTGGCAACCACCATGAAAAAACGTTCCCTTTTTGTTGATGAGCTGCTAATATATTTAAGCTCTCTCCAAAGCTCTGTAACACAGAGCATAAGAATGGCTGTACTGGGTCAGACTAAAGGTCCATCTATCCCAGTATCCTGTCTTCTGACAGTGGCCAATGCCAGGTGCCCCAGAGGGAGTGAAAAGAACAGGTACCATCAAGTGATCCATCCCCTGTTGCCTATTCCCAGCTTCTGGCAACAGAGGTAGGGACACCATCTCTGCCCATCCTGGCTAATAGCCATTGATGGACCTATCCTCCAGTAGTTCTTTTTTCGAACCCTGTTATAGTCTTGGCCTTCACAACATCCTCTTGCAAAGAATTCAACAGGTTGCCTGTGCATTGTGGGAAGAAATACTTCTTTTTGTTTGTTTTAAACCTGCTACCTATTAATTTCATTTGGTGATCCCTAGTTCTTGTGTTATGAGAAGAAGTAAATAACACTTCCTTATTTACTTTCTCCACATTAGTCATGATTTTATAGACCTCAATCATATCCCCCCCCCTTAGTAGTCTCTTTTGAAAGCTGAAAAGTCCCAGTCTTCTTAATCTCTCCTCATGCAGAAGTTGTTCCATAAGCCTAATAATTTTTGTCACATTCTGAACCTTTTCCAATTCCAATTATTTTTAGAGATGGGTCGACCATATCTGCATGCAGTATTCAAGATGTGGGCACACCATGGATTTATATAGAGATAATATGATATTTTCTGTCTTATTATTTATCCCTTTCCTAATGATTCCCAACATTCCATTAGCTTTTTTGACTGCCGCTGCACATTGAGTGGATGTTTTCAGAGAACTATCCCCGGTGACTCTAAGATCTCTCTTTTGAGTGATAACAGCTAATTTAGACCCTATCATTTTATATGTATAGGTGGGATTATGTTTTCCAATGTGCTTTACTTTGCATTTATCAACATTGAATTTTATCTGCCATTTTGTTGCCCAGTCACCCAGTTTTGTGAGATCCCTGGACTATCCTTTATCTCAACATAGCTGTGGTGCTCAGGGGTGTGAAAAATCCACCCCCCTGAGTGCCGTAGTTATGCCAACCTAACCCCCACTGCACATAAAGCTAGTTGTCAGAAAAATGCACTATCACTGGGGGAGGGAGTGTTCCTGCAGCACCAGGAGAAGGTACAAGGGATGGTCTACACACAGACTTGTACCAACTTAGTTATTTTGCTGCAAATCCGTGGGTATCTAATGCAAATCTCCCATCTGACACTTGAAAACCTGAACTAACAATTGCCTTGAGCTCACTTCCAGTCTATGAGAACAACACCAGGCAGCGTTGTTCACTAATTCAGGCTGTCTTAGCCTTGAGAAGGAGACTGAATCAATGCTCATTCTGTAGAACCAGGACTGTCTGGCTTCCAACTACACATATGGATGATGATTTATAAACACAGCCCAAGCTGGGATAGGCACTGCAGAGCTACCATTAACTAAGCGTGTAATCCTCCCCCAGCTGTGCATGTATAACAAAGAACGTTGTATGTAGTGGGCTAACTGTTTCCTAACTATTTCCCCTTCCTGTCTGATTCTTAAATATTCTGCATGCCTTTCTTTGTCTGGGCATGGGATAAGCCAGTGACTCTCAAACTGTTTTTACTGGTGACCCCTTTCGCATAGTAAGCCTCTGAGTGCAACCCCCCCTTATAAATTAAAAACACTTTTTATATATTTAACACCATTATAAATGCTGGAGGCAAAGCGGAGTTTGGGGTGGAGGCTGACAGCTCGCGACCTCCCATGTAATAACCTCGTGACCCCCTGAGGGGTCCCAATCCCCAGTTTGAGAACCCCTGGTATAAACACTACTAACCACCGGTGGCAATTGTACTCCTGTAGAGTGGTCTTTATTGATGTATATTTTATTTCCAGATGTGTTTTGTAGAGGAAAGAATTAATAAAAAGATTACCCAGTTTAAAAAGAACCCTTTAAACTTTCCACCTAGTTAAATCTACTTGAAAACTTATGTACCGGCCACATATTAAAGAAAATAGGTTGCAGTTAAGCAAAATTATTAAATAACTTTATCAGAGACATATTGGAACCTGCTCCTGCTCCCACTGATTTGAATGGGAACTCTGGACCCAATCCTAAATAGATCAAACTCCTTTGAGACAATGCAGATAACTAAGCCCTGGAGAAAGCAAGGGAGTTCTGGGGACAAAGCATTCTCTGCTGAAGGTATCTGACTACAGAGGAGATCAGGCAAAACCAGAGTCTGACTGTCTTTGGGAAACACTGCAAAATCTTCCTCTTTGGAAAAGCCTTTCCACCATCGTTAGAGTATTCACAACACCGACACCTCCTTCTAGCCAGCCCTCCACCCAGCCCCAAAAACCTGTAACAAACAAACAAATCAACCAACCAAACAAAAATAACAAAATACCACAGGCAGAGTTTTAACTGCCTAAAGAGCGTAGTTGCCAGAAAAACCAGAGACTGCCTGAAGTTCCCTTGGGACTTTGCTACTGCTATTAGTTTTATGGGGCTGTCCTCAGGTACGAAGGTGATGGACAGCAGTATAAAACCTTTAGATAAATTCCTACTCACGTTGACTGGGAGTTATGGGCCGAAATGTAGTCTCAGTTATATGAACGGGAGCAATGGACCCTCTCCTGATCTCATTGATACCACTAAGGTTTTTTTACCATTTAATTGAGCTGGCGTAGAAAGGATTTTCTATTTCCTCCCAGAACAACCACCTTAATTCTGATCCCAGCTAAGTACTAGATCATCAGTAATCTCAGAAATAAACTGAACATGAAATCCTTCATAGACTTACAATTATCTCTGTACATATTAATTGCACATACTGATTGGCTTCAAATATAAGTCCATGGACACACAACTTTACTATGCATTATACATAACATATTATATACACGTTGCCTCTAAAATTCTATTTACAACATTAATCACAAGAAAAAGTATTTGCAAGTCCTTTTGCAAAATAAACAAAGAAATCTGTCAATAAAGGCTTGGCTACACTGGCACTTTACAGTGCTGCAACTTTCTTGCTCAGGGGTGTGAAAAAACACCCACCTGAGCGCAGCAAGTTACAGCGCTGGAAAGCGCCAGTGTGAACACTGCCCCAGTGTTCCCAGCGCTGTAAGCTAATCCCCATGGAGAGGTGGAGTACGTGCAGCACTGGGAGAGCTCTCTCCCAGCGCTGGTGCCGTGACCACACACACTTCAAAGCGCTGCCAGGGAGCACTCCCGCGGCAGCACTGTGCAGCTCAAGTGTAGCCATACCCTTGTGTTATTCACTGATAATTGGTCCAGCGGTGCCACCTGCGCTTGCATTGCAAGTACCTTACTACACACAGTGTCTTGCAGATTTCAGTGAGACTACTCATATAGTAAGGTACAGCTCACTGTGAGTAAAGGTGGCAGAACTGGGCCCAATATTTCCTACTTCAGTCTCCCTTTCACAAGAATATTTAGATACTGAAATCAAGATTACATAAATAGATTTGACAATAAAAGCTAGCCTCGGGTCAGAGTAAAGGGTGTTGTGAAGAAACAGGCATTTCTTGATATTTAACAATAATATTCACTATGTAGCACTTTTCATAAGTAGATTGCAAAGCTCTTCACAATCTGTCTACTGCACCTCAGTTTTAGATTAGTAGTTTATACTGCTGCTAATTGGAGCTGGACCTGAATCCAAATCCCAGATCGAAGCCTCACCCCAAGTCTCATCATCATTTGGACTTTGGGAACTTAAGGCTCTGGATCTCAACTTAGCCCATATCTCTATAACAGGCTTGTGACAGGCCAGGCTGGTTTAACAAGACGCAAAGTCCAAACACTTTTTTGAGTAAATAAAACATCTACCTGGATGTTATACCAGTAGAATTATACTGGCATGTCCACACAGGGAGTTATACCGGTATAACTATAGCAGTATAAATTCATACTGTACCTTCTGCTGGCATAACTTCCCGTATATGCAAACCCATAGAGCAAAACAACAATCAGGAGCTAATCCCAGTCCCTCACCCCAGGTGGACTGCTCTTACCTCCAGCCCTCTTCTAACGAGGCTTACCCTTTTCTAGAATGCTGGGGAATTATCCCCAATCAGCCAGCAAATCCTGTCACCCTGTACATCCCTACAATGAGGGCATGGCCCCTGCCCATATCAGGTTGGGGAAGAACTGAAATCCCCAATCTGGGGCTAAGCTCTGTTGCTTGGTTTCATCTCTACCGAAGCAAGAAACAGTCTACAGTGGATGCAGCTCCACTATGCTAGTCTGAGCAATGCAACTGCCTGCAAATATTCAAGTGAAATCAAGTAATTGTGGCCCCTTGGTAAAAGCAAAGGAAAGTTTTGCTGACTCTGCCTCTCGCTCCCTTCAAATCTCAGCTGAAATAAGACAGAGATCCAAACTCTCCCGTTGTGCAGGTCCACTGATCTCGTGGCACTTGCTCCAAGGGCAAAGTTGGCCAACGTTTCTTCAGACCATGGGAAATCTTTTTACCGACACTTGGAATCACACAGAACGGAGCTGGTTTCATTTCATTACAGGTTCAAATGTGGTGTTCAAATATTTCACTTGTTTTTGGGAAATATGGCCCACATTTTCAGGAACTTTTCAAAGGAAGCTGTTCTAGCTGCAAGATTTATGATTGAGAATCAAAACCTGAGATTTGTGTGGCTTTGACAGGAATTGCATCAATTTCCTTTGAGATTTCCTGTGAGATCTGGGGGTTGCTTGAATCCAAGTGCCAAAGCAAAACTCAGGGTGCGACTGCAAATCCACGCTGATCAGAATCTCAGCTAGTTAGCATGCACTACTGCAAAGCAGCTCTTGTTTTTCATGCTGTCCTGATAATCTTTCCCTTGCCTCGTCTACGGTCCCAGTAATTCCTACTGAGTAGGAAGACCCCATGACTACATGGTATCACCCAGCACAACTAGAACACAGTGTGATCTTGCAGGGTGTCTGGAACTGCAGGGCTGTACCACAGTTTGAAGACATGGTCTAAAACAGGGGTGGGCAAACTTTTTGGCCTGAGGGCTGCATCTGGGTATGGAAATTGTGTGGCGGGCCATGAATGCCCGGTGGGAGAGGGGGAATTTATGGGGTGTAGCATGCGGGGGACTCTATAAGGGATGTTACTGAGGTGGTGGGAGGGGATATTCATTGGGTGTGGCGCAGAGGAGGGCTCTACTGGGCAGTACTGGTGACTCCTATGGACCCTGCCGGCTGCAACACCAAGGCGGCTGTACCAGGCACTTCCACGGGCAGAGGCACCCTAGCTGGGATGGATGTGGCCCCTGGTCTGTGTTGAGGCTCTTGAGGGTGGGGTCATAGAAGACCAGGAGGGGATTGGGCATGCTGCCGCGTAGGGGGGAGCTGCCGCGTAGGGACAAGGTTCCGATCCCGGAAACAGCGTGGTGAAGTCACACCTGCACAGTGTGGCTCTGCGTGCTGGAAGACGGTGCTCATTAAGGGAATTGTGAGTTGGGGCCTGGGGAGCGCTGGGCGGGCACAGCAGAGCTGGCCCCCGACCCCACTTCCCAGCAGGAGCTCGAGAGCCAGATAAAAATGTCTGATGGGCCGGAAGTGGCCTGTGGGCCATAGTTTGCTCACCTCTAGTCTAAAATATAATTTGGTCTCATTTCCACTGCAAGACATAGTGTACCCCGTTGGAGACAATGCTGTTGTGATAGGAATTAGAGGGGGTGGGCACTTAAATTCCTCTCCCCTTCTACCAGACTGTAGCCCTTTGCGGTGCTCTGGGATAGAGTTTATGTTAAAGCCACTCTGCAAGGTCAAGTTGTAGCTCATTGTGTCCTCTAAGAGGGGTTGGGTCTGTCAGTGTTCCATCAGGAAGTTTCAGAGCTTGGACAGCCTGTTCAAACATCCAGCCTGGCCCCTCGCCAGCAGCTGACTCACCTCCATGTGACTCAGCCCACTTTACACGTTGTTACCAAAGTTATTTTTGTCACAAAAGAAGGAGCATTTGGTCCCTATCCTGCTTCCACTGAAGTCTCCAGCAAAATACCCATTAATTTCAAATTAGAGCAGGATCAGGCCCTTTATTCCTCAATGACTGCAGAGTGTGGTGTGACCTTATGGTATCCTTCATGGTGGGTTGGCACCAGCAGGCAGAGTCGCTGGAAGGACAACACTGGCACAGTCCAGAGACAATAGAACTTGTAGTTTTTATTGAGAGAAGGACCAGAAGCAGGAAGCCTCTTCATTCTGGCAAATTACAGGCATGTGTTTTCTGGTTATAGTGCATGCTTTATGCCCCATACAGTGAACTCCAGACCTCCTCAGAGAATCAGTCCCAACCAGTGCCCCTTGATCAGAGTCTTGTGCTGCAATAACATTCCATACCAATTTAAGCTTGTCAGTTTCTACATTGATTTGCCAATTTTTCATGACATCAGGCTTTTGGCCATTTGGCCCTCTGACCACCCCAGAGTAAGGAGTTAATTTCTGTGGTCTCTCCCAGGCAGATTCTTTTCATTATCTGTTGTATGACACAGACACTTGTGCTCCAGAATTAGTGAGGAACTGACATCGGACTCCCCCAACCTTCCCAGGACGACAGATCCCACTCCCCACAGCAGCACATAAATACGCCCAGGCCTAGAATTTGCCAACGGATAGCTTGAGGTGCTATTCCCTGCACCAGTCTGTCCAGGAGCAGGTATAGTCCATGGGCAACTCTCTTTGAAATGTCCAGACTGTCCGCATCTCCAGGAGGTCCAATCTCTCACAGCATTCAGGAATTCACTTCAATGCTTCCAGTGAACCCCAATCAGGGTGTTGCCTCATTCCTCTTGACTGAAAACCTGCTTGACTCAATCTTTGTGGCTGTGGGGCTACCTGCTGCCTTTCCATCTGGAGCCATCTGACTTTCCAGTCAGTATTTCCACCACTTCCTGCACACTTTTAATTGTATTGTTGATTCCTTCCCCCTCACTGCTGCATCCCTGAGCTCTGGCCCTGGATCCTCAGTGCTGGCCCTGACTCTTGTCCAGCTTATGGTTCTGCTCCAGGTCACTTCTAGGGTGATGGTTTCAGGGAGCATATGCAGCTTTGCACTCTGCAGTTCTATCCCCAGACGTCTCCTTGGCCTGCATTAGCAATGAAGTGGTCTCACGCCAGGCCGTCCTGTACTGTTGTCTCTCTGCCCTGGGTAAGTTTTGCTGCTAGCAGCCTTCACTGATTCCCATTATCTCTGAGGGTCTCTCTAGCCTGGTGTTTCTGGCCCGCAAATGCACCTAGACCAAAGCCCAGTTTTCCTGTGAAAGCGGCTCAAACTGCTGCTCAAATGCCTCTTTCAGATTTTTGTAATCCACCTGTACATTGGGAGGGAGTGGGGGAGTGGGAGTAAGACACATAAAAAGCTGCCGTGTCCTGCCTTTCAAAGCAACATCAAAAAATCCACCTTCTCTCCCTCAGATTTCTAATTCATCCTTGCAGCCTAATCCAACTGTCCTATTCAAGTGCTCCAATTATCCTGCACATGGTCAGGCATAAAAACCAGGCCTTTTGGGCTGCCTCTTCTCATTGCTGAGGCTCCGTGCTGGATGTCACCTTCTTCATGGCTGTCATATGTCATTTTCCCTCCTTCTCCTGCTCCATGCTGATCCCACTTACTGCACCAGCGTTGCCTGACCTGGTCACAATAACTTGGTTACAAGAGCTTCCCAGAGAGGAATGAAGCTTCCTTTGAATAAAGCTCTTTCCCTATGCAGAGTCCAATGGCTCGGTAATTCATATGTACAAGAATTACGGCATGCTCATCACTGGCCTCGTTCATAAAGCTAAGCCCTCCTCAGAGCTCCCTCAGGATAAGCCCTTGGTAAGAGAGTATCTCTACCACCAACCCAGAGGGATATGCTCCTCTCAGCATCTGATGATGGTGTGACGGGAACTATGAGCCAGACTGTGATCTCCTGACACAGATGGACTGAGGAAGGCCTTCAAGATTAGGTATGATGTCCCTTTATTTTCACAATGGAGAAGTTTATGTCTGTCTCTGATGCATGCAGGCAGCCCCCATTGCAACACTTTGTCAGGAATAATCAGGCCTAATCTCTTGGGATTTTATCACAAATCTCATGAGATTGGGTGTGTTTTTCTTAAGACCCCAGAAATCCTGGTATCAGGTGAGCGTGTGAGAATCTCAGGTTTCAT
Source organism: Gopherus flavomarginatus (assembly GCF_025201925.1). NCBI lineage: Eukaryota > Metazoa > Chordata > Testudines > Testudinidae > Gopherus > Gopherus flavomarginatus. Next base: position 35,198,254 of record NC_066623.1, on the reverse strand, counting down.
TTTAAAAAAAACCCGGTATGTTTCTGGCTCTCCTGGTTGCAGGGAGAAGCTTGAAAATGTGAAACCTCAAGACTTACAAAAGAGAAGGCGAATAAAAAGAATCCCAAATTAATTATATTTAATGCCTCCTTATTTTTAAAATAATCTCCTGATTTTGGGGGGCCAAAATCATGGTTTTTGAATGCTTGGGGACCAGTGACACTGATTGAGGCCTCCATTTTTGTGGGTGCAATTAATTGCCCCTCCAGACAAATGCAGGCCCAAATATTAGTAGTCAGACATCCAACTCCTTGCTTGTGCTTGCAAATCACACAGTTCAATGCCTATTGCATATACCCTGCAATTCATGGGGAGAGCAAAAAAGTGGGCAAATTATTTGTGAATGCAAAACAGACTGGACTATTGCTCAGCTCAAAATCATGCTCACTGGCTCCAACGGGAGCTGCGGAGGGCAAGGTAAGGCCTTGAAGTAAAATATTTAAACAAATGTAACAAATTATATTAAATGGCAATTCATCTCACGCTTTTTGTGTCTCCAGGGCAAAGTGGCTGTTTGCCCCGTAATATGCTTCAGGCCTTACGGATCACTGACTCTACATCCATTAGGACTTCGGGCAAGTAGCAATTCCCCAGAAGTAGTTTAAAACCAAGGCAACTAAACTCTGATGTATTAGTGCTGCCTCCCTCAAATCCAGACTGTGATCCATTAATTACCTAGCCGGTTAGTCCCTTCCTTCACCCTTTTACAATCTAAATGGCACATTTTATAGTCGCCATTAAGTGATGTGATCAACATCGCTTAGCTACTAAAAGAGAACCAAGTCTAAATTTAAAATTAAGTGCTGCATTTTCCCATATTCTTTATATGTAGTCAACAGAATAATTGCAGTGACATAAAAACTAATCACACAGCTCCACAATTAGGCCTTCCCTCCTAGCACTGTGATTGTCCTTAAGCACATTGATGAAAAATTACTTCCATCTCCAAATTATCATCACATGCCCGTCTTCTTCCATACCTTGGGATAAAAAGCTATCGTTTCACATCAAGTGATTATTGTAGAAGAGCTTGATAATAACAGACAGTAAAATATACACAGAGGAGTAGTTCTCTTTCCTCTTGATGTGTGAGTGATTTGCAGGCACTGATATTTCGGAGACTCCTGTGCATACATCCTCTTTGTAACCGGGCCGGGTGTGTTTGTGCATGCTTCAGCCCCAAGTGGAGGGTCTGTGCTGCCTGTCAGAGCAGGGTTAGAGGGTCAGTTTTCCAAAGTGCCCACCTGTCATACACAGATAGTTAAGGGTTAATAGAACAGGAGTACTTCATGTCTCTTTTGCCTGTAAAGGGTTAATAAGTTCAGTGAGCCTGGCTGTCACCTGACCAGAGGACCAATCAGGGGACAGGATACTTTCAAATCTTGAGGGAGGGAAGTTTTTGTGTGTGCTGTTAGTTTTTGGTTGTTGTTCTCTCTGGGTTCTGAGAGTGACCAGATGTGCAACCAGGTTTCTCTCCAATCTCTCTGATACAGGCTCTTATGTACTCAGAATAGTGAGTACTAGGTAGATAAGACGAGTTAGGCTTATGTTTGTTTTCTTTATTTGCAAATGTGTATTTTGCTGAAAGGATTTTAATTTGTACTTGTATACTTAGGCTGGGAGGGTATTCCCAGGGTCTATAGCTGAAAGACCCTGTAACATATTCCATCTTAAATTTACAAAGATAATGTTTGCTGTTTTTTTCTTTCTTTAATTAAAAGCTTTTCTTGTTTAAGAACCTGATTGTTTTTTTTATTCTGGTGAGACCCCAGGGGACTGGGTCTGGATCCACCAGGGAATTGGTGGGGAGAAAGGAGGGAAGGGGGAGAGAAAGGCTAATTTCTCTCTGTGTTAGGATTACTTTCTCTCTCAGGGAGAATCTGGGAGGGGGAGAGAGAAGGAGGGGGGAAGGTGAATTTTCCTCTCTGTTTTAAGATTCAAGGAGTTTGAATCACAGTAATCTTCCAGGGTAATCCAGGGAGGGGAAGCCTGGGAGAGGCAACGGTGAGGGAAAGGGTTTACTTTCCTTGTGTTAAGATCCAGAGGGTCTGGGTCTTGGGAGTCCCCGGGCAAGGTTTTGGGGGAACCAGAGTGTAACAGGCACTGGAATTCCTGGTTGGTGGCAACGCTACAGGTTCTAAGCTGGTAATTGAGCTTAGAGGAATTCATGCTGGTACCCCATCTTTTGGACGCTAAGGTTCAGAGTGGGGAATTATACCATGACACTGTTGGTGTTGCAATTGGCCTAACTCTGCTCCCATTGAAATCAACAGTAAAAACTCCCATTAACTTCAGTTAGGCTAACACAGTGCCTTTGAAACCCCCCCTCCAGAACCTGACTGTCTCCTTTTATTGCCTCCTCCCACCTGGCCCTCTCTCCAAAGCACACCCTGTCCCCTCCAACTCAGCCTGGCACCTCTTCTGGGGTCCCACGCAGCATCCTCGCTCTCCTCATTCATACCCATTCGAGGGCTCCCCTTGAGTAGGGTCCTCACTCCGCTCTGGTGCTATCTGTCAGCTGCATACATCCCCAGACCCACTGCTGCTGAAATGAACAGGACTTTTGCCATTGACTTCAATGGGAGAAGGATCATAGACCCTTACATGGTCAGCAATTTGGGGCAAGTTCTAAGGACCAAATTCAGCCCTGGCATTAAGGGGCACATGTCCCACTGAAGAGAATTACATTCTGTTACCCCAGGGCTCTATGTGAGCCTGTTCAGTAAAGAGATGTGTGCATGCACGGTATGACAGAGATAATGAATACTAGCCATATCCTCAGTGAGAGAAAGCAAACAGAAAGAACCCATCCCTCTGGCCTGGGGAGGAGCCTCCTAGGGAAATGGCGACATCTTCTAGGCAGAGGAGCCTGGCCATGCAGAATCCTTTGAGGTCTGTCCTGCTTTTGGTGTTTTTCAGCTGGCAATACGAGAAGCGCAGCTTTCTCTGGGCCCTTGGGGTGTCATTCCAGCTCCACCAGTTTTGTGCAGTCCCTGTATTTGCATATCAGCTGCAGGAGTCCAGGGGGAAGCATTCACTCTGTTACTCTGAAACAAATATCCCTTTCTTGCTTTGGTCAGAGACGGGCATGTTCTTATCTCAGGGGCAGGAAATTAGATGGTCTCTTCTGTCCATCCACATGCCTTTATCTACTGGAGATGTGTGAGAGGAATTCCGCGTGTGTAACTCCCAGCATACTGTGATGACGAGAAAGCCTTCACTTCATATCTGAGACGTTATTTATTGGATGTTAATATTTTTTAATAAAACCTTTTCCCTGCAACTAACAGCCTATTAAGGGCAAAATTCTGCTCTCAGATGCAACCGACTCAGATATTCTGTTCCCACATAATGTTCCAGGCATGCGAGAGAACAGAATATCAAGTAGTAATCATTCTCTGGACTCTAGAGAAGGAAATTCCAGCTTTTCTGTTGTCAGAGGAGGGATTGGCTTCTATCAGCTGGAGAAGGACAAGATCCATTAGATCTCCAAATCCATCTCTCGCATGGGGAGATTATAATCCCTCACCAGAGAATATATTCTATATTAAACTAGTCTTGTGCCTGAATTCAACTTAAAGGAACTTTGATGAAGATGGACCAGCCTCAGGGCTCTGCTTTAAGGGAATGATTTTTGACAAATGAAGGGGTTTTTTTTGTTTTTTGTTTTTTTTGACAAGGTTAACTACCTAAAGCCAAATGAACACTGGGTTCTTTTAATATGTGATAGTTTTAAGATCCTTGTTTTGGTAACATTTATTTATTCATTAACAAATCATCCTGCATGGGACTTACCCAGTTACACCCTTGCTCCTCGCCCCGGACTTTAGCAGGATTTCACAAATGCCAAGGTGCTGAGGAACTCTAGAAAATCACAGTTGGTTCCTATCTGCCTCTTTAGGCACCAAACACCTTTAAAACTCGTTTGCACCTTACCCATGCTACCTAGCTAATCTGGAGCACAGGTGTCTAACTCTGGTAAATGACCAGGTTAATGTGCACACACCTGTCGGAAGGGGGCTGGCCCCTGTAAATGAAGCAGGTCCAGCCCCCTGGGCCACAACAGGAGCTCCCAATTTCTCCAATGAAGAGGATGGGGCAGGACCTGGGAGCTATAAACAATCAGGGAGAGAGAGCCATGAGGAGGAGTCTTAGTGGATCAGGGCAGACTGTTTCAGTAAGGGTGGGTGAGAGCTTCCACAGACTGGGGGACTGGAGCAGGTCATTCTGGAAGGAAGCAGAAGAGGTGTTTCTTGGGGAAGGCTGAAGAGGGCTGAAGGCCAGGGAGCAGCATAGGGGCTTTTCTGCTGACACCTGCAGGCTTGAGAGCTGAACCCAGGGGAACAGTGATAGGGCCGGAGGAGTGAAGGATGCTCCCCTGGGAAGGGTGACCTCCTAGCAGAGATGCTGTGAGGGTTCCCACTGGGAGGAGGGGGTTGCACTCCAACTGGAAGGGCTGGGGTGGCTGACCTGGCAGAGGGACAGATAAGGACTGAGTGTGGGAGTGGCGGAAGATGCCAGAATGTGGCATGTGTTACGTTAAGGGCCAGAGAGGACTGAAGGTTGAGAGCAGCAGAGGGAGATGCCTGCTGGCTCTCTGTGCTGGAGAGCCAGGGCATGGGGAGGGGCCCCAGAGCTGTGCTGGAGAACCGGGGTGTGGGGAGGGAAGCTGGGCCTGTGCCGGGGTGTGGGGAGGGATTCCGGGGCTGTGCAGGAGAGCTGGGGCACAGGGAGGGATGCTGGGGCTGTGGGGAGAACCAGGGTGCGGGGAGGGATGCCAGGGTTGTGCCGGGGCACGGGGAGGGATTCTGGACCTGTGCAGGGCTCAGGGAGGGCTGCCAGGGTGCTGGAGCATGGGGAGGGATGCTGGGGCTGTGCTGGAGCATGGGGAGGGATGCTGGGGCTGTGTGGAGAGCCAGGGCACGGGGAGGGATGCCAGGGCTGTGCTGGTGCATGGGGAGGAATGCTGGGGCTGTGTGGAGAGCCAAGGCACATGGAGGGATGCCAGGGCTGTGCTGGTGCATGGGGAGGGACGCTGGAGCTATGCCAGAGAGCTGGGGTGCGGGGAGGGATGCCAGGGCTGTGCTGGAGTGTGTGGGGAGGGATGCTGGGGCTGTGTGGAGAGCCAGGGCACGGGGAGGGATGCCAGGGCTGTGCTGGTGCATGGGGAGGGATGCTGGGGCTGTGTGGAGAGCTAGGGCATAGGGAGGGATGGCAGGGCTGTGCTGGTGCATGGAGAGGGACGTTGGAGCTGTGTCAGAGAGCTGGGGTGCGGGGAGGGATGCTGTGCCAGGGCGTGGGGAGGGACAATGGGGACGTATTACCTGGATTCTGGTGTTTGGACCTAGTGCACAGAGCTTTCTTCTGTAAAAATTAACCCCACAAAGGCCATTTGCCCTATTTGAACTATGTCTGGTGACTCAGAAGGAGGGAAACTGAGGCAGGCATACTTGTCATGTTGCAGCCTGCTGCCGGAGAGCACTCCAGGTGAGCCCTATGATACGCACATACCTATTAAAATTCCACCGCCCAGTCCCTCTAGAGTGGATTAAAGCAGGTTGGCCAAAGGGCAGAGATTTTGATGGGATGTTCACGACAGCCAGTGAGGACATTCACTGTCCAATCACATTGACTTGTAGGGTTTGCACCTTGAATACTTTTACTCAGCGCTGATACTGATTTGGAGGTTGTTCAGGAACCAAATCATCTCTACTCAGCTTATCCATAGCACTGGCAGATGCTGTGCATGCTTTCCCCACACGGCCCAGTGAGCGGGCCTTGGGATGAAAGGGGAGTTCATATCCAGGGCCCATTCAGTCCAGGGGCAAGTGACAACATGGCTCTCATTAGTGCCTGCTGGCACGGTGTTTTCTGTGATGGGGACACTTGCCCCGGGAAGTGGGCTGAGATTCAAACTCATTTCATGTAGGACATTGTGACTGGCTTATCAGGCATGAACAGCGTCTAGACACTAGTGAGCTGGATGGGCTTTGAACTGGAGCCATGAGCTGTTATCATTCTCTTGAGCTATCCATTCCCGCTGCATACAATTTGTAGGCCAGATTTATCTCTGGGATACATTTGTTGACCTCAGAGTGCAGGGCGCCAGTGCAGCCAGGTCCCTTATTCAGGTGCCATATGGATTTAGCAGCTTAACTTTAGGCCCACACTCCTGAAAATCTTAGCTTGTGTCTTTTGGGCTGATTCAGCAAGAAAAGAGCCAGACAGGGAAAGAACTGCCTTCCCTTTCCCAGTGAGCATGTCATTGATCCCCATCATGAGAAATGGGGAGCAATATAATCTCTCAGCATGGACTGAGTACTGTCTGGCTTAAAAGGCACAGTCTTGTAACCCTAACTAATGCACATTTCCAATTGGAAAACTGTAGGGTAGCGATCAAAGCGGGGTTGTAATCAGAAAAGTGACTGTGAAATGACATTGGGCAGTTCCAAGCTGCTGCAAATTCTACCTGCATTCAGAATAACCAGCTGTGTTGCGCCTCTTACGTGGCTGCCAGTAATAAAGACTCTCCCACTGGACAGTCTGTTGGGGAAGTGTGAGGCAGAAAATAATCCAAAACTGAACTGGCTCTGTAGAAACAACAGGAACTCCTACTTGTTTGTGTTGGTGGACTAAGCAGATCTGACTCCAAGACACAACAGAGAGCAGATATGTGGAGTCAGAGTCACATGTTTGACTGTGAAAGCACCTGACATAGCTTTGTAATAATGCTTTGGTAGCACTGGAGAGCGTTGTTATGGCTGCTGAGTTGTTAATGCTGCTAGTGCTGCTGTTCTTGGAGCTCTGGTGCTAGCTGCACAAGCAGAGTGCAGCATATTGAGTCAGCAGACCTCGACGTCATTCATAAAGAAAGGCCACAGGCTCAGTTCGGTGGCAAAGACACTCGGCCAGGTTTAATGTCCGCAAAGCATAGTACTAGCTCCCTGTCCGCTGTGTCATGGGGACACTAACACATATATGCCTTTGACAAGGTAAAGGCTCAGTCAGCATAACAGGACTGTCCCCTAGGCCAATACAAAGATGCCCCTCCTCTGACTTCTCCTTTTATACATTACATGTGACATGTAACTCTCCAGATGATGTTGGTTATTACCTGCATACCTTATACCTGCTAGTTTGAACAAAGCATCCTCATCCATTATCCTGCCATCCCATCTTTATCTTATGAGGGGGTCGGTGTGTTCCTGTACCACTTCTTGGAAATTTGTGTATGCAGTTACTTAAGAACTCCGGGTGTTCATACTGCAACTGTGGGGTGACAAATGTAGGGTGTGGACTCTATGCATTAAACAGGAGCCAATCCCAAGGGTTGGATTTGGATATTCACAGTGCACCCATCTGTGTAGCATCTTCCCTTCCCTAGGGGTCAGGGGAAGATTTGGTTCAGACCCACACCTATTTTGGTGGACCCTTGTAATTCTTAATGCTGTGAAAACATTTCCAATAAAATTCAGTAAATAGAAAAGCATGAAGCAGAGCTTTTGCAAACAAGCTCCTCGCCTCCTGCTTACGTTACCACAACACCTGCTCCCTGAATTTTGTTTTTAATCTTCCATCTGCAGCAGACCAATTAGTTTTCCTGGCCAAGAGTCCCTCCTACCCAGGGATAAAGCACAGCATTCCCTGTGCTGCACTAGAGAAGGGTCTGGTATGCGATCCTGCTGCCTCAACCCGAGCAGGATTGGACCTGTTGTCGGGCAGATTGCTAATTATACTGCACAAGAGGAAAAGAGAGAGAAATAATCACATGTAAATATTCTGCTTGAATCAAAGCTCATGGAACTTGGGGCTCCTCAACACTTTCTAAGAGAAAATCAATAGAGAGCTAGCCAAGCAAAACTCTGGTTCCCCATTGCCATGGGGTCTGCAGGCATTTCTGAACATCCATCACAGCCCTTTCCAGCCCAGATCTACCTAGAGGCACTCCTGGGCTAAGATATACTTGGTGAAGGAGGGGGTTGGGTGTCCCCCATTAGCCAGGTGCGTTTGCACTGACCCTGACCCACTGGGCTAAGTTAGAGAAGGTTGGGAGCTGCGCTAATGTGTAATAACTGACTGATAGCTATGGGACTTGTCACCATGTTGAGATTTGGTGAAGTGCAGGTGTAACCCATACACCTACTGGGTGTGGTGTTCTGTCCCACCTAGTGGCACTGAGACCATTTAGAGAGAGAGATAAAATGAGTCTGCTCTACAGCCTTAGCTAAGAGCCAGTTGGCTTTTAGCTCATGCAGTAGACGCTCATGCTTTAATCTCCAGAGACCCCAGGTTTGATCCTGCCTGCTGACGACCAGGTCTGTTGGTGTTACACAGGCATATTTTGTCCCACCTCTATCATGCACCCAATTGGTGTAGGAGCCAGCTATGCCACTTCATGCAAGTGGAGGCTACCTTATGCTGGAAGAACTTAGAGCCAGTGTCTGCCCCACTGTGCTGCCTGAGTGACACAGACCAGAATGGGGGAATCTGGGCCACTGCACTGAAAGGCGCTCTACCTCAAACCAGTTTTAAAGCTAAATTCTAGTCAGAAGAGAAATGTTTTCAGGATCTTTTCAAAATAGCAATGGATATAATTTCAAAGTAAAAAAAAAACTTCTTTTACAGAGCTGTGAATACCAACAGCAGCTGTGTGTGCTGGTACATCAGAACCTGGCAGCTGAACTAACTAGAAACTGAAGAGAAGCTGTTGCCCCTTTTGCCTGAGCAGGGAGCCAATATTTGAGGCCTTGCACATTTGTTTCCATTAGGATGAGAAATTTTATGAATCAGGTGTATTCTTGGTGCATTCTTGGTGCAGTCATGTTGTCATAAACAGATAGTTAAGGGTTAATGCCTCTTTTACCTGTAAAGGGTTAAGAAGCTCAGTGAACCTGGCTGACACCTGATCAGAGGACCAATAAGGGGATAAGATACTTTCAAATCTTGGTGGAGGGAAGTCTTTGTTTGTGCTCTTCATTTTGGTTGTTGTTCGCTCTTGGGACTAAGAGGGACCAGACGTCCATCCAGGCTTTCCAAATCTTTCTGAATCAGTTCTCATGTTTCAAAATTGTAAGTAATAGCCAGGCAAGGCGGATTAGTCTTATTTTTGTTTTCTCAACCTGTAAATGTCCTTTTTTTTGCTGAGAGGATTTCACCTCTGTTTGCTGTAACTTTGAACCTAAGGCTAGAGAGGGTTCCTCTGGGCTATACAAATTTGATTACCCTGTAAAGTATTTTCCATCATGATTTTACTGAGATGATTTTTACCTTTCTTCTTCTATTAAAAGCTTTCTTTTTAAGAACCTGATTGATTTTTCCTTGTTTTAAGATCCCAGGGGGTTGGATCTGGACTCACCAGGGATTTGTGGGGGAAAGGAGGGGGGATGGTTAATTTCTCCTTGTTTTAAGATCCAAGGGGTTTGGATCTGTGTTCACCAGGGAATTGATGAAGTCCCTCAAGGTCACCCAGGGAGGGGAGAGTTTTGGGGGGACAGGAAGCGCTCCAGACACTAAAATTTCTGGATAGTGGCAGAGTTACCAGATCTAAGCTAGTAAATAAGCTTAGAAGTGTCCGTACAGGTCCCCACATTTGTACCCTAAAGTTCAGAGTGGGGAAGGAACCTTGACATATGTTTATCTACAAATAACATACAGACGCAGTCCTTTTTCCCTGAACACAGTGGAAACAAACAGCAGGCATCTTCCTTGCTCAGAAATCCCTATGTCTGCCACTGCACCGAGCTCTGTGCCCAAGAAGCTCTGTCCCTCTACTTCCACTCAGAGTCAATGCTCGCAATTGCTTTTGGGATTTCTCTGCCTCCAATGCACACAACCTGCTGCTGGCCTGGGTTTGCAGCCAAAGGAACCCCTGTTAATCTGCATACACTAGCTCTGATCTATCGTGCGGCCTCGTGTGCTGGAAAGTCACTACCATTGTCTGCAGCTGTTTTTACTACATAAAGGAGACTGCTCCTTTTATTGAGCCTGAAGAAAATGCTTGGCATGCCCATTTCTTTTATAGAGGTCTATGATTGTCTTTAGATCCCCAAAGTGAAATTGACTAGCCCAGTTTGCCTGCCCAACCAGAGCGACCCAAGCAAGGAAAACAAGAGCCTGGTTGGAGAAAGGGGAATTGAGTATTACAACTGAATCTCACAATCTAAGATGGTGTTAATAATATAGTAAAAAAATAATGACCAGCTCCTCAGCTGCGTGTTGCTCCACTCAAGTTAGGCCTGAGAATACAGCAAAGCTGTAGGAATACATGGGTGAGGGGGAAATGTATGTATGTCACAGCACTGTCAACTCCATAAATTCAAAAACCACGAGTCAAGTCTCAAAAAATCCTGAGCTTAGCTTAAATATCCCAAGATTTAAAAAGTAATAAATGTGGGGCTCTTTATTTGCCTTCTGCTTTTTGAGCCATTAGGGTTCACGTTTTCAAACTTTTATCTTCAGCCACAAGGGATGGGAACTTGCTTTGTTTTTATTTGAATGAACGCTCAGATTCTCATGTAATCACCTGACTCCGGAAGCTCGGGCTTGAAGAAAAACCCCAAGTATTGTGAGACTTGTGATAAAATCACGAGAGTTGGTGTCATGCCTGAAGCATGGCAGATTGGCAGTCCTAGTCACCCCACCCTGCATCTATTCTGCTGTCTCTGAGACGTTGCATGTCTGCTAAGAGAAGGGCAGGGTCTTACCCTCTGTGGCAAGGATCGTGGTGCAGTTCACACTAGTGCAGGGTTATGTCACTGCTTGCCCTGCAACCTTAAGTGCCTCAGAATGCTTAACTACCCTACAAGCATGCAGGTTACATCCTGAGTGTCTGTGTGCTAGACAGCCCAGGTTCAGCAGCTCTGACCCCAGCAGCCTGTCTATAGTCCCATAGCTTCACTGTGGCTCTCACTGACCATGATTACTACTTTCAGGGTGACCCCAAAACACTCCCAGTCCTGAATTTCCCCAAAACCGTGTACTCTGCAATGTCAGTCCTCTCCTGGGCACTTCAGAGAAATACTATGGTTCATTTGTTCCTCTAACAATACAAAAGCTGCCAGCTTGCCACATTAACTGGAGTTTATATTGACTTTAATTCAAACACAGCACTGGTGGGTTAGATTAATAGTAAAACAAATTGATTAACAAAAGAAGACAGGATTTGAAGTAAATTCAGGTATGAAGGATAAAGTTTGAAAGGGTCACAAGCAAACAAAAGTGAAAACACGCATTCAAAAGTCAAAAACTTAATCTAGCAAAGTACAGGCTTGTTTAAGATGGCTTCTTGCTTATATTCAGGTCCCAGATACTTCAACTCCCTGTGGTTGAAGGACCCATCTTTCTCAACTTGTTAGAACATACACCTCTACCCCGATATAACGTTGTCCTCGGAAGCCAAAAAATCTTACCGCGTTATAGGTGAAACCGTGTTATATCGAACTTGCTTTGATCCACCAGAGTGTGCAGCCCACCCACCCCCCGGAGGGCTGCTTTACCACATTATATCTGAATTCGTGTTATATCGGGGTAAAGATGCACATTTCACAGTGATATTAATCACCAGCGTGCCATTAGCTCTCAGAAAAAAGCTTGTGCTACACACTTTTATAAGAAAGTAATATATTCAATCAGTTGATTCCACTGTTTATTACATAAAGTTCAGCTACCCTCTCCCCCTCCATCCTTATAGCACAGTGAATCTTTGAGATGGATTCTTCTGAGAGTCACCCCTTAAAGTGAAGTTTATTCAAGCTGCAAGGAAAGTGACAAGGAGTCTGGTGATGAAGGAAGCTCTATGTTCTTTCTTCCCCAACATGGTATCTTAATAGCTCTTTTTCCCTAATATGTAAAAATGGCTCTTCATTGTCTTTCCATGAAGATCGGGCCGGTCAGAGAATCAAATACACATAATGTCTTTGAGTTATTAGTTTTTGAATGAGCTCTCACAAGGCATATTTTGTACAAAGATTATTACAATAGCACACTGAGTGTGAATACAGGGGTATTTAGTGTCACACCCTCTAAAGCATTTCAGCCTTGATTCCAGGTTTTCTGGCTGTTAGTGACAACTATGCATTCATTCTGTGGCAAACATGAATCATAGACTAGCTTTTTATCTACAGGCTTAGAGCCTGTATCAGACCAGCCACCTCCAAACTTCCCCCTCATGGCCTGGGGTGACTCTGCAGCACTCTTCCTCAGTTTACCCTTCCATTCAGGGCCTCCTAAAAATGCCACATCACAGTCCAATGGTAATGAAAACACTACTCTTGTGGGGTCCAATTTATTTAGTCGTTCCACACATTGGGCCCCCCAGTTCAGTGTCTCTCTCCTTGAATCAGAAGCCCCCAGCCCTCCTTCCCAGAGCTGGGTTCAGTTCAGTCTATTCCCTGCAGCTGCTTTCTCAGGCCAGCTGCAGCTTCCAGGACTTCTGTCCTGCTTGGCACTCTCTGCCCTCCTAGCTGGGCCAACGCTGGCTGCCATGCATGAGCTCCTTTGAAAAATCCCACACCCAACACAAGTGTAGCAATTGCCTGCTCCAGAATAGAAGATAATTGCTTCAGGGATCAGGAGGGAATTCCCTGCCCCACGTACAGGCCAGGTATGTTATAATAACAGCTTCATAACGTGGGTCATTCCTCTGAAGCAGCAGATCAGTGCCACAGAACTGCCTTCTGGCTTGCTGCAGAATGCGCAGGGGCCAGACTACAAGCTCTTGGGACACGGGGAGAAGCTCCATTTAATTTCCAGTGAGCAGGAAGTTCAAATAAAAATCAGGAAATGCAGAAGGGGGCTGGCTGCCTCTTACAGGACCAAATAAATTCTGCCCCTGTTTACATGCCATTGACCTTATGGGGATTGTCCATTGGTGATAGACTCCCAGTTCCGGGGAGCATCAGTCCTCCCTTATAGCACTTTCTGTGCCATGGCATTGAAGCTGGGAGAAAATGGGCCTGTACCTTCAAGGTGCCGAAGAAATTTGGTTTTGAACAAACATTATATCAATGGCCTAATTCATTTTTTTTTATGTTCCTTGATGTTTGGGGCACTAGCACTTCAAATCTAGCCTTGTTTGCAAAGGCCCCGGACAAGCAATTCCACAAATTAAAACAAAAAATTATGATTAGTTGCAAGTGGCCAGCCCAGCCCAGGAGTCAAGCACTTGCACTGTCAGTGAACATATGGTTTAATAAAGGCTGCAGCAGAGAAAAATAACAGTTAACTTGTCTTTATTATAGGGCTTAGCATTTGCACTGTTAATCTGTTCACTGAGCAGATCCAGCAAACACACTCGGAGCTGGCTGTTTTCACTTGCTGCTATGCAGCCTGAGAAAGTGATGATCAATTCTCATGTTTCAGGGTAGAAGATGATTGCTTCAGGGATCAGGAAGGAATTCCCTACCCGATGTACAGGCCAGGTATGTGATTATAACATCTTCATAATGTGTGTCATTCCTCTAAAGCAGCAGACAAACATTCACACAAAGTAATGTGGGTTGCAATGGTGGATATTGGAGCATGGAGGGGTGATGAGGATGGTTTCTGTCCAGGGTTGTTGGTGTGGGGTGGGGAGGGATGAAGAGTTCCAGGTCCTGCATTGCCCAGGACACCTCTACAAAGAGGAGATTCATTCCTCCCTCTCTGCCAACAGCTTCACCTGCCTCCTGGATCCCCCAAACCCAAACTGCCACCCAGCAGAGAAAAGACTGAACTGTCCCAAGAGTACTGTCAAAGCCTCCTGCTTCTCCTTCACAGATTCTGCTGTGCACCCAGGCGTGTCCGGTGCAACCCAAACAAGCTCTGTGTGTCCAGCATTATATTCTGCAGCAGACTGAAAATCTGCAACATAACATTTAATTGAATATGACAATAAATAACCTGGGGACTGTGTCCTGATCTTACTCATAATTGTATAAAATTAACTGAAGTTACTCAGTTAACCAGAGTTCCCACACTGCCACACCAGAATGTTGCAGAAACCAGGGGTCATTGCCACAGCATTGGCATATGGCTTGCTGCAAAATATGCAGGGGCCTGACTACAAGCCCTTGGGACATGACGCAAGGGTCACTCTTAATTTCCAGTGTGCAGTGTGTTCAAATCAAAATCAGGAAAAGCAGAAATTAAATAGCAAGATTTTCAGAAGTGACTAGTGCTTTAGGGTGCCCGACTTGAGACACCTTACAGGGTCTAGATTTGCAGAAACTGCTGAGCACCTGCCCTCTGATCATTTGGGCTCTTTCAGGTGTCTCACAATGGGCACTCAAAGATTAAGGCATCCCAAATCACTAGTTGGTTTTGAGAATGTTGGCCAAAGTTCATAGCGCATCATCAATGTGCTGCCGCACAGCCTGGATAGGTTAGGGTAAATATCTAACAACATAAATTGAAGGCTGCACATTTCACAGGAAAAACAGGGACAGAACTTTACATGTGTGCAAAGTGGCTGAGCTAATATTCCTAGACGAAGCCTAACTTCTTTGTATTTTCTATCCCTTTCTCTGCAACCTTAATGGCATCATTGCATTTAGCTCTATCTGAGCTATTTTTATTGCTATTCCATCCAGTTCTTTGCTATCTTAGGGCCAGACTGTGACTGTCTTACTGAAACTGGGGAGCTGAATGGCACTCACTGTGTAGGTAAAAACTCCCCAATGTGAGTAAGGGATCACAATTTGGCCCTTAGTTTTAATTCCTCTGCTTCTGCCTCCCATTTTTCCCTACTCTCATCTGCTCCTTTTACTTCCTCTTTCTTTCATTCTTTCTTGGATGGATACACATAGCAACATGAGCTGCATGGGCTGATGGCATTGCTTGGTCCTCTGTGGCTTTCCTTTCTGGCATCTCTTCTGCCTCCTCTTCCACCTTTTCCTTCCAAGTGTCCCTTCCCATAACCCTGTCACTGGCACTGCTTTCTCTTAACAGACCCCATGTGCACTTGTGCTGGCACTGCCTCTTTAGTCATCTGACACTGACCAGGGCCTGACCTGCTGCTCATGTGAGAGGCAGAGCTCAGTATCCTGTCAGCCTCCAGCTGCTATGCAGACATCATTAGCTCCTTTCTCAGCTGTGACACAGGCTGCGGCAGGAGAATAACTTATCCAGTGTCATAGGCCCATGACTGATGTGGCCAGCCAAGGCCATTCTCACTACTTCACAAGGTGCCAGGAAGGTGTAGCAGCAAAACATATCCCTTCCTTTCATCTGTTTTCTTTCTCTCCCCATCCCCATTCTGGGCTGTGTCGATCCCATCTTGTCTGGTCCTCTCTGCTGTTCACATTCTGTTTTCTCAGTCACCCCTCTCTATTGTTTTATGCAAAGTGAAATTTACAAGGGTCCCGGAGCCTGATTATCTTTTCACTTGAACCAGTTTTGCTCTGCTGCAAGTCCATTGATTCCAGTGGACTTATTCTGGATTTGTACTTGCACTAGTGAGCAGAGAACCAGGCCCTTGATCTCTAAAACATTGTATTTTAGAGATTGCATTGCCAGTGAGTTTCTCTGTTGCTAGGTTCAAGCACAGATTAGAACTAAGGTTCCAAAGTGCAAACTGAGGAACTCCTGCTTTGTCTCCAGTGTCAGTACCTCACAGGAGTGGGCCTAAAGCCTTTGTGAAGTTGGGAATGTGGAGAACTTGGGGACAGGAAGAGAGTTTTATGCAGCCTGATACTGTGGTTCTTCCAGAGTTTGAGTTTTTAGGCTGAGAGTGACATTCTGGTCATTTACAAAGCTGGGCTGAGGCTCTCACTAAAATTAATGATTTAACCTCTTGTGGCAAATAATGGGAAGCCATCTTTGTCTGAACAGTTCTAAGTTGGTTGTTTTTAATAAGTCTGTAGTTTAAATGTCTATTTTCTCTACATCCATTTGGATGCTGAGGCGAGCTGGCTCTGATTTTGTAACTCTTTTTGGGGCACTTACTTCAGTGACACCAATTTGTCTCGCAAATACTAAGCGCATTTGGAAAAATCAGATTCACATTATCAGATTTGTCATGGGATGGTGCTAATCCTGCAGCTATTATGCTGAAATCAGCCAGAGGTTTGCCAGCGTAAGGGCTGCAGGATTGGACCTTCAGTGTCTATCTTGGACTAGAGCAGAAGTGCTCTGTAAATCTGTTACTGTGGAGCTGCATACCCATTAGGCCATATCGTACTGTCAGTCTACAGCAATCTCCCTGTGAGTGGCAATACCTTAGCATCAGAAAATTCTAAACATATGAAAGATCAAACATTGGCTCCTCATAGACAATTATTATTTACTAGTAGGAGTCAAAGGTCAAGCCATACATTATTGGAAAATCCACTTCACTGAGATTTACCATAGTCCCAGATTTGACCTGTGACCTCAGTTATACAATAATTTGGGCATTCTTAATAACACACTCCTTGACTGGGTGCAAACTATCTGAGTAGCAATATTTAGGCAGAAAGGAGTAAGTTACCAATAGGATTTTAGCTCTAACTTTGAATTGCCTTGTTGCTGTGGACTGCATATATGGCAAAAAGAAGAGGTGTCTCTCTCTCTTAGGTCTAACTTTCTCGCCCCTTTTTCAGCATGGCCCAGGGGATACTAGGTGCAAATATTGCAAGTTAACACTCTCGTATTCATATGAAACATCTCAGCCTCCCTCAGAATGTGTGAGAAATAAAAGAAAACAGTCTGAGGAACAAGCAGCTGAAAGTAGGAAAGACCTTTTGGGTCACATTCACAGAAGCTGATGCATAGATGTGTAAATTACACTTCCTGTCCCAGTGGATATGTGTTTTTTTGGATTAGAACTGGCCCACTGTAGGGGCTATATGAGCAGAGGCTGCTGCTGAGTGGGTGCACAGGCAAGCTGCCTTGGCCACATGCCTCCTTTCTGGGCAGTACCAACCACTTGTTGGGTAGATCTGGTCCTCTATGCTCCCCCATCAGTAGGGATGCTATAACTTCCCTCCACAATTCCTACCTAAGCAGTGTTTCCATCACTGGGATGCTGCATGTGACTGCTGAAGGGTTAAAATCCATGTGCATTTTATATAACAACCTGGTATATGGATTGTGCCAGCTCTTTCTCAGACCCAAAGTCCAGAGTTTGGTCAAGACACCAGAGGCCTAGTAAATAGTGATTAGTTAAGAGAAAGCTGGGGTAAACAAATAATCTTGTTTTGCTAAAATAGGCCTGGTCAGCAAATTGCCAGGTGTTGGAGCTAAGAACTAAATAATTGTGTCTTATTCAGAGTTGCAAATTGAACAAAGGATCCCTGTTCCTATTGTGTCTCCTCTGTAGGGAACATTCTTCCCACAGATCCAATCTTGAGTTCATGAAAAGTTGGCACATGTCAGTATAAGATATGTCATCCTTCCACCTCCCTTCCCAGGGACCAGTGCCTGCTTTAAGACATAAAGGGGACAATTGTCATATACTTTCACTGTTTCTTTGCTTTAACCCCTAGGAATGTACCTGGTGGACAATCAGAGGAGTTGCTCCATTCCTACGGACCCCAAACCAGAATTCATCATATATATTTTATACTAATAACATTTTATCAAAGTATTAATTAAATGCTAACTTGAGACCATGGGAGGAGACATTATGTAACCTTTTAACCATTGGCTAATGTGCTATCTTGTTTTGCTGCAAAACCTATCCAGGGGTGTGGAACTGCCTACCCCGTCACTTTCCTCCGCCCATGGAAAATCTATATATTCTACGGTAATCAATTGATTGACAGTGTCTCTGAGCCTAATAAGCCAGGTGACACTTGGCCAGTGCTGTGTGTAATGAACTCCTATGTTTGACCTCTACACGGTGTGGATTTATGTCCTTCAACTGCTAAGGGAAGGGCCAGAGTATAAAGCAGCAGGACTCCAGAAAGGTTCTGCAAAGCTAACACTGTGAGATACACCTTTTGTTGTAGTGAAGATACAGCCTGATTCTTTTCATTACCAATAAACAGGGCCGGCTTTAGGCCGATTCAACCGATTCCCAGGAATCGGGCCCCGTGCCTAAGAGGGCCCAGCGCCGAAAGCCGGAGCCCCGGCCAGAGCGCAGCAAGCAGCCCCGCTCTCCCGGCCGGAGCCCTGGCTGGAGCGCAGCAAGCCACCCTGCAGCCCCGCTCTCCCGGCCAGAGCCCTGGCCCGAGCCCCGGCCAGAGCGCGGCAAGCCGCCCCGCAGCCCCGCTCTCCCGGCCGGAGCACGGCAAACAGCCCCACTCTCCCGGCAGGAGCCCCGGCCAGAGCGCAGCAAGCAGCCCCGCTCTCCCGGCCGGAGCCCCGGCCGGAGCGTGGAAAGCCGCCCCGCAGCCCCGCTTTCCCGGCCGGAGCCCCGGCTGGAGCACGGCAAGCCGCCCTGCAGCCCTGTTCTCCCGGCCGGAGCCGCGGCCGGAGAGCAGCAAGCTGCCCTGCAGCCCCGCTCTCCCTGCTGGAGCTCTGGGCCCTTTAAATAGCCCCCATAGGCCTGGGATAGTGGGGGGCTCCGGGGGCTATTTAAAGGGCCGGGGCTCCAGCTGCCTCTGCCACCCTGTCCTTTAAATAGCCGCCGGAGCCCTGCCACCCCCATGTATTCTCTAGAGCTCTCGCCGCTATTTAAAAGGTCTGGGGCAGGGTAAAAGCAGGGGAGCCCTGGGCCCTTTAAATAACCCCCAGAGCCCTGGGATAGCGGGAGGCTTGGGGGCCATTTAAAGGGCCGGGGCTCCAGCTGCCTCTGCTGCGCCCCCTGCCCTGCCCCCAGCCAGCTCTGCACTCCGTGCCCACAGCCAGCCTCTGCCAAACCCCCTGCCCTGTCTCCAGCCACCCCCTGCCACACACCCCTATGGCCCTGCCCAAAGCCAGCCAGCCCCCACACACCCCTGCCCGCACCAGCCCTGCACACCCTGCCCACACCCAGCCCCAAACCCCCTGCCCTATCTCCAGCCAACCCCGCTGCACTCCCCTGCCTGAAGCCAGCCAATTCTGCACTCCTCTGTCTCCAGCCCTCTCAATCCCTGCTGCATACCCCTGCGGCCCTGCCTGAAGCCAGCCCACCCCACACCCCCGTCTCCAGCCAGCCCTGCACCCCTTGCCCTGCCTGCAGCTAGACCCTACCTCCAGTCAGCCCCTGCTCTGCCTCCAGCCAGCCCCATGTCCACTGCTCCCCTGCAGTTCCCAGGGCAGTAACCCTGCACACCTGCTTCAATGAGGGGGACAGGGAGCAGCTGGGACCCACACATGTGCACACCTGCAGGGAGTGGCAGGGACCCACACATGTGAAATGGCGGTCATTAATAAGCAATCAACAGCATATATGATGCAATGTACATAATATATAATTGTATTATTTATATAGTTATGGAAAGTAAATAATACATGGAAGAAATGAAAGGCTTTTTTTTTACATTTCTTTTTTTTTAGTCATCCCTGCCAGGGCCCCGCCGAAAATGTTCGAATTGGGCCCCGCACTTCCTAAAGCCAGCCCTGCCAATAAAGATACAGCTTTCCACATTTTCACAGCATTTGGCTACAAGAATTCATCCAGGATCATTCATACACATAAGCCAAGTAATGGTTGTATGTAAAGGTATAAATTACAGCAAAATGTTACTTGCATTCAGCAAAGTAAGATTCAAGTGGACATTTCTGTGCTAAATTCACCCCCAGGCATATGCTGTTTAAGTCCATGGGATTGGCCATATTCCTCTCTGGTGTAACTCCATTGATTTAAATGGGTCACACCAGGTTGAGCTGGGCTTCTGCATTACAGGCTTGATCATCCAACTCTTATTCATGCAAGTAATCTTTTCTCACCATTTAAATTGTTCATGTGAGCAAGGACTGCAAGATCAAGCCTCATAATTGGAGAGAATTGTAACTTCTGAGCAAGGAAGTGTTAGTCATTGGGATCCAGTGCAAGTGGAGTTGGATTTATTATGATTGCATTTATAGCAAAGGATGAAAGTTTCCAAATTGTTTCAATGCATCGCACAGTGCAAGCAGCAGTTCGAACTGTAAGGACCCATTTTATGGGACCTGCCTGAACTGCAGAAAGCAGGGGACTCAGTTACAAAGCAGTTAGAGTACATCTACACAGCAAACCCTCCCCCTGAAACAAACAAAAAAAAAATCCTGCTGCGAGCCTCAGAGTTTTGGTCTACAGACCTGGGCCAAATAGCCGTGTAGACATTCCAGCTCGGGCTCTGAAATCCTTCAGAGCCTATGCTTCATTGAAAGTCCAGGGAATGTGGGCTTAAGGTACTTAAATGCCTCTGAACATTTTATACATTGTAACCCAGGTGGAGGGCAAGTCCCCAAGTCAGATATTTTTGTGGTGTAACTGAGCCCTTAGAATGACCCTGTGCTGTGAGAAAGAAAGGCTTCAAGGCCACATCCCGTTTGCTTTACTCATTCAAGTACTTCTCTTTTCTACCTTACACACATGTTGTTTGGATAAATTCATCAAAGATGGTGAGACGATCAGGTACTATATTAATGGGGACTATGTAAGTACCCAAGATAGACAGGTATCCACAAAACTCCCTCTGACTTCAATGGGAGCAGGAGCAAGATCTTTGTTTTCAGGCAGAGATACTCTGGGACTTCATTCTGTGGGCCATATGTTGTATCATTGGTTTTAAATGTTGTGGCATTGATTTCCATATTGAAATCAATGCGGAACTTGACTTAAAAACCAATGGTGCACCATGACACTGTGTGTTGTGCATGATGATGCAGGAATCATCTGATGAAATAAGTCAATTATCATTTGGGAGTTATCCTTGCTACTTTTAAAAAAATGCGTGTGCACTCTTTTCTTTCTTTCCAAGCCATATGGATACAAAGGTTAACATGCAAAGCCTTCAGCTGTTCTTTTAGCAGCACACTGTACGATACTGAGTTCATTGATGCTTGCCATGTCAATGATATCTGGAAAGAGTCTTAGCTTTTACAATCAGCACAGAGATCCTAAAAAGAGAAAACCAGGAGTACTAAACATATAGGCAAAGACATCTTGCTAGGTAGCTAACTTCAGTGTGAGGCAAACTCCTCCACACAAAAGGCCATAGCTGCCATCTGCAAAAGTAATTTATTTTAACCATTTCACTTCAATTAATACTGAAATATAATTAGTCAATTATTTCTAGTCTGATTGGTTTCTTTATGGTCTAATATTGCTTTAATGGGATTGATTTTTGTTGTCGGGAATAGGCCTTTTGCCTAAAGCAATGGTGACCACTGAATATTGAGCAGCAGGGAGACCATCTGCCACCTGTCGCTGTAGCTTTTATTTCTGATTTCTCTTCCTGTCACCCCAAAGTTGAATAGGGTGGAGCAATAGAGAAGCTTCTATTAGGCAGAAATGCCAGGTGCTCTCTGTCTGGAATCCTTCAGCAACTAAACTGTCCTGTGGGGCTTTTCAGCTGGTTTTGCAGGGATGTAACAAAGAAAACTTCCTCTGTGAGGACACAGCCACTCTGATGTTGTCAGGGATCTCACAGGCAGCCTGGCAAAGGGAAGAGCCAGATGCACAGTCAGATGCTCTACGCTCACGCTGCCTGTGGTCCGTGGGCATCAAAGGAATGTTAGGATGGGTGCTGGAGCCCTAATGGGTGGTGCCAGTGTAACCTACACACTTGCTGGGGGTGGTTTTCTGTCCCTTCTAGTGGCACCGAGACCACTTAGACCAGGGGTCTCAAACTCAAATGACCACGAGGGCCACATGAGGACTAGTACATTGGCCCGAGGGCCGCTTTACTGACACCTCCCCCCCACCCCCACTCCACCCCTTCCATAAGACCCCGCACCTGCCCCACCTCTTCCCACCCCTTCCCTTCCCCCATTCCAACCCCTTCCCCGAAATCCCCACTCCAACTCCGCCCCCTCCCTGCCACCAGGGGGTGCAGGAGAGGGGTGGGATGTGGCAGGGGCTCAGGGCAGTGGGTAGGGGTGTGGGGTGCAGGAGGGGTGAGGGGTGCGGCAGGGGGTCAGGGCAGGGGTTTGGGGTGCAGGAAGGGTGTGGCAGAGGGCTCAGGGGAGTCAGTTGGAGTGCAGGAGGGATGCAGGGTATGGCAGGGGGTTGGGTGCAGGTTGCAGCAGGCGGCTCAGGGAAGGGAGTTGGGGTGCAGCAGGGGACTCACAGCAGGGGGTCAGGGTGTAGGGTACGGCAGGGGGTCTGGGTGTGGTGGGGGCTCAGGACAGTGGTTTGGGGTGCAGGAGGGGTGTGGAAGGGGGTTGGGGTGCAGCATGCAGCAGGGGGCTCACGGCAGGGGGTCAGGGTGCAGGGTACAGCAGGGGGTCGGGTGCAGCAAGGGGCTCAGGGCAGGGGGTTTGACTGCAGGAGAGGTTCAGGGCGCAGGCTTTGGCCCGGCCCGCACCGGGGGCAAGTCAGGCTCCCTTCCTGCCCTGCCCTGCCCCCGCGCGACTCCGGGAAGTGGCTGGAATGTGGGGGAGCAAGGGCACAGGGATGTGTGTTGCTGTTGCTTCAGGCTCCGTCCACAGCATCTCCCATTGGCCAGGAAGGGGGAACCGCAGACAATGCGAGCTGCTGGGGGCATTGCCTGAAGCAACAGCAGCACATAAACCCCTGTGCCTCTCTTCCCCCACGTTCTTTCTGCTTCCTGGAGCAGCACAGGGGCAGGGCAGGTAGGCAGGGAGCATGCCCTGCCCCTGGGCCAGAGCCGCTCTAGGTAAACACTAGGGGGGGCCATGAGGAGCTCACAGGCTGCAGAAAATAACCTTGTGGGCCGCGTGCAACCCTCGGGCCATGTGTTTGAGACCCCTGAATTAGGGCTTGGCTACACTGGAGAGTTGCAGCGCTGGTGGTAGGTGGTAGGTTTACAGCGCTGCAACTTACTCACCGTCCACACTTGCAAGGCACATACAGCATGGCATCTCCCTGGCTGCAGCGCTGGCTGTACTCCTGCTCTGCCTGGAGTATAACGATTGCAGCGCTGGTGATGCAGCGCTGCTCCACCAGTGTGGCCACCAAAAGCGCTGTAATTGGTCTCCAGAGGTATTAGGAGGTATCCCAGAATGCCTGTTCAGCCACTCTGCTCATCAGTTCACACTCTACTGCCCTGGCCTCAGGTGACCCGCCCTTTAAATGCCCTGGGAATTTTAAAAATCCCCTTCCTGTTTGCTCAGCCAGGTGTGGAGTGAATCAGTGAATCTTTCCAGGTGACCATACCTCCAAGCGCCAAATGAGCCCCAGCATGGAGCAATGGCGAGTTGCTGGGGTGAGGAAGCTGTGCAGTCACAGCTGTGCTCCAGCCGTAGGAATTACGATACCTATGGGCAGATATCAAGGGCCATGCTGCAAAGGGGCCATGAACGGGATGTGTTGCAGTGCAGGGTTAAAGTGAAGGAGCTGCGGAGTGCCTATTGCAAAGCCCGCAAGGGAAACTGCCGCTCCGGCGCTGCCCCCACAACCTGCCATTTTTACAAGGAGCTGGATGCGATACTTGGGGGTGACCCCACTGCCAATCCGACGACCATGATGGACACTTCAGAGTGGGGGAGGGGAGAGGGGGGAGAGGAGGAGGAGGAGGAGGGAGAAGGGGAGGGGGCGAGGAAACCGAGACTGAGGGTACTGGGGTGTGGGGAGACACCCCGGAGTCCCAGGAGGCATGCAGCCAGGAGCTCTTCTCAAGCCAGGAGGAAGGTAGCCAGTCACAGCAGCCGGTACTTGGTGAAGGACAAGCAGAGGAGCGGGTTACCGGTAAGCGGCTTTTATTTTCAGGATGGAAATGTTTCGGGAGAGGAGGGAGGGTTATGGCTGCATGCATGCTTGCCTTGATGTGGAATAGCCCATTGATGTGGCCTATCACGTCGCGTTAATCGGCCTCGGTAATCTCTTCAAAAGTTTCAGCCAGAGCGTGGGCATGGGCTTGCGCAAGTTTATAGGGAGAGCCATTGTGGTCCTTGCCCCAGTCAGGCTAACGAGTCCGCGCCACTGTGCCGTGAGGGGTGGGGGGACCATTGCTGCACACAGGCAAGCTGCATAGGGGCCAGGGCGGAATCCGCATTGCTGCAGAAGACCCTCCTGCTCTTCCCAGGTGACCCGCAGCAGCGAGATATTTTCCAGGATTAACTCCTGTGGAAAATCGTGGGACACTGTTCAGTGTAGATGCCCCCTGCAGCAGTTTGCTTTCCCCAACACACAGAAACCCCTGCACATCCCTGAAGCAATCAGTCCCCCTTACTCACCATTTCGTGGCTCCTGTGGGTTATGTGCACTCTGTTTGGTATGGGAAAGGTATGCTAAAGTGAAGACTGTAAACTCCTTCACTGTGTGGGAATAACTGTCTGGGTGAGATTATAAACAATGCTGTCTCTGTTAACTGTTGCCATTTTTGCCTTTTGAAAGGTGTCCTGTATCATCGACTGCCCGTATCATCGACTGCTCAGAGGCTACAAAACCCCAGGAAGAAGCTGCGAAAAAGCAAAGAAGACATGCTGAAAGCAGTTATGGACCACTCTGCCAGAGAGAGTAAAAAACTGCAGGACTGGAGGAAAAAACTGCAGGACTGGAGGGAAAGGGAAAGCAGGATCCACCAGATAAACGCAGCGGCTAAGAAGAAAAGCACAAAGCAGCTGATAAGCATCCTGGCGCGCCAAGCGGACTCTGTCCAGTCACTCGTAGCCATGATGGCAGAGCACTACAGTGCTGCCCACCCCCCCGTCCCAAAGCTCTTTCCTTTGTGCCCCAATGTCAGCTCCAAACCCCCTTCCCCAGAATCCAGGTTCTTACCACCACTATCTGCCCCCAACACCTGTACGTTCACCAACCAGCCCTGAGAACTACGACCCTTACCCTCTGCACTCAACCCCCATCACCATGCAGTATTTTCATCCTGAAGTGCAGCAGTCATTGCACAGCACTCCAGACAGGACATATTCAAACCTGTGACTGTACAGTTCACCACCCCACCCCCCTGCCCTATTAGGTTCCCAAAATGTTGTGTGTCTGTCAAGAAAGTTATTTTCTTTTCAATAAATGAATTCTTGGCTTTGAAAACAGTCTTTATTATCGCAGAAAGTGAAAGATACCGTAGCCCAAGAAAGAAACAGGCACTGCAAATCATTTTAGGAAAAATAGATTCCTACTAATATTGTAACCACTGCACTTCACTCCCGTGCAAGGCACCAAACATTACTGTTGGTTTTCAGCCTCAAATTCCTCCCTCAAGGCATCCCTAATCCTTGTAGCCCTGTGCTGGGCCTCTCTAGTAGCCCTGCTCTCTGACTGTGCAAATTCAGCCTCCAGGCATTGAACCTCGGACGTCCATTCCTGACTGAATGTTTCACCCTTCCCTTCACAAATGTTATGGAGGGTACAGCACGCAGATATAACCGCAGGGATGCTGCTTTCCCCCAAATCTAGCTTCCCACACAGAGATCGCCAGCGCTCTTTTAAACGGCCAAAAGCACCTTCCACAGTCATTCGGCACCGGCTCAGCCTGTAGTTGAACCGGTCCTTGCTCCTGTCAAGCTTCCCTGTATACGGTTGTCACGGAGTCCCCGGGCGATGCTCCGGAACTGCTCCCCACCAAGCCAGTTAGGACTTTGGGGAGCCTCCTCTCTCTTGGAGCAGACTTGTTCAGGGCAAGAAGCTCACACGTCTTTACCTTCTGGGTTTCTCCTTGGAGCATTTAGCATCCTCTGCCCCTCCGTGCGCTTCCCACAGCGAGTCCACCCCAGCGGGGTCCTGGGGAAGCCACCAGGTCCTGCACCCCCACTTTGCAGTCAGACGTGACTCTTAGCCAGCCAGGAACACAGAGGTTTATTCAATGACAGGAACAGGGTCTAAAACAGAGCTTGTAGGTACAGAGAACCGGACCCCTCAGCCGGGTCCATTCTGGGGGGCAGTGAGCCAGACCCCCACGTCTGCCCTCAGCCAGCTCCAGACTAACCACCCCTCCCAGCCCCTCCTCTCTCCTCAGCCCCTTTCCCGGGCCAGGAGGTCACCTGATCCCTTTGTTTCCAACACCTTCAGCTGGCACCTTTGCAGAGGAGGGGCCCAGGCCATCAGTTGCTAGGAGACAGTGTCAGGCATTTAGGTGCACTGGCCCTTTGCTCTGCCAGATACTTAAGAACTGCCACGGGGACACTGAGGCACCAACACAGTACTCAGAGAAAACATTAAGAACTTTCCCAGTTCGTCACATCTCTCCCCGCTTCGAGACCGAACTGAGCGAGGTCACTCCTGCCAGTGACCTGGGGAAGTTCGAACCCACCAACGTTCCCATGGATGCCCCAGCATCTCTCCCATTTCTTGGTGTGAGTTACACCAGGACAGTCCAGTCTCACGCCCTCCCTTAGGTTGGGTGTGCTTGATGGCACTTGCAGGCCGCATGTGGGAAGGTTTATGCGGCTTGAACCCTTTTGCTATCCCAATCCCTCTGGGGTCCAAACTGGGACGGGATCTTCTCCCAGCACTTAAGAGCCCCCATCTTGGCCTTGGCCAGCTCTGGGCTTGGGCAGCCGCTTCCCACTTTGTGGCCCAGACACAACACCTCTGCCGTACCCCCTTACACTTTCCAGCTTTTAACGTCAGTCCCACCTCCTTGAGGCAGCCCAGCCCCCTCTTCACCTGGGACACCTGTTCCTCCCAGGTCTGGCTAAAGATGCACATGTAATTAGTGTCTGCCAGGGCCAAGTTCTCCATCTTCCTCTGCTTGTCTAGAATCTCCCCAGGCCTAGGCATGGGGTGGGCATTGGACACTGTGATGGCTTCAAACTTTTGATAGCCCCCATAAAACCAGATCTTTCTGTTTTCCTTGGGGATCAGCCCCGTGGGTGAGGCCCATGGGCTGTAAAACGGCTGGATTCCATTTAAAGCCAGGATGTTCCTGACCTCTCTCTTCAGGATTTGAGTTGCTTTTCCAATGACTCTGAATGGGGAACACCTGATGGGGAGATTGGCTCCCACCTCAGGGAAGAGATCCCCCCGGGGGTCTTCCCCTTTCTTCATTCAATCCTCCCTCTTTAGGTCCAGGGGTCCCCTCACTCTCCTCCCATCCAGCAGCTTAAATGGGAAGAGCCCTGTGGATTCCTGGAGCACCACCAGCTGCCTCCCGATTTCCCCCAGTTCTACTTCCCCTTGGGGAGCCCATTCCCGGTACAGGAATCCCTCCTCCTGCAGGACTCTGTCCCTGCAGCCTTCCCCACGGAGGTTTGCAGCGCTGTGGCCAGCAAGTTCCCTCAGCTTCTCCAAGGAGGGATTCTTTTGCAGCTCGGTTTGGGATTCAGCAGCTGGGGCAGGGAGTGGGACCTGCTCCCTCTCACTGGCTGGGCCTGGGGTTACAGCCCCCCTGAGCCCTGTCCCTGGCAGCTCCCTTCCTGCTGTGTAATTACTTCCCAGCAGCACGTCTGGACCAGGCAAACCCGTTTGGCAGCTGACCTGCCCTGCCTGGGTGTCCCTGCACTCAGCTGGGGTCTCAGCTCCCCCCGTGCTCAGCACTGCCCTTGCTGTCCCAGTGGGGGCAGGCTGCGAGCTCTCTGCTCTGGTCACAGCATCAGAGCCAGCCTGAGCCCCGTCTCCGGTGTGCAGGGGCGCGGGGAGCATCTCTCCCTTCCACTCAGCCCCAGGGGGCTGGTTACAGGTAGGCAGGTATCCTGAGCCCAGCAACCCCTCCCCCCTGCCAGCCAGGTCATTTGCATTTTTACTGACCATTTCCATCCTAGCCAATTGGTTCCCTGGATTTGAATTCAAACCCTCGGCGTTACAGGAGCAGAGCCTGGATCCTGTCCCACGGGGAGACAGTCACCCCCCAACAGGGCCTCCCAGCCGATATCCTGGAGAACCCCAAGTACCAGCCAGCCCGACCCCTCCTGGGTCTGCACAGGGATCTGGGCCATAGGCAGGGCGAGGGGCTTCACCCCAGGGAACTTCACCCAGGTCCCACAGTCCCTCAGCATCTGGGGCTGCACCACCACAGTTCTCTCTGTCTCAGGGTCTCGCCCCCGCAGGCGTGTTTCCCCACTGACCCCTGGGAAGCCCCCTATGTTTCTCTGCTCCACCATCACCAGTCCACGCTGCTGCTGCTTCTCCTGCAGCTTTTCCTCAGCCTTTTGCTTTCTCTCACGGTCCTTTCGCTCTTTTGGGCTCTGCTTCCATCCCATTCGTCTCCAATCTCCTGATGGGGAACCCAATCGTGAAGACCCTCATCTGATTGGGGACCAGACTCCCGGGGATGCCTGGCTGATGCTCCAGCTGCTCTCAGATCCTCTTGTAGCCCCATCTGGGCCAGGAATCTGCTCCTTAGAGCGGTCCTTCTCCTCCAACTGCACGATTAACTGTGCCTTGGTGAATTTCCCCACGCGTAACCCTCTCTTTGTGCAAAGGATCACAATGTCCTTCTTAAGGAGATGGTGATAGACCATCACTTCACCGTTCCCAAGTGGCTCTGGACTCACAGGCCTGTGTGCTCTTGGCTCCCCCATGGTTTCCAGGAAGAACCCCTGGTGTGCCAGCCCTTCTCGTGATCACTACCTCTTTGCCAGGGTCGAGCTGCAGACTCCTCCGCCCCTGGGACTGCTCCTGCAATTCCCCGGGGAACCCTGCTACAGCAAAAATCCTTCTCTCTCCCAGGGTCGAGCGGCAAGCTCCTCCGCCCCTGAGACTGCTCGCTGCAGTTCTCAGGGGAACCCCGTTACTCCAACAGTCCTTCTCGCTGGTCACACACTCCCAGAGGTTAACTGCCCCCTGAAACCGTCCCTCTCTGAGCCTTCAGCATGCCTGGTCCTCATTATCCCTTCTGTTTTACTGCTCCCCAGTCACTTACTGCAAGCAGCGCCATTCACGGGGTGCAGTACGTCCCGCCGCTGCCACCAGTTGTCACGGAGTCCCCGGGCGATGCTCCGGAACTGCTCCCCACCAAGCCAGTTAGGACTTTGGGGAGCCTCCTCTCTCTTGGAGCAGACTTGTTCAGGGCAAGAAGCTCACACGTCTTTACCTTCTGGGTTTCTCCTTGGAGCATTTAGCATCCTCTGCCCCTCCGTGCGCTTCCCACAGCGAGTCCACCCCAGCGGGGTCCTGGGGAAGCCACCGGGTCCTGCACCCCCACTTTGCAGTCAGACGTGACTCTTAGCCAGCCAGGAACACAGAGGTTTATTCAATGACAGGAACAGGGTCTAAAACAGAGCTTGTAGGTACAGAGAACCGGACCCCTCAGCCGAGTCCATTCTGGGGGGCAGTGAGCCAGACCCCCACGTCTGCCCTCAGCCAGCTCCAGACTAACCACCCCTCCCAGCCCCTCCTCTCTCCTCAGCCCCTTTCCCGGGCCAGGAGGTCACCTGATCCCTTTGTTTCCAACACCTTCAGCTGGCACCTTTGCAGAGGAGGGGCCCAGGCCATCAGTTGCTAGGAGACAGTGTCAGGCATTTAGGTGCACTGGCCCTTTGCTCTGCCAGATACTTAAGAACTGCCACGAGGACACTGAGGCACCAACACAGTACTCAAAGAAAACATTAAGAACTTTCCCAGTTCGTCACAACGGTTTCATGAGCCAAGGCATTAACGGGTAAGCGGGGTCTCCAAGGATCACAATGGGCATTTCAATGTCCCCTACTGTGATCTTGCGGTCTGGGAAAAAAGTCCCGGCCTGCATCTTCCCGAACAGACCACTGTTCCGAAAGATGCGTGCATCATGCACCTTTCCAGGCCAGCCTGTGTTAATGTCAATGAAACACCCACGGTGATCCACAAGCGCCTGGAGAACCATAGAGAAATACCCCTTCCGATTAATGTACTCGGATGCTAGGTTGGGTGGTGCTAGAATAGGAATACGCATCCCATCTATCGCCCCTCCACAGTTAGGGAAACCCATTTGTGCAAAGCCATCCACAATGTCTGGCACGTTCCCCAGAGTCACGGTTCTTCTTAGCAGGATGCGATTAATGGCCCTGCAAACTTGCATCAACACGATTCCAACGGTTGACTTTCCCACTCCAAACTGGGTTCGCGACCGATCGGTAGCTGTCTGGAGTTGCCATCTTCCAGATTGCAATAACCACTCGCTTCTCCATTGGCAGGGCAGCTCTCAATCTCGTGTCCTTGTGCCGTAGGGTGGGGGCGAGCTCAGCACACAGTCCCATGAAAAAGGCTTTTCTCATCCGAAAGTTCTGCAGCCACTGCTTGGCATCCCAGACTTCCATGATGATGTGATCCCATCACTCAGTGCTTGTTTCCCGAGCCTAAAAGTGGCGTTCCACGGTGCTAAGCATTTCCGCGAATGCCACAAGCAATTTAGTGTCATACGAGTCAAGCGACTTGATATCATCGTCAGACTCCTCACTGTCACTTTGGAGCTGAAGGAATAGCTCAACTGCCAAACGTGATGTGCTGGCAACACTCATCAGCATACTCCTCAGCAGCTCGGGCTCTATTTCCTACAGAAATCGCGCTGCACAGAAACCGTTGGGAGAGTCACAATGGCGCCAAACGTCGACAGAAAAACAGTGATTGCTGGGATGTGAAGCGATGCATCACAGGGCGTTGGGACAGGAAGCGGAATGACCTGCACCCTTCCGTCCCCTTCCCACAACCCATGGCATGAGAATGGGACGAGGTGCTCTGTGGGATAGCTGCCCATAATGCACCACTCCCAACGGCGCTGCAAATGCTGCAAATGTGGCCACACTCCAGCGCTTTCCCTACACAGCTGTACGAAGACACCTGTAACTCCCAGCTTTGTACAGCTGCAAGTGTAGCCATACCCAAAGAGAGAGAGAGAAAATGAGTCTGCTCTACAGCCTTAGCTAACAGCCACTTGGCTTTTAGTTCACACAGTACTAAGCTCCAGAAGTCCCCAGTTCGATCCCACCCGCTGGGAACCAGGGTTTGTCATCGTTACACCACCAAGAGCATGTGAGGCTCCATAGGGCACCTTAAAAAGCCACAGTGACCTCAGGCCACACATGGAGACGCTGCTGTTGTTGGTGGAGCCCTGGCCCACTCTGCTAGAGAGCCCCCTGCTCAGGTCAGCGAGCTGCCCCCAGGGCTGCATGCAGGGACTCGCGTGTCTGGCAGCATCCACCAGTGACACTCCCCGGGAGGGGCCCGGGGCATGGGGGTGGGATAAGAGACAGCCAGGCAACAGAGCGCCCAGCAACCAAGGCCCGTCAGCCAAGCCCGAGCTAAACAAGGGGCGGGGCTAAAAGTCTTCGAGGGCCAGGCTTATGGGGGTGGGGCGAAAACCTCAGGTGGGCGGAGCACAGCGAGTCAATGTGCCGATCTCTGATTGGTGGCCGCGGTCACGTGCGCGGCGGCCGAGAGGAGGTGTTTGTGTGCGCGAGTAGCGAAGGCCGTGGAGCGTGCGCAGTGAGAGGCCAAGGCTGGGGGCTCAGGTAGGAGCCGAGTAGGGTGACCGGGAAGCCCCCGTCCAAGAGGGGTTGTGGCGCCGCTCACGAGCTGTGGCAGGAGGGGGCTCCGGGCCTGTGTGACGTAGGGCAGATTACAGGGAGCCACTGGACTTCCTGCCTTGTCCAGGAAGCCGTGAATCTGCTGTTCCCAGGCGGCGCCCCGCGGGCTCGGTAGCCGGCCGGCTGTCGGCGTGTGCCTTGCGCCCTGCTATCGTCCTACTACCCCGCTCAGTGCTGCTGGCGTGCCTTGCACCCGGCTGCCCCCCTCAGCGCGCCCGGCTCCCGGCGTGCCTGGCGCCCGGCTGCCCCCCTCAGTGCGCCCGGCTCCCGGCGTGCCTGGCGCCCGGCTGCCCCCCTCAGTGCGCCCGGCTCCCGGCGTGCCTGGCGCCCCGCTGCCCCCCTCAGTGCGCCCGGCTCCCGGCGTGCCTGGCGCCCCGCTGCCCCCCTCAGTGCGCCCGGCTCCCGGCGTGCCTGGCGCCCCGCTGCCCCCCTCAATGCTGCTGGCGTGCCTTGCACCCTGCTGTCCCCTTCAGTGTGCCCAGCTCCTGGCGTACCTTGCACCCTGCTACCCCTCTCAATGTGCTCAGCTCCCGGTCTGCCTTACACCCTGCTGCCCCCTTCAATGTGCCCAGTTCCCGGTCTGCCTTGCGCCCTGCTACCCCCTTCAGTGTGCCCAGTTTCCGGTCTGCCTTGCGCCCTGCTACCCCCCTCAATGTGCCCAGCTTCTGGTCTGCCTTGCACCCTGCTACCCCTCTCAGTGCTCCTGGGGTGCCTTGCACCCTGCTACCCCCCTCAATGCTCCTGCCATGCCTTGCTCCCTGCTATCCCCCTCAATGTGCCCAACTCCCGGCGTGCCTTGCACCCTGCTGCCCCCCTCAATGTGCCCAGCTCCCGGCGTGCCTTGCACCTTGCTACCCCGCTCAATGCTCCCGGCGTGCCTTGCACCCTACTATCCCCCTCAGTGTGCCCAGCTCCTGGCGTGTGCCTTCCACCCTGCTACCCCCCTCAGTGCTCCTGGTGTGCCTTGCACCCTACCACCCCCCTCAATGTGCCCAGCTCCCAGTCTGCCTTGTACCCTAGTACCCCCCTCAATGCTCCTGGCGTGCCTTGCACTCTACTGTCCCCCTCAATGTGCCCAGCTCCTGGCATGCCTTGTGCTCTACTACCCCCCTCAATGTGCCCTGCTCCCAGTGTGCCTTGCACCCTACTAACCCCCTCAATGTGCCCTGCTCCCGGTGTGCCTTGCACCCTACGACCCCCCTCAATGTGCCCTGCTCCTGGTGTGCCTTGCGCCCTACTGTCCCACTCAGTGCTCCCGGCGTGCCTTGCGCCCTACTGTCCCCCTCAGTGTGCCCAGCTCCCGGCGTGCCTTGCGCCCTACTGTCCCCCTCAGTGTGCCCAGCTCCCGGTGTGCCTTGTGCCCTACTGTCCCCCTCAGTGTGCCCAGCTCCTGGCGTGCCTTGCGCCCCATCTGCTCCGTTGCTATGCCTGCGTGCCCCTCGGCCTCTTTCCTGCCCTGGGGAGCAGGTGATGGGTGTGTGATGTGACCCATCCGCCTGTTGCTTGCAGATGAGGGGGCGCAGCAGGTAGCGTGGCCTGTGGACTGGTGTAAGGTTGCCAACCCTTCAGGTTTGTCCTGGAGTCTCCAGGAATTAAAGAGTGATCTACAGTTAAAGATTGTCATTTGATGAAACCTCCAGGCAATTTGTGGAACTAAAATTGGCAATTCTGCTGTGGTGCAGGATCAAGTTGGCCAGGCATACAGCTTGGCCCTTCATGTTGGCAGTCCCCAGCACGCATTCGCTGTGCTTTCCTCCCAGCAGAAGTGAGGGGCCCTGGTGGGTGATGCTCTTCCTTGAGCTGAGCCCCCTGGCTACGTTGTGGGCTGTGTCCAGCTGCACATAGCCATGGGAACCTTTATGCTTAAAAATGGGGAGCTATATGCAGGGCTTTGGAGCGGAGCATAAGCTTTTGTGGATGAATACCCACTTCGTCAGATGCAGAGTTTTAACACTAATTGTTCCAACCCCATCTCTCTCTGCCTCATTGACTTGCATTTCCATGTTTTAGCTGAAAACCATTTTTTCTCTCCTGCCTATAGCTCTTAATACTTGTCTTCCTCTATTGTTGTTAACTCTATGAAGCTTTGTGGGATACAGTCTGTGTGAAAGAGAATATAAGATAGAGTTGTTTTGCACCGTTGATTTCCGTGGAAATTCTGGGTATGTTGGATTCAGCTAAGTCTAAGGACTGTTTATTATTGTGGCTTTGAAAACAGACAAGGAGCGATGCCTTTCATTTTTCGTATCCAATAGCTTCATCGTTTTAAAATGGCTTTAGACACTGTCAAGTCAAATTTGACTCAAAATTTCGATTTTACAAAACTTAAAACTGATGTTTCCATGGGTTTTTATTCCAGTAGAAACAGATTTTTATACTAAATTTTGTAATTTTTCTGTTTTGTTAGAGATGATATGAAGAAAGGAAGCAATATAATATATTATAAAGCTGTTCTTGATTTTATAACCTGCTGTAAGGAGTAATGGTAAGGAAAGTCAGAAAATGTGTTTTTTAAAGGTGACCTGACAATGAAAAAATATTGGCCTTTTGTCCTTTTAGCTACTTATGTGTTGTATATTATAGGTCTGGAAATGAAAGGCAGTTTCAAAAAGAGCTCCTCCGCTAATCTGTTTTTTACATTAGAAATCCAGGTCCCCTTCTGGAAGATTCTATGGGCTTGTTTACACAGAAACTTGCACTGAAAAAACTGAATTACTTGTAGTCTGTACCTTTTGTTATTATGATACTATTTCTGAGTGTGGACATTCTTATTTTAGAATAGAAGTGTCCTGTTTTGATTTAAAAACTGACCTGATCAGGAGCACTCTTTAGAGTGTCCACACACAAAACATCCGTTAAAATAACAAACGGTGTGGGTTAAAACTGATTCAGTTATTTTGGGACAGTTCAGTTACTTTGTGTGTACACTAGCCCTTAGCTGACTGGAGAACTAGTGAAATGGTGGCATTATATGAGTCAAGAGAGTGAAAGCCAAGCAGTTGAGAGGGGAAGAGGTTTTTATTATACACTTACTAAAAACAGTTTTGTTTTTTAACTCTCCCATTTAACTGCAATGCTTGACTAACATTTTGGATAATGGAAGCCTTTGTTAATCATTCAGTACTCCGATCCTTTCTGTTAGGCCCAGTCTACGCTTAAAAGTTTGGTAGGTGTAGCTATGTCAGTTAAGGGTGTAATCTGTTCATTGATTTTATTAGATATAACTGTGGTTGCAAAAGCCCTAGTGTGAACAGAGTTACACCACAAAAGCTTTTTTTTGTTTTTTTTTGTTTTTTGGCTGGTTTAAATTATTTTGCTCGCTGAACTGGAACAAGCTTTTTTTTTTGCTGATGTAATTGCATTTACACTAGTTAGCCTGGTGTCAGTATAGCTATACTGGCAAACCTTTTATGTGTTCACAAGGTCTTAAAGTGTGAAATGGGTGACAAGACCTAGCTTTTACAATGGATCCTACAAGTCTTTATTTCAGCTATATAAGATCAAGCAGCTCATGTTTGCTCTGAGCACAGGTCATCTTTGAAACAGTTGCATTGTTAGAGGTGGAATTTTTAATGTATGTCTTGTTTATCGTGCCCTAAAATGGTTGCATTGGACCCTGCCATTTGCTCTTATCCAGTCCCAATATGATGGCTGCATAACTGCATCCAAGGCAGAGGTACCTAGAAAGTGGCCCCAAGGAGTTCTACAATGCAAATGCACCATCCTTAATATTGAGGTGAATCTAGTGGAGACTTCTGTAGCTTCTCCTATGAAAAGTCAGGTGTTGCATGTTGGGTCCTGTTGTCTATGCAGGCTCACATCTCACTTGGAGCTGAGAGGGATGTAAATCTACTCCATTTATGGAAACTAAGTGTGATGTGTGGGTTCCTGGCAAGTTGCTGGCATACCCCTTGAATGTACAAAGCATGGCTCCACCCTTGCAGTAAGGAAGTGACTGGTGACAATGATTAATTTTTGATATGCTACTACTACATTACCTTCTACTCTCTCATTGGTCCAATTCTGAATTTATTTACATTTAACAATAACAGTGTCCTCAACAAGCCTCTTTTTGCCCATCCTGTCGAGGAGCATACCCTCATCCTTCCCCCCAAATCTCCTCTTATTAATTTGGGTCACAGTGAAGTTGAGGCTGAGGCTTATTTAAAAGATGACTGGCTCAAGATGGACAGATATGATAGCATGTTAAATATGCCTCACATTGGTCTGTGGAGGTTTTGTGAGGCTGAACTTGAGGATGAGGGCCAGGAGCTCCTGAGTTCTAATCCTGGCTCCACCACCGACTTCCTCTCTGACTGTGTGCAAATCACTTAAACTCTCTCTAACTCAGTTTCCCCATCTGCGAAATAATACTTAACTCCCCTTTGTGAAGTAGATGAGTCAGCTTTAATTAATATTTGTTAAGCACTCTGTGGATCAGGAGTGCTATATAAAGCTAATTTATTATTAACACAAGATATTCTCAGTACCTGAAATTAGTGATGACAGAAAACAGATTCTGCTGGGATATAGCCATGTAAAACAAGGCAGTACCGCTTTGTAAAGCTTTGAGTAAACTTCTTTTACGTCATTAGAATTTTCATTCTCAAAGCGTCTGTTTCTAAAAAAATCCCCCAGAGGCCCAAATTAACTGTTTTGTCTGGAAACCCTAAATAGGCTTGCTATCACTTGAAATTCAGCCCAAGATTCGCCAGAGGTTTGCAAACCTTGTCCCTTGTTTCAGGTTTGTTGTGAAGCCTGAAATCAGGATTTCATTATGAACATATTGCTGTATTCCAGTAGGGCTATGTGCGCATTTTCCTGTTAAGGAGCAGGTGCAGCTGCCCAATTGCACTTTGAAATGTATTATTGTCTCAATAAAGTGTTTTTAAGAAGTAGGCATGTCACTTTTTATAAAACATTTTGTAACCATTAGCTTAAATTGTTCTATTTGGGACAATATGTGAATCCCAATTGGGAGGTCTAGAGTGGATATTGGGAAATAATATTTCCCTAGGAGGGTGGTGAAGTACTGGCATCGGTTACGTAGGGAGGTGGTGAAATCTCCATCCTTAGCAGTTTTTAAGGCCCAGTTTGACAAAGCGCTGGCTGGGATGATTTAGTTGGTGTTGGTCCTGCTTTGAGCGGAGGATTAGACTAGACCTCCTGAGGTCTCTTCCAGCCCTAATATTGTATGATTCTATAATCCCATCTAAGGTAGGGAATGAGCTCGTAACTGCTCAGGAATCCGCAGTCTAAAAAAATAGTGATGCAGGGGTTAATAAATGTATTACATTATAATGAATGAACCAAAAGGACTGGGGAAGTCCTAGCACTTGCTATAAGCTGATGGGATCAGAACCCTGTCCCTATGCAATAAACAGAAAGCTGTGACTGTCTCTTCACTGGAAAAAAAGGTGTGGTTTTTTTGTTTTTTTTTTTTAATTCCAAGATAACTAACTCAACATTAGTCAAATTCCATTATATGTCCCAAACTCTTAATACACACCCCCAACGTACGTCATACAAGTATATTAATGGTCAGTGAGTTACTAGTTTTCCAATGACATATTACATGACAGCTTTTAGGTACAGAGTATAGTCACAGTGAGTTGGGGTACACCAAATTGGTCAGGTCAGCTGAAATGCATTACTTGATTCCAGTGAGCCCTCTGGTATTGGGATGCTCTTAGGGTCACACATCCACTGTATCCTCTTTCTTTGCTGGCAACAGCATGGCTGAACTCTGTCATTTTATTGTAGCTGTGGGGTGAAATCCTCATCTCACTGAAGTCCATGGCAAAAGTATTGACTACAGTGCAGTCAGGACTGACCCTGTTTTTCACCACATTCATCTATTGAAACTGGTTAGCTTAAGTATCAGAGGGGTAGCCGTGTTAGTCTGGATCTGTAAAAGCAGCAAAGAGTCCTGTGGCATCTTATAGACTAACAGACGTATTGGAGCATGAGCTTTAGTGGATGAATACCCACTTCGTTGGATGCATCCGACGTGCATCCGACGAAGTGGGTATTCACCCATGAAAGCTCATGCTCCAATACGTCTGTTAGTCTATAAGATGCCACAGGACTCTTTGATGCTTTGGTTAGCTTAAGTATGTTAACCATAACTCTGCTTCCTCTCACAAAGTTGCACTTGAGAAATGTTGGGAAAATGATGGAGGAATAGTGAATGGCACCCCACCCCCCATTATAATTCAATACTTAACCAATGCCAAAGTCTGGTGTTATGTGGAGCATTGTGCTGCTGTAGGAGGCTGTACTTCCAATGAGATGTAAAAGCAAGTTCCTGTTCACTTGTAATTAAGGTTCCCATAGCCCTTATACAAATATGGGGTGCCTTGACCAAATTTCAGTCTAGACAATTAGATTCTGCTTCCCTAAATTATCTCTGGTTTCTCTGATTCTTCTTCTTGTCTCAAAGGGCTGTGTAGTGTAATTAGTGCTACATAGATGCTTAAGACACTAAAAAATGTGGCTATATCTGTTGGATGAATGTACGTATATAGATATTGGATGATTTGGGTCACAAATGTAGTTTGTAAAACACTTGGCTTCATGGGATGAAAGAATATATACTTTATTCTAGATGTGTGTTGATAATACTATAGAATTTTCAGTGAGCAGGTTAGAGCAGTCCTGAACCATGAGTTTGTCGTTTGCATGCACAATGAGAATCTTTGCCAGTAATTCACGAAGTCTGCTGCTACTGTCTGCAAAGGAAGGGGAGATGCTTTCAAAACCGCTGAGTCACTAGGTTGCAAGGAGAGTCTCTGTATAGATGTGTGTGGTGTTTCTGGGGAGAGGTTGTGCCAGGTATCTGCTTTTAAATTTCCAAATACATTTATTTTTAACAATTACCTATTTTAAACACAATGTTTAGTTTATCAGGAGTTTTTTAAAGGTTTCACTATTAATTTTAGAACTTCCATTTCAAGCATGTTTCTGTGAAATTGACTTTTTCAATGTCCTTTGCATCGTGCTCTTTTGCAGGAAATCTCTGCATAATTATTTCTTATGTACTTATTCAATCTATCAGCCAACAGATGCCAAGTGTAGCAAAATGCTATAATAATATTATGAACTGATAATAGTTATAATGCTTCTAATTGCCTGGCATGGCTTTTGATAGAGGCAGACTCAGAAATTAGAGCAAGTGAATGCTTAACCTTGAACCAGAGAAGCATAAATGAGCGCTTAATCTTGCTCTAGGTGTACTATACTTGCAGGTGTTTCAACTGCGCCTACCTATCTCTAATCAAGTGGCTAGTTCCCTTAATTTCCTCAAGTGGATCAGGAGTAGAAATCATTTAAATCAGTTATTATAGTAAAAACCTATTATCTGTATGTTCAGAGATGCAGAACAACTCTGGCAAACTCTGTTGATGAGCAAGTTTATTGAAATGAAGCCTGGTCATTTTAAAACTAATTTGGCAGTAGACCACTTGGGTTTCAAAGAATTCTTGTGTCTTGATTATTACAACAATGCACACAGATTGCTTCCACATTGGGAAGACTAGAGGAAAAAGGATTCCTGCACTATCTTTTATGCAAGTTGATTGTGCTGCATATAAGTGCCAGGAAGTCTTTCTGACACAGGCTGAAATGTGTTTTTGGAAGTTAGTTAGCTATTCATTACAGATAAAATTCACCCACCCCTGCACAAAGACAGAGTAAATCCACTTTAGGTCTGATCTTGAGTTCTTGCACCTTCCATTGAAATAAAGGGAAGTTGTGGGTGTTCATTGGTGTAGGGAAGCTGTGCAGGGTTTGGGGGGTGAGTGTTATGGAATTGACTGAACCCTTCAAAGTCAGGTGTAGGATGCTGGACTGCAGGACAGACTTCTCATTGGCCAGTATTCTAGCATTTGCCCTAGAATAGTGACTGCAGCATTTTTCACATAGCATGTGTCTACCCAGCAATGTAAGCTTAGGGTTAGTAGAATTTGAGTTAGCAGACTATGGGTTTGTTTACCTAGGGCTTGAGCATCATTTTTAACCCCGTGTTAGGAATTATTGAACCCTTGGTCCTAACCTGTCTTGTCTTTGTTATGTGGGCCTGAATCCAACCACCCAAATCCCAGACTTCTTGCTGCCCTCCCAAAATGTGGCTATTCTGGCCCTTTGTGGTGCAGTGTAGGAAATTGACTGTGCAGAGGACAAAGCAAGTGAGCCCATGGGATTGTGGAATACTTTCGGTGTACTTCCAGGGCATGAGTCTGGTGGGCCTGTGTCTACACTGCAAAGCCATTTGGCTTGAACTCTGGGTCCTGGACTAAGGCATGGACTGTCCACCCCCAAGGGTTCTGGGACCAGGGTTAGCATGTCTTGTCCACAGACAGAAGTTGGATTAGGCTTACTCCTAAGTGTGAACCCTGGGCTTACAGGGCACTGTAGACGTACACTTAGAGGCTCACTACCCATAAATCTGCAAAATTGTGGATCCAACAGTATTGCCCTTCGTCCTACCTTCAGCAGCCTCACTACACTCCAGCCTAAAGGGAGATGGAGAGGTGCTGAAGGGATGCTTACTTTCATGATGCACAAGGGATGCTCTGTTTGTCTGCTCTTATATCCCTACCACAGGGTTTATCCTGTGTGAAGAACCTTCTGCCAGGTCCTCTCTGCTTTCACTCAAGCTCACTACAGACAGAATGGTAAGCTTATTGCTGTAAGCCCTTTTTCCTTTCAAGGCAGTGCATAATGGATCAGGGGGCACAGCTGTGCTTGCTTTACTGCTCATTTCTCTTTGTTTTATTCATTTAATGTGAATTTAATGCTGTTGAAGAGTTCTGGATTCACAGCCCTCGAGACAGAAGTCCTCTGTTTCACCACGGAGCAGGTACAGCATAGGCAATGGCAATGCAAGATTCCTCACACGTGTGCCTCAAATTTAATGTGTAGGCGCTACCCCAAGGGGTATGAGTAGGACACTCTTCATCACATGGCCCTGGGGTTGAAGGTGCTGCTTGTGATAAGTTTGTATCATAATGAATTAGTTGGTAGAAAGGAGCCATATATATTATGCCTTTGCATCCCTGCTGAACTGGGTTGGATTTGAACTGGTAACCTAGAAGTGAAGGCTCTGTTTACCTTTACCAGTACCTTAACTAGTCCCCTCCCTGCATTTTGCTTCCTAACCATCTCTAAACCCAAAGGCTTCTGGTTTAACATAGCCATTGGCCAGTTTTGCCATATGCTTGCCTGGCACACAGAACCTAACATTTGGCTTAATGCTTATAATGAGCTAGGACTTCAGTGTTCTCTACTCAACTTGCCACTTCTTTTAGACTTTTTTTTTACTTTGAAGGTTTGAATGCTCGTTCAAGGTGTTAACTTTCTAGACCCTTTCTGGCTGCAGGCCAGTTTATCACCATGGACACCATGCCTCAGGAACTGCAAGGCACACACCTTTTCCAAGACATTTGTAAAGAAAGATGCTGTAACGTGCAACTTTTGTTTAGGGAGAATGATTTCTCTAAGCAAATAAACAGTTTGTTAAAGAACTCTTAGTATCTGGTGTGACAACATTAAGAAAAAGACAAATCTCAGATCTCTTCAGGCTCAAAGTTACGAGGCTCATTTAACCTGCAAATATTCCTTTGC
This sequence comes from Gopherus flavomarginatus, assembly GCF_025201925.1. Taxonomy (NCBI): domain Eukaryota; kingdom Metazoa; phylum Chordata; order Testudines; family Testudinidae; genus Gopherus; species Gopherus flavomarginatus. The sequence continues at coordinate 35,157,208 of NC_066623.1, read as the reverse complement.
TCAACAGTTTCTCAATGGCTATTAGCCAGGATGGGCAGGGATGGGTTCCTAGCCTCCTTTTGCCAGAACCTGGGAATGGCCGACAGAGGATGGATCACTTGATGATTACCTGTTCTGTTCATTCCCTCAGGGGCACCTGGCATTGGTCACTGTTGGAAGGCAGGATACCGGGCTAGATGGACCTTTGGTCTGACCCAGTGTGGTCGTTCTTATGTTCTTATATTTTTAGGCATTTGAATTATGTCCTGAGTTAACTTGTTAACCTGCTTGTGTTTTATTCACTCCATAGAGTAAGCATCCTCTTTATCTTTTGTTCTGTTCAGGTACTTGTACCACATTTCTCATTGTGGCATAACTTTTTGCTTTTCTCAGCAGATTGAGAGCTCTGATTTCTTTTTTTTAATCTGTCTGGGATTAGATCACATGAGATACACTTGCCATTTGGTTAATTTAGTTTTTGCATAAATAACAACTTTTCTAAAACTAACCCATGTGAAACCACTTGAGTACTTTTGAAGTATTTTAATTTTTCTTTTGCTGTCCTTGCATTTCATTATCCATTTCCCATAAATATTTGGCTTTTTAACCTGTATAAACCTTATTTATGTACTTCACTGATAGCAGTGGAGAGCTTGTAAACAGCTGGGCAGTGGATCATTCTCTACTTTGCAAAAGGTTATTGCAGTTTTCCTTATCAGGCCTGTCGTCGTTGTCATCTCTTGTCTTGACTGTTTTAGCTCCCTTCCCTACAGCCTTCCCAAATCCCAACTAGATTCCAGATTGCTAGATTCCAGCATGTCCAAAATGCTGCTGCTGGAATTTTCACACCTGCAAAGAGGATCAAATGCATCACCCTAACATCAGGCAACTCTGCTTTTTTAATATTCTGTGTGGACTCATGCCAGCCGACTTCATGGTGTGACGGATTTAGTCACAGAGACCCCCTTGGGAATGTCCCCTGATGTGCTGAAACTACCTCTGAGCCTGTTTTCCCTGCCAGCTTGGGACTCCAGAATCCTGCCTTCTTGAGCCAGGCACACTAGCCTACTGCAACACAGACCCAGGTCTGGGCCATGCCCCCAAAGCTGCAGACTTGAACCAAAAACTGCTCAGCAAGTCACCTATCTCCGGCACCCAGATACTCAGTTCCCAATGGGATCCAAACCCCAAATCCATTTTACTCTGTATAAAGCTTATACAAGGTAAACTCATAAACCGTCCGCCCTCTATCACACTAATAGCGGGGGTTGGGGCAGAGGAGGGATGTGGGCTGTATGAGGGGGCTCAGGGCAGAGGTGCTGGAAGGGGTGTGGAGTGTGTTGGGGCTCAGGGCAGGGGGTTGGGGTGCAGCAGGGCTGCAGGGGCGCAGCAGGGGGCTCAGGGCAGGGAGTTAGGGTGCGGGGTGCAGGACGGGTTCGGGCTATGGCCTGGCGCTGCTTACCTGGAGTATCTTTGAGGTGGCAGAAGCACGCAGTGGGTCCAGGGCAGGCTGCCTGCCTGGCCCTATGCTGCGCTGCTCCCGGAAGCGGCCGACACCATGTCCCTGGGAGAGGAGGGGCAGAGGGCTCCGTGTGCTGCCTTTCCTGTGCCTTCAGTTACCTCCCTCGAAGCTCCCATTAGCTGCGGTTGCCCATTCCTAGCCAATGGGAGCTGTGGGGGTGGTGACTAAGGTGAGGGCAGCGCGCGGAGCCCTCCGCGCCCCCACCCCCAATCAGGGGCCGCAGGGATGTGGTACTGGGCGCTTCTAGGAGCGGCATGGGGTCCATGGTGTAACGGGTGGCAATCCCATGGGCTGGATCCAAAGCCCTGAGGGGCTGGATCCTTCCCGCGGGACATAGTTTGCCTACCCTGTTCTAAATGAAAAAGCACCAGGTTTAAGATGGATTCCAGTACCAGATGACATAATCATGTCACTGTAAGACCTCATTCTCCCTTCAGGGCTGGCCTGCATGTACCCAGGAAGGTTTGCGAGTAAACAGAGTCATTCACAATCAATTGTCCTAGTTAATGGGAGCCATCAAGATTCCAAGCCACTATTAATGGCCCACACTTTTCATAGTTACAGTAGGACTTCAGAGTAATTCTTCATATTTCTAGCTTCAGATACAAGAATGATACATTTATACAAATAGGATGAACACACTCAGTAGGTTATAAGCTTTGTAATGATACCTTACAAGAGACCTTTTGCTTAAAGCATATTCCAGTTACAGTATATTTACACTCATAAGCGTATTTCCATAAATACGTGGAGTGCAGTGTCACCTTATGTCTCTCCTCTCTTTCACTGCTTGTCTGGCCCTAGCTTCCTCTCAATTTCTTCACGTAGTTCTACCACTGGGGGGAGAGAACCTTCTCTCTTACAACCATTGCTGTCTGGAATAGCCTTCCTGGCTCTCCATCTCATTTCAGATTTCGTCTGTAAAAGAGTGGCCCAACCCCCTTTATCAGTGTTATAGAGGGCGGACGGTTTGAGTTTACCCTGTATAAGCTTTATACAGAGTAAATCACTAGTCAGGGAGACTCAATTTAATCATGGATTTCTACATAAAAGTACATTCTTATTGGTTGTTATAAGGTTAATACATATTCTTCACAACTCAGAGATGTAGGTTTCATTTTTAGAAGGTACATGCTATACATTTTTAAAGAGATTTATTTTGAAAACTTTTCAAATTAGTTTTACAGCTATATCAGAAAATGAATGATTGTTTGGTTATTTCATTTACCAAAGATAATTGAAGCAGATATTTATGAAGTCATTGGGAGGTGAATTATCTCCAAATCAACAGGTTAATTATTAATATTTGGAGTATTTTTTTGCCATGCTGTATTAGGAGGAGAACATCACCAGACAGACATTTAAATTGTTTGATTTAACTAAAACAATGTTATGTATTCTGGATTTTTTTCTTAAACAGCAAATGTATAATATTTTAACAAAACAAGCATATGAATTTTGGAATTTAGTTAAACATTCAAGTTTTTTTAAATAATTTTTTATTAAAATTGTTTTTAACTAAAATAGTTAAATGAAATATGAAAAAAAATTAAATTGACTGACTGTGTCGGCCAGATCAACATGAGAAACTTAAAATATTGGCTTCTGCAGCTAACTCAGTCATCGTCGTTTTTCTATTTGTTCATAATCTGGAAAAGAAAAACAAACTTTCCTGCTTTTTCAGATCCCAAACGATTTCTCAATTTGGAATGAATTAGTCCAAAGGAGGAAGAAGAAGAGGAAGCTACTGCTGTTAACAGTGAGATTATCACTTGAACAGTCTTTGAGTTCAAGTGCTTAAGTGACTTCAATCGGTTCACTGGTGTAACTTCCTTTAAAACATCATCAGCAAACATATATTTTTGAATGGTTCTTATTCCCAAACGGGGTCACTTTTACAGCCTGCTGCCATTATAGGTTTTTCCGTCTAGTGAGAGAATGGTATGGTAGATCTCAAATCAGTGAAGGCTACATTCAGAAAGAGCTCAAGATTTCTGGAGTATGCTGCTCAAGCAGTTTAACTTCTGTTTCTACTGCCTGTCCCTCCCTTCTTCCATTTATCTCCAGACTTCTTCTCCTTGTCCAGATCTATTCCACCCCCAACAATCTTCTGTTCATTGAACTTTCTGAAACTTTGCACTTTTAAAGAGAGGTAAGGGATTGACTCTGTGTACACAAATTTGCAGGGGGACAATAGGGTTGAGGTCTGTTATTTCTCACCTCTGTATATTATTTATGTATTTAAAAACATTTTTGCTGTTAACGAGCATGTTATCTCTGGATACACAAATCCACAGTTGGAGAGCTGCAAAATTAAGCATCTCTGATGGTAGCTTCTAGATTGAGCCCCTTTGGGTAGATAGAAAGATTAACCTAAATAATCTATACAGAAGCCCCTGGAACCCCATAAAATTGGGTCCCTAATCCATGAACTATTGGAACTCATTTATAAAACCTTTCTTAACCATTACATGAATGTATTGTCTCATACTATAGAATTAGAATTAATAATCCCTATTCTGTATCTTTGAGCTATAATGTATCTTAATTAAAACCATCTTTAGGTAGGGGTTTTTCCTCAAAAAGCATTTTATCAAAAAAATCTGATTTTAAATAGAAAAAAAAATTTATTTTTATCCACCCTGATCTGTAAACATCTTTTCTTCCTGGCTTAACACTGTGCCTCTGAATTACTCTTTACTGAAGTATTTAATTTGTAAACATTTTGGGACACTATTTGAAAAATGTAATATAAAGCTGTATTGCATTTACTGTAATGGTCTGTTATTGCAAGCATATTTCACAGCCATACTATGCAATACTGTGGGTTTTTGATTAAAATTTTTGTTTTTCAAGTAACCTTGAATAGATGTATGGTAACAAATGGTGGACAATATCCATATGAAACACATTCACTCCATTTTCTTTTCCAAGACAGTGAAGAGTGAAAAGCAAACAGCTCTGAAAATGTTTCTCTCGTAGCCTTGATTCCTGCTTTAGTATAGTTATGCTTTTTTTGCGGTTGTTTCTCCTTATGGTAACCTATTAATGCTGTTACTTCTCATCCTCCTCCAAAATAAATTGCTGCACTGTTAAAAAGATCCAGCAGGAGCCTAGTATGAGTTAGATCCTGCTGTAAATTGTGGGTTTAAAATCTTCAAAGGTTTGGATGTTGCCTGGGTCCCTTTACTCAGTTTCAAGTGACAGCTGGCATGAGCTCAAGGGAGGCAGGTCTCCTTCAAGGTTATGAAACTTTGAAGTGATTGTTAGATATTTGTTAAATTTTAATCCAGCAGTGAAAGCGTTGTATGGCTTTAAGCGTTTGTCTACACTGGGTGTTGGGTTTGTTGTATGTTGTGTTTTTTGTACTGCTCGAGCTGCCTCTGGGCCAACCCCCTATGCATATAGACTGTACTGATGTAAAAAGTGGCTTGCGTTGATGCAGTTTACACCAGTTTGAATCTGGGGGAAGCTGCACTCATGCGAGTCACTTGTTTTGCCAGTGTGGTGCATCTACATTAGGAGCTTGAGCCAATGCTGTGCTGGTACAATTACATCAGTGCACTCTGCTCCCAGTTTTGACAAGCCCTCTTGTCCATCCACTCTCTCCACATTAGTGGTTTCTTGTTGATTTTCTACAGTGGGTTGCCCCAAAGGACAGCATCAGTGTGTGACAAGAGATGGAATTTAAATTTTTTCTAGCCAAACTGGCCCATGTTTGTCTGGTAGCCAATATTATAGGGGACATTTTACAATCAAAATGGAAATAAGCTGAACCTAGTATTCCCGCCAGCGACAGGGACTAACTCCCCTCCCACTCACAGCCGGGAAAGGGTCTGCTCTGTTATATTCTGGAGCCGCAGGACTGCCTATCTAAGGGTAAAGGCTGTATGCTAATACTGCAGGTTGGGGAAATGGAAATCTCCAAATGTGACTGGGAGTTGCACTTTATGCAAGCCAGTGTTGGCTTCCCCCCTCAAGAAATATTTTAAAAATTTATATATTTTTTTTCCTAAAATAAACCAAAGGGATAGTAAACAGGAAACCTCCCAGGATATGCCGTATTCAGGAAACACGTTTGTTTTGATGATAATAATTTTGCCCCAAAGGCTAAATGTTTTCCATCTGCCCAGATTGGGCTCTAGATTAATTTTGACCAGATACTCATCCCCAATTAAATGGAGAATCCCTAAATATTTCATGTTTGGGTTGCCACTTAAAATTCCAATTATCATATGAGCATGTTTGCTTATGTCCAGAAATTCCAACTTATCTCAGTTGATTTTATATCCTGAGAGGTGTCCAAGTGCATTTATTAGATTTAATAGTTAGGAGCAGACTGAGAGGTGTGGAGAACAAGTGTCATCAGCATAAAGCATGATCTTGTGTTCTGACAGCAGAGGTCAGTGGTGCAACTCTGTTTTGTACCCCTGTGAAGTGGGAATGGTTTTGAAATATTGCCATTTGTTACCACTCTGGAAGATGTCACTCTGGAAGAGGGATTCATATAAAAAGTTTAATCCATCAGATAATTGACTACCAAATCCAAATTTAGCAAGCAAGTAAAAGGTAATCCCAGGAAACAGTCAAAGGCCTTCTCTACCTCTAAGTATATGGCAACAAGAGGCTTCTTTGACTCCCTTGAAGCTGCAATTATGTTGATGGCACAAGATCATTAGTTATATTTTCACATCATCTGTGGTAAAATTCTGAGAATTTTGCTGAGGCAAAAGTCTTACGACAGTGGGAGTTTGATGGGTATATCTACACTTAAAATGCTACAGCAACACAGCTGTAGTTCTTCAGGGAAGACAGTGATGGAAGGCGTTCTCCTGTTGCTGTAAGTAATCCATTTCCCAGAGAAGCAGGGAAGGTTAGGTTGTGGAAGAATTCTTCCATTGACCTAGCACTGTCTACACCACGGATTAGGTGAGCGTCACTAGCTCTCTCAGGAATTTTTCACACTGGCATAGCTACATTTCTCAGGGGTTAAGTTTTCAGTGCAGACCAGCTATGAGTAAAGATCTTGGGATTTGGCTCATGATTTGTGTACATGAAAGTGTATACAAAGACTGCCCAGAAATGACAGATTTGTATCTGTTACGTTGTTCTTAATGATTTGTGATATTTACCAGAAGACAAGAACTTTGTTTCATATGAGGACACAATCAAACATTTCTCATATTTTTTTTAAATGCCTGTTTTACTCCCTGTTAGAAATGTCATACTGAACCCCTAAATACTTTAAAATTCCTCTGTCACATGCACCTAAGTGATTTTGTGTGTGTGTGTGTGTAGTGTCGTATAGTTAATGTGTGCTTAGGAAGCAATAATCCTATATGAGCAGGGACTCATCTGTGTCCTCTGCTTTGATGCCAGTACCCACAGCTGAAAAGAAACCTAGATACAGACAAAACTGTGTCTAAATATAGGTTTTTCACAAGGCATCGAATGCTCTTTAAATACATTTTGAAAAATAGATGCTGAGCGTGGCTCTGGTGCTAAGAACAGTGAATGGAATGCAGGATGACACACTTGCCTCCCCCTTTCTCTTTGTGTTCTTCCCACTTTGTTGGCATTAATTTTACTTTTTCCCTCTTTGCTTTTTTAGGGAGAGTGATTTTCAGGCCTCCTCTGCTGGATCCTGCTCAGTTTAGTTTTTTAGGAGGCACTGCTTCCTGCTTCCCTCATTCTTCCTTTACATTTCCCCTCTTTTTTTTTTTCCCTCTTCCTCTATCTATAATGTTAATATATTCAAGTCCTTTGCAATTCTGTAACACTTTTCCTCCAAGGATCTCAAAGCACTTACAACTTTAAAATCTCACGGGATGTTTATTCCGGTTTTAGAGAAGGAGAAACTGCCTGGCAGCTGAGATTAGCTGAATTGTTCCCGTTTAGTACCTAGATTTGAGCATCTGAGCCTAAGGTTTGGAATTAGCGCGTTCTCTCTCTCTCTCTCTCTCTCCCCACCTAGTCTAACAGAGCTCAAATCTGAACATGAAATCACTGTGTAAGCGCTTGGCTACATTTGATTTTTTCACCTTGAGTTAATTTGAGGGCTCTGCCTAGGGTAAATTGCAAACATTTGTGTTTTGGGACAAACCTGTGAGTTTACTGGTAATCAGTTAACTCATAGTGCACACAAGCCCTTAGGCCTTATTTAGAGGTGTGATGTTAGAACCTGCTAAATGTGTGTTTTAAAAATGTAGTGTAGACAGGGCATGCTGCCTTTAGCGTGTGCTAAACTAGTCAAGGTAAATCCTACTCTGTTTAGGCCTAAAACTCGTCTGATTTTCCTGGATTTTCCTTGAGGCCTGGCAGTGGGGAATATATCTGGCTTACCTTGCTAGGGAGGGAGTTTACTAAAGATTGACTTTGGGCAGCATGGTTTGTATTTTAATTATGCAGATATGCCCAGAGAATTTTGATGAGCTCATTCTCTAAATAAATTATGACACACAAGAGTTATGAAGTGATTTGCTTTGAGGCAGACCTAGGTCTCCTGACTCTCAGGCTGTCTACACCTCAGACCTTACAGCAGCACAGCTGTACTGCTTCAGCTGTGCCGCTGGAAGGTCTCCTGTGTAGCCACTGTATGCTGACGGGAGAGAGCTCTCCCGCCAGCACAATTAAACCACCCTTAAAGATCAGCAGTAGCTATATCCGCGGGAGCGCATTTCCCACCAACATAGCACTATCCACACCAGCGCTTTTGTTGGTGAAACTTGCGTTGGTCAGAGGTGGGGTTTTTTTTCACACCCCTGCCTGACAAAAGTGCTAGTGTAGACAAAGCCTCACTCTTGCACTTTAACCAATGAGGTTCCTCCCTCCATTTTAAGAATAGAAACAGTTGGTACCTGTGTTGAAAGGCCCAGTGATTTAGGACTGTTTTGTGACTCTGCTGCTGGGGAAAGGGGAAAGCAGTCCCTCTCTAATATACTTAGGATTCTGTTTCACTCCCAAAAGTTATATGTTGCATTTCAGCAGGAAATTGCAGAAGATCTTGCAGAAATGCCTGTGAAACAGATGATTTCCAATCCATTTATCAAATGAAAGGGAGCATTGTAATACATGAAATAAAACAGCAACTGGTTTTAACCCAGTGCCTCTTTCAAACCACTGTATTTTCTTCTATTATTTTTTCCTCAGTTACTTTTCTCATCTTCCTGGGAGGAGGTTAGTTGCATACATGCACCTTCCTATGTAAGATTCCTGGAATTGGCCAGACTCCTGCTGGGGAACAATGAGTATACAGAAGTTCCAGTCTATTTTAAAAGGTTTTTGCAGTGTAGTTTAGGAGTATGGGAAAAAAAACACTGTTGTAATTGACATAGCTATGCCAGCAAAAGCCCTAGTGTTGACACAGTTAAACTGGTGGGAAAAAATCCTTTTACTGGTGTGACCAGGGTCCCGAGGGGCCAACTGAATTCACTCAATCACTGAATTCACTCAGTTCAAAGAATGGGGAAAGGCAATCTCCAAAGCTGGTGGATATTCCAATACTTAGATTTACCAAGCCAGCGCAAAACAGCTTCTATAATACCTCACTGGTTATCCAGAAGCCAACAATACAGTTCCCTTGAAGTAATCCAGCCATAGGCTCCACCCAGACACCCAAGTCAAATATGATGAGGATTAGTGAAAATCTTATTCATCATTTAGAAGAGTTCTACCAATCCCAAAGAATTGGATACATTACTTCCCAGGTTAATGAATATTCCAGATCTTACCCAAATACATGCTTACAGCCAGTTCTTATTAACTAAACTAAAATTTATGAAAAAAAGAAAAGTAAATATTGGTTAAAAGATCAGTATACATACAGACATGAGTACAATCCTTGAGATTCAGATTCATAGCAGAGATGGTGAGCTTTGTAATTGCAAATAATTCTTTCAGAATTAGTTCATAGGTAATAGCCAATGTGTATATTCAGGGTGCTCCAGTCAGGACTGGGATCTCAATCTTGTGGTTTAAGCTTCCAGTGTAAGAAGCATCAAGCAGATCTGAGATAAAAAGGATCAGGACCCAAGAGTCTTTTGTTCAGTTTTCTAGCAGCCACTTGACCATAAAATCTTGGGTGAACAATAGGCTTTTGATATAACTTTCTGTTTCCTAAACCTCACTGGTAATTAACTACATGGATTAACATAAGATAATTTATCCATTAAGCAGTTTATCACAAACTTTAAAGAGACATGTTGACAATGACATTATTGCACCCAAGATTCATCTAAATGTTAATATTCTCTTTTGGTCTCTGAATCAATAGCTGTCTGTTTACATGGCTAGCATCTAAGATGTAAGTAAACACACAATTAGTATCACCTCTAATTCTCTAACAATATAGGTTTGCACTTCAAAGCTCTAGCCTATCTAGCATGGAATGGCCCTAGTTACCATTTCTAACATGTCTCTATAGGTTGACTCTGGGTCAGTTAGTCTGCAGGATGCTTAACCTTTTCTGGCCATGTGTTACACTTTGTATAAGATGTGTTGCAATTATATAACAGTAGTAGCAATAATGATTTGCATAGTCATATTTTAATCAGATAACGTCACAACTGGTGTAACTTATTTTGTTCGAGGAAAAGGTATAAGCTATGCTTTTGCTGGTATAAACTGCGCCTCCTCTAGGAAGGTTTGCTGGTATAACTATATTGGCAAACGCTTTCTAGTGTAGACAAGACTTTTGTATGCCAAACTATAATGATGATTTTATTAATGTCTGGGACAACCACTTCTGATGTGGTACACATTTGTTTAATAGCTCACAGCGATAATTCACCATGATAAAGAGAAGGCATCAAAGAATACAGTATCCTGTTGACACTTCAGGGAGTAGCTAGGGAGGCAGAATGTAATTATTGGAATTAAAATTTGGCCAGAAAACTGGGGCTAACATCCCCTATTCTTGCAAAAAGTACTAGAGAATCTTTAATTATCACAAGATCTTGGTTTTGAAACTCCCCTGTAGCATGGCACATCCAGCAGAACGGTGTCCCCTAACACTATGCTGGGATTTAGGTTCATCACTGACTCAGTGGGGAATGTTACCTACTGGTTTTATAACACCACTTCATGCAGTATCCAGGTGTTCTGTAGCTTGTTAGATGTGACAGGATCCCAGTGCAGTGTGATATGACTACAGGTACAAGCAGGGAAAAGGACAGGAGGACGGAAAATACAGAGATACTGAAAACACAGAAGACAGGGCAGTGGCAGTGAGGTGAAGCAAGAGATGGACAGAAGCGGGGCTTTGAAGGGGATGAGGAGATTCTATCCAGATGCAGCAATAGTATTTATTTGTATTGTGACAACGCCTACGGGGCCTAGTTGGGGATTGGGGCCCTGTTCTACAAATATAACAAAAAGGCAGATCCTGCTTTGTAGAGTTTTTTCAATCTAAATATCTTGTAAATTAGCTCCTGCCCTATACATGCCCAAATGATACTCTACTGTTCCTTCTATACCAGAATATAACTGTTTAATTCCACAATGAATAGTTATGTTTAAAGATATTCTGGCTAAAGAAAAGATGCAGTGGAAAGATGGTGATAATCCTTAGCAGCTATAAAGCAGTTTATATCTTCAAAACTCTTCTAAATGTCTCCCAAGAACTAGCGAGATACTGTTCTGTTAGTCCAGAAACTTCACATTCTTTATCTATGCCGTGTTTCAGCCCGAGTGATAATTTAAACCTCACCTGTTTTTTTAATAATGGATACTGCTGATGACTGGCTTGCACAGAAACTGCTACATGGGAATAGATTTTATTGTAATGATGTGTTTTTAAAATGAAAAGTGTTTTGGTTGATGTAAGCACTTGGGTTTAACATGGCCAGTTAGGCTTCTTGGATTTTTCCTTTAGAGTTTGGCTGCCTTCTCTTAAGGGAGCGCAATGGTCTATTAAGAGTTTATTTGATCTGACATATGACAAATTGTTTCTAGTGGTGGGTACTTCAGGCAGTCTGTTAACTGGCAGCCGTGGTGTGGGCACTGTGGAAGTCAGGAGAAGCAAGTCCATTCTTCACCTCCTCTTAAGTGTGAGTAGTTGAGATACTATCGCTTCATGTTTTATCTCCCCACATTCCCTGTTTGTTAAATTGTGTCCTTTGCATGGATTATTAATATTGCTGATATGCTGTCTGTGCTTCCAGATACCACTTGTGTTTCTTGTCGTGCTTTGGTTCCCAAGGCATATCGGGGGTGGGAGGGGCGCGGAGGAGGAGAGAGTCTAGCTTTTTGGTACCAGACCCAGTTGCCTTTAAAGACACGTTGCTTTGTTACTCATTTTATATTTACAATGTTAACTCCATAATGAAGGGTGGAAGAATATTATTTTCACAATACAATTTAGTATCTAATAGCTATTAGCTGAATGGTACACATCCCCTGTGAGATATTTTAAATACATTTTATCTGTTCTATTACCTGCGGTTTCAAGAACATGTCCCTCAAGCATTTCAATCTTGTTTTTCAGGCTTGTCTCGGAATGAGAAATCGTTCTTATTTGCAGCATTGGGGATAATTACTATGTTTACTCATTTCTGTTCTTTCTTTCCATCCATCTATTATTGCTTCCAAGAGAAAATCTCACAGTAAATCTTTGCTAAAACAAGACAGACTGCTTGATTAAAGGGAGAACCTGGCTGGTCTGGAAATGGGTCTGCAATGAGCAAGAGAGCCTCTTCTGGCTCATGTGCAGAGGTATGCTCTAATGCAGTTGCTCTCAACCTTTCCGGACAACTGTGCCTCTTTGAGTAGTCTGATTTGTCTTTCATATTCTAAATTTTACTTCACTTAAAAACTACTTGCTTACAAAATCAGACATCAAAATACAAAAGTGTCATAGCATGCTATTACTGAGAAATTTCTTATTTTCTCATTTTTACCATATAATTATAAAATCAGTTTAAATATAAATATTGTACTTACATTTCAGTGTGTACATTTCAGTGTGTTCAGTGTGTAAATTTACAGCGCTGCAACTTTCGCGCTCAGGGGTGTGAAAAAACACCCCTCTGAGCGCTGCAAGATACAGCGCTGTAAAGCCTCAGAGTAATCAGTGCCGTAGAGCTGGGAGCGCGGCTCCCAGTGTTGCAAGCTACACCCATAAGGGATGTGGTTTACGTGCAGCGCTGGGAGAGAGCTCTCTCCCAGCTCTCTCCCAGCGCTGGCGCTCTGACCACACTCACACTTCAAAGCGCTCGCGGCAGCGCTTTGAAATTTCAAGTGTAGCCATACCCTCATTGTATTAAATTTTAGTTTGCAGTGACTTTACTAGTGCTTTTTATGTAGCCTGTTGTAAAGCTAGGCAAACGTCTAGATGAGCTGACGTACCCCCAAGGGTATGCATACTCCTGGTTGAGAACCACTGCACTAGTGTACTGGCTCCTTCAGACCCATTATAAAACACTTAGGCATGTGGAGCCAGTCAGATGCCTGGACTGGCGGAATGTTCCTAACCCTATAATTAAACAATAAGGCTCCCCAGGCAGTGCATCTCTGGGCAATTATACATCACCTCAGGCATTGTGATAAGGCATGTGGCTGAAGGTCAGGTCTACTTAACTACTCGAGAAATGCAATAATCGTCCTGAAGTGCTTGCCTGCAGTGCCTCACTGCTGTTATGAAATGGAATTGATACATAACAATAAGCTCATCCAGCTCATCGGAAAGTCCTATTTTATCCAGAGCCTAAAAGCCAATCAGAGTTTCCGTAACTATTCCGTGCATTCTCTCACTGGCTATTTGTTTTAAATATAATGTCTCTGATGCTTATGATAAATTGACTGTGTTGAAGCCCAAAGGTTACTGTAATTATTATTTATTATATAGCGACATAAATGTGCATCATACTTAATACATAAATTACAGGGTCATCGCCCTGTGAAATTTAGTCTGACCCCAATTCTACAATCACTTAAACATGTGAGTAACTACATGTGAGTGGGGCCACTGAGTTCAATGGGATTATGTACATCGCTACGGACTTCTCTAGAACATGCAGCTTTTACTGACAAGGCTGTGTTGACACAGCCTTGTCACTAAAAGTCAGCGTGTGTGAACGCTTTTGTGGTATTTTATTGCCACATTTGCCGACAAAATACTTCCAGCCCCGTGAGCAGCATAAGCTTTGTTGGCAGAGCCATCCTGCCGACAAAGGCATGTTCACACTGCTGCTTGCGTCAGCAAAACTGTTGTCTTTCGCGGGGGGCTTTTTAAATACCCGCGAAAGACAAAAGTTTTGGCGACAATAGTGCCGTGTAGACATACCCTAAGTATCTGCAGGGTCAGGTCCTAAACTGCAACATAACTTGATGGGTGAGATGTGCTATGATTGCCCAGAACCGTACTGCCTGGGTTGGAGTGAAGAATGAGGGGAATAGCCTTGAGTTGTGTGGCTTTAGCTGGCAATTCTAAGGTAAGTAATGTTATAAAATGTTATCCTTTGTCAAGTGTTTGGGGGTGGGAGGATGAGGACTAGGCCTGGCTTTCATGAGAGGGGGGACTTGTATGGATTTGTTCTTTTCTGTTTCGGTAATGGCCAGTCCTACCATGGGCTAGTGATCTCCCTAGTGTTAAGGGGCAGAATGAGACCTGGTTGCTGCATGTCGGAAGACTGAGCCTGTCGCAGACCAGAAACAAAGCCGCTTTAGAACCCATTGCTCTTCCGTTTTTGGAGAGGGAGAAGGATAAAATTGACTCCCTAAAAGACTCCTGTTAGATAATGTGTCAGGCAGGGAGGATTTTGAGTGCATCCAGCTCTGCTGGAAGCTACACACAGGGAAGGCTAAGATGCCGAGAAGGAAGTGCAAGGTCAGTTCCTGCATTCTGCTGCCTTGACAGAGGGAGAACTAACACTGAGAAGAAGCAGTGACTGCAGGCCTTCCAGAGATGCGACCTTCCCAAGATACCTCTTAGTGTCTGAGATGGCCAGATCTCTGCAGAATCCACAGAGCAGGCTGCCCCTGAAAGCACCTCCACCTAACTAGCCCAGCAGATTCAGCAAGGCAGCTTCATCCTTCATTGCTAACATTGTCCTCCTTAATGCAGCAGCTGACCGCTTCACCCCCCTAGGAAAGGAACAGCAAGTGGCAGATTGCTACACTGTTGGAGCTAGCAGAGACTGCTTTCAAGGGGTTATCCAAACCCGTGTCCTCCAGCAACATCGGGGCAGCTTGTTAATTCAGTGGCACTTCAGTCTGTTTTTCCTTACCTTCTACTTAACTAAGGTATTAACTTGCCTACCTTTCCCATTAGGAAGGCAATCAGGTTTTGTACTCCAGAATTGGGTAAGGCTTCTCCATTCCTCTCCTAAGACCCTACAGAACTTTGTATATTGTGAGGCAAAATGCTCAGACCTTCCTGCCCTCTTGAAGCCAGCTTATTATTGTGTCTACTTCATGAGACTCTTCTCCTCCAGCAGCTGTTCCTCCCTCCTCCTACTCTCAACCTCCAACATGCAAGGAACTCCAAAACTCAAAAGGGGACACAATCCCAGGACCAAAGAAACCAAAGTCTAAAAATAAGTAGATCTCCATGACTTTGATGCTCTTGAGGTTCTTTCTGACAAAATAATGTTCTATTACGTGCCTCAGACTCCTCCCATAAATCCAAGCAGAGGATGAAAACCGCTCAATAAATCAAGTTCAGGTTCATCCCTCAATTTTTCCCTTTCTGAATCGGAGACTACCAAGCCTCTGAACACAGCATTTAATATTAGGATGAGACAATCACAGAGATCAACTGCTGTGGGTAGTGTCTCTGTGTTCTTTACTCTTAGCCTGGTTTTGGGTCCTCTCTGCTCCAGAGCCTGGATTGTCTGGGACTCAGAGCTTTTCAAAACAGTCACAGAGTGGGAATTAACGAGACTGCTCCTGTTTAGAACCCTATAACAGCAGTCTCTCTTCTGCTACTTTGGGTAGCTCTGAGCAGGAACAGAAGTTCTGGTGCATAATGTCTGCAGACTCAGAAATTATTCTGCATCTGGTCATGCTTGGAAAGTTTTCATTGTATGTAGGCTAGAAACTTACACTTTTTAAAATGAAAACTTAAACGCTCAATTTCTGCAGATTTTAGACATTGCCCTCCCCTGTCATGCACCGGGGAAAGCTTCCCATTCACTGACCAGTGGATATCATATTTTCAAGCCTTGTACTAGATTTTTTTTTTTTAATGGGGCTCTGTGATAAATGAAGGTGGGGTAGTGGTGGCTTCCTTTTATGGGCACCCAGCCAGCCAGTTAGCTATAAAATTCCTCTTAGTAGCTATTCTCTAATTGTTTTACCGATAAAGGGCTAACAAGCCTACAGGTAAAAGGAAAGGAATGGGCACCTGACCAAAAGAGCCAATGGGAGGGCTAGAACTTTTTAAAATGGGGGAAAAAACTTCCCTTGGTCTGTCTGGCGTGTTCTCTGGGAAAGAAGGGGCAGTTATGCTATGAGAGTCTTTAAGCCAGGTATGATCAAAAATCATCAGATCATACCTGAATTACTTACAGTAACTCCTTGCTTAATGTTGTAGTTATGTTCCTGGAAAATGCAACTTTAAGCGAAATGGTGTTAAGGGAATCCAATTTCTCCATATGATTTAATGTAAATGGGTGGGACGGGTTTAGGTTCCAGGGAAATTTTTTTCACCATACCCAGCAATGATGATTGTGAAGCTTGGTTGAAGTGGTGAAGTCAGAGGGTGGGATATTTTCCAGGGAATGCCTTACTGCTAAATGTTGAATTAGCACTGGCTGAGTCCTCAAGGGTTAAGATATTGTTGTTAATGTAGTCTTACACTCTACAAAGCAGCACAAATGGAGGGAGGGGAGTGTGTGTGTGTGTGTGTGTATGAGAGAGAGAGAGAGAGGCGCATTTCCCCTTCAAGTACGCTGACCCCACTCTAAGTAGAGAGTAGATCAGCAAGTTGAGACAGCAGCTGCTGCCAGCAAGCTCCCTCTGTCCTGAGCCCTGTCGTGTCTGCCCCCTCCCCATTCTATGGAGATGGGGTAAGAAGGGGACAGGATCGGGGGGGGGATGACACCCTGACATTATCCCCCTCTTCCCTCCTCTCCCCTCACCCGCATACAGCAAGCAGGAGGCTCCCGGGAGCAGCACCAAGGCAGAGGGCAGGAGCAGCACATGGCAGTGGGGCGAGGGACAGCTGAACTGCCAGGCAATTGATATCCTGCGGGGCAGCTGCCGCACAGGGAACTTAGGAGCTGGGAGCTAATGGAGGGGGCTGCTGGTCCACCCTGGTTCCAAGCCCCCATCAGCTAGCTCCAACGAGCTGCTCTTCCTGTAAGCGGTGGACAAAGCAGATGGCTGCCAAACAGCATTATAAGTCAGCATTGTGCAACTTTAAACAAGCATGTTAAGGTATGACTACACTACGAAATTAGGTCGATTTTTATAGAAGTCTATTTTTAGGACTCAGTTTTATACAGTCGATTGTGTATGTCCACATTAAGCGCACTAAGTTGGCGGAGTGTGTCCTCACTACCCTGGCTAGCATCAACTTATGAAGCGTTGCACTGTGGGTAGCTTTTCCACAATTCCCACAGTCTCGCCCATTAGAATTCTGGATTAATCTCCCAATGCCTGGTGGGCAAAAACATTGTCGTGGGTGGTTTTGGGTACATGTTGTCAGTCTCCCCTCCCTCTGTGAAAGCAATGGCAGACAATCGTTTTGCATCTTTTTCCCACGCAGATGCCATATCACGGCAAGCGTGCAGCCCTCTCAGCTCAGCTCACTGACACCACCGCTGTTGTGTCCTGGGTGCTGCTGGCAGTAGACGGTGCAGAAGGTCTGCAAACCATCGTCATACACCGCTTCTGCTGCAACTCTGCTCTGCTGCTATTGCCTCAATAGCGAATTTCTCCATGTTGTCTGTCATGGGCTCCTGGTTACGTGTGTTCTTCCTCAGGAAATGTGTGTGGTGCTAACCGTCGTCATCCACCGCTTCTGCTGCAACTCTGTTCTCCTGCAGACTACATACCACGGCAAGCATGGAGCCCACTCAGCTCACTGCTGCTGCTGTGAGCATTGTAAAAACCTTGCGCATTATCCTGCAGTATGTGCAGAACCTGCAAAAGCAGGTGAGGAGGCCACGACAGCGCAATCGTGATAGTGATGAGGACATGGACACAGACTTCTCTCAAAGCATGGGCCCTGGCGTTTTGGACATCATGGTGGTAATGGGGCAGGTTCATACCGTGGAACGCTGATTCTGGGCCTGGGAAACAAGCACAGAGTGGTGGGACAGCATAGTGTTGCAGGTCTGGGATGATTCCCAGTGGCTGCAAAACGTTTGCATGTGTAATGGCACTTTCATGGAACTTTGTGACTTGCTTTCTCCTACCCTGAAGCGCAAGAATACCAAGATGAGAGCAACCCTCAGAGTTGAGAAGTGAGTGACGATAGCCCTGTGGAAGCTTGCAACGCCAGACAGCTACCGGTCAGTTGGGAATCAGTTTGGAGTGGGTAATTCTACCGTGGGGGCTGCTATTATCCAAGTAACCAACGCAATCACTGAGCTGCTGCTATCAAAGGTAGTGCCTCTGGGAAATGTGCAGGTCATAGTGGATGGCTTTGCTGCAGTGGGGTTCCCTAACAGTGGTGGGGCAATAGACGGAACACATAGCCCTATCTTGGGACCGGACCACCTTGGCAGCCAATGCATAAACTGCATGGGGTACTTTTCAATGGTGCTACAAGCATTGGTGGATCATAAGGGACATTTCACCGACATCAATGTGGGATGGCCGGGAAAGGTATATGACGCTCACATCTTTGGGAACTATGGTCTGTTTGAACAGCTGCAGGAAGGAACTTACTTCCCAGACCAGAAAATAACTGTTGGGGATGTTGAAATGCCTATAGTTATCCTTGGGGGCCCAGCCTATCCCTTAATGCCATGGCTTATGAAGCCGTACACAGGCACCATGGACATTAGTAAGGAGCTGTTCAACTGTAGGCTGAGCAAGTGCAGAATGGTGGTAGAATGTGCATTTGGACATTTAAAAGCTCGTTGGTGCAGTTTACTGACTTGGTTAGACCTCAGCGAAACCAATATTCCCATTGTTATTGCTGCTTGCTGTGTGCTCCACAGTATCTGTGAGAGTAAGGGGGATATGTTTATGGCAGGGTGGGAGGTTGAGGCAAATCACCTGGCAGCCGATTAGATGCATCCAGATACCAGGGCGATTAGAAGAGCGCAGCTGGGCACCCTGCGCATCAGAGAAGTTTTGAAAACCAGTTTAGTGACCGGCCAGGTTACGGTGTGACAGTTCACTTTGTTTCTCCTTGATGAAAACCCTCCCCATTGGTTAACTCTGCTTCACTGTAAGCCAACCGATCACCACTTTCAGAGGCAATAAAGTCATTATTGTTTCAAAATCATGCATTCTTCATTAATTCCTCACACAAATAGGGGGATAACTGCCAAGATAGCCTGGGAGGGGTGGTGGATGAGGGGAGGAGGGAAGGACAAGGCCACACTGCACTTCAAAACTTATTGAATGCCAGCCTTCTGTTGCTTTGGCAGTCCTCTGGGGTGGAGTGGCTGGATGCCCGTACCCTCGCCCTCCCACCCCCTCCCAGTCTGGGTGAGGAGGATATGGAACTTGGGGAGGAGGGAACGCAGTTACACAGGGGCTGCAGTGGTGGTATGTGCTCCTGCTGCCTTTCCTACAGCTCCACCAGACACCTGAGCATGTCAGTTTGCTCCCCCGTTAGTCTGAGAGTTGCATCCTGCCTCCTCTCAGCATGCTCCTCCCTCCTCTGATCGCGTTCATTTAATGCTTTCCTGGACTCTGCCATTGTTTGCCTCCACTCATTCTGCTGAGCTCTTTCAGTGGAGGAGGACTGTATGAGCTCTGAGAACATCTCATCGTGAGTACTTTTTTTTGCCTTCTAATCTGCGCTAGCCTCTGGGACAGAGATGATACGGGGAGTGTAGAAACATTTGCAGCTGCGGGAGGAAAAAAAGGGAGAGTAGTATTTAAAAAGATACATTTTAGAGAACAAAAGGAAGACTATTGCACACTGAATCAAGTGATTCACATTACTTAGCACATGTGCTTTTTCTATAAGGTAGCATTTTGCCTCTTGTATTGAGTGCCTGCTGGTTTGGTGTGAGATATCACACATACTCGGCTGGGCAACAGAATTCAGCTTGCCGGCAGCCATGGTAAGACAAAGGGTTTTGGCTTCTTCAACCTTCAAAACATGTGGGAACGGTTTCAAACAGCAGCACCCTCCTTTCCCATACCAAGCAAAGCCCATTGGGTTGGCCATTTAAAAGGAGGGGTTGCGGTTTTAGGGTGAATGTGCAGCACAATCCAAGCCCCCTCCCCCAATTCTCTGGGATGATTGTTTCCCCCTTCCCCCTCACACACATGGCTAGTATCAGGTCAGCCATGAACGGGCCTCAACCCACTGTGTGACTAACAGCAGGGATGGTTTATTTTCAGCCAAAGGCAAACAGCCAAAGCCTGGGCCCATTCTCTGCAAGGTTTTGTTCTGCAATCATTCCAGACTACTTGCTACTGGCTAGGTGTGGTAAATTAATCATTAAACACGTTTGTTTTTAAACCCTGTATTATATTTACAAAGGTACACCCACTAGAGGTTCCTTCTTCGGCTTCATGGTCTGGGAGCCCACCTTGGGAGGGTATTGGCTCCAAGGTGATGAACAGTTCCTGGCTGCCAGGGAGAAAGGATTCTCCGCTTTCCTGTTGTGCACTATCCTCAACCTCTTCATCTTCAGACTCCTCACCCCTGTTGTGTGAGACTCCTCTCTTGCAGGTGTCCATGGATACTGATGAGGTGGTAGTAGGGGCCACCCCCAGAATTGCATGCAGCTCATCACAGAACCAGCATGTATGGGGCTCTGTCTGAGACTGTTTGCATCCTTTGATTTTTAGTAGGCTTGCCTGAGCTCCTTAACTTTCACGTGGCACTGCTGTGTTCCCAGTTATAGCCTCTGTCCATCATGCCCTGGGAGAGTTTGGCAAATATATTGGCATTTTGTCTTTTGGAACGAAGTTCTGCCTGTACAGATTCTTCTCTCCATGCAGCAATCAGATCCAGTACCTCCTGTTCGGTCCATGCTGGAGCTCTTTTGTGGTTCTGGGACTCCATGGTCACCTGTGCTGATCAGCTTGCCGTGCTGGCCAAACAGGAAATGAAATTCAAAAGTTCCCGGGGCTTTTCCTGTCTATATGGCCGGTGCATCTGAGTTGAGAGTGCTGTCCAGAGCGGTCACAATAGAGCACTTTGGGATAGCTCCCGGAGGCCTGTACTGTCAAATTGCATCCATACTACCCCAAATTCAACCCAGCAAGGTTGATTTTAGCACTAAACCTCTCGCCACGGAGGAGTACAGAAATTGATTTTAAGAGCCCTTTAAGTCGACAAAACAGGCTTGGTCGTATGGATGGGTGCAGGGTTAAATTGACCTAATGCTGCTAAATGTGACCTAAACTTGTAGTGTAGACCAGGGCTAATTGATCAGCAACGAAACAATGTTAATCAGGACGACTTTAAATGAGGAGTTACTGTATTTGGAACTCCCAAATGTGTAAATAAATTAGGAATATTTAGAAAGATGCAATTAGGTTTATTTCTGTTTATTTCTTGGCTTGTGGACTCCCCTGTGCTAACCCCAGATGCCTTTGTTTTGCTCGTAACCTTTAAGCTGAACCTCAAGTGAACTATCTTGATGCTTAATTTTTGTAATTTTTTCTTTTAAGATCCAGCAAAAAGCCCAAGTTCCAAATGTATTTCCTTTCTTTTTGTTAAAAATTTTACCTTTTTTAACAATAGGATTGGATTTTTGTGTCCCTAAGCAATTTGAGCATATGTTGTTTAATTAGCTGATGGCAACAGCTGATTTCCTTGTTTGTTTTTTCTCAGCTCTTCCCGGGCGGGCGGGCGTGCGTGCGTGTGTGAAAGGGCTTGGGAATTCTTTCCTGTGGGGTACTCTCAAGTGTTACTTCCTGGGTTCTCAAAAGGGATTAGTTTTTATTATTATTATTATTATTATTTATTTTTGCACTTGGGTGGTGGCAGCGTCTACCCATCCAAGGTCAGAGAGAAGCTGTGACCTTCAGCGTTTAATACGAGCCTGGAGTGGCCAGTATTAATTTTTAAAATCCTTGCGGGCCCCCACCTTCTGCACTCGAAGTGCCAGAGTGGGGAATCTGCCTTGACAGGCCCAACTCACTCAAAGTCCAAGTTGCAGTCCTAGGGCGTGTCTATGCTGGCACTTTACAGCGCTGCAACTTTCTCGTTCAGGGATGTGAAAAAACACCCCCTGATCGCTGCAAGTTCCAGTGCAGATAGTGCACCAGTGTTGGGAGCACAGCTATTTATTCCCCTCACAGCGGTGTGTTGTGGGTGGGTTTTTTTTTCTTTTAAACAGCGCTGGGAGAGCTCTCAGTGCTGGTTCTGTGACTACACAGCCACGTTAAAGCGCTGCCATGAGCGCTTTAATATTGCTAGTGAAGACATGCCTTTAGGCACTTAGGCATTATCTTGGGCACAGACAAACCTGTTTTCATTTCCTCACACCCATGCTGTCATAAACAGAGTGTTAAGGGTTAATGTCTCTTTTACCTGTAAAGGGTTACAAGCAGGAAACTGGACACCTGACCAGAAGACCAATCAGAAGACAAGATACTTTTAAATTCGGGTGGAGGGAAGTTTTTGTGTGTCTTCTTTGTTCTTTGTTCTTCTCTTGGAGGGTCTGAGAGAGACCAGACATTACTACAGGCTCTCTAAGTTTCTTTTCATATAGTAAGTAAAACAGGCGGGTTAGGCTTTTTAATTGTTTTACACTATTTGCATTTGTGGATCTGGCTGGTTAACTTCTATATGTGTAGTTGCTGGGAATATTTTGATTTGTATTGGTACTGGGGGGAAGGTCTCTTTCTGGTGTCTGTAAGCTATAGGACCCTGTAATATTTACATCTTGAAGTTATAGAGATAATTCTTTACTTTTCCTTTCTTTTATTAAAAGATTTCGTTTTTAGAGAACCTGATTGATTTTGTTTTGTTTCCCTTGTTTTAGTCCAGGGGATTGGGATTACTCACCGGGACAGGTGGGGAGACCGGAGGGGGAGAGAGAAAATCTCTCTCTGTTTTCCTTGAATCTGTTTGCCTCTTTGTGGAAGGGAAGGGAGATGCTTCTCTGTATGGTGATTTAAGAAGTTAGATCAGTATCTCAGGATAGCCCAGGGAGGGAAGTTCTGAGAGGGGAAGGTAGGGGAATGGTTTATTTCTCCTTGTTTTAAGAACCCAAGGGATCTGGGTTCTTGGGGTCCCCAGGGAAGGTTGGGGAGGTCAGAGTGCGCCAAAACACTATATTTTTGGGTGGTGGCAGCTTACCAGATCTAAGCTGGTAATTAAGCTTAGGGAAATTCATGCTAGTATCTCATTCCTGGACTGTAAGGTTCAGATTTGAGATGAATGCTGTGACACATGCGTAAAAATATTCCTGTATGCAGCAGAACTGTTGGATGGTTTTCTGTCATGGAATCCGTGCTCCATATTGATATCTTTAGTAGCTTCACCATTTAAATCCCCATTTGTTTCCTCACCGTGTCAGTCACCTTTCACATACGGATTGCATCTGCCATCAGGTTTTAAGAATGAGAAACTCTTTGTATAGATCATCAGTGCTGTATGTTCTGTAGTGACCAGGTGGTGCAGAGAACTGATACAGCTTTTCCATTGATCACAAGTCACTGCTGTACCTTCATTTTGTCTGAAGCATCTGAAACGTGAAGAATGGCATAGACTAGATATCCATAGTACATTAAAAAATCTACCTATGTGGAACTGAAACACTTAGGAAATCAAACTTCCTATTCATCCTTTATCTCTAAGCAATAAAAGGAAAGAAGGCCATTCAATAACTAGGTGGATCAAAGCTTTCTATAGTAGAGGCTGATAGGGCATAAGCTGAGACTCCACCAAAGGTTACAGCCCACACAACAAGATCAGTGGCCACCTCATGGATGGAAGGAGTGCAAGCCTCCTAAGAGATCTACCCATCAGCCTTGTCTGCTTTGTTGACCTTGGTCCTCACCTTTCCAGTTAATACAAAGCAGACTTAAAACTTTCCGGTAAGAATGCTGCAGTCTACAGTGCCTTAGTGATTGTTTCAATAACATTCCAAAAGAAACGTAATGAGCTGTGTTGGTATGACAGTTGTAACTAAAGGGACATTGCACTGATCAAATTTCTAATTTTTGTTACCTACTGTTGTTACAAGTAACACCTATAATTGAGAGAGATTAGAAGAAATATTTTTCTTTTGCATGTTGTTTCCTTTGTGCATTTGTCAGTATAGTGTGTACAGTAAATTTCCCTGTTTCTTTTGTAATATTTTAATTATGGTAGTGCCTAGGGCCCAACCAAGAACAGGGCCCCATTATACTAGGCACAGTAGAAACACAGTAATATATAGTTATAAACAGTTAATCAGTTTCCTTTATGTAGGCCTGTTACACAGCAACAAAACAGAAATGACGTTTCTATACTGTAGAACTGGTACGTGGGGAAATATAGGAGAGGGAAGAATGTTGCCTCCCTTTCTTGGTGCACGTGTCTACCAATGCAGCCCACTCATTTCATGACTCTGGAGTTGTGATTAGCACTGTTTTATGTTTGCAGTTCTAAAATTTAAAAAATGGTTTAAAAATTATGTCTTTCACTGGCTAACAGTTTTCACCTTGGTTTGTTTTAACTTGAGGAGTGCTCCTGCTTGGTGGCAAGGGCTCAGGGCTTATCTGCACTTGAAATGCCACAATGGCACAGCTGCAGCCCTTCAGAGTAGACGCTGTCTATGCTGACAAGGGGTTTTCTCATCGGCGTAAGTAATCCACCTCCCCAAGAGGCAGTAGCTAGGTTGATCTAGTGCTGTTTACCACAAGGGTTAGGTTGGGTTACCTGCATCACTAAGGGTATGTCTACATCTACAATTTTGCAGCGCTGGTTGTTACAGCTGTATTAGTACAGCTGTATAGGGCCAGCGCTGCAGAGTGGCCACACTTACAGCAACCAGCGCTGCAAGTGGTGTTAGATGTGGCCACACTGCAGCGCTGTTGGGCGGCTTCAAGGGGGGTTCAGGGAACGCGAGAGCAAACCGGGGAAGGAGACCAGCTTCCCCGCGGTTTGCTCTCGCGTTCCCCGAACCCCCCTGCAAACCGCAGGGAAGGAGACCTGCTTGCCCGGGGGTTCGGGGAACGCGAGAGCAAACCGGGGAAGGAGACCAGCTTCGCCGCGGTTTGCTCTCGCGTTCCCCGAACCCCCCTGCAAACCGCAGGGAAGGAGACCTGCTTGCACGGGGGTTCGGGGAACGCGAGAGCAAACCGCAGGGAAGGAGACCTGCTTGCTCGGGCGTTCGGGGAACGCGAGAGCAAACCGCAGGGAAGGAGACCTGCTTGCTCGGGGGTTCGGGGAACGCGATAGCAAACCGGGGAAGGAGACCTGCTTGATTACCAGAGGCTTCCTCAGGTATGCTGGGATACCTGCTTATTCCACGGAGGTCAAGAAGAGCGCTGGTAAGTGTCTACACTTGATTACCAGCGCTGGATCACCAGCTCTGGATCCTCTACACCCGAGACAAAACGGGAGTACGGCCAGCGCTGCAAACAGGGAGTTGCAGCGCTGGTGATACCCTGCAGATGTGTACACCTCCTAAGTTGCAGCGCTGTAACCCCCTCACCAGCGCTGCAACTTTGTGATGTAGACAAGCCCTCAGGGTATGGCTACATTTGGAATTTCAAAGCGCTGCCGCGGCAGCGCTTTGAATTGTGAGTGTAGTCAGAGCGGCAGCGCTGGGAGAGAGGTCTCCCAGCACTGCATGTAAACCACATCCCTTACGGGTGTAGCGTGCAGCGCTGGGAGCCGCGCTCCCAGCGCTGCTGCCCTGATTACACTGACGCTTTACAGCGCTGTATCTTGTGGCGCTCAGGGGGGTGTTTTTTCACACCCCAGTTGCAGCGCTGTAAAGTGTGAGTGTAGCCAAGGCCTCAGCAGTGGATTTTTTACACCCCATAGCAGTATAGCTGGGTCAACCTACCTTTTTAGTGTAGACCAGGCCTTGGTCTTTAATCTTGAAATGAAAGGTGTGGGCTAAAAGAGTAGATATGATCAAGAAAGATATCCAGTTCTTATAGATTTTACACACTCCTTCCTGTTCTTTTCAAGCTCGTAAATTGCCCATGTATTTTTTCAGTGATTTACATAAAGTATTGGTCTCACTTTAAAGTTTGCTCATTAGTGAGATAAAAGAACACCACCACTTAACATGTATAGCACCTTTTATTCAAGAAACTCAAAGCATTTTTACCGATTGAGAGAAACCTTAATATCCTCTTCTACATAAATATTTATCTCCATTCTACAGATGGAAAAACTGAGATTTGGGGTGGCGAGGTGAGTTGCCCCAGATCACACACTGAGTCAGTGGCAAAGCCAGTAATGAAACCTAGGAATCTTGGCTCCCAGTGCTCTGATCTAACCCCTAGATAACACGCCTTAATACTAAACATAACCAAGTCTTAAGAGAATGTTAATAGGGCTCCATTTTGGAAATTTGTGCTCCATTTCAGAAGTAGCTTATAGTGGAGAATTTGAATTATGTCTCTTATTGTTCTTATATCCTGCAATTCAGTGTCAATAGCTATAAACAATGGCCTGCTTGTTGGTGGCATTGTATAGCTCCAACATGTGATTAGCATAGTTCCTTTTTTGGATTCTAGCTTCTGCTGAGAGTTATGCCCATGGGTTCACTTTAAATAAGAACTGTCACCTTGGCCTCATGTACTGTAGTAGAGTGAGGGAATGCATTTTTCATAAACTTCACAGCTAACTGTTTTTCACAGATCAATAGAGCTGTTTGTAAAGGTCCTTTCTTTCCCCACTTTTGCAGGCGCTTTGAGCTGGTTCTCATGGTGACTCATGCAGTTCTGTTAAAAAAGTAGGAATCTGTGACTCGAGAGAGAGAGCAGTTTATAAAAGAAATCTCTGTACTGATATGGTCCCAACAGTGAGCTGTTAGCTGGGAAGGACTGAAATGTAGGTGTTTAAGCATGGGTAGCAGGTAGGCTGTATTGGTGTTGTATATGTGAGAGCTATGATCGTCTCTGCTTTTTATCCTGTTTGCAGGAAGGAACATTAACCTAATGGAAGTGCTACAACACTTTGTTGAATACACATGCTAGTGGCATTTCAGGGCAATGTAGATGCTAATGATTAATAAACTTTATGTAGCATTTTTCATACTAATTCCTTCTTAATTGAGCTACATATCTACCATAGCTAGTTTGGCTGGGACCATCCCTAATTTTAGAAATTGGTCCTGGGAAATGTCAGTGTTCTGGCTCTATACCTTTCTAATCCCAGCCAATGTCCTGTTTCCTGGCACCAAACTTGCCTAACCAC
The DNA here is from genome assembly GCF_025201925.1 of Gopherus flavomarginatus. NCBI lineage: Eukaryota > Metazoa > Chordata > Testudines > Testudinidae > Gopherus > Gopherus flavomarginatus. Next base: position 35,130,254 of record NC_066623.1, on the reverse strand, counting down.
ATTCAGCATCACATGTCCTGTCTCCATACCTGCTTAATGCAGCCCGTCTAATTCTGTTCCCGTTGTGACACTGTACTCCATATTCTTCACAGTGATATTATTACGATATGATTATGGCATAATTATGGTGAATTTTGTACAAGATGGCTCATGTAAGTGTCATTGGAAAAGTTATGAGTATGATTATCCTATTTGTATGCATGTATCATTTTTGTATTTAAAGTTAGGAATATTGACTATGAATCTGTATTTCAAATGTAGTTGCATCTGGGCGACACCCACTGGGCAAAATGTTTCCAGGCCAGATAGCTGGCTGTGAAGGGCCTGTTCAAGGTAATGGGCCATTAGGATAAACAATAGGCCTTAGGAGAAGCTTTCCCCCCACCTGGTAAGACAGCCTGTAAGTAATGGCTGCTATGACTCAGCAAGGTATGCAAGGGCATGTGACACGGCTTTTTTTGCCTTGGTCTTCACAGACAAGGTCAGCACCTGCATTGCTGTCCTGGGAACACAGTATGGGGAGGAGGTAAGCAGCCTTCAATGGTGAAAGAACAGGTTAAGAACTATTTAGAAAAGCTGGACATGCACAAATCCATGGGCCCAGATCTAATGCATCCAAGGGTGCTGAGGGATTTGGCTGATGTGGTCTTAAGTTGGAGTGTGGGAGGTCTAGGCTGAATATTAGGAAACACTATTTCACTAGGAGAGTGGTGAAGCGCTGGAATGGGTTACCTAGGGAGGTGATGGAATCTGCATCCTTAGAGGTTTTTAAAGCCTGGCTTGACAAAGCCCTGGCTGGGATGATTTAGTTGGATTGGTCCTGCTTTGAGCAGGGGGTTAGACTCAATGACCTCCTGAGGTCTCTTTCAACCCTAATCTTCATGTTTCTATGACTCTGGACTCCGTTTTGGGATGTCTGTGTGTTTTTTTGTTTTGTTTTTTTTTTTTTTGCACAAACTGGTCTGGAAACTGGTTTTGGAACAAAGGGTTCCTACCATATGCTAAAGCTATATAAGGCAGGGAGTGACATCTGTTGTTTTTCCCTCCCCACACACGAGTACTCCTGGAAACATCAAAGTAACAAAAGACTGAACTGGGGGAATTGCTGGACCCAGGCTGTGGGTCTCTAGCCTCTGTAGGAAAACCTGGGGATTCCAAGCTGCAAGGCAAGGGCAACTTGTTCCTTAAGAATCTGCAAGCCTGCTTGCATCATCAGTCAGGGTGAGAGATTAATTCAAATCCTATCCTCATAGTATGTTAAGCTTAATTTCTGTTTTTGTTTATTTACTAGGTAAACTGCTTTGATCTGTTTGCTATTCCTTATCACTTAAAATCTATCTTTTGCAATTAATAAACTTTGTTTTTGCTTTATCTAAACAAGTGAGTTTGAATAAAGTGCCTGGAAATCTTAGCTCAGGGGGCAAAGGCTGTTGCATTTCCTCTTTGCATTGAGGAGGGAGGTGAACTGGATAATAAATTAATATTTTTTTTAAATAATATTAAATAGACTATGTCAGCCAGGTCAACATGAGAAACTTAAAGTATTGGCATTGCAGCTAACTCAGTCATCTTCACTTTCATTTTCCTGTTTGTTCGTAATCTGGAGAAGAAAAACAAGCTTTCCTTCTTTTTCAGGTCCCAAATGATTTCTCAGTTTGGAGTGAATTAGTCCAAAGGAAGAAAATATTCTTTCTACACTTTCAGAAGAAGCTACTTCTGTTAAAAGTGATATTATCATTTCAACAATCACTGAATCCAAGTGACTTCCACCAGTTCACTGGTGTGACTTTCTTTAAAACATCATCAGCAAACATATATTTCTTGAATGGTTTATCCTTAACTCTGAAGTTTATTATAGTTGGTATTATGAAGGGATGATTACTGGGCGCATTTTATGCATATCAAAGAAATCTGATTTAAATTTAAAAAATCATTGATTGTTATCCACCCTGGAGGCTTGTAGTGATGTCTTCAGAGTTGGCCTCACACAGCTCCTGTTTTTTAATCTTTGAGGCGGGTTGCAACAGTGGATCTTTCCAGACAATAGTCATTCTGAGTGAGATTTTTCCATCGGGACCTTAGGCCTGCTTCCTGCTCGTTACAACAGGATTGGACCATGTAGACAGCATCCAGGATGAATGGACCACCTAATTGGACCCTAAACTATTGAGGTAGTGTCCAAGGCGGTGGAATAAGGTGGAGTTGCCCCCATAATGGTCAATACTGTGCAGAATGGTGGTATGCTTTCTCAGTTTACCATCATCATCTGCAAGTACCACCATTTTTAGTTCCCCTCTGCAGGCAGGCTAGGGGAAGAAAAGATGAAGACTTGGGTCACTGGCTGCCAATCTGAAAATGCATGAGAGACCCATGTCAACATCAGATGGTATCACCAAGGTCCTCCACCACCTGGTTCCAGCAACTGCAGTCACATAAGTCAGCAATCACAACAGCATGAAGGCATTGGAACTCATTGTCCTGTTAAGTATCTCTCCCCTCTCCGCTCCCCGTCTTTATTATGGAGAGAGACATGTCTGCTTGTTCTATTAGAGGGAGGGGAAGGGGAGGTTGCAGCCTTTTTTGGGAACAGCGTGCATAATGATTCCCTAAGTCCTAATTCTGCTGTGGAATCCTTCCAGGTGCCTCCTTGGTTAAGGAAGAGTGTTATTTGAAGCTGCTAGAGTATCAGGTGTGAGCATATTCAGTGAAACTCTTTGTTCTGAAATAACTTGGTAAACTCTAGGATGTGGGAAAATAAGAGAATATTAGTTACCATAACAATGGTGAGATTTAAGGAGGAAGTGTGGAGTAGCAATGAGGAGGAGTTTAAGAAACCACTTTGATCTCTACACTTCCTTAAGAATATCTAAGGTGATTTTACTGCTCCTGCTGATATCTTTTGGTAATGGTTAGAAACTACAAGGGGCTGCCATGTCCTTAACCAGCTGCATCAGTCTCACGGCTTATAGCAAGACCTTTTAGTTGGGAGGGGTGAGAGGGTGGGTTTAGACTGAGGCAAAACAGCTGCCTCCTTCAGTCTCCTGTTTCAGGATTAATAAAAATTATTCTTTGTTGTCAGCCTCACAGTCTATTTGATTACCTCTTGCCGTCATTTGCTGACTTGACCAATTGATAATTTGAGCCATATCATTGTTAACCCGTTGATCTTTTGATTCAGTTTCTCTTCAGTGTTACTCCTGAGGATATTCTGCGCCAAAAAAAGTTTAAATTCTGCACACACTATTTTAAAATTCTGCAAATTTTGTCAATAAATAAACGTGAAGGCTCCAGCATGGCAGTGGGGAGCACAGGCCACTGACTGCACATAGGTGGGAGATCACCCTGTGCCCCCTAACCGCTGGGCATGGACTCAGCAGTAGAGTTGGACCTTACCAGGGTTGGGTGCAAGACTGTCCCAGAAACACCTTGGGGCCCTGCCCCTCCGTTCCAGGCACACTAGATGTAGGCAGACGGGCTCAGCCCAGCAGGATCCAAGTAGCAAGGGGCTTAGTGTAGGGAGATCCAGGTGAGAAGTGATCTGGTTGTGGGTGGCTTAGTGGGGAGACTGGGTGTGAGGGAGATCTGGATGAACAGGGACTTATTTTGGGGAGGGGTTCTGGGTGCAGACACAGTGGGACTTGGCAGGGGGATACAGGTGAAGGTGGTTGGGTCTCAGCAGGGGGAGGAGGTCTGGATGTGGAGGGCTCAGCAAGGGGGGTCCTGGTGGTGGAGTGTGAGTCCGGGTGCTGGCCTAGTAGGGTTCAGTGGGGTGGGAATCTGGGTGTGGGGGGATAGAGTGGTCCAGGTGCATATGGGGTGGGGGTTTGAGTGCGAGGCGTGGTCTGGGTGCAGAGGTGAAGTCCAGATACAGGGAGGTGGGACTTGGCGGGAGTGGGGGTTCTGGGTGCAAAGGGACTCCGGATGCAGAGGGTGATGCTTGTCAGGGTGTGGCTTCAGAGGGGGTGAGTGAGAGAGTTCTGGGTGCAAGAGGGGAGGCTTGTGGGGCAGTCTGGGTATGAGGTGGGTCTGGTTGCATGGAGGTTGGGCGGATAGGGGAGTGGCTCCCCACACTGACTCCTCCTCCTCCTCCTCCCTACAGGTGAGGAGTGATGGGGGTAGGAAGCAGGTGTGAGGGATGAACTGTTTCCTGCAGCTGTGGGTCTTACTTAGCCCTGGGGGCTCCTTGCAGAGGAAGAGGAAGTCCCATCCTCCCCAGCCCCGCCAGGACTAGTAGCTGAGCCTGGCACAGGGTAGGAGCCCTGGCGGGGGCATCCTCAGCCCTGCCCCACCCCTCCAATTGTTTACCACTCTGCTGGCTGCCCCGGGGACCCAAAACAATCCACCCATACTGCTGGGGAGCAGTGCGTGACTATTCTTGCGGCTTCCCTTTGCTTCCTGGTCAGAGAGTCATTTTTCTGCAGGGAAGCAAAGAAATCTGAGGGGGACATGAAATCTGCACATGCGCAGTGGCGCAGAATTCCCCCAGGAGATCAGTTTGATCATTGTATTGTTCTATTCTTAATTACTTCATTGAGCATCATAGTAGATTTTCCCTTAATGGTGTTTCATGTGATTTTTAATAATGGCTTACTCTTTCTACTAAAATCTGTAAAAAGTACACAGAAGTGATTTGTCCTTTCAAATAGCAACATGGGCGCGAACTACAAAGAATAAGATAAATTAGTGAGTTACTGGAGGACTTATTGGCCCTCTTCTTAATTAAAATCTAGATTCCCTCACAGCAGAGAGGCAGGCAGCAGAGAAGAGAGGAGTGCTAAGGGGAAGGTGAAACCCACAGAATCTCTTGAAAAGGTAGGGAGAGAAAAGGAACGGCTTAGGTCCTTGTAAGGAAGGCCTGAAATCACCCTTCAATACACACAAAGGAAGTGGTGTAGGTGCATGTGTGGCGTGGTGTATAGGTGTTTGGTGTGCATTACAAATCCTTCCATGGTGCATGTGTGTAGGGCATCTAGTGTGCATGTGCAGACATGTGGTGTGCATATGAGGGTCTACAGGGCTTGTATGGGTTTATGTATTATGTGTGCACATGTTTTGGTTATGTGTTATTCTAACTCTGTGTGCAGAGTAATATATATTTTTAGAATGCTGAGATGCTTCTGCATGTCTTTTTATTCTCGTTGAGTCCCTTTGTAGTCCTAGAAACAGGGAAGCTACCTGAGAGGGAAAGGAGATTATTTCAGTTTAAGAGCCACAAGTGAATGGTGGAAATATTGGGAAGTACAAAAAGCTCCACTTCCATATAAGCTTTGATTATGTTAATAAAATCTCTTCCTCTTTGATGGCCAATTGTGGGCAGGCTCCGGTGTACACCCGACTGAGCTCTGTAATGTGCATTTTTATTCCTTTCAGAAGAAAGCTAAAATTCACCAGAATGCATACACAGCCACTGGATGCCTCTTCCTACTTGGAGGAATGTCCCTTGAAAAAAATATTCAAAATGCTGGCACCTCTGGATTTAATAAGAGTTACAGCATCACCTCGTAAATAAAGACTAATGGAAATAATAGCTATTTACCCAAAAAACCTCATTCAGTTCCAATATGCACTATGCAGTAAAACTGCAGTGTAGCAGAGGGAGAAGGAAATGAGCTATATATAGGCAGGGGAAAGGGAGGTTTGCTCACTGTCATTTCAAGTCCCAGCTGTAGTGTTGAGCCTGAGAGAGACAGGAAAATTGTTGTAGATGACCAGTGGGTGCAGGGAGGACTTCTGTACCAGCAGTGGTCAGTCTGTACATAGGGGCAGAGAGGAGGTCAGTGCTTAGTTTTGTGGTCTGTGTGCAAAGTAACGTGTAAGGCTCCCATCTACATCCTCTTCCAGAGGGACCTTCATCCTAACCACACTTGCTTGTTACCTCTCTGTTCATGATCCCCATACCTGCTCCAATTGCCAGGCCATGTAATAATTCAGAGTTGAACAAGCTACTTAATCTCAAAGTAAGGGGTTGTCTCCAGACACAAGGATGGCATGTGTGAATCAAAGATAGTGAAGGTGATAGAGCTATGGGGGAGGCAGGTCATGAGTGTTTTTTTCATGGGGGAGGCAGGTCATGAGTATTTTTTCATACAATGCACAGTCAACCTATGGAACTCCTTGCTAGAGGATGTTGTGAAGGCCAAGACTATAATAGGATTCAAAAAAGAACTAGATAAATTCATGGAGGATAGGTCCATCAATGGCTATAAGCCAGAATTGGCAGGGAAGGTGTCCCTAGCCTCTGTTTGCCAGAAGCTGGGAATGGGGGACAAGGGATTGATCACTTGATGATTACCTGTTCTGTTCATTTCCTCTGGGGCATTGGCCACCGTTGGAAGACAAGATAAAGGCTACATGGACCTTTAGTCTGACCCAGTATGGCCATTCATATGAGTACAGATCAATAGGAGGGTCCTCAGAGTTTTGAGGACAGTTCTTAAAATACACCATCTTGAGCTGAGTGGGAGGTTTCTTTAAGGTGGGAGCATTGAATGTGGGACCTGTAGTTTTCATGGGCTGCCCCTCGGTATTAAAGATGCGGACATAGGATACCTGCACCATTTTGTGCAGATCAGCTGCAGCCCTCTTCGTCCTGGCAAGTTTCCAAAGCATCCTGCATTAGGGCAGGATTTGAGCACCCCTGAGATGGATTTGGTGAGCTACTGGACAGGGCACAGACAGCTGCAGTATGACTAGACGATAGATAGCAGTGGTTCTGCATCTCCTGTTCTGTGCCTGGCTTTTCCTTGCTCAAACAACAGATCACAAATGAATAAAGCCATGAGGGTGCCCTCTGGAGAATCCTGTTTTCTGTGAATGTCTAAGGTTCTGAAGGAATTCATTGAGTCAATTAATTAATTGACTAAATGGTGTTTAAAATTAAACTGTGAGGTTGTTTGTATAAACATTGTTATCTAAATAACTAATTAGATTTTTCATGTTATTTTAAAGGTCTGGTAGTAACTGTAAGTGCTGCTGATATGTATTTGCCAGGAGTCTCTGAAAGAGAAAACATTTACAGGGGCTGAAGGGCCAGCATTAGACTCTCTGGGGCCCAGGGCAGAAAGCTGAACCCTCACCGCATGGGGCTGAAGTCCAGGTCCCTAAGCCCCATCCCCTAACGTTGGCCCTGGCTTTTATATGCAGGAATCCAGTTATTGTGGCACAGGTGGACTGTGGAGTTTTTGTAGCATTTTGGTGGGGCCCCAGAAAGAAAAAGGTTGAGGACCCTCACTGTAAAAGATTTAGCACATGGATAATTTTACTCATGTGAGCAGTCAATGGGAAATGGATAATATTATGCACATACTTAAATGTTTGCAGGGTTGATCAAGCTAAGGTTCACAGCTTCATTGTAATGAGTACTTCAGCTGGCTTGAGCTTAGGGGCAGAACCAGACCTGTCAGTCACTGGCTGCAGGGGAATGTCCACCTCCTGAAGTTATCCCTTTCTTTTTATCACCCCTCTCCCCCCCATCCCCCCAAGCAGCAGGCAGCTCACTGAACCTTTGCTGAAGGAAGTTCCAACCTTGTATTTTCAATTTCTGACTAACAATTTGTCTCAATAATGTGTCTTTCTCATGCCCAGCCATTATCCTAGAGTTTCACTTCCCTTTTGGGGAGATTGTTCACTCAGCTCTGTGGTGTTTTGTGGAGGTTGGTACCACTGCAGGCTTCAGAGAGTGAGATAGGCCAAGAAAAGCCAGAGGCAAAAGGAAGGGACTATGTCTCCTGCTCCTTCTTAATAAGTATCTTGTTTGGAAGCTCAAGCTAGCCATTGAAATGCTAGAATGTGAAAAAAAACCATCCGTCATTTTCTTCAAATCAGAGTGATATAACCCATTCCCATTAAGGGCTGTTCCCCATCCTATTTCTAGCCTACGAGAATCAGGAGCACACAGATTAGGGCTCCATCTGAAACATTTGAACAAGTTCCTAAAGGGGACTCATATTCACATTTCCATTTTATCATTCCACAGAACTTTCATCTGATGGCAGCTTTCCCCCCTTCCCCTTTCAATTCTCATCATTACCATTTGATCTGACAAGTGCATCCAGGATAATGGTAGCATTAATACTGGTGTTAAGAAAGAAGGAATTTTACTCTTTCTTCTTCCTGGAAAATTTTGCTAATCAGAGCTCTTTACAGAGCGTGCTAGAGCTGAAACAGCCACACAGAACGATATGGCTTATGGAATATCTTGGATTCATGATAAACACAGACATATAGGGGTGCCAGGGTAGTCAGTCAGAAGCCTGTGCTGAGGATGAATTCCTTTAGGTACAAGATCTCTCAGAAGAATGTTAACAGAAGATAAAGTTGGCCATAAAGGAAAACAAGTGGTGTCACAGAAACAAAAATCCAGAGTTTAGTGAAGCCTATTGGGAACAATGATATAGTTTGTCTTTCTGTTTGAAGAGGTTATGGTTCTCAGGCTTGATTAAGCTAACATTGAGCCTTCGCTGTCTCTGCCTTGCAGAGGAAGTCTGCAATTGCCAAAACCCAGTGCTCCATCCAGCACCAGACAGATTCAGAATGGATACTTGGATGAAGTGATTATCAGTTTCATGGAGCCTAGTGAGAAGTCAACAAATAGAACTTACTCTACTGACTGAAGCAGAGTCCATGTTTTAACTACCCATTCAAGGATGAAACATTGTCTCAAGTTCCTCCAGGAGGATTCTAATGTCTGTGCATTAGTGTGTTAAAACGAAAGGTCAAGTCTCTGTACTATTGTCATAGCATTCTTTCTCAAATCTGAACCTTACAGTCCAGGAATGAGATACTAGCATGAATTTCCCTAAGCTTAATTACCAGCTTAGATCTGGTAGGCTGCCACCACCCAAAAATATAGTGTTTTGGCGGCACTCTGACCTCCCCAACCTTCCCTGGGGACCCCAAGAACCCAGATCCCTTGGGTTCTTAAAACAAGGAGAAATAAACCATTCCCCCACCTTCCCCTCTCAGAACTTCCCTCCCTGGGCTATCCTGAGATACTGATCTAACCTCTTAAATCACCATACAGAGAAGCATCTCCCTTCCCTTCCACAAAGAGGCAAACAGATTCAAGGAAAACAGAGAGAGATTTTCTCTCTCCCCCTCCGGTCTCCCCACCCGTCCTGGTGAGTAATCCCAATCCCCTGGACTAAAACAAGGGAAACAAAACAAAATCAATCAGGTTCTCTAAAAAAGAAATCTTTTAATAAAAGAAAGGAAAAGTAAAGAATTATCTCTGTAACTTCAAGATGTAAATATTACAGGGTCCTATAGCTTACAGACACCAGAAAGAGACCTTCCCCCCAGTACCAATACAAATCAAAATATTCCCAGCAACTACACATATAGAAGTTAACCAGCCAGATCCACAAATGCAAATAGTGTAAAACAATTAAAAAGCCTAAACCACCTGTTTTACTTACTATATGAAAAGAAACTTAGAGAGCCTGTAGTAATGTCTGGTCTTTCTCAGACCCTCCGAGACAAGAACAAAGAACAAAGAAGACACACAAAAACTTCCCTCCACCTGAATTTAAAAATATCTTGTCTTCTGATTGGTCTTCTGGTCAAGTGTCCAGTTTCCTGCTTGTAACCCTTTACAGGTATAAGAGACATTAACCCTTAACACTCTATTTATAACAACTATAATGTTCTCAGCAAATTCGAGGAAATGGAAGTTTTGTGCAAAAATTCCAACATTAAAGGCTCTTTTAGGACAACTGTCCTGATTCCAGCCCTGCAGAGTTAGAGAGCTCAGCCCTAGAAATGTATTCTGATTCTTACAGCACTATCCTAATTGGACCCCTGTGACGGGTGTGATCATACTTCCTATAAAAATAGATGTCCTAATAACAACTCTCTCTAATCAGAAGAGTTGATGAGGATGGGAACTCTCTCTGAGATCAACGGTTGTACTTTTTAATTCAGCCAAGTAGTCCTCACAACTGTCATAGCAAGTAAATTGAAGAAACAATGACCAATCTGTAGGAGTGCTGACCATCTCAGATAGAGAAGTCATGTCTCTTGTATTGAGCTTTGCTAGGTGGCCACATGGCCATCAATACATAATAATACCAAATACTGTATATTCATCATCTGAACTCTGACCAGTGCCAGTTTTTGCAGAAGTATTTTGTTCATGCCTCAGTGCACAGGGGAAGATGCACAATTTCTGAATTTAGGATGTCTAGAAGACATGATCTGTGAGGGAGGATTGAAAACTGGGCTTGTTTAGTCTGAAAAAGAGAAGACCAAGAGGAGACATGATAATTTTCCAAGTACATAAAAGTTTGTTACAAGGAGGAGGGAGAAAAATTGTTCTTCTTAACCTCTGAGGATGGGGCAAGAAGTAATGGGCTTAAATTGCAGCAAGAGAGGGCTAGGTTGGACATTAGGAAAAACTTCCTAACTGTCAGGGTGGTTAAGCACTGGAATAAATTGCCTAGGGAGGTTGTGGAATCTCCATCAGTAGAGATTTTGAAGAGCAGGTTAGACAAACACCTGTCTAGATAATACTTAGTCCTGCCATGAGTGCAGAGGACTGGACTACATGGTGTCTCAAAGTCCCTTCCAGTCCTATGATTCTATGTCTGTGTTTAAAGGGAGATCCTGCTTCCTATCCTGCGGGCCCATTGCTGTGAAAATCCCATTGTAATAGATCTGTGGACCTTATGATGAAGAACAGGAAAATGTATCTGTGTTTATGCTAAAATGTCCTTTCTTCAAGTAGTACTGTTCACAGTTTGGGCCCACCATGGATACAAATGTATCATCCAGAACATTTCCAGAGATGGAAATTAACAAAATAAACCTGATTCTGGGGATGTTAGGGGAGTTAGTCCTAGGCTCTGCATTAGGAGAAATTGCTATGACTTTTTGTCAAAGCATGGTTAACCCATTCTGTAATTTAGGAAAGTAGAATGGAATTATCTTGGCTGTGGAAATTCTCAGCTGGAGGGAATTTCAGGTAGCTAGGATGTTCCCTTGCTGCCAGTGACTGACAGGTCTGGTTCTGCCCCCAAATTGCAAGCAGGGTAAAGTACCTACCATTTGTAATAGATCTGTGGACCGTATTGCGCTAAGAGGAAATTTTCAGGTCTGCATAGATATGCTTTCCTAGAATTTTCCTGCGTGATTATATACCACCTAACACATTAGGAGCCTGATCCTGATTGATGGCCTCTGGGTGCTATGGTATAAAAATAATATGAATAATTTTCAAGTAAAAGCAGCAAAGAATCCTGTGGCACCTTATAGACTAACAGACGTTTTGGAGCATGAGCTTTCGTGGGTGAATAACCACTTCGTCAGATGCATGCATCTGACGAAGTGGGTATTCACCCACGAAAGCTCATGCTCCAAAACGTCTGTTAGTCTATAAGATGACACAGGATTCTTTGCTGCTTTTACAGATCCAGACTAACATGGCTACCCCTCTGATAATTTTCAAGTAGTTTATTTAAAACGTATTGAAAATGTTTAAAATTTTGCATTGCAATATTGTTATTGATCTGGGATCTTAAGGAGTTATTTATTTTAACGAAAGTCATGTGCTTTACCTGTAAGTATTCCTTTGGATTCCTTCCTTCCACCCCACCCCACCCTAAGTAAACCTGTCTTTTTCAGATGCATAGAATGCTTTGTTGAGGAGGCATCACTTCTATGTTTTCCTAAACAAGTTTAGCTTTATGTTTGTCGGTCATATCGTAGGTTCATAATAGTTAAAGATAGTAAAAACTTACTAGAATGTTGAATTTGTGTGTCTGGAATGACTGGATAGAGACTCCCCATTAAGCTGAGACCATGTTTGATTTTGATCCTCGTAGCTGCATTGATACTAGTATCTCAAATTGACAGGTGACCTGTAACATTCTGGGTAGTATCCATATTAGGCATTCATCTTTTAAAACCTTAAACAAACAAAACCCAGTAAACCACCGTATTAGGGCTCTCATCTTGTCAGAGTCTGAGTGCTCTCAAATCCCATTGATGACAATGCATGTTGAGGGTGCTTCAGCAGCTTGTATGAGGCAATCAGGATCCATGTCCAAATTTTGCTAAAAGCTTTATCATTCTATAATGCAGCCTTGCAAAGTTCTACCTGACAAGAGTGAGTCTTGCTGATGGATGAGTAAATTATCATTAGTATTTTTGTTATGATCAGGCATCTTGGTAAAGGGCAGCGGAATAGATTTTATGCTTGGGCTGGTAAGCTTTCCGAACAGTTTTGCAAGGCTGCTATAATCCCAGTATTACTTCCTTGATCTTTAGCTGAGAACAGAGTTAGGACTACTGTACTTTCTGACATTTCTGTTGGCTGCAACATAGAGTAGAGGTGTCCAGCTGGTGGGTCTTGCTCACATGCTCAGGGTCTAGCTGATTGCCATATTTGGGGTCAGGAAGAAATTTCCCCCAGTCAGATTGACAGAGACCCTGTGGGTTTTTCACCTACTCTGCAGCCAATGAGGCATGGGTCACTTGCACTAAACTAGTGTAAATGGTGGATTCTCTGTAACTTGAAGTATTTAAATTATGATTTGAGGACTTCAGTAACTTAGCCAGAGGTTTTGGGTCTATTATAGGAGTGGGTGGGTGAGGTTCTGTGGGCTGCAATGTGCAGGAGATCATATTAGATGATCAGGATGGTCCCTTCTGGCCTCTAATGCTATGACAAGGGCACAAGAGAAGTCAGGGCTATGTGCTCTTACAGCATAGCTGATCAAAATTCAGATAATGTTTCTGATAGAGTTTCTGGAGACACGTAATACACACTGCATATTTAGAGTTAAAACACAAAAGAATGACGCATACCCAGCCGCAGTAAGAATTCATGAAATACGTTCTTGTTACTGAGTTCCTTTGAATTGTGTCACCTAGGTCTCTCCTGGCTGCACTTGCTGAGCTGTGCAGCATTTACAGATGCACAGCTAGAAACAGTAAAATGTCTCTGCTAATAGAGAGCATAATGGAAGCACTGTTACTGTAGCCACCAATACAGATGAGGTTTTCAGAAGCTCTTGGACAGAACTTTCTTGTAGTGGAAACTCACAGTTGGTAATGAGCCACACCACTGAAAACATTGCATGTGACATGAGCACTTGCTTCTTGGGAACAGAAGGATTTCTGGGTCTGGGTGTCGGTAAGCCTCTTAAGCACCTAATTTTCTATGAGAAAAGGTAGAGGATAATTTAAAACAAAGGCCCTTTCTGTGTTAGGGAAATTTACACTGGTAATTACACCAGTGCAAATTTCCTTAATTTTGTATATTGTAAAACATGTCTATTATTACAAATCGTATCATCTGTTCAGAACCATATATAGATCCACATCTTTCCATTTTCACCTGTTACAAGAGATATGAAACAAAGCAAATTTAACAGCTGAAAGGTTTTAAAAATGCAACAAACTTTATGAAGTCTCAAACACAGCCATGTTTGTGGACAGGGGAAAATTTTCTGTTTTGTTTTGCAAATACACACACACATGCTTTTTATCCTTTTAAAATTTTGTCTGAAAATGTCTCACTGCATCTGAATATTTCTATCCTGTAACAAGGTGGCAAGATACTGATGCTTCTCTCTATGAACATATCCCCTTGCATTTAACATCCAACTCTTCCTGCTTAACTGTAACCTACAGAAGATGTTAAGTGTTTTGGGGCATGCAGCATTCCAGGCAGGCACAATCTTGTAGCCTTTAGAGAACTGTATTTTGATTTGTCACCAGTGTTATCAGTACATTTGAGTCTTGTTTTTAGTGAGCTGTAAGTTCTCAGTCACTGCTTTGGTGAATTTCTTGCTGCTGCTTATCAGATTTTCAGTTTTTGTTTCGGGGATAAATTAATTTTTCTGTGTTCAGTTGTGTCTTCTGTTTTATAACAGAAACAAAATCTGTTTCCTTTATGACGAAGAGATATTGCTGTAAGAATTGTGGAAGGGGAAAAATTATATGTGATTTTTGGTCAGCATTTGTATCTTTCAGCCCGTTCCTCTGAGAAGCAGATGGCATTGTCTGAAATCACGCAACAGTGTCTCCCAAGAAATTGATGGAATTAGGCCACAATAGTGCTGCACTCTGTGTCCCAGATGAGAAGCTAGTGGCATTGGTCATAGTGTATCGTTAAGGTTAAGATTTTGTCAAGGTTATTTTTAGTAAAAGTCATGGGCAAAAAAGAAAAATTAATGGAAGCCATGACCTGTCCGTGACTTTTACTAAAAATATCTGTGACAGCTGCCTGAAGCGGGCAGCTGCACAGGGGCTAGGAGCTTCCTGCAGCAGCTGGGGCCTGCAGGGTACTCTGCTGCCCGCAGCTCCTGGAACCTGTGGCAGCCGGGAGCTTGGGGATTCTTCCATGGCGGCCGGGAGTTTGGTTCCGCCAGTGGTTAGGAGCTTGGGGATTCCCCCCCCACCCCTGGTAGCTGGGAGTTCCAGAGGCAGCAGGGTTACCCCACAGCTCCCTGTGCCCATGGAGGTGCAGGGGATTCTGCAGCTACCAACCACTGCAGGCTGAAGTCACAGAGGTCGCTGGAAGTTACAGATTTTATGACTTCCACAAACTCTGTCACTAAATCATAGCCCTATGTATTGCATATTAGTGGCCTAGTTCAGAAACTGAAGCATTGGCTAAGGGAACAGTGTCTCACTTGCCACCCTTCTGAAAATCTGGCTTACTACTGTTTTGTTTATTATTATTCATGTTAGGGCTGGGTTATGGGTTTCAGCAGGAATCTGAACCTTCCCCATTTGACTCGGCTGAACTGGCGCCAAAGGTTTCAGTCTCTTATTTTGAGACAGTGGTGATGACCATGGAAAGCCTTGTTTCCATACCCCGCCTTGTGGTTGAAATGCCTCAGTCTTGAACTGCACGTGAGCTCCTCAGTCACTTCTTTGGAGTTGCCACAGGAAATAAAAAAGGACCAAATCTGCAGTGCTAATTCAGGCAAAACTCTTGTTGACTTCTGTGGAGTAAGGAGTGTGGGATTTTACTTGCAGATTATATCATGATACTTCACAGAAAGGTGCATCTTCATTTGGAGTGGTCGAATATTGGTCCCAGCTATGTTTTTGTTAGCATGAGGTAATGTGAAAAAGCCCTGGGATGTGAAAAGGCCCCAAAACAGGCCCTAAATTTGCTACCAGAGCTCTTCTTCAGGTACATGTCTATACAGCTTGAAAGCACGTCTCTCTTGCCAACAGAAGTTTGTCCAATAAAAAAATATTACCTCCCCCCCTTGTATGTCTAATAAATATAATACTCAACTGCAGAATGTGATATAGTAGATGTTGAAAACTGTGAAGAATGTGTATTAACATATCATATAATTGTTTTGTTTCTTTCAATTCTAGACTGACTGCAATGTCTCATTGCACTGGACTCTTGTCCATTGCCTCTAAACTGAATTTGCTGGTTTTGCTGCTTTCTGCAGTGTGCTTCTGTTCATGCTTAAGTGACAGAATTCCAGTAAGTATCTTCTAATCTAAGAGTGATAGATGGCTGTAAAAGGTTGTTTGAATCATTTGAATTACTTGGTATTGGTGGGATGAGCATAGCCTTATTTATTTCTCCTGAAATTATGTATGGCAGTGCATCACCTCTCATCTTTGCAGTATTCTGCCTCTTTTTAAAATGTTTTATGGTATAAAATTTCAGAAAAGTTTTAAGTAAGCCTATCTAGATCGCCTGATGCTGAGCAATAAAGAGGACATGGAAAAGGAAACATGTGATTCAGGCAACATTCACATTTTGTCACATGCACCTTGTTTTGTTTAAGCAGCTGCAACTAAAACTTTAATTTCATTAGGACAAAAACTGAAGCTAAGTGTGTGGTCTAGTGGTGAGAGCAGGAGATGGAAGTCAAGAGTATTCTGTTCCCAGCTGTGTTTCTGGTCACTGTGGGCAAGTCACTTATACCCACATTTTCAAAAGCAGCATATGATTTTGGGCCCTTTGTTTTTTTTGGATGCCTAACTTGAGACACCTTGACCCTGATTTTTCAGACTTCAGTTGAATGAATGGGAGCTGTGTGTATTCAGCATCTATGTAAGGGTGCAAAGCTGAACAACCAGAAAATAAGATACCAAAGTTTGGGGACATAACTTCAGCTTTCATTTAAAAAAAATGTATCTAGTTCTCTTGGTTGCAAAGGAAAGCTTGAATACGTGTCCCTGAGGGTAACCAATGCAGTGTCACCTACCAGCATTTGCAGACAGCATGACACTAGCTCAGAAAGGTCCGAGCTGCCCCAGTCATCTTCATGGGCTCTGAAATCCACTTCTTTGGGACCCTTGACAACAACAGTCCAGCAGAGGACACTGAAGGTATGTCTACACTGCACATAAAGCCTGTGTCTGTGTCACCCAGTGTATTGGACTCCATGTTTCGAAGCCCATGCTTGAATGTCTGCAGTGCATTGTAAATCTGGGTTTACAGTTGCTGGACCTGGGTGTCTCAGCTGTGTTAATACGTCCATACTGAACTCTGCAGTCCTTGTGACTAAAGTATGTGGCTTGACTTGTATCCACACTGCAGAATGACAGGGCTAGGACCCGAGTCACAGCGGAACTCAGGACTGTGACCCACACCCTTACCAGGGCTCTAGGACCAGGGCCCTGTGTGCTTGCTGACCTGAGTCAGAGCTCAGGCTTAGTGTGTAGTGTAGACATGTTTTGAGATGGGAATGACCCTCATTACCACTACATTATCATGGCTTTGCAAGGCTCCCACCATACAGAGTCCTTTGCTCAGGAAGGGCTCAGTCTCTTCCCTTTCAGTGACAGATCTCAGCCTATCTGCAGACAGGTAGTGGTGGCTTGAGGAGAGGCAAGGCCTCAGCCTGCCATGGGGGTGGTAACGGGGGCCGCCTGCCAGCCCAGAAGAGCTCATGTAGGTGGTCTCCGCCGCTACTAGTCTTAAGGAAGGATGGGGCACAGGTAACCCGATATGGGGTGTGTCTAATCTCCTGGACTGGGAATAATCTCAATTTTAATTCCAATTTAACATTGTCTCTGGTTTTAAGGAAATGTCCATCTTTCTTTGTAGAACCTGTTTTGGTTTCTACCCTTTTGAATCTCTAAGGAAAACAAAAGTAGTTACAGTTAATGATGATGTACTTTATGTAAGTAGAAAATATAATGATAAACTTGTTTTGTGCAATTGCCAATTTTCATTACCACAGCAAATGTTAATGGTATTTAGACTGTTAGTGAAAATGGGATAGTTATAAAGTGATCACAGGCCAAACAGCTGAAGCAACTGTTTAAATGAAGAAAGACACGTACTGTTACCCCTTACAGTACATTTAGATTTGCAGCACTCATATTGAACGAAGACCATTCGTAAACATCAGCTGTCTCCATTATGTGTTTCAACAGATATAAAATTAAGAGGCATGTTGATGAATGTATTATGGGACTGTGTATCATTAAATTCCTCTTGGATAATAATCTAACAACATAAATAAGCAAAGTAATAACGGTTGGCTCATTTATATTAGCTTTGTTGAATCTTGGCTCAGAAAATGTTAACTCTCACTTTCATCAATAGAAGCTGACTACTTATGTTTATGACTGTAACTAAGCTTTAACCATTTGTCATAATCTTAACAATTCTAATCCTCTCATCATGCACTAAGGAAAAGTATGAATTAAGCTCTAGTTTTCCTGTACTTCTCAAATTTATGTCCTTTTGACATTTAAAATAAAAATGTTTTGTAACTTTTCAATCATTATGATATATTATCACTATTGTTTTTAGCTGCACATGTCTTGCACAGAACTACAGACTGATATTTCCCACATTCAGAAACGTTTCTTAGAAACTGTGTAACATACATTTAAATGCAAACAATCCAAATTCTTCTATTAAATATGCATACACAACTTCCATTGAAGTTGGTGGAAGAGGTGAATGAAGAATTTGGTCCAGAATTTTCAGTTAGCCACTTAATTTTGTTTTCTTTTAAAAATATTTATTAGAAGAGTAACAACTGTAAAGCCTATTGTTTTGAGGAATGGGCCAAACTGTTTGAGAGGGATTAGGAAGAAACTCCCTTTACAGGCAGGTTATTCCAAATTGTCCACTGATAGATTTTTGTACCTTCCTCTGAAGTGTCTGGAAGTGGCCACGGACAGATGTAGCACTGGTCTGGTCCATTATGACAATTCCTATGAAATCTGAGATGAAGAGACATATTGAGTCACATCTGATTCACTGTCTCATCTCCTTCCAGTTCAAGATTGTTACTTACAGCATATTCTTAAATGTTTTTTTGTCCAGTGCAGTTTTAAATGCCTGAAGTAATGGGGCTTCCACTACTTTCTTTGGGAGACTGTTCCACACACTAATAGATCTCATTGATTGGAAACTTTTCCTGTTTGTCATCCATTAGTCTGGATATTCACACACTTCAGATATCTGTAGATAGTGATCCGATCACCACCTTATTGTTTAATCAAGATATAACTACTTAGCTCTTAATATAATGTAAATGCTACAAATAAAATCCAGTTTAAAAAGAGGTGCAAAAGGGATGAGAGGTTCTAAAAATGAGACTGTCTCTGCGTTGTTACAAAATAGCCATTCCTTTCAATGTGATTCATTTTTGTTATGGAATCGTCCTTCCCTCTGAATATCCCAAAGAATATAAATACACGTGCACAGCTGTGCGCAACCCTCCAGCCCTATGTTAAAATAAGAATAAGGTTGCAAAGTCAAGCACTCAAAAGTTAGGGAAATGCCAGACTTAAGGTTGTCTGTGCCTTAACTCTGGCATTTCCTATTTTGTAAGGTGTAGACAACCATAATTCTGACAATACCTGACTTCTGAGTGCTTGATTTTGCAACCTTAATGAAAGGTTCTTTTTAAGTTTGTATGTGTGATTTCCTAGGTTTTTTTAAAAAGCAAAATGAAGAAACAAATTTCATCATGCAGCATCATCTTGACACCTACATAGCTTATCAGCAGGATTGAAACCTTTATATCCACTGCACAGAACTGTGCTGCTTGTGATTACAATGATAACAAGTAGCTCTAGTAGACTGTCATCTTATATGTGGATGAGGACAAAAGGAGGATTTTGTCAGTTGGTTTCAAAGATATTTGGTGACAGCAGAGGAAAGTTTGGACTCGGGAATCTTGAGTTCCATTCCATGCTCTGAAAGGGAGTGTGTTCTAGTGAGCATAGACTCTTCTGCCAATTCCCTCCAAACTTGACTCCTTCTGCCCTGTCCCATTCCTGTCTCTTCCCCACCCCAGGTCCTCACTCAGACCCATTCTCCTCACGTAGCCAATCTACCCCTAATCTGAGCCTCCAGTCCTCAGGCTTCTCTTTCCAGTCCCAATCTCTTTGTCCAGCAAGTCCTAACCTTTCCCGTCTGGAATTCCTGTCCCAGCCCCAGTTACCCTCTGCCCCAGTCTTAGTCCTCTTCCCCATCCAGTCCCAGTCTCTGCTTCCTGGCTCACAGTCACACTCTCCTTCTCCTTCCCGGCTGCTTGACCAAATCTACTCCCTCCCCTCCCTAGTCTGGCTCTTTTCTGATCTGCATTCAAATCAGGCAGCTCCCTTCACCACACTGTTTGGGCCCAGTGGTGGGGGGTGGGGTGAGAGTGTTGGGAGCATAGGAAAGACAGACTCCTGGTCCAGATCCTTGCATGTAGCAGACCAGAGTTGCAATTGCAGGGCAAGTCCTGCTCAGCACTGGGGTGGAGAATGCTCAGTGTGGATGGAAACTGTGATTTTTTTTTTCCTCCAAAGGATTAGAACTTGGTGAAATATGGGTGGATTTTCGAAGGGACAGTCAAAGGCACATTCTTGACTCAAACGGCACCCCTTTGCCAAATGTCAAATCCTTGCTCCAAAGCATGGGGGCTCTAGAAACTTCTCAAAGAAGAGGTTGCCAGAATTTTGTAACGTGGACAAAACAACATATTTTCCCCTGTCCTTGGTCTTGGAAATGGCCATACAGTTTTGGCTGACTTTTGCCAAAACACATTTAGTCTGAGGCAGAAACACAGCATGGAAACTTTCAGCTGAACAGTTAGTTTGGCAAAGTTATAAGCTACTGAAAACAGCGTCTTTATGATGGGAAGTGTCACACAACCTTCGTAATGGGCAGTGCTACCAGCTTGGGCTATAATATAGATCTGGCTCTTTTAACCCTCGCTTGAAGCTTGCAACCTGCACTAGAATAGGAAATATGATGCACTGCTTTGTTCAACATAAATGTCATAACAGTTATGCTAGTTTAATCTTTAATAATATATTTTTAATCCATGTAGAAAGAATCTCAGGTGTCCAAAAAGAAACTTGCTAGAGAGGGGAAAATTTTGTAACCTGAGGAATGTGTTCTCCACTGACACTACATAACCCAGATGCAGTTACTAATGAGCTATATCTTGTGTATCCAACAGGAGTTTGCCCTAACAAAAACAGAAGAAAGTGACTTAAAAGAAGAGAATGGCAAGGAGTCAGTAGCAGAGGATGATCTTGATCCTGAAGACTTAGAAGTGTTTTACCCAACATATCAGTGGCAAACGGTCCGTCCAGGTAACACATTGATGGTGAATTATTGTGTCCTTTTGAAACTACATCTGACATCACTGACAGAAACATCATAGAAACTAAAAATAACCATCAAATCCGACTGCATTTTTTGATGTTTAAACAAAGAGGTGTCTGGTGTGGGAAGAACAGCTTTCTGCCTCAGTGAAAGGAAACAAGACTACCACCAAATCTGATGTTGTGTGGTCATTGTCAGTCTCAAGAACTTCTACTAGTGCACCTCCAGGACTTTACAACTAACTGAGCTTTCTGTCAGTCAAATGGTAGATGATGTGCCTCCATTACTAGCTCAGAAGCACTTTCTTTTTCTCTCCGTCTATCAAAAGACGGATTTTATATGTTTGGCACATGCTGTTCTGGTCTGCTGTGGCCTCTTGGGTTGATTAAATATTGCTCAATGGCAAACTTGCTATTAAGAGTAGTAAGTGTAATATTGTGCAGTTTTTAAAAGAGGAAAGCTTTCTAATCCTTAGCTGTTTCAAGTCTAGTTTTATTCCTTTAAATCGAAAGATTACATATTCCTCAAAAGTATGCTTCTTAATTTTGGCTTAGTGTGTGTGACTTTAATATCAAACTTTTAAAAGATTATACCCCAGTATTTAGTTTGGCTCTTCTGGGTTGCTTGGCATTGTCACAGAATGTAAGATTCTTGGCCATTGCACAGAAACACCAAGAGAATCAGCGGCTGCCCAAAGACTTATGGGACATAGCTAGCAAACCTGCAATAGTCACTGGATTCCTACAGAGAATAAAAATACAAATGAATCTATTTTTGTGCTGGATGCCCTTCATAGCTTGGCTATAATCTCTGTGACTATGGTTAGAATCTGTGTTTCTGCCCCACACTTAATCTTTGAAACTATGTTATATTTCAGACTTCTTAAATGCTTTATGATAAAGAAAATGAAAGGTGGACTACCTCATGTAAAGATTCTCATGTTTATTATTTCAGGAATCTAGTCTCCCCTTCTTTCATATGCGGTTAATGTTAATGATGGCTATGCATATCCACCAAGTGGAGACTAGACTCCTCAGAGTAGGGATGGCCAAAATACACGACACGGAGGACTTGGTTGTCAGCTTCCCAAGAGTCTGAGGATCCCACCAGTTTGTATATACATGTATTTGCAAGTATGCAGCATAAATGCCTGCAGGCATAATATTTGATTTGTGCTCCTGTATCCCATGATAGAACAGGTGGCCAATTGAGTTCACAAGCAATAACACAAGAACTAGGGGTCACCAAATGAAAGTAATAGGTAGCAGGTTTAAAACAAATAAAAGGAAGTATTTTTCCACACAACGCACAGTCAACCTGCGGAACTCCTTGCCAGAGGATGTTGTACAGGCCAAGTCTATAACAGGGTTCAAAAAAGAACTAGATAAGTTCATGAATGATTGGTCCATCAATGGCTATTAACTAGGATGGGCAGGGATGGTCTCCCTAGCCTTTGTTTCCCAGAACCTGGGAATGGGCAACCGGAGATGGATCACTTAATGATTACCTGTTCTGTTCATTCCCTGTAGGGCACCTGGCATTGGCCACCATTGGATGACAGGATACTGGGCTAGATGGACTTTTGGTCTGACCCAGTATGGCTGTTCTTATGTTCTTAATAGAAAATTGCTGTTGAACAGCTTCATCCTCCTCATGCTGTTACAGGGGAAAGAACGTGTCTGTTAGGTTACGTTTGCCAGCTGGACAGTACTTAGAGATCCCCACTGTAGTATATGATGGGCACCTCTGCATAAAATTGTCATGTCATTCCTCTCTCAAATGCAGAACAGTCCAAAGTGAGAGCAACTACTTTCCATGATCTCCCTAGGATAAATTTCACTGGATTGGCTCATGAAAAGGACCAACACAACACAGTATAAGTGCGTTTGTACTCCTTGTTATAGACATACCGTGTTTTCAAATAACTTCAAGAAAAATGTGAGCACTGGGGCAGACTTCAGAGAGAAACCATCCAAAAGGAAACTTAATCCAAATTCCTTCTGCAGTTCTTGGAGATATTTTTATGTAAACTTTTCTCCCTCCCAGTTCAGTGTCTCCTCTGCTTGATTCTGCAGTTGGAGTTATAACCTGATGTTTGCCATTGGGTATGGATTGACTGAGATGGCACACATCCAGCATTTTGACTTCACTACAAGATCTCATATGATAGGCACAGAAGATGTGTTTTGAGGGGGACAGGCCCTCAGTTAACACATAGACATTTTGGTTTATTGGTGGAAATAGCAAGCTTCCCACTGTGGTCTTGGATTTATTTAACCTCTCTGTGTCTCAGTTTCCCCACATGTACATTGGGAAAATGCTTTCCCACCTCACAACGGTGTAGTAAGTGTTAATTAATTTTATAGGGTTTTTTAATTTTAAGAGCTGCATCAGTACTCAATATTTTTGTCGAAAGAATAGTTAACGTCTTTCAGATGTTCTTGAGGTTTCAGCCTGCTATAGCTGAACAATTTTCCCATATGTAAATCTTTCTATAAAATAAATGTCTTCAAAAATCCCTTAAACTTCACAAAGCTGCAGTGTGCGTATACATGCATGTGTGTATATGTGTGTGTGTGTATTCAGTTTTTGCACCATTATGTATGGAAGTCTTGTTGTGTCCCTACTCAGTATTCAAACTGGCAGATCACCACCTTTTGTTGAAGTAAAATATTTATATATTTGCAGTTGTTATAAATAGTCATTGCTGTTCTTGTTGCTTGGGCATTTTGTTATGCTTTATTTTTTAGCAGCTTCAAATTGTGAAAACGAAGTAAAGAGTTTAATAAAGTGGGGAGCTCATCAGCATTCACTGCTGGTCTTAGGGAAGGAATTTCAGGATACAGTTGTAAATCGCTTAACCAGTGATTGCTCTTTGAGTTTTGTCCATGTAGAGCCTCACTTTGCAGATGAGCATGTGCCTTTGGTGTTGAACCTTATAAAAAGCATTAGGGTTACTGTGACTTCCCCAACCTGAAAAGATCCATTAACATCCATCCCCAACATCTCCTCTATCCTTAACGTTTTTCTGAAATGAAACACTTAATATGTACTGTGTGATCCACTTTTAGCGTATTTATTCCTCAAACTTAAAAAATACACACCCTGTCTAAAATGAAAAGCTTGTACTTCTGCAAGTAAAACAGAACGTAGTCAAGTTGTGAGTCTGACTAGCAGCACTGCTCTTTTGTGTCAACCCTTAGATTCTGATTCAGTTTTACCAATTTATTTGTTTTTCCAACACCTATCCTATTATTGAATTTTAACCTTGCTAAAGACATGCTCAATTGGTGCTAAGATGGCTATACAGAAATCCAGTCTTTTAAGAATGGTCAGAGTTCTGCATTGTGCTGTCCTTTTCTCTGTGAATTTACTTCCAGTCTTCCATCATTTTGATTAAATAAACAGTGACAGAATGTCCTTGACAAACAAACATTTTGATTAGAAATCTGGATCTTTAAATACTAGGGAAGAAAGAAGGGATTTGTGATTGTTTCATCAGCCATATTAGCATGTCATCGTCTTCTGTGCTGATCTCAGCCTGTGACTCTTGTACTTGGGGTCAGTCATGTTGACTAAATAATTGAAAGATGCCAATGTTTCTCGGAATTGTTTTTCAATTTTGTCCTTGTGTGATTCCAGTTCATTGTTGATAATTAGATAAAACTGGATTTCTGCTGAGACCGTGTGACAGTGTCAGGCTGTAATCTGTTAAATCCCTCAAATTTTCTGCAGTTGCTTTTGTAAATTTAGTACCTCTCTGTAGAGTCAGTCCCTTGTTTGATCAAAATACAGCACACATTTTATACAAGTCCTTCTTGTGCTAAGGGCAAACTTCAATGTGCTTCAGGTAGCTGAATGTAAATTTAGAGAGACGGTTATCCTGAGACTTCTGTTCCATCAAGTGTCATTGGGAAGCTGGAGCATCAATCTTCCATTTCTGGCAACAAATTATGGGGCTGATAATGGCTGCAGAAAAGTTTTTGAAATCCCAGTAAAATAGGTTAGCACTCTGCTAGGGACATTGCTGCTTCTTCAATTAAGTTTAGTGTGCTGGACACCCATAAATTAGAAGTTTAAGAGACTTGCATGTGAGATCTCTGATCTTTTCACTTTATTTTTGTTTTCTGGGCAAATGGCGACTATATCCTTGCCATACTTCTGTCTGTGTTCTTGGATGCTATCTTCTGTAACCTGGCCACCGAATTCTGTGACTTAATAAGTAGATACACATAATTTTCTGTATGGATGCTTGTAGTCTTTACTTATTCGTTTCTCAGAGTCAGCTAACATTATTCTATTAATGTCAGTATTAATTCTTTCAGGTCTTCCTTTCATTTTTCCTTTCCATATTCACTTTTAACATCTACTAGTGGATCTGTGAGTTAAAAGCTGTCATGAGGAGTATATCTGAGGTGAAGAGCTTCAATCATTTCTTTAAATGGATCACTTTATGCTACTTTGAAGGTGATGATGTTAGCATAAAAGAAGGCTATAACTTTCTTATCGCGTGCAAGTCTTTACCTTTCATTGTGTTAATGGCATAAACAAAGATTCATTTATTTTTTTTTACTGTTTTTGGAGTATCCGAGACAGAGGCTACTGCTGAATGAAGCTGGTACTGGAGAGCTGGTTAGAAGGCCTGAAACAATGACTGTCATTGTGGTTGTGTTTTTATGACATTGATGGCATAGAAATAGTCTCACTTGCAAGATCACCAATACCATCAGTGTTCTTCTCTTTTACCTCAGAGGGCAAAGTTTCATACTTCGGAGATCTTGGGTAATCTGAAGAAACAGATTTTCTGCACCTTTAGAAATAATCACAGATCCTTTCTCTCTTGCTGCTTAACAACTCTGGACTGTGTTTACATTCCCCTTCAGAAGAATTCAGTTTTTATTATTTCAATCCTTTAACCACTTGTTTCCTTCAGCCTAGATATGTTGAGTGAGGTAAATTCGTATTGATGTTTGGAAATCAAGGCTCATAAGCCACTCGCAGTATTGATCAGCTTTCACATTTGCTACGGTTAGAAAGAGAGAGTTTCCTAGTGAATACATTGCTGTGAAGATAAAATAAGATGGGATTGTGACATGACGCTCTATAGAAATATGCTTATGATATGAATATGGCATAATTAAGATATATTTTAGGCAAGATGGCTCATGTAAGATATCATTGGAAAAGTTATAATTTACTGATTGTGCTTATCCAATTTGTATGCATGTATCATCTCTGTCTCTGAAGTTAGGAATATTGACTATGTAACAATTACAACTGCGGCTATACTTGGAGACGCCCACCAGACAATCAGCAGTCAGCCTTAATGGGCCATTAGGAAAAAGACAATGAGTCTTCGAAGAAGTGGATCCCATCCTGTAGACATTGCAAATTCATCTGGTTTCATGGCTGCTTTGACACTGCAAGGTAAGGTGATAACGTCACCTGGTAAAAACTGCCACCTTGGACGCTGCTGTTGCTTTTCCGCTGAAAACAAAGGCTTCCCGCCTTATGTAAATTCTATGTTAGGCTGGGGAGTAAGGAAAACAGGACTCTTCTCCATTGTCATTTTGTCCAGGAAGAAAGAGTGCTGAAAGTATCTGAAGAGACAAAGGAACTGAGCTGTGGGAAAGGCAAGGGCTGAGTCCAGACTGAGATGGAGGAATCTAGTCTGTAAAGAGAAATACCTGGAACTCTAAGCTACAGAAACTCTCTAACTTGCCTAAAACAACGTTTAGGGTGAGAAACTACTTCTTGAAACCAGTCTCTTTAAGCTCGTAAACGTAGTATGCGTATTTTGTTTTATTTGCTTAGTAATCTGCCTTGTTCTGTTTGCTATCCCTTATAACCACTTAAAATCTGCCTTTTATAGTTAATAAACTTGTTTTTGTAAAACCCAGTTTGTGCAATTTCTAACTGGGGGCGTGGGGAGAATAAGTTGTGCATATCTTTCTCTACATTGAGCATGGGAGCAAGTTTGAGTTTGCGTTGTATAGATTTCTCTACAGCACAAGACAATATTATTTTGGGTGTACTTTCCAGAGGGGAGCTGCACTTGAGTGCTGGGTGATTTCCTAGCTGAGTTTTCTCATAGAGAACTGTTTGCAGACTCTGTGTAATTCTACAGCTGGTGTGTCCCTACTTCTTTGTGTGTGTTCCCTTTAGGCTTCAACTTTATTCAGTAGGTTTCCTAATAGGTAGATAAAGGGTTAAAATGCATGTGCATTTTATATAACAACCTGGTATATGGATTGTGCCAGCTCTTTTAGCCAGGAAGGGTAAAGAATGGTGTCCCTAGCCTCTGTTCATCAGAGGATGGAGATGGATGGCAGGAGAGAGATCACTTGATCATTGCCTGTTAGCTTCACTCCCTCTGGGGCACCTGGCATTGGCCACTGTCAGTAGACAGATGCTGGGCTAGATTGACCTTTGATCTGACCCAGTACGGCCGTTCTTATGTTCTCTTTTCCAGACCCAAAGTCCAGAGTTTGGTCAGGAGACCAAAGGCCTAGCAAATAGTAATCAGCTAAAAAAAAAGGCTGATGTTAACAAAATAACATTGCCTTTGCTAAAAATCCCTTGCATGGTATCAAGTATCAGAGGGGTAGCCGTGTTAGTCTGGATCTGTAAAAGCAGCAAAGAATCCTGTGGCACTTTATAGACTAACAGACGTTTTGGAGCATGAGCTTTTGTGGGTGAAAACCCACTTTGTCAGATGCATGTAGTGGAAATTTCCAGGGGCAGGTATATATATGCAAGCAAGCTAGAGATAACGAGGTCAGTTCAATCAGGGAGGATGAGGCCCTGTTCTGGCAGATGAGGTGTGAAAGCCAAGGAAGGAGAAACTAGTTCTGTAGTTGGCAAACCATTCACAGTCTTTGTTCAATCCTGAGCTGATGGTGTCATATTTGCAGATGAACTGAAGCTCAGCAGTTTCTCTTTGAAGTCTAGTCCTGAAGTTTTTTTGCTGCAGGTCTGCTATAGTATGGCCAGGGAGGTTGAAGTGTTCTCCTACAGGTTTTTGTATATTGCCATTCCTAATATCTGATTTGTGTCCGTTTATCCTTTTCTGCAGAGACTGTCCAGTTTGGCCGATGTACATAGCAGAGGGGCATTGCTGGCATATGATGGCATATATTACATTGGTGGACGTGCAGGTGAATGAACCGCTGATGGTGTGGCTGATCTGGTTAGGTCCTGTGATGGTGTCACTGGTGTACATATGTAGGCAGAGTTGGCATCGAGGTTTGTTGCATGGATTGGTTCCTGAGCTAGAGTTACTATGGTGCAGTGTGCAGTTACTGGTGAGAATATATTTCAGGTTGGTAGGTTGTCTGTGGGCGAGGACTGGCCTGCCACCCAAGGCCTGTGAAAGTTTGAGGTCATTGTCCAGGATGGGTTATAGATCCCTGATGATGCGTTGGAGGGGTTTTAGCTGGGGATTGTATGTGATGGCCAGTGGAGTCCTGTTGGTTTCTTTCTTGGGTTTGTCTTGCAGTAGGAGGCTTCTGGGTACACGTCTGGCTCTGTTGTTCTGTTTACTTATTTCCTCATGCGGGTATTGTAGTTTTGAGAATGCTTGGTAGAGATTTTGTAGGTGTTGGTCTCTGTCTGAGGGGTTAGAGCAGATGCGGTTGTACCTCAGTGCTTGGCTGTAGAGAATGGATCGTGTGATGTGCCCGGGATGGAAGCTGGAGGCATGAAGGTAAGCATAGCGGTTGGTAGGTTTTCGATATAGGGTGGTGTTAATGTGACCATCACTTATTTGCACCATGGTGTCCAGGAAGTGGAGCTCTCATGTAGATTGGTCCAGGCTGAGGTTGATGGCGGGGTGGAAGTGTTGAAATCGTGGTGGAATTTTTCCAGAGTCTCCTTCCCATGGGTCCAGATGATGAAGCAAAAAAACTTCAGGACCAGACTTCAAGGAGAAACTGCTGAGCTTCAGTTCATCTGCAAATTTGACACCATCAGCTCAGGATTAAACAAAGACTGTGAATGGCTTGCCAACTACAGAACTAGTTTCTCCTCCCTTGGTTTTCACACCTCAATTGCCAGATCAGGGCCTCATCTTCCCTGATTGAACTAACCTCATTATCTCTAGCTTGCTTGCATATATATACCTGCCCCTGGAAATTTTCACTACATGCATCTGACGAAGTGGGTATTCACCCACGAAAGCTCATGCTCCAAAACGTCAGTTAATCTATAAGGTGCCACAGGATTCTTTGCCGCTTTTGCTAAAAATATGCTTGGTCAGTAGAAATGTCAGATGTTAAAGCAATAACTGAATAATTATGTTTCAAATTAAACAAAAAATCCCTGTTGTTATTGTGTTAGTCTCTTTTGCAAAGAAACGTTCTTCCCACAAATCCAACTTGAGTTTATAAAAAGTTGGCACATGTCAGTATAAGATATGGCATTCTTCCTCCTCCCTTCCCAGGGACCAATGCCCTGCCGTAAAACATAAATAAATAAATCTGTAGTACCATGTGCTTTTACTGTTTATCTTTGCTTTAACCCCTAGAAACGTACCTGTTAAACAATCAAAGTTGCTGCATTCCTATAAACCCCAAATCAAAATTCAACATATATATTTTATACTAATAATATTTTATCAAAGTATTAATTAAATGTTAACTTGTTAACTTAAAACCATGGCCAAAGACATTATGTAACCTTTTAACCATTGGCTAATGATGCTTATCTTGTCTTGCTGCAAAGCCTATCCCGGGGTGTAAAACTGCCTACGCCATCACTTTCCCCCACCCATAAAAAATCTATGCATTCTATTGTAATCAATTAACAATATCTCTGAGCTTAATAAGCAAGGTAACACTCCACCAGTGCTGTGTGTAATAAACTCCTATGCTTAACCTTTACACAGTGTGAATTTATGTCATTCAGTAGAACAAGATCCTTAATGTTTGCATCACTTCACTTTTTTGGATATTTAAAAATTTTTAGTCGAAGACTGAAATTAGAGTCTAATGTTTCTAGTATCAGAATTCTTCACATGTCTATTTTAGGGCTGCGAAGCAATTAAAAGGATTAATCATAGTTAATCGCGCGATTAAGCAATAATAGAACACCATTTATTTAAATATTTTTGGATGCTTTCTACATTTTCAAATACACCTCCACCTTGATATAACGCTGTCCTTGGGAGCCAAAAAATCTTAAACCGCTTTATAGGTGAAATCGTGTTATATCGAACTTGCTTTGATCCACCGGAATGTGCAGCCCCGCCCCCCCCCCCCCCCGGAGCACTGCTTTACTGCATTATATCTGAATTTGTGTTATATCGGGTCGCATTATATCGGGGTAGAGGTGTATGTTGATTTCAGTTACAACACAGAACACAAAGTGTACAGTGCTCACTTTCCATTTATTTTTTAAAACAAATATTTGCACTTTAAAAAACAAAAGAAATAGTATATTTCAATTCACCTGATACAAGTACTATAGTACAATCTCTTTATCATGAAAGTTGAATTTACAAATGTCGAATTATTATGTACAACCCTCCCCCCACCGACATTCAGGAATAAAACAATGTAAAACTTTAGAGCCTACAAGTCCACACAGTCCTACTTCAGCCAATCGCTCAGACAATAAGTTTGGTTACATTGGCAAGAGATAATGCTGCCCGCTTCTGGTTTACAATGTCACCTGAAAGTGAGAACAGACGTTTGCATGGCACTGTTGTAACCGGCGTCGCAAAATAGTTATATGCCAGATACGCTAAAGATTCATGTGTCCCTTCATACCTCAACCACCATTCCCAAGAATATGAATCCATGCTCCAATGCAATCCAAAGTGGAGCAGACTGATCCATGTTCATTTTCTTCATCTGAGTCAGATGCCACCAGCAGAAGGTTGGTGTATTTTTTGTTTTTGTTTTTTTGGGGTTTTTTTTGGGTTGTTCGGGTTCTGTAGTTTCCGCATCAGAGTGTTGCTTTTTTAAGACTTCTGCAAACATGCTCCACACCTCGTTCCTCTTAGATTTTGGATGGCGCTTCAGATTCTTAAACCTTGGGTTGAGTGCTATAGCTATTTTTAGAAATCTCACATTGGCATCTTCTTTGCGTTTTGTCAAATCTGCAGTGACAATGTCCATAAATCAAACAATGTGCTGGGTCCTCATCAGAGACTGCTATAACATGAAATGTATGCCAGAATGTGGGTAAAACAGAGCAGGGGACATACAGTTCTCCCCCAAGGAGTTCAGTCACAAATTTAATTAACGCACTATTTTTTTTAACGAACATCATGAGCATGGAAGCATGAAGGGACATATGAATCTTTAGTGCATCTGGCACGTATCTTGCAATGCCGGTTACAACAGTACCATGCGAACGGCTGTTCTCACTTTCAGGTAACATTGTAAATAAGAAGCAGGCAATGGTATCTCCCGTAAATGTAAGCAAACTTGCTTGTCTTCGTGATTGGCTGAACAAGAAGTAAGACTGAGTGGACTTGTAGGCTGTGAAGTTTTACATTGTTTTTGAGTGCAGTTATGTAACAAAAATCTACATTTGTACGTTACACTTTCATGCTAGGGATTGCACTACAGTATTTGTATGAGGTGAATTGAAAAATTCTATTTTTTTATCATTTTACAGTGCAAATATTTGTAATAAAAATATAAAATGAGCACTGTACACTTTGTATTCTGTGTAACAGAAAACAACATATTTGAAAATGTAAAAAAAAAAACCTATTGAAATGTATTAAATATTTTTTGGATTTTCTATTGTTTAACAGTGCAATTAATTGTGATTAATTTTTTTGTTAATCGCGTGAGTTAAATGTGATTAAGCGACAGCCCTAGTATATTTGGTTCATGTCAGTGACATAGCAGTTAAAATGTGCATTTATTGAAAAAAATGTGTGATAGCTCAGTGTGTATTTTCCTTTCTTTAATTGTTCATTTCCATGCTTTCAAATGGTTAGTCATTTTTTTGTCATTCCTTAGTATGTATGTATACATACATACATACATGCATACTACAGTTTAAAGTTAAAAAAATTTTGTTTGTTATGGTCCAGATGTTGAGTTTTCATTTCTTTAATTAGATGAAAGCAAGCCCATCCGTCCATCTCAAAAACTACCTGTGGCTTATGTGGATAAAGTCAGGGGTGAGAGAGAGCTGTCTTTCTGTGCAGAAAAAATGGTATGCAGAGCTTGTTGTGACCTTGGGAGTGCCACAGTAGTTGAAGTCTTTAGATCATATTGAGCCATATCCAAAGCAGCTTCCTCCGTTTGCTAGGGAAATGTTTTTCCTGCAGAGATTTTCAGGGCTGCTGTCTGGGACTCAGTTCATATGCTTGTGCATTCATACAGTGTATGTCTGGGTCTTTTTGTGAAACTTTTTCCTTACAAACTTGCTGTCTCAAGCTAAAGCCATTTTTTGAAAGGAAAAAATGCTGCTAGTTTAAGTAGGGGAGAAGGTGAGACGTTTTGTATTCACACCCAAAAAGACCAATGTGATATCTAAATAGGCCGAACAGTATCTTGATCATACAGACTTGTATCCAAATTCTAGCACCATTTGAGAGGAACTTAGCATAGCACCTAGTGACTGGCCAAAGGAAGACTTTGTTTTGCTTATGTGGTAGAGTGATTGCCTACAGACTAGTAGGGTAACAGACCACAGCAACCTAACCGAGATCTCCACTGACTGGTTAAGTTTACTTTGGAGTCTAGCAACTTGTTGGCAGACTCGGCAGCAGTCTTCCCTTAGTCATGTTTCAAGTCTCGTATCGCAGAATCCTGTCCAGCATGAATAGAAATCAGCACTCTCTGACTATACTACACGGATCATGGAATGTGTAATAGGAAGTAGTTAATTTACTACTTGTGGAGGCCCATATGGCTACACTTGCAGCTGTATAGCGCTGGGAGTTACAGCTGTCTTCATACAGCTGAGTAGGGAAAGCGCTGCAGTGTGGCCACATTTGCAGCATTTGCAGCGCTGTTGGGAGTGGTGCATTGTGGGCAGCTATCCCAGTGTTCAACTGGCTGCAACGTGCTTTTCAAAAGAGGGGGGTGGGGTGGAGTGTGACAGGGAGCTTGAGGGAGACAGAGAGAGTGGATTTTTGGAGCTGACACTGTGTCAGCTCCCTGCCTTGCAAGTTCTAAGGACTGGATGATACACAGCACCAACCTTCAATCATTTTAAAAGTTTCGAGCCCTTCCCCCACCCCCTTTTACTCACTAAATGCAAATTATGCACTCCTAAATAACCTTCAGACCACATAAGCAGCTGCTCAACGCGACTCCCCTCTCTCCTCAAGCAAACAGCTGTGAACATTCCAAAGCAATTCCCCTGCCTCAGCTCGCTCGCTGGAACAAAGAGCAGCTGTGTTTGTTTTTAGCTCGGAGTTCAGCCATTCTTCTGGTTTGTTGTGGACAGGAATTCTGGGATACCTCCTAATACCCTGGAGGCCAATAACAGCGCTTTTGGTGGCCACACTTGATGAGCAGCGCTGCATCACCAGCACTGCAAGCATTATACCCCAAGCAGACCAGGTGTACAGCCAGCGCTGCAGCCAGGGAGTTGCAGCGCTGTAAACCCACCACCAGCGCTGCAACTCTCCGGTGTAGCCAAGCCCTGGGATACCTCTGGAGGCCAATTACAGCTCTTTTGGTGGCCACACTGGTGGAGGAGCGCTGCATCACCAGCGCTGCAATCGTTATACCCCAGGCAGAGCAGGAGTACAGCCAGCGCTGCAGCCAGGGAGATGCAACGCTGTATGTGCCTTGCAAGTGTGGACGGTGAGTAAGTTGCAGCGCTGTAAACCCACCACCAGCGCTGCAACTCTCCAGTGTAGCCAAGCCCTCAGTTGTCCTCAAATTTGCTGACAACACCAGAATCAGAGGGGAGAGCACACATCTAGGAGAAAGGAACTGAACTGAAAAGGGTCTACAGAGATCAGAGCAGTGAGAGATGATTGCAGACAACAAGGGGAGAATTTAATAAATGTAAAGTCCTTCAGAGAGAGGAAGAAACTGAAACAAAAAGGGTAAAAGTTTATATTCGCCTTATCTTGCTTAATATTGTCCTGATATTACTTTTAATGTAAGCAGGGACTTAGGCCATGTCTACATCTAAAATTTTGCAGCGCTGGTTGTTACAGCTGTATTAGTACAGCTGTATAGGGCCAGCGCTGCAGAGTGGCCACACTTACAGCAACCAGCGCTGCAAGTGGTGTTAGATGTGGCCACACTGCAGCGCTGTTGGGCGGCTTCAAGGGGGGTTCGGGGAACGCGAGAGCAAACCGGGAAAGGAGACCAGCTTCGCCGCGGTTTGCTCTCGCGTTCCCCGAACCACCCTGCAAACCGCAGGGAAGGAGACCTGCTTGTTCGGGGAACGCGAGAGCAAACCGCGGCGAAGCTGGTCTCCTTTCCCGGTTTGCTCTCGCGTTCCCCGAACCACCCTGCAAACCGCAGGGAAGGAGACCTGCTGGTTCGGGGAACGAGAGAGCAAACCGGGAAAGGAGACCAGCTTCGCCGCGGTTTGCTCTCGCGTTCCCCGAACCACCCTGCAAACCGCAGGGAAGGAGACCTGCTTGCACGGGGGTTCGGGGAACGAGAGAGCAAACCGGGAAAGGAGACCAGCTTCGCCGCGGTTTGCTCTCGCGTTCCCCGAACCACCCTGCAAACCGCAGGGAAGGAGACCTGCTTGTTCGGGGAACGCGAGAGCAAACCGCGGCGAAGCTGGTCTCCTTTCCCGGTTTGCTCTCGCGTTCCCCGAACCACCCTGCAAACCGCAGGGAAGGAGACCTGCTTGTTCGGGGGTTCGGGGAACGAGAGAGCAAACCGGGAAAGGAGACCAGCTTGATTACCAGAGGCTTCCTCAGGTATGCTGGGATACCTGTTTATTCCACGGAGGTCAAGAAAAGCGCTGGTAAGTGTCTATACTTGATTACCAGCGCTGGATCACCAGCGCTGGATCCTCTACACCCGAGACAAAACGGGAGTACGGCCAGCGCTGCAAACAGGGAGTTGCAGCGCTGGTGGTGCCCTGCAGATGTGTACACCTCCTAAGTTGCAGCGCTGTAACTCCCTCACCAGCGCTGCAACTTTCTGATGTAGACAAGCCCTTAGATTCGTTCAGAGAAGGTGGAGGGTGGGAAGGTATTAATGTGAACACCTTTAACTTTAGTAATGAGAACCAGTTCTTAAAAGTTGAGACACTCTTGTTTAATGCACCATTAAAATCGCAACCTACTATCATCTTCTCATATGCTTATCCAGTGTTAGGTAGATCCTGAGAGTGGCTGAGGAATTTTTCAAGTATTCCTCCATTTATAAACAAAACTGTGCCTGTACGTCTCTGTCTCTTCCCTGCAATCGGTTGAGCACAAATTACAGTACTACGGCAATATGTGGATTGGGATGGCTTCCCTCACACTCTCACTCACGCAGTTTGATCATCCAGAGGGGAAGATGATTAGTTCAAATCTAGGCTTGCCATAATTTATCACGTTCTTTGCTTTAAGTGCATCACTTGCAAAAAGCAGATGTTTGCCTGCTTCATTTTTAGCTCTGAAAATACTTTGTTTGAGTTTGATTGATGGATGTCCCTGTTACATTAATAGTTGGGCTTTTTCAGAAAGCTGTTATTACCAGGAGAACTTGGTGTGGATTTCAATTTTTCTTCTTGCATTGAAAATCTATTATTCATGTTTTCTTTTCTTTTTAAAAAAAAGTAGGGGGGATATCTTCAATTCAAGCAGCTTGCTTCACTCTCTCAGCGTCCCTTGGAAGCGTCCTTGATTAGGCACTTTTAAAGTCAATGGTACAGATGTTTTTTTGTAGTCAGTGCATAGTCGAGGTTTTCTACTATTTGCTATTGATTTCTAATTTTATTGCAGGGGGTTTTAGGATGCACATAAATTGCTGTGTGACAATGGCTCGGTCTGTATCCCTCTAGTATTCTTTGAGGTGGCTTTTGCATGTTTCCACTTACAGGATGCAACTGCTGATGCTGTTGAGCCTTGAGCACCTTCTGGAGAGCACTGCTCATTTGGGCCCCATAAGTACAGTCTTGTGGCACCAAACGTTCTGAAATGGGGTTGAGTAAGGGCTTTGTGGCTCTTCAGTACATTTCTTGTCATGACTGGTTGTAGGTGCAAGGACTCTCTGCAGCAATATTGGTGTTGAAGGGGTATCCCAAACTCCCTTATCTTTTACTGTTAAGCCATTTTATAGTTAAGTAGCTAGTTATGACCATAAGTGTTTAGCTTGTGCTAATCTGCTAATGTCAGTTTTTTTATTCTGGACCCTAAGGGTATGTCTACACAGCAAAGAAATATCTATGGCTGACCTGTGGCTCAGGCTGTGAGGCTGTTTCATTGCTGTGGAAAGTTCCAGGCTCGGGCTGGAGTGCGGCTCTAGGACTCTGCGAGGTGGGATGGTCCCAGGACTTGGTCTGGAGCCTGAGCCTCTAAGTCTACACAGCAATGAAACAGCCTCACAATTCAAGCCCTGTGAGCTGAGTCAGCTGGCATGGATCAGCTGTAGGTATCTAGCTGCTGCATAGATATACCCAAAATCATACTTAATGGATGAGCAGCGTTGTCACTCTGGCTCTCTGACTAGGTCTCTAGTGGCATTTCCACCTGAATTGCTAGCTGGCTGTTTGTGCATATAAAGAGATTTTGGCTGTCTCAAGAAATATACTTCCGGTCAGTGTCTATTTTTGCCTGTGTGGTTTCCAAAGGGTATGTCTGTGTCATTGTGGGCCATGGTTAAACTGACCAACATATACCAGGTTTCTTTGCTGCTTCTCAGGAAGCGTCTCATAATCTGTGCATGTAGTGGGAGCATTACCGGAGTGTTGGTTTTGTTTTTTGAGCTTTTTTAATTCTGTCACTGCTCTTCAGTGCAGCACTGGCATGTCTGCAGGAAGTACCCCTTCTGCATCTGCTCTGCTAGATCTTGACATTCCAGTGACTATTGGAAAGATGAGACTAAGAGCTAGTCTACACTGGCAACAGTAAAGTGCTGCTGTGGCAGCGCTTTAACGTGCCTTGTGTGGTTGTGGCACAGTGCTGGGCCACCTCAACAAGGGACATAACGCTGGGGCACTGTTTACACTAGCGATTTACAGCGCTGCAACTTGCTGCGCTCGGGGGTGTTTTTTCACACCTCTGAGTGAGAAAGTTGAAGCGCTGTTAATTGCTAGTGTAGACAAAGTTCTCGTCTGCCTGGGGGGCAGGGACATCCAGAATCTCCTGACAAGACCATATGGAAGCACAGACGACAGGGTCTAGTGGACTTAGAGACTGTGAACTACATGAGCATGCATCACAAATTAGTACCCTTGGGGTGTGTCAGCATTTAAACAGAGGAGAGACATCTAACTATATAATCCCACAACAGTGGAGAGCACATAAGTAACCAGACTGGTCAATTCAGATGTAAAACAGTGCAGTGTTGAATACCAGTGAGAGGACTACCTGAAGCATTATAGTTAATTTGATATGGGAATGCATCCACAAGAACCCTGTAGCAGTTCGTCATTCTGAAGTACAGCTATACTAAGTGGGTTAATTATAACAGGTTAAGACTCAAGATAAAGAGGGGATAAAAAAGCATTTTATGTGTTGATATGAGGCCATTTGTGCTGAAAAACCTAAGAAATATACAGAAGAAACTTTTCTGTATACTCAAAGCCAGGCCTGGACAGGCCTCGAAAAATGCAGCTAAGAGGGCAGCATGAGTTTTATGTCCCCAGAGGCAGATGTGTGTTCCTGCTGTTTGTGCTGCCTGGAGGAAGCCTATTCTCTGATCACTGCTCAGTTGGCAGCAGGGGCTCTATGCTTTCTTCAATGAGGAGAACTCATGAGCCCAGTCACAGGTCTGTCCTCAGATCAGCACTTCCCACTGTGGGTTGGGACGGAATAGGATATTTTCAGCTTGAGAAGCAAGATATGGATGAATCAGGGATCAAAGAAGTCTGTGCTAAAGAGGCATAACAGCCATGCTCCACAATCTGCAATGGGCTTTAAGGAGTCCTAGACATAAAGAATGCTGACTGAGTGATTGAGCCTTCTGGTGCTGAAACTTTATTGATGCTGAGGCCAATTTGGCTTCTAAGGAATTTTCTGGGCAGATTCTTTATCAATGCTGTGAACTTTCTAGTTACTGGATGTGATGCAGTAGGGACTGTCTGTGTGGGGAGTGGGAGAGCAGGGGAGGACTTTAGGGGATGGACGATGCCAGGGCCTGTAACCTGAGCTAGGTAAGGGAGGGGAAAGGTCAAACTCCTTTGCCCGGGAAGGGGGACAAAGGAAGGGAGTGGCAGGAGGGAAGCAGTTTGAGTTTGGGCTTGGGGCTGTGTGGGTGGAATTCAGGGTATCCTAGATAGGATCCAAGCACCCTGAAAGCCCAGAAGGACTCGGTGGAGGGGTCCTGACTGTGGCTGCAAGCTCTGCTGTAACCTGTGTTCCTGTTGTCTAATAAACCTTCTGTTTTACTGGCTGGCTAAGAGTCACTGTGGGTCCCAGGAAGAGGGGTGCAGGGCCGGACTCCCCCACACTCCGTGACAACTGGTGGCAGAGGTGGGATATACTGCACCCCGTGGACGGCGCTTCCTGCAGTAAGTGACTGGGGAGCAGTAAAACGAAGGGGTGGTTAACCCCTGGGAGTGTGTGCCCAGTGAGAAGGACTTTGCAGTAACAGGGTCCCCCGGGGGATTGCAGCGAGCGGTCCCAGGGGCGGAGGAGTCTGCAGCTCGACCCTGGCAGAGAGGTGGTGACCTCACGAAGGGCTGGTGCACTAGGGGTCCCCCTGGAAACCGTGGGGAGCGGCGAGCACCTCGGCCTGTGAGTGGCCAGCAGGAAGATGTATGCCAAGCGGCGCAAGTGTGACCTGGTGGAGCTGTGTAAGCAGAGGGGGCTGCACCCAGGGAGGCTCAGCAAGGACCAGCTGATTGCCCAGCTGGAGCAGGGAGACCGCATGAATGAACGGAGCCCTGTCTCTGAGGGAAGCAGCCGAGCAGATGCAGCGCAGGCACCAGTGACTGTCCCTGCTGGGAGTGGTCAGCCGGCAGACGAGGGCTTCCCGAGACCCCCCGTTCCTAGGCGTAGAGGAAGGGCGGGGAGGAGCCCAGTGTATACCGAGGGCACCGTGACACCCCCGGCCAGCAGGGGAGCCTCACGGCGAAGCTCACCCCCCAGCAGGGGATCCTCCCGGCAACGCTCGGCATCCGTGGAGCGGATGCGGCTGGAATATGAAAGGGAGCTGAGACGGGAAGAGCTCGAGTTAAAGAGGCAAGAGCTGGAGGAGAAGGCGAAACAACGTGAACATGAGTGGGAGGAGAAGGAGAAACAGCGTAAACATGAGTTGGACCTGGCCCGGCTGAGGAGAAGTGAGGCCCCGGCTGCGGTGAGTGAGGGGGGACCCAAGCCTACAAAGAGCTTTGATAAGCACTTGCTGCCCCGGCGTAAGGAGGGGGAGGACATAGATACCTTCCTGACGGCCTTTGAGAATGCCTGCGAGCTGCACAGGGTTGACCCTGAAGACAGGATCGCAGTTCTCACCCCCTTACTGGACTCCACAGCTGTGGAGGTGTACAGCCGACTGAAAGGGGTGGAGGCAGGGGACTACGAACGGTTCAAACAGGCCCTGCTCCGCGAGTTTGGGCTGACTCCTGAGATGTACCGGAAAAAGTTCCGGAGCCAGCGTAAAACCCGTGAGGTTACATACCTACAACTGGTCAACCGGGCGCAGGGGTATGCTCGCAAGTGGACAGCTGGGGCCCAAACTAAAGAGGACCTGCTTGACCTATTTATACTGGAGCACCTGTACGAGCAGTGCCCGTCCAACCTGAGGCTGTGGTTGATGGACCAGAAGCTGGAGAACCCGCAGCATGCAGGCCAGCTGGCCGACCAATTTGTGGACAGTCGGGCAGGGGATGGCAGGGAGGAGTCTCGAAGGAGCAGGCCTGCCTCAACGCAGAGAGAGAGTCATCATGGGACCTCCCAAAGGGGGCCTATGGAGAACCCCCCCAAAAGGGGAACATCCAGCGGCAGGTCCCTCCGACCCACTCAAGGGGACCCACGAGATATGGGCTGCTATCGCTGTGGCCAACGAGGTCACATACGGGCCCAGTGCCCCAAGCTCAGGGACAGACCAAGCAGACCCAACCCGCAGAGGGTGGACTGGGTAAAAACCCAATCGGAGGAGGGGCTACATTCTCAGGAAAGGAGGGTTGGCAACATACCACCTGTGGATGCTCCCGGTTCCGGGTTTTTGGTTTACCGGGTGGGCGCGGGGCTGCCCCTCCGGAAAGAGTGCATTGTTTCCCTGGAAGTGGATGGGAGGAAGGTCACTGGGTACTGGGACACGGGCGCAGAGGTGACGCTGGCCCGGCCCGAGGTGGTGGCCTCAGATCGGATGGTGCCCGACACCTACCTGACCCTGTTGGGCGTGGGCGGGACCCCATTCAAGGTACCCGTGGCAAGGGTACACCTGAAATGGGGGGCCAAGGAGGGCCCCAAGGATGTGGGGGTACACCAATATTTGCCCACTGACGTGTTAATGGGAGGGGACCTTGAGGACTGGCCTAGTAACACCCAGAGTGCCCTGGTCGTGACTCGTAGTCAGAGTCGGCAAATGGCACTGCTCCCCGACAACGGGGAAGGTACTCGACCTGAGGTGCAGGACCCTAACTCAGGGAGCGGGGAACGCCCAGGGGCACGGTGCAGAGAGGCTGCGGCCTCAGACCCAGCCAGCAAGAGAGAGCCGGTCCCCATTCCTGTCCCAGCTGCTGAGTTCCAGGCCGAGTTGCAGAAAGATCCCTACTTGCGGAAGCACAGGGACCGGGCTGACCTTAGTGCGGTACAGACCATGAGGAGAGGTTGCAAGGAGAGGTTCCTGTGGGAGAAGGGGTTCCTGTACCGAGAATGGGCTCCCCCAGGGGAAGTAGAGTCATGGGGGATCAGGAGGCAGCTGGTGGTTCCCCAGAAGTTCCGTCACAAGCTGTTGTACCTGGCCCATGACATCCCTCTCGCAGGGCACCAGGGAATCCGGCGCACCAGGCAGAGGCTGCTACAGAACTTTTACTGGCCTGGGGTCTTTACCCATGTCCGACAGTACTGCCAATCCTGTGACCCCTGCCAGAGGGTGGGGAAGGCCCGGGACAAGGGGAAAGCGGCTTTGAGGCCTTTACCCATCATAGAAGAACCTTTCCAGAAGGTAGCCATGGACATAGTGGGACCTCTCAGCAAGACGACCCGGTCAGGGAAGAAATACATCCTGGTGGTGGTGGATTTTGCCATTCGCTACCCCGAGGCAGTGGCCTTGTCCTCTATCGAAGCAGACACAGTGGCAGATGCGCTGCTGACAATTTTCAGCCGGGTGGGGTTCCCCAAGGAGGTCTTAACGGACCAGGGGTCCAACTTCATGTCGGCCCTGCTCCGGTCCTTATGGCAGAAATGTGGGGTCCAGCACAACTGGGCCTCAGCGTATCACCCCCAGTCCAACGGGCTGGTAGAAAGGTTCAACGGGACGCTGAAGATGATGCTAAAAACATTTATGAACCATCATCCGCAAGATTGGGACAAGTACTTACCTCACCTGCTGTTTGCGTACAGGGAGGTACCCCAGGAATCTACTGGGTTTTCACCTTTCGAACTGTTGTATGGAAGTCGGGTGAGGGGGCCCCTAGACCTGATGAGGGACGAATGGGAGGGGAAGGCCGCTCCCGAGGGAGAGTCAGTGGTGGAGTATGTCCTGACCTTCCGGGAAAGACTGGCCGAGCTCATGGGCCTGGCCAGGGAGAATCTGGCCCGAGCCCAGAGGAGGCAGAAGGTCTGGTATGACCGCACAGCACAAGCCCGTACCTTCGCCACCGGGGATCAGGTGATGGTTCTTATTCCTGTGAGGAGAAACAAACTCCAGGCCGCCTGGGAAGGGCCCTTCAAGGTTATCAAGCAACTGAATGAGGTAAACTATGTGGTGGAGCTGTCAAACCGGGCACATCACCGTCGGGTGTACCATGTGAACATGATGAAACCATACTATGACGGGGAATGTGGTGTTGGCCGTGTGTGGACATTGGGAGGGGCAGGGAGATGACCCCTTAGTGGATCTATTCCCTGGGACAAAAGCTGGTTCCCCCCTGGAGGCGATTCCCCTCTCTGAGCAACTGACCCCGGGCCAGCACGCTGAGATCAGAGGGGTGCTGCATCTGTACCGACAGCTGTTTTCCAACCAGCCTGGACGCACTAATTTGACTGTCCACCGGGTGGAGACTGGGTCACATCCCCCTATAAGATGCTCCCCTTTTCGGGTCACTGGTAAAACTGCCCAGGATCTTGAAAGAGAGGTCAGGGACATGCTGGCTTTGGGGGTGATCCAGCCGTCTTCCAGCCCTTGGGCCTCGCCAGTGGTGCTAGTCCCCAAGAAGGATGGGTCAATCCGGTTCTGTGTGGACTATCGAAAGCTCAATGCCATCACCGTATCTGATGCCTACCCTATGCCCAGGCCTGACGAGCTCCTAGACAAGCTAGGAGGTGCTCGGTACCTCACCACTATGGATCTTACCAAAGGCTACTGGCAAGTGCCGCTGGACGCAGATGCCAGGCTGAAATCGGCCTTTATCACCCCTCTGGGGCTCTATGAGTTTCTGACCCTGCCCTTCGGCCTCAAGGGAGCGCCGGCCACCTTCCAGCGCCTGGTGGATCAGCTACTGAGGGGGATGGAGAGTTTTGCCGTGGCGTATATTGACGACATCTGCATCTTCAGCCAGACCTGGGAGGACCACATGTCCCAGGTTAAACAAGTCCTAGACCGACTCCGAAAGGCTGGGTTAACAGTAAAGGCTGAGAAGTGCAAGGTGGGGATGGCTGAAGTATCTTACCTGGGCCATCGGGTGGGGAGCGGCTGCCTGAAGCCGGAACCAGCCAGGGTGGAGGTGATCAGAGACTGGCCTGCTCCCCAAACCAAAAAGCAGGTCCAGGCCTTTATTGGGATGGCGGGGTACTATCGAAGGTTCGTGCCCCACTTTGGTGCCATAGCCGGCCCCATCACTGAACTATGCAAAAAGGGGAAGCCAGACAAGGTGATCTGGACTGAGCAGTGCCAGGAGGCTTTCCGGGCACTGAAGGAGGCTCTGGTTAGTGGCCCAGTTCTGTCAAACCCAGATTTTGACAAACCCTTTATGGTGTTCACTGATGCCTCAGACACGGGACTGGGGGCAGTGTTAATGCAGGAGGATGAAAAGGGGGAGAGACACCCCATCGTGTACCTGAGTAAGAAGCTGCTACCCCGGGAACAAAGCTACGCAGCCATCGAGAAGGAATGCCTGGCCATGGTGTGGGCCCTTAAGAAACTAGAGCCATATCTCTTTGGGCGACACTTCACCGTGTACACCGACCACTCTCCCCTGACCTGGCTGCACC
Source organism: Gopherus flavomarginatus (assembly GCF_025201925.1). Classification (NCBI taxonomy): domain Eukaryota; kingdom Metazoa; phylum Chordata; order Testudines; family Testudinidae; genus Gopherus; species Gopherus flavomarginatus. The sequence continues at coordinate 35,087,286 of NC_066623.1, read as the reverse complement.
AGATGAAAGGAGCCAACGCCAAGCTCCTGAGGTGGAGCCTGCTCCTGCAGGACTATGACATGGACGTGGTCCATGTGAAAGGAAGTGCCAACCTGACAGCGGATGCGTTGTCCCGGAGAGGGGGCCCTGAACTTCCCCAGGTCACTGGGCAGAGTGACCCCGCTCAGTTCAGTCTCGAAGGGGGGAGAGATGTGATGCAGTAGGGACTGTCTGTGTGGGGAGTGGGAGAGCAGGGGAGGACTTTAGGGGATGGACGATGCCAGGGCCTGTAACCTGAGCTAGGTAAGGGAGGGGAAAGGTCAAACTCCTTTGCCCGGGAAGGGGGACAAAGGAAGGGAGTGGCAGGAGGGAAGCAGTTTGAGTTTGGGCTTGGGGCTGTGTGGGTGGAATTCAGGGTATCCTAGATAGGATCCAAGCACCCTGAAAGCCCAGAAGGACTCGGTGGAGGGGTCCTGACTGTGCCTGCAAGCTCTGCTGTAACCTGTGTTCCTGTTGTCTAATAAACCTTCTGTTTTACTGGCTGGCTAAGAGTCACTGTGGGTCCCAGGAAGAGGGGTGCAGGGCCGGACTCCCCCACACTCCGTGACAACGGAGAATCAAGGTCCTAAGCAGGCACTTATTGTGTTCAGGTGCTGGAAATTCCTTCATTACCAAAGCGCTGTTCTCGTATAACAAGCTGACGCAAGACTCAGTCAGTCTGGGCTCATGGAAAATTGTACCATCACTTACACCTGTGTAAACCTGTGGTGTGCAGTGGAGTAACGCAGTTGAAAATAAGATCAGAATTTGGCCTTGCAATTGGAACTTAGTTAATAATTCTGTTGATAATCTATAAGACAAAACAGATCTCAGCCCACTTCCCCAGAGCTGACTCAAAGTGCGTGCAGGGAAAAAAATCTTCTGAATGATAAGGTGCCATTTTCCCACAGTTACTTTTCAGAGTTGAACCAGGCTGTAAGGAGAAATTTTTTTCCTTGAACTTAATGGTTCAAGTGTACTTTGCATTAATAAAATTTACATGCATTTCACTCTCATCAATACAAATGTGTTCTGCAGTGTAACATTATTGCCTCTGTACTGGGGTCACTTATATTTTACTTGCACTGTTTGATTTGTTGAGAGAGAGTTAAAATCTATATGCCAGATTCTTGGCTAGTATGGATTGCTGTAGCTCCTTCAATTCCAGTGGAGCTATACTGATTGACATCACCTGGCCCTATAACTTTTCCAGCATTGCATTATTCAGCACTTGTCCTAAATGATACCTTGCACTTGTACAGCACTTTTCCGTCGGAAGGTTTCTAAAGCACTTGCCATTTTTGTCCATATGACACCACCGATATTTATCCAATTCTGGAGTAGTGAAAGCAGTTAGAACACACACTGAGGGAAGATATATTTTGTGACAAAACCTGAAGTATAAGGACACCTTATGCTTTGCTTGACCTTTGATTCAGCAAGGGGGGCATCTGATGATGTAGTAGCTCTGCCTCTGTGGCAGAGCTCTTGGCATTATTGGCACTATAAATTGTCCTGGATACATTCTAAAATTACACAAAATATTGATATATCTTCTGAAAGGATTTCCTTCCCAGGGGAGGTTACTGGCCATTATGATGATTTATTTCTGCTTTGAGTACAGAATTCTTAGTAGCACAGGGATGCAACACTTTCTTTAACCCTCCATTCCATTCAAAAGCAGGGGGCAGGTATATTTCTGACTTCAGAGCAGCAATTGCAAATAGGGGGATTATTAATGTTACAGTTTTAGAGGCTAAAAGTCAAAGATTTGCATCTGTGCTGTGCATGCAAAATTTGTGTACACACACCTGTTACACATGTAAATCAAATATTGGCACATGAAAAATGTGAAATTGTGCCCATAAATATTCAGTTAGTTGTGCAAGTCTAATGCTGAGATGCACAATAGGTTTAGGGACAATTCAAGAATCAAAATTTTCTGATTAGCAGCTAGTATGCTCATTTCCACTCTCTCTTCATTTGATATGTGAATGTTTTTACAGGTCACGCGCCAAATCCTGCTGTCCTTGCTCAGGTATATAGTACTGTTTAAGCCATGGGACCTAATCCTGTACTTTTTTGCACATGGAACTCCCACTGAGCAGGATTTGGTCCCATCATAATACTGTTGCACATTATAAAGAGGGAAATAATATCAGTATTTTTTTAATACTTATGTACTATATAGCCTTCTGGAGGAGTTGGGACACTTGTGTAATGTGCTGATGAGTGCTGTAGAAAGAAGTATACATTATAGGTGGGGCTGGAAGCTCTGCCTATCATTGAGGTTGTCAAACACATCCCATTTATAAGAGCCTATGTTCAGTTGCTTATAATTTTGCTAAATTTTAAGCATTTGAGCCGATATCTTCTATGCTGATCTCTGTCTTAGTCTTTTTTGAAAGTTTTAGCCAAAACAGTTCAACTGTTTCAGAAAATGAGGCTAGGGGAAATGCATTGATTTGTGATGTTATTTAAAAAAAAAAAAAAAAAAAGTCTGGTGATTTTCAATGAAATGCTCTAGCACCTGTATGCTTTGAAGCAGGGGCTTGGAAATTTTGCGGGGATGTAATCTTTGTTTCAGAGATGTGCCTTTTGCTGTTCCAGTGAAAATCTGACCAAATTTGGACAAGTTACAAGATTTTGAAAAATCTCGGTTTGCACATGCTTAGTAGAGGCTAATAGGGGTTGTCTACTCATTTTGCTCATGGCAAGCTAGAGTGTGGTCTAGTCCAATTTCAGAGAGGACTAGATCAAAGTGAACTAACAAACTATTAATGCGTATCAGCTGCATTCACACTGACAGTTAGTCCGAGGCAAGCTAGTGTGGGGTAGCTTTGAACCTCAGCTTGCTGTGAATTAATTGTTTGTGTATACAAGCCCTTTGATTTTTAGCAACTAAAAACTCCAGAGATTCTATGCACCCTTTGCATGTTCAAGCCTCTCAGAGCTCTTAGAGTTGACCAGGCTCGGCATGTGCCATCTCCAGTGAGTGACTGAGCATGCTGTCTCTAGCCGCAGGCTATGGGCGTGAAGCTGCACCTTCTCTGTAATGACTGCTCTTCTTCAAGTGCTTGTTCATGTCAATTCCAATCAGGTGTGTGCGCGCTGCATGCACAGTTATCAGAAAGTTTTCCCTTAGCAGCTCCCATCGGGTTGGCTATGGAGCCCCGTGGAGTGGTGCCTTCAGGATGCTGGATACAGGACTGTGCTGACCCTGTGCCTCATCAGTTCGTTCTTACCACCAGTGGTGGGCATTGGAACAGCGATCTCTTGCCTAGCAAGTGCTTCCCTTAGCATTCTTTTTATAGCGTAATTAGTCTAGTTTAACTGTAGTTATTGTTAGTAGATAGTGTATATAATGTGTATATATAGCAAGGTTGGGAGCAGGGCTTTCCCCAATCCCTAACACACACACCCCTTGCGCTCTGGGGCATGCCTTGAGCCCAAGGCTTTAAACCCTACAGGAGGCCTATGCCAGTGCGTGACCCCCATGACTCGTGTGTGAAGTGTCCAAGGTAGGCGCACCAGACAGAAAGATGCAAGATCTGCAGGGCTTTCTGCCCCAGGACTAAAAAGGAGCGAGATTTCCGACTTAATCAATTGCTCATGGAATCTGCTCTTTGTCCCCAGTCTCCTGTGGACCACCAGGACCTGGCACCAAGCATTGGTATGTGACACAGTGCTGAAGAAAGACTCTAGTATAAGAGACCCTCGGCACTGGTGCTCTCTGGCACCTCATGCTGAGGAGACAACCCGGCACTGCTTGCATTCACTGATGCCATGCAAGTGGCATAGAAAAGCTGACAGGGGGCATTTGCCAGTGCCAAAAGCAATGGAACTGGCAGTCACTGCACCGGTGCATCCCTTGAAGGAGCACCCGACACCCAAGCAGCAAGAGTCGGTGCTGTTGATTTTGGTTCCCTTGAAGGGACTATCGAGTCCAGCGCCCAGTGGCTTCCTGGATGGGCAATGCCAGGTGGAGGAGTTAATTGCCATGATGGCTCCTCAGCCCCCGGCAGTCAGAGATAAGCCTCTGGTGATGCAGCAACTAGCACCCTCTAGAGGCAAACCGGCCATGATGCGGCGGTCACCATCTCCTGCCAGGCACCATTTGCCTCGCTACTGCTCCAGATCGCCATAGCCAAGGCACTGCTCTCCAGCACCAGATTCCATGCGGGATTCCTTGACCCCAGTAGAATGTTGCTTCCTTTCCCTGGTACCGAGGATGGAGCGGCACTGATCCCCAGCTCAGAGAGAGGACCAGCACCAATCCACGGCACAGGATTCCCAGCACCAGTCCTCCGCATCATCAGCTTGGCACCGGTCCCTGGTGCACTCCCCTTTGGCTCCACCATGGTCATCACAGTTGAGATCCGTCTCAATGGACTTGGATGGTGATTCCTTCTATTCTTCTTTGAGTGGTTGTTCATGTCCATTCAAAGTAGATGTGTGCGTGCCGCGTGCACGCCAGCCGTAAGGTTTTCCCCTAGCAGTGTCCGTAGGGTAGGCCCTGGCGCCCCCTGGAGTGGTGCCACTACAGCGCCCTATAAAGGGGCCCACCGACCCTCCACCCCCCCAGTTCCTTCTTACCGCTGTTGAAGGCTAGCTGGAACTTCTCTTTCGCATAGCAAGTTAGCAGTGTCCTATCCTTGTGTATAGTCCGTGTATATAGTTACGTTATAGTCAGTTTACTTAGGTCATTGTACATAGTTCTTGGTAGTTGGAGGTCCCCCCCAAAGTTTCGTTGACCACTGGGGCATGCCCGGGTTTCCCAGGTTTAAACTCTGCAAGGACTGCGGGAAATTCATGCCCAAAAGAGACCCGCAGTCTGCTTGTTTGAGGTGCCTCGGAGAGAGCCACCAAAAGGACCGGTGCTCTATCTGCAGAGGCTTCCGCCCAAGAACTCTAAAAGACAGAGCTCAAAGACTTAGAGTTCTCCTAATGGAGGCTGCCCTGCGGCCACCCTCGGACCCGGAGCTGGCCGAGGCGGTGCCCAGCACGTCTTCCTCGATGCGGAGCGCCCCGGCACCGGCATCAGGACTTAGGGCCCAGCCCTTAGGCACTGGACGGAATCGGGTCACAGGAAGTCGGCCTCAGTGTGGAACCATTCACCATCACCGGTGCCCACTAAGAAGAGAGAGCTGGTGAGGGCACGATCACCCCACCAGGACCCAAGGCCGACGCCGTCCGTGGGTGCAAGCGGACAGGCTGGGCTACAGCCCTCAGCTGCTCTGTCGACTCCCGCACCGCAGAGAGAGTGGTCGAGTCCGGACCGGCCTAGATCCCCGGACCTCAGCGGACACTTGCGCCTCCCTTCGACACTGGAGGCGTTCGAGGCGGCCTCAGACTTGATGGGACTCCCTACGCCAGCCTCCCTGCACCATAGGGAGTTGCCTACCGCGGCCTGCTCCCTGGTACAATCTAGGGGCAAGCCGGCCATGCTGTCGCCTCCCCGCACCACGCCGCTAAGGGGGCACCGGACCAGATAAGAGGCTCCCCGCCGCCTCAGCACTGCTCTCCAACAGCACCGGCTGCTGCTCCCCCTAGGTCCTCCTACCGCTCCAGCCGGTCGCAGAGCAGGAAATCAGTTTCGGGGGTGAGCCATCAGCGTTACCCACAGTGGCAGCAGCAATGGCATCCGCCCTCGCAGTGGCCCTTTTGGACCCCCTGGGCCTACCACCAGTCGATAGGGCAGGCGTTTGGTCCTCGATGAAGGTCGGCCTTGGTCTCCTCGGCATCGGTGGCCCCGGCGCAGCTACCTCCTCCACCGGCACCGTTGCCGGACAGGGGTTTGCCATATCCAAGTTCAGCACCCCTTAGCTGGGCAGCGGCACCAACAGCGGCTTCAGTTTGGGCTCAGCAGACACCACTCGATACACCAAGCCGCTCACTGACGACCCCGGTACCGGTCGAGGTGCCGCAGTTGGAATCAGAACCAGCCCCATAACCACAGTACTGTGTGCTGCAGGACCACGAAGGACTGCACGCACCGGAGGAAATGCCGATCCATGTAATTTCCTCGTCTTCCTGCCTGGACAGCAGTCTCGGGCACGGCTGTGGCACCGGCCCTGGAGGACACTCGAATCCTCCAACAACTGCTCCGGCGAGCAGCTCAGAGCTTTGCAATCCAAGCTGAGGAAATCGAGGTGGATGCGGACCCTGTAGTAGACATCCTGGCTCCCCCAGGGCCATCAAGGGTCGCTTTCCTGCTGATAAAGTCTATAACGGATACGTCCCGCACCTTATGGCGAACACCAGCCTCACTGGCCTCTACTGCCAAGAAAATGGAGCCGCGCTATTTCGTCCGCTCTAAAGGACATGAACACTTGTACACCCCCCACCCCCGACTCCCTGGTGGTGGATGCGGCCAACCAACGGGAGCATCAAGGGTGTCAGGGGTCAACACCAAAGAGCAGGGACGCTAAAAGGCTTGACCTCTTTGGCAGAAAAGTGTACTCCGCGGCAGGCCTCCAACTCCGCATTGCCAACCAACAGGCAATTGTAAGCCGATATGGTCATAACACGTGCTCAGCCATGTCGAAGTTTGTGGAGCTCCTTCCCCAGGACTCGAGGTCAGAGTTCTCGGCCGTAGTGGAAGAGGGGAAGCTGATCTCCCGAGCCTCTCTCCAGGCTGCCTTAGATGTGGCGGACTCAGCCTCGCGCACCGTGGCCACGGGGCCTGGTCATGCGGCGGGGGAGCCTGGCTGCAGGTCTCGGGCCTGCCCTGTGAGGTCCAGAAGACCTCCCCTTCGAGGGGCAGATGTTGTTTTCCGAAAAGACGGACAAGCATCTGCATAGCCTAAAGGACTCGCAGGCCATGCTTCGCTCGCTAGGCTTGCGTACCCCTGTGACCCAGCACAGGCAGTTTAGGCCGCAGATGGCCCCACGCCCCTACCAGCCTGAGACTCGCCAGGAGCTGGGGCACAGGCGGGGCAGAAATGGCAGGAGGCGTCACCAGCGCCACCCCTCCAGCCAGGTGTCCGGTCAATCGAAACCACCATCGGGGTCTAGACCCGCTATTTGATGGTACGGTCGAGGACGACCTACCTATCAAGGCTCTGAATCCTTCTACCCCTACCTTTGGGTCATGTCTGTCCCCCTTCTACCGTGCCTGGTCCCGAATCACGTCGGACAGCTGAGTGCTCCGCATGGTAGAGAGAGAATATTCTGTGCAGTTCTCCTCCCTCCCGCCCCACCAGCCCCCCTTCCCGTCTCTCTTCAGGGACTCATCTCACGAGCAACTTCTAAGTCAAGAAGTGCAGTCCCTCATGGAGGTAGGGGCGGTGGAGGAAGTCCCTCAGGAGCTCAGGGGCAAAGGCATCTACTCCTGGTATTTCCTAATATCGAAGGTGAAAGGGGGTCTGAGACCCATCCTAGACTTGTGGCGGCTGAACAAGTTTGTGCGAAAGCTCAAGTTCCGCAGGGTCTCCCTGTCCTCGATTATTCCCTCCTTGGATCTAGGAGCTTGGTATGCTGCCCTCGATTTAAAGGTCGCTTATTTCCACATTGCCATAATTCCCCGACACCGTCAGTACCTCAGGTTTGTCGTGGCTGATGCCCATCTGCAGTTCACTGTGCTCCCTTTCGGCCTGTCATCTGCTCCAAGGGTCTTCACGAAGTGCATGGCGGTCTTGGCGGCTTTCCTGCGCAAGTGGGGCATCCAGGTATTCCCCTACCTGGACGACTGGCTCATAAAGGGCTGCTCCAAAGAGCAGGTAGAGACCCAGGTGTCGTTCGTCAGGCGGACCTTTCTCAATCTCGGCCTTCTCTTGAACGAAGCCAAGTCCACCCTGTCTCCTACGCAACGAATAGAGTTCATAGAAGCAGTTCTGGACTACACCCACGCCAGAGCGTACCTGCCGGAATCCAGTTTCCGGGCGATTTCTGAGCTCATCCTCAGACTGCACCGCGCCCCGATTACCACGGCGCGAGTTTGCCTCCAGCTGTTGGGTCACATGGCGGTGTGCACCTATGTGGTAAACCATGCCAGACTCCGGTTTCGCCCGCTACAGTCCTGGTTAGCGACAGTATATCATCCAGCCAGAGACGCCTTGGACTCAGTAGTGTCCATTCCCCGCTTGGTGCTAAGCTCGCTGCGGTGGTGGCTCGACCCGCAGAAAGTGTGCGTGGGTATCCCCTTTGCTGCCTCTCAACCCTCCCTCTCCCTGGTAACGGATGCTTGAGATTGGGGTTGGGGAGCGCACCTGGGACACCTCAGGACACAGGGCTTGTGGTCGCCGGAGGACCTCAAGTTGCATATCAATGTCAGGGAGCTAAGAGCTGTTCACCTGGCTTGTTTGACTTTCCTGTCCCATCTTGCTGGCAGATGTTTCAGTCCTCTCGGGCAACATGGCGGCAGTCTTTTATATCAACAAACAGGGGGGTGCACACTCCTCTCCCCTGTGCAGGGAAGCCCTCATGCTGTGGGATTTCTGCGTCCACAATGCTACCCACCTGATGGCGTTCTACCTTCCGGAGGAGCAGAACGCTTTGGCGGACACCCTCAGCCACTCGTTTCGGGGTCAGGAGTGGTCCCTCCGATGAGACATGGTTCCAACTCTGGGGCTTTCCCCGGTTAGACCTGTTTGCCTCGAGGGAAAACAGGAAGTTCCGACGTTCTGCTCCCTCCTGGGCCGCAGTCAGGGGTCTCTGTTGGATGCCTTCCTACAGTTTTGGGGGGTCGGTCTGCTCTACACCTTTCCTCTGTTCCCCCTGATACACAGGGTGATTTTGAAGATTCGCAGGGATCACGCACGGATAATCCTGATAACTCCGGCGTGGCCGCGTCAACATTGGTACACGTCACTCCTGCACATGTCAGTTCAGACGTCCCTGACGCTGCCCCTGCTCCCAGACCTGATCACGCAGGACTGGGGCTCCCTCCACCATCCGAACCTCAAGTCCCTTCACCTCACAGCATGGATGCTCCATGGCTGAATCTGGTGGAGATGCAGTGCTCCCAGCAGGTCAGACAAGTGCTGCTCGGTAGTAGGAAACGGTCAACGAAGGCCACCTACCTGGCCAAATGGAAGTGCTTCTCCATATGATCGGGTCAGCGAGGTCTCAATCCGCTAAGAGTCCCAATCCCCATCATCCTAGATTATTTGCTCCACCTCAGACAACTGGGCCTCTCCCTCTCCTTGATTCGTGTTCACTTGGCGGCTATCTCAGCTTTCCATCCGGGAGAAGGGGATACCTCGGTGTTTGCGAACCCACTGGTCGGGCGTTTCCTCTAAGGTATGGACAGGCTATTTCCGCATGTTCGTCAGCTGGCCCCTGCTTGGGACCTGAATCTGGTTCTCTCCGTCCTCTCAGGGCCTCCCTTTGAGCCTCTGGCTTCGTGCTCTCTGTTGTACTTGTCGTATAAGACCGCCTTCCTGGTGGCGATCACCTCGGCCAAGAGGGTGTCGGAGCTCAGGGCATTAACATCCGAGCCCCTGTACACGGTCTTCTATAAGGACAAGGTCCAACTTAGATCTCACCCCGGCCTTCCTCCCCAAGATTGTCTCACAGTTCCACAGGGGACAAGATATCTTTCTCCCTGTGTTTTATCTGAAACCACACTCTTCTGGTGAGAAGCGGAGGCTACATTCCCTGGATGTCCTCAGGGCCGTAGCCTTTTACATCGAGCATACCAAGCCGTTCAGATGCTCGACGCAGCTCTTCATCGCAGTGGCGGATAGGATGAAAGGGCTCCTGGTCTCCTCTCAGCGAATCTCTTCGTGGATCGTGACCTGCATCCGGGAATGCTCCCGCTTAGCTAAGACCCCTGTCCCTCCAGTCACAGCCCACTCCACTAGGGCGCAGGCCTCCTCTGTGGCATTCCTGGCTCAGATTCCAACTCAGGAGATTTGTAGAGCGGCCACATGGTCCTCCATCCACATATTCTCATTCCACTGCACCATCACGTATCAGGCTAGGGATCATGCAGCCTTCGGTCGTGCAGTACTCCAGTCAGCAGCGATCTCCGTCCCCGCCACCTAAGGTTAGGCTTGTGAGTCACCTACTTTGAATGGACATGAACAATCATTGAAGAAGAAAAACAGTTACCCACCTTTTAGTAACTGTTGTTCTTCGAGATGTGTTGTTCATGTCCATTCCAACACCCACCCTCCTGCCCCTCTGTCTGAGTGCCGGCAAGAAGGAACTGAGGGGGTGGAGGGTCGGTGGGCCCCTTTATAGGGCACCGTAGTGGCACCACTTCAGGGGCGCCTGAGCCGACTCTACGGATGCTACTAGGGGAAAATCTTCCAGCTGGTGTGCACACGGCACGCGCACACCTACGTTGAATGGACATGAACAACACATCTCGAGGAACAAGTTACTAAAAGGTGGGTAACCGTTTTTTCCTATTGCAGCTGCCACAGTTCTGACAGGTGACAGAGGGAGGCTCCAATGCCATGGCACTTGCAGTGGCAGCTTCTGGCACAATGGCCCTTTTGGACCCCTTGTGCTTACCATCAGGCCCAGGGCCCTTTTTCAAGGGCTCCTGCCCGGTGGCTTCTGAGCACCGACCACCCCAGCCAGCCAAGGACCTGGGGATCTGAGGCGACCTTGGAACAAGCCCCATCACAGGCCCAGGTCACCGCCGAGGCAAGAGCCATTGCAAGGCCAGGCTACCACCACCACAGCTATGGTTGCACCAGACGCTGACCTTGGAGAGGTCAGGGAGCTGGAGGGCCAGGAGGTCCCCGTTCCACCTCTGGCCTCCTCATCTTCATCCCTGGACGAGGTGGTGGCAGGATCTTCAACCTTGGGCACTCCTCCAATTGACCATAGGGCCCACCAGAACCTTCTCCAGTGGATTGCCCGCAACATAGGGTTACAGGAAGAGGTCCAGCCCAAGGACCCCATGGTCGACATCCTCGCACTAGAAAGAGCATCCTGTGCAGCTCTGCCACTAATAAACGTGGTCCAGAGCAATATTAAGACTCTGTGGCAGACCCCTACTTGCGTCAACGCAAGTACTTCGTCCCCTCTAAGGGGTACGCGTATCTATTCTCTCACCTGCAACCATGCTTTCTGGTAGTGTCAGCGGTTGATGAGAAAGAGACAGGGCAGCAGGGGCCAGCCCCTATATCTAATGAGTCGAAAAGGATGGATCCTTTCAGCAGGAAGATCTGTGCAACTGGTGGCTTACAGCAGAGGATAGCTAACAAGCAAGCTATCCTCAGTAGATATAACTTCAACTCATGGGACTCTATGTTGAAGTTTAAGGAGCAAATTCCACTAGACTCCAGAGCTGAATTCTCAGCTATAAAGGGAAAGCAGTGGTGTGGACCTCTTTGCAGACTTCGTTGGGCTTGGCTGCCTGCACCCTTTCCTGAGGAATAGCCATGAGGAGGAGCTCATGGCTACAGGTGTCCGGGTTGCCCCCAGAGCTGCAGCAAACCCTGTGTGACCTATTGTTTGAAGGCGCAGGGTTATTTTTGGAGCAAAGAGACTCCAAGCTGCACAGCTTAACAGACTCCTGGGCGACTATGATATCGTTGGGCATGCACACTCTAGCAATCCAGCGAAAACATTTCAAGCCCCGACTGCAACAGCAGTGTCCATATTCTACTTGGCCGAGGCAGGATTTTTATAGGGGCAGGGGCAGAGGCAGGAACGGTAGGCGTAAACCATCCAGTCCCCCTTCTGGGCAGGGCCAAGGACCGACCAAACCTTTGTCGGGCTCTAAGCAGGCCTTTTGAAGGTGCGCCTGAGGATGATGCACCCGCAAGGAAACCACATCTTTCCCCTTGTTTTATGAATCGTCTATCCCACTTCTACTGTGCTTGGTTCCAAATAACATCGTACTGCTGGGTTCTTCGCACGATAGAAGTGGAATATTCTCTCCAATTCTGCTCCTTTCCTCCCTCCCACTCCCCTTGCCTGTCTCTTTTCAGGGACCCTTCTCATGAGCAATTCCTTATCCAGATGATACGGGTGCTCTTCGCCATTGGAGCAATGGAGGAGGTTCTTCAGGAGCTATGCTGCTAGGGATTCTATTCCCACTGTTTCTTCATTGCCAAGGCTGGTACACCACTCTCAACATGAAAGACACATACTTTCACACAGCCATTCATCTTGCGCATAGACGATTCTGGCTGTGGTCGATCACAAACATTATAGTTTCATGATCCTCTCATTCGGTCTATTGATGGCCCCCTGAGTGTTCACCAAGAGCATGTCTGTCGTGGCAGTCTTTCTCCAGAGGAGGCAGGTGCAGGTATATCCCTACCTAGACAATTGGCTGCTCGCGGCGCACCAGGGAGCAGGTGGAATCTCAGGTCAGTTTAGTCAGATCCAATTTTGGAAGACTAGGCCGCCTCCTCAACATTAACAAGTCAAACTTATCACCGACCCAAAGAACAGAGTTCATCAGAGTAGTGCTGGACTCAGTACAGGCTAGGGCATTTTTACTGGAAACTTGATTCCAAGTCATGTCAAATATTATTCAAGACCTCAGGCTGTTACCCGGAGTTCTTTCAACCCAAAGCTCTTGGTAACTTTTTCTCTGTGTGAGGTGGTGTCAGGGAATAAATCAAGGGAGAGATGGCCATGTGACTGATAGATGGCTGGCACAAATGGGACAACACGAGTGCTTTCACTTGAAGCTAAACTTTACTTAGTCTCAAGCACTTACACACGTCTGCAACAGATTAGTAAAACACCCCCAACCCTCGATAATTACTGAAGCTGAGCATGGTTTTCGAGTGGCTTCTGCTGGCCAAACTTCCATCTGCCAGTGGGGACCCCAAGATGCATCCAGAGGGAGCGTCACTGAAGAGCCCCTTTTGAGAAGATCAACGACGTCAAACTTTTTCCTTTGATTTATATGTTAGTAATACAATGACATATGCTGAAAGAAACCTTGCTAAACAAGCAGTTTTTATAGGTCAAGCAAGAGGTTTCCAGATGACCATCAATTAACCAAAGATGTTTTGTTTTATTTATTTCTTTTCCAGCGTGTCCATGCTTTGGGGCCCTTACAGATATTCCCGGGGACACACACAAACAGACTTCTTGTTTTTCTAAAATACATGCATCAGCAATTTCAACATTTTTAGCAGGAAGGGTGCGGGGTCAAGCTGCCATCTCTATGGCACCCAAAACACCCTCCCCTCCTGCCTTGGTTATGCTAAGGCCACTGCATGACCAATTTATGACCTGCTGACTTGGCTGCTTTTAGCAATAAGCAATGGTTTGCCAAAATCTCCCCATACAAGGTGGTACCCAGCCACTGCTGCAAGGGGATGCTCAAGTCTCCTTGGCCACGAGGCAGCCTGCACTTATGTGGTCCGGCATGCCAGACTGAGGCTCAGACCCCTACAAGCGAGGCTTGTGTCTGCCTTGCCTGATGTACGACAGCCTGGACTCAGTGGTGAAGGTGCCAGAACACATTCTGGAGTCCCTCCAATGGTGCCTCAACCTTTGGACGGTGTGCGAAGGAGTCCCCTTCAATAGTCCCTAGCCTTCCTTCTCCCTGGTAGCAGATGCATCAGCTCTGGGTTGGGGTGCGCATTTGGGAGATCTCCAAACACAGGGCCTATGGTCACAGGACAAGCTCCCTTTTCATATCAATATCAAAAAGCTCAGGGCAGTACGACTAGCACGCCGAACTTTTCAGGCTCAGCTGCAAGGACAGTGCGTGGCACTGATGAGACAACATTACTGCATGTTTTACATCAACAAGCAGGGTGGAGCCCGTTCCTCCCCCTTATGTCGAGAAGCCCTCCGGAATCATGAGTGGTCCATCCATTCGTATGTCATACACTCCGTCTTCCAAAGGTGGGAGTTTCCCCAAGTCGATCTGTTCGCCACTCAGAGCAACTGAATGTGCCTAGTGTTCTGCTCCTTCCAGAATTAGCACTGGCTCGATCACAGATGCGTTTCTGCTACCCTGGGAAGGCCTGATGTTGTATAACCTTCCCCTGATCCCTCTTGTGCACAAGGTACATCTCAAGGTCCGTAGGGACAGAGTGGAGGTAATTCTGGTGGCCACAGCGTGGCCTGGACAACGCAGGTACACCACGCTCTTGGAGCTGTCAGTGGACGCCCCGATCGCATTACAGCTCCACCCCGACCTGGTCACTCAGGACCATGGTCACCTTCACCACCTGGATCTCTAGTCCCTCCATCTCACGCCCTGAAAGCTTCATAGTTAAACCCCATGGACCTTCTTCCTTGGAACCAGTAAGAGTGGTCCTACTTGGCAGCAGGAACCCATCCACCAGGGCCACTTATCTAACTAAGTGGAAAAGGTTCACTTGCTGGTGTGCCCAGCGGCCTATACAACTCATTCTAGAGTACCTTCTGCACCTGAAACAACAAGGCCTGGCAGTGTCATCCATTGAGGTACATCTCGCTGCTATCTTGGCCTTCCACCCCGGGGCATCTGGGTGCTCCATATTTGCCAACCCAATGGTAGGATGTTTCCTCAAGGGTCTGGAACAGCTACATCCTCAGATTAGACAGCCTCTTCTTGCGTGGGACTTTAACTTGGTCTTCTCCAGATTAATGGGGCCCCCATTTGACCCGCTGGAGACTTGCTTACTCCTCTACCTGTTGTGGAAGGTAGCCTTCCTGGTCGCAATCACGTCAACTAGGAGGGTGTCGGAGTTAAAGGCCCTTACCTCCAACCCACCCTACCTGGTCTTCCACAAGGATAAGATGCAACTCAGGCCTCACCCAGCCTTTCTTCCCAAGCTAGTGTCACACTTCTATACTAGGCAAGAAATTTTTCTACCTGTCGTTTATCCTAAGCCTCATTCCAGTAGTAGAGAGCAGAGGCTACGCTCGCTGGAATTTTGGCGGGTGCTAGCATTCTACATCGAGCGCATTAAGCCATTCAGGCAGTTGAATGAGCTGTTTGTGGCGGTAGCAAACCGGATGAAAGGGCTCCCGGTCTAATCTCAAAGAATATCTTCCTGGATTACGGCATGCATCCGCATGTGTTACGAGCTGGCCAAGGTCCCAGCCCCGTCACTTATGGCACATTCCACAAGGATACAGGCCACATCAGCGGTGTTCCTGGCCCAGGTACTGATACAGGAAATTTGCAGAGCAGCAACTTGGTCCTTCGTGCACATGTTCACCTCTCATTATGCTATCACCCAGCACACCAGAGATGATGCAGCATCTGGCAGAGCGGTGCTCCAATCAGCAATTCCTTAACTCCAGCCCCACCTCCGGAGTGGAGCTTGGGAGTCACCTGATTGGAATTGACATGAACAAGGACTCGAAGAAAAAAGTTACTCACCTTCTTGTAACTGTTCTTCGAGATCTGTTGTTCTGTCCATTCCAATGCCCACCTGCATTTCCCTCTGTTGGAGTAGCCAGCAAGAAGGAACTGAGGAGACACAGGGTCCTATATCCAGCGCCATGAAGATGTCACTCCAGGAGGCTCCACAACTGACTCGACGGGAGCTGCTAAGGGAAAACTTTCTGATGACTGTGCATGCACACACCCGATTGGAATGAACATGAACAGCACATCTTGAAGAACAACAGTTATGAGAAGGCGAGTAACCGTTTTTTCCCAGGTGCTCTGTGATTGGGCTAGGCACTGAAACTGAGACTAGGGAACCTCTCTCTTGTGTTCCCAATGATTCCTCTGCCAGAGCCAAGGCAGTATGGAGAAGGAAGCTGCCTGTCTCAAGTGCAGGGAGGATAAGAGCTGGATCTGATGGGATTGGAGAGTAGACTGGGCCCGGGAGACTAGGAGTGGAGTCTGAGACTGGGATGATGAGTGTGGCAGATGGGGAAAGAAATGGGGAGTCGGTGTGGGGAGACTGTAATTGGATGAGGAGCCAGGAGTGAGACTAGCATTGGCTGGGCAAGGAAACTGGGACTGGGATGAGAAGCCTGAGCGGTGGAAACTGGGACTACTTGGGTGAGGAGAATGGGACTGGGACAAGGGGCCAGTGGTGGGGAAGGGACAGATTGGAGGAGACAGGATAGAAGAGTCTGTGCCCACTGGAGCATGCTCTTCTTCAGAGCCTGGAATGAAATCCAAAATCCCTGAGTCTCACCATTCCCCTGCTGTCAGCAAATATCTGTGAAATTCACTGTCAAAGTGTCTCATCCGTCTCTAATGCTGATTGACATAGAGGAGGAAACCCACTGCTGCTATCAGTTACTCCGTGAGCTCAAATGGCAGAAGCCTGTGCAGTAAGTGGATGTAAGAGTTCCTACCTTGCTAAAGAGACATGAGTGTCAGGATGATGCTACATGACGGTTTTGCTTTTTCAGTTTACTTTTTTTTAAAACTCTAGGAAATTACATACAAAAATATGTTAAAAGAATGTTATTAAGCATGCAAAGTCCAGGACTCAAAAGTTAGGAAATGTCAGAACTATAGGACCCCTGCTCCATTCAGTACATAGGATGGAACTGCTCTTGGGATGAATCAGGGTTATATAGTAAAGGAGGAGGTTGGCTGTAGGACTCCTTACCTCATTTGTTGGAGTAGTTGTAAGAGTAGTCAATGAGAGAGGGTACTGCAAGAAGAGAAAGGATGAGCAATTGAATGCTTCCCTGAAGAATCAGATTTTAACCTTGCCTCTGCTGCAGAGTTTCTGTGTGATGCTGGGCAAGTCACTTAAACCAAGCTTTTTAGAGCTGGTTGCTAATTGTTTGTTCCTCATTTTCTAGGTGCCCAACTTGACACCTGTAATATGAGGATAATCCCAGTCCCTCACCTCACAGGGGTGTGCGGAAAATATTTGTGAAGCAGGTCAGTAGAGTGCAGTAGAAAAGGCCCAGTTTTCAGAGCAGTTTTTGAAAAGTATATAGTAAATAAGACCTGGGACTGCATGTTAAACAATAAGGAGGAATCAAAATTTTGAACGACTGCTCATTAAGTGAGTACTGTCCAGCCTGAACACTGAATGAAGCAGGGGTCCTCTGGAAAAAATAGTATGTGATAATATAAATTAAAGACAGTATCATATCCTACTTCTGAGAGCTTGACTTTGCAACCTTAATAATAATCATTTAACATAGGGTTTTGTGTGTAATTAAAGTGCTCTGACTGAGGACCTGGTTGAGGGTTGCTGTCAGTAGAAGACCAGTTCAACCATAGGCTGAGCAAGTAGCCCCTTTGTTATTGCTGCCTGTTGTGCGCTCCATAATATCTGTGAAACAAAGGGAGAAAAGTTTCCGATGGAGTAGGGGGTTGAACCAGACCACCTGGCAGCCAATTTTGAGCAGCCAGATACCAGAGCAGTAAGAAGAGCACATTGAGGGGCTCTGCGTCTCCATGAGGCTTTGCCTGTAGATGTCACTCCCTCTGTTGATTTGGTAACACTTGGAAGCTTACCTGTTCAGTTAGGGGTTTAGTTTGGTTTGCATGATGCAAAGCCCCATCACCACCTTATTACTAGTGAATTCCAGAATGGGTGGTTTGTCAGGCTACCCAATTAATTTAGTTCATGTGTTTCTGATTTTTAACACTGTAAAGTACCCAGACATGATGAAAGCTAAAGAAGTTTATATATAAACAGCTAGAAGGTTGGAAGGAACGGGCTGGTCTCCTGGAGGGGAAGAGCACCTTTCATCAAGATACAAAGCTGTAGTCTCTCATCTCTTCCCTTTTGCCTACTCATTCATGGAAAGTCCCTAAAGAACAAGTCAGACAATTTTGGTATGTCTCTTACATTAGCCCATCAGGAGGGCAGAATAACCAAACCCCTTTCCCTCCAACTTTCTACAAATTATGTCACACACACATACATGATTCTCCATTCTCGCATTCATAAAAATGACCAGTTCTATATGGTTGAACTGAAGTGTGTGCCGTATACATGCCTGGAACCTTCAGAATGAGAGGTAAGTGGTTTAATTCAGCAAAAATATCCAACCTCCAAGGAGTGAAATTGAGCATTTTCCTTACAAGTAATGCACTTGGCATAAGAAGGATAAATGATAACAGGTTCTGTGTTCCCTGATACCTGTCTGCAAGAGGCAAGCTCTGAAAATTATCTCCAAGTAGTCTCTAATATGTAGTGCATGAGCTTGAGTCAGACCTCAGCTGTGAAACTAGGGTATATAGCACTGTGTGATCAGTAAGATAAGCTGCTGTGCTCACTCACACATTATTAAAAAAAAAAAAAAGGCACAAAAACCCACTCCATGATTTGTCCTTGAACAAGTAGGGCTTTATTTTTCTGTGAACCCAAGAGTGCAACATGACTAATTTCATTCTTTGTGATCCATCTTAGAGTTGAAATAACCCCTTAGTGCCCATCTTAAGTACTGCAGTGTTGACAGGTTGTCCTGACAAAAATTAGGCTAATGTCCCTTATGATTGCATTAGCTATAGAAACAAGGCTTTAAATTGAAATTTAGAGGGGTACAACGCCAACTCTCTCTCCAAGGTATTTTCTTATTCCAGCTTTTACTTGGATTCATTTTCGCTGTTGCTTGGCAGCCTGGCTGGCAGGTGCTTTTATTCAGCACAATCTATTAGTCTCCAACCTGAATTTTCAGATCACTCACCTGTTATGAAAAGGGAAATAGCTGTCCAGTGGTTTTGTCCATGTGACTAGACTCTTTTTAGTTATATCTACTGTAGATGATGCAGCTCAAGGTGATCTTGATCCTGGGATGCTCACATGACCTGTTACGTAATAATTTGAAATGAGCCAACAGACCACGACCTGCCGAAGTTAGAATTTGAGGCAGTGAGCTGTAGGATTTCATTGCTCTCAGTAAAGACTCCAGCAGGTACAGCATGTACTGAAATGCTATATTTGGAACCTTGAAAGCAGTCTGTTTTTCTGTCATCATTTTCTATTACTTACCTGTGTTGTTTTTATTTTAATTTTTTTTAAGTCCTTTCATCCCAGTGTGCTTTACAAATGTAACAAACCAATGTTCAAGCTATACATAAGCTTTGCTGAAAAATATTCACCTCGGGGGTGGCAATCCATTTGGCAAGTCACAGCAACATTATCCAGCTGTTTAGGACATGCAGCAAGAAAACTTATTGAATTGAAGAGGAATTATATCTGGCTTTGGTAATACTGGCAATTTGCTTTATTGTTGACTTGGCTACACAGTGACACATGGTGTCCACACAGACTGGCATATGTTTTGATAGGCAGTTGAAATATGCAAAGATATTCTGCATTAAGCCTGATTTTTGAGGTGCTGAATGCCCCAATCCCACTTTGTTCAGGAGTGACTCACACTTTGCAGGCTTGGGCTCACTTGAGCACTGGAGGTACACAACAGTTTGCAGAATTGGATCGAATATGAGAATAAAACACAAGTTCTTCTTTGAGTGGTTGTTCATGTCCATTCAAAGTAGGTGTGCACGTGCCGCATGCACGCCAGCCGGAAGATTTTTCCCTAGCAGCGTCTGTAGGGTCAGCTCAGGCACCTCCTGGAGTGGCACCGCCATGGCGCCCTATAAAGGGGCCTGCCGACCCTCCACCCTCTCAGTTCCTTCTTACCGCCGGTGACAGCTAGCTGGAACTTCTCTTGCATAGCAATCTGGCAGTGTCCTATCCGTACCATTTAGTCCATGTATTCAGTTAAATTATAGTTAGTTAGTTAGATCTTTGTATATAGTTTCATAGTTGGGGGTCCCCCACCCCACAGTCTTCATCGCCCACTGGGGCATGCCCAGGTCCCCATGTTCAAACTCTGCAAGGACTGCGGGAAATTCATGCCCAAGAGTGACCTGCACTCTGCATGCTTGAGGTGCCTTGGAGAGAGCCACCAAAAGGACTGGTGCTCTATCTGTAGAGGCTTCCACCCGCGAACTCTCAAGGACAGGGCTCAAAGACTTAGAGTTCTGCTGATGGAGGTGGCCCTGCGACCACCCTAGGACCCAGAACCGGCCGACGTGGGCCCCAGCACATCATCCTCTGTGCGGAGTGCACCGGCACTGGCATCAGGACTTAGGGCCTGTCATAACTCTAGTCCCAGATTTGGACCTTAGCGTCCAAAATATGGGGGTTAGCATGAAAACCTCCAAGCTTAGTTACCAGCTTGGACCTGGTACTTGCTGCCACCACCCAAAAAATTAGAGTGTTTTGGGGCACTCTGGTCCCCCTGAAAAACCTTCCCTGGGGACCCCAAGACCCAAATCCCTTGAGTCTCACAACAAAGGGAAATAATCCTTTTTCCCTTCCCCCTTCCAGGTGCTCCTAGAGAGATACACAGACACAAGCTCTGTGAATCCAAACAGAGTGACTCCCCCTTTCCATTCCCAGTCCTGGAAACAAAAGCACTTTCCTCTTCACCCAGAGGGAATGCAAAATCAGGCTAGCAAATCCAACACACACAGATCTCCCCCTGATTTCTTCCTCCCACCAATTCCCTGGTGAGTACAGACTCAATTTCCCTGAAATTTCCCAGAAAAGAAAACTCCAACAGGTCTTAAAAGAAAGCTTTATATAAAAAAGAAAGAAAAAATACATACAAATGGTCTCTCTGTATTAAGGTGACAAAATACAGGGTCAATTGCTTAAAAAAATATTGCATAAACAGCCTTATTCAAAAAGAATACAAATCAAAGCACTCCAGCACTTATATTCATGCAAATACCAAAGAAAAGAAACCATATAACTTACTATCTGATCTCTTTGTCCTTACACTTAGAAACAGAAGATTAGAAAGCAGAAACTACTTCTCCAAAGCTCAGAGAAAGCAGGCAGACAGACAAAAGACTCAGACACAAACTTCCCTCCGCCCAGAGTTGAAAAAATCCGGTTTCCTGATTGGTCCTCTGGTCAGGTGCTTCAGGTGAAAGAGACATTAACCCTTAGCTATCTGTTTATGACAGGGCCCAGCCCAGGTCGTCCAAGACTCGGCACCAGGCGGAGTCAGGTCATAGGAAGTTGGCCTCAGTGCGGCACTGCTCACCTTCACCGGTGCCCGCTAAGAAAAAGAAGCCGGTGAGGGATCGGTCTCCCCACCAGGACCCAAGGCCGCCCCCGCCCCCTGGGCTAAGTGGACAGGCTGGGTTACAGCCCCCAGTGGTTCCGTTGACTCCCGCATCGCAGAGAGGGCGGTTGAATCCAGACCAATCTAATTCTCCGGGCCTCAGCAGAGACGTATGCCCCCCGTCAACACCGGAGGTGTTCGAGGTGGCCTCAGACCTGATGGGTCTCCCAGCACCGGCCTCCCCACATCGTCGGGAGTTGCCTACTGTGGTCCTCCCACCAGTACAATCTAGAGGCAAGCTGGCCATGCTATCGCCTCCCTCCCTGCACCGAGCTGCGAAAGCGGCACTGGACCAGAGGAGAGGCTCCCTGTCGCCTTGGCACCGTTTACCTTCGGCACCGGGCACCGCTCCCCCCAGGTCCTCATACTCAGAGACCTCAGACTCAGAGGCAGACTCCTATCGCTCCAGCAGGTTGCGGAGCAGGAGATCGGTGTCGGAGGTGAGCCACCAACGTTACCCGCAGTGGCAGCAACAATGGCAGCCACCGTCGCAGTGGCCGTTTTGGACTCCCTGGGCCTACCATCAGTCAGTAGGCATGGTGTTTGGCCCTTGGTCATGGTCAGCTTCGGTGTCCTCGACGTCGGTGGCCCCGGCGCAGCTGCCTCCCCCATCACCGTGCAGGGGTGTGCCATCGTCAAGTTCAGCACCCCCTAACCGGGCAGCGGCACCGACTGCGGCTTTAGTTCAGGCTATGCCGGCACCGCATGATACACCAAGTCGCTCACTGGCGACCCCGGTACCGGCTGCGGTGCCGCATTTGGACTTGGGACCGGCACCGCAACCTCAATACTGTGTGCCGCAGGACCCGGAGGGGCCGTATGCACCGGAGGAGGGGCCGCTCCATGTAATCCCTTCGTCATCCTCCCCGATGAGGTGGTCTTGGGCACGGCTGCGGTTCTGGCCCTAGAGGACACTCGAATTCTCCAACAATTGCTTCAGCGAGCAGCTCAAACCCTCGCAATCCAAGCGGAGGAGATTGAGATGGGCACGGACCCTGTAGTGGACATCTTGGCCCCCTCTGGGCCATCCAGGGTGGCCCTCCCGCTAATAAAGACGATAGCGGATACGTCCCACACCCTATGGCAAACACCCGCCTCATTGGCCCCTACTGCCAAGAGGACGGAGCGGCGCTACTTCTTCCCCTCTAAAGGACACAAACACCTGTACACCCACCCTTCCCCGGACTCTCTGGTAGTAGATGCGGCTAACCAGTGGGAGCATCAAGGGTTTCAGGGGTCAACACCAAAGAGCAGAGACGCAAAAAGACTTGAGCTCTTTGGCAGGAAGGTGTACTCCACGGCGGGACTCCAACTCCGCGTTGCCAATCAACAGGCAATAGTAAGCCGATATGGTCACAACACGTGTTTGGCCATCTCGAAGTTTGTGGAGCTCCTTCCCCAGGACTCGAGATCAGAGTTTTCGGCCCTAGTGGAGGAGGGCAAACTGATCTCTCGAGCCTCCCTCCAGGCTGCCTTAGGTGCGGCGGACTCAGCCTCACGCACCCTGGCCACGGGCCTGGTCATGCGGCGGGGTGCCTGGCTCCAGGTCTCGGGCCTGCCCTATGAGGTCTAGCAGTCGATTCAAGACCTCCCCTTCGAAGGGCAGATGCCGTTTTCAGAGAAAACGGACAAACGTCTCCATAATTTAAAGGACTCGAGGGCCATGCTTTTCTCGCTGGGCTTGCGTACCCCCGCAACCCAGCGCAGACAATTTAGGCTGCAGGCTGCCCCTCGCCCATACCAACCACAGGCCCGCCAGGAGCTGGGGCGCAGGCGGGGTAGAAATGGCAGGAGGCGTCATCAGCGTCACCCCTCCGGCCAGGTGTCTGGCCAGTCGAGACCATCATCTGGGCCTAGACCCACTGTTTGATGGTACGGTTGAGGGTGACCTACCAATCGAGACTCTGGATCCTCCCACCCCTACCTTTTGGGTCACGTCTGTCCCACTTCTACCGTGCCTGACCCCGAATTACGTCAGACAAATGGGTGCTCCGCACGATAGAGAGGGGATATTCTATCCAGTTTTCCTCCCTCCCGCCCCACCAACCCCGTTCCCCGTCCCTCTTCAGGGACCCTTCTCATGAGCAACTTCTGGTTCAAGAAGTGAAGTCCCTCATGGAGGCAGGGGCGGTGGAGGAAATCCCACGGGAGCACAGCGGCAAAGGCTTCTACTCCCGGTACTTTGACTCATAGACTCATAGGTCAGAAGGGACCAATGTGATCATCTAGTCTGACCTCCTGCACAAGGCAGGCCACAGAACCCTACCCATCCACTTTTATAACAACCCCTAATCCAGGACTGAGTTATTGAAATCCTCAAAATTGGTTTGAAGACCTCAAGCTGCAGAGAATCCACCAGCAAGCGACCCATGCCCCATGCTGCAGGGGAAGGCGAAAAACCTCCAGGGCCCCTGCCAATCCGCCCTGGAGGAAAATTCCTTCCTGACCCCAAATGTGGCGATCAGCTAAACCCTGAGCATGTGGGCAAGACTCACCAGCCAGCACCCAAGAAGGAATTCTCTGCAGTAACTCAGTTCCCATCCCATCCAACATCTCCCCACAGACCATTGAGCAGACTTATCTGGTGATAATCCAAGATCAATTGCCCAAATTAAACTATCCTATCATAACATCCCCTCCATATACTTATCAAGCTTAGTCTTAAAGCCAGAAAAGTCTTTTGCCCCCACTACTTCCCTCGGAAGGCTGTTCTAGAACTTCACTCCCCTAATGGTTAGAAACTTTCGTCTAATTTCAAGTCTAAACTTCCTTATATCCAGTTTGTACCCATTCGTCCTCGTGCCTACATTAGTACTAAACTTAAATAATTCCTCTCCCTCCCTAACGTTAACCCCGCTGATATATTTATATAGAGCAAGCATATCCCCCTGCAGCCTTCTTTTGGCCAGGCTAAACAAGCCAAGCTCTTTGAGTCTCCTTTCATAAGGCAGGTTTTTCATTGCTCGGATCATCCTTGTAGCCCGTCTCTGGACCTGTTCCAGTTTGAATTCATCCTTCTTGAACATGGGACACCAGAACTGCACACAATATTCCAGATGGGGTCTCACCAGCGCCTTATATAATGGTACTAACACCTCCTTATCCTTGCTGGAAATACCTCGCCTGATACATCCTAAAATCGCATTTGCTTTTTTAACAGCCGTATCACATTGGCGGCTCATAGTCATCCTGCTATCAACCAATACCCCAAGGTCCTTCTCCTCCTCTGTCGCTTCCAACTGATGCGTCCTCAACGTATATCTAAAATTCTTATTATTAATCCCTAAGTGCATGACCTTGCACTTTTCACTATTGTATTTCATCCTATTACTATTACTCCAGTTTACAAGGTGGTCCAGATCTTCCTGAATAGTATCCCTGTCCTTCTCCGTGTTAGGAATACCCCCCAGTTTTGTGTCATCCGCAAACTTTATTAGCACATTCCCGCCCTTTGTGCCAAGGTCAGTAATAAAAAGGTTAAATAAGATCGGTCCCAAAACCGATCCTTGAGGGACTCCACTAGTGACCTCCTTCCAGCCTGACAGTTCACTCTTCAATACGACTCGCTGGAGTCTCCCCTTTAATCAGTTCCTTATCCACCTTACAACTTCCATATTCATCCCCATCTTTTCCAATTTAACTAACAGTTCCCCATGTGGAACCGTGTCAAACGCCTTACTGAAATCGAGGTAAATTATATCTACCGCATTTCCTTTATCTAAGTAATCCGTCACCTTGTCAAAGAAGGAGATCAGATTGGTTTGGCACGATCTACCTTTAGTAAATCCATGTTGCAATTCGTCCCAATTACCATTGACCTCTATGTCCTTAACTACTTTCTCCCTTAAAATTTTTTCCAAGACCTTACATACTACAGACATCAAGCTAACAGGTCTTTAATTACCCGGATCACTTTTATTCCCTTTCTTAAAAATAGGAACTACGTTAGCAATCCTCCAGTCGTATGGCACAACCCCCGAGTTTATCGATTGCTTAAAAATTCTCGCTAACGGGCTCGCAATTTCACGCGCCAGTTCCTTTAGTATCCTCGGATGGAGATTGTCCGGGCCCTCCGATTTTATCCCATTAAGCTGTTCAAGTTTGGCCTCTACCTCAGTTGCGGTAATATCCACCTCCATATCCACATTCCCGTTTATCATCCCTCCATCATCGCTAAACTCCTCACTAGTCTTATTAAAAACTGAGGCAAAGTACTTATTTAGATATTGGGCCATGCCTAGGTTATCCTTGACCTCCATTCCATCCTCAGTGTATAGCGGCCCCACTTCTTCTTTCTTTGTTTTCTTCTTATTTATGTGGCTGTAGAACCTTTTACTATTGGTTTTGACTCCCTTTGCAAGGTCCAGTTCAATGCGGCTTTTAGCCTTCCTCACTTTATCCCTACATGTTCTGACCTCACCAAGGTAGCTTCCCATGCTAATCCCGCCTTTCTTCCACTCCCTGTAAGCTTTCTGCTTTTTTCTAATCCCCTCTCTGAGTTGCTTGCTCATCCAGCTTGGCCTACAACTCCTGCCCATGGTTTTTTTCCCCTTTCTTGGGATGCAGGCTTCCGACAATTTCCGCAGCTGCGACTTAAAGTAATTCCAGGCCTCCTCCGCATTTAAATCCACAAGTTCCTCCGTCCAATCCACTTCCCTAACTAATTTCCTTAACTCTTTAAAATTAGCCCTCGAGAAGTCGAAAACCCTAATCCCAGATCTACATTTGTTTTTCCTTCCATCTAGTTTGAACTGAATCAGCTCATGATCACTCGAACCAAGGTTGTCCCCTACCACCATTTCTTCTACGAGGTCCTCACTGCTCACCAAAACCAAATCTAAAATGGCATCCCCTCTCGTAGGTACTTCAACTACTTGATGTAGAAATCCATCCGCTATCACATCCAGAAAAATCTGACCCCTATTATTCTTGCAAGCACTCGTCCTCCAGTCTTTATCCGGGAAGTTGAAGTCTCCCATAATCACACATTTCCCCTTTGTGTTTACTTCATTAAAGACATTAAAGAGGTCTCTATCCATATCCAAATCAGATCCCGGTGGTCTATTGCGCACCCCAAGCACTATCTCAGGGGAAGCTCTAGTTGCTTTTTTACCCAGTGTGATTTTGCCCAGACAGACTCTGTCTTATCCATTCCATCGCTTCTTATTTCATTACAGTTAATCTCATCATTGATGTACAAGGCTACTCCACCACCTTTGCCTTTCTTCCTGTCTTTTCTAAACAGCACATAGCCTTCAATACCTGTACTCCAGTCATGAGTACTATTCCACCAGGTTTCTGTTATCCCTATAATATCCGGTTTCACTTCCTGCACCAGTAGCTCCAGTTCCTCCATCTTGTTACTTCCTCGTACCAAAGGCAAAAGGGGGCTTGAGACCTATCCTAGACTAGCGGCGGCTGAACAAGTTTGTGAGGAAACTCAAGTTCCGCATGGTTTCCCTGTCCTCGATCATTCCCTCCCTGGATCCAGGAGATTGGTATGCCGCCCTCGACTTAAAGGACGCCTATTTCCACATCACCATAATTCCACGGCACCGCCGGTACCTCAGCTTCCTCATGGCCGGCATCCATCTGCAGTTCACGTTGCTCCCATTTGGCCTGTCAGCTGCTCCCAGGGTCTTCACGAAGTGCATGGCGGTCGTGGCGGCCTTCCTGCGCAGGCACGACATCCAGGTATTCCCCTACCTGGACTACTGGCTCATAAAGGGCCGCTCCAAGGAGCAGGTAGAGACCCAGGTGCTGTTCATCAGGCGTACCTTTCTCGATCTGGGCCTCCTCTTGAATGATGCCAAATCCACCCTGTCTCCAACGCAACGCATAGAGTTCATAGGAGCAGTTCTGGACTCCACTCACACTAAAGTGTATCTGCCGGAGTCCAGGTTCCGTGCAATTTCCGAGCTCATCCTTGGTCTGCACCGCGCCCCGGTCACCACGGTGCGAGTTTGCCTCTAGCTGTTGGGCCACATGGTAGCATGCACCTATGTGGTGGTCCATGCCAGACTCCGGCTTCGCCTGCTGCGGTCCTGGCTGGCAATAGTCTGTCACCCGGTCAGGGACCCCCTGGACTCCGTGGTGTCTGTTCCCTGCTTGGTGCTGCACTCACTTCAGTGGTGGCTCAACCCGCGGGAAGTCTGCATGGGTGTTCCCTTTGCTGCTCCGCAGCCCTCCCTCTCCCTGGTGACAAACGCCTCGGATTAAGGTTGGGGAGCGCAACTGGGACGCCTCAGGACGCAGGGCTTGTGGTCGCCGGAGGACCTCGAGTTGCATATTAATGTCAGGGAGCTGAGAGCAGTCCGCCTGGCGTGTTTGACCTGGTCTCACCTGGCCGGCAGGTGTGTTTCAGTCCTTTCGGACAACACGGCGACAGACTTTTATATCAACAAACAGAGAGGTGCACGCTCCTCTCCCCTCTGCAGGGAAGCCCTTGCGCTGTGGGATTTCTGCGTCCACAGTGCCACTCACCTGATGGCATTCTATCTTCTGGGGGAGCAGAACAGCTTGGCGGACACCGTCAGCCGCTCGTTCCAGGGTCACGAGTGGTCCCTCCGATGGGACGTGGTGCGCTCAATTTTCCAGCTCTGGGGCTTTCCCCGGTTAGACCTGTTTACCTCAAGGGAAAACAGGAAGTGCCTACGATTTTGCTCCCCTCTGGGCCGCAGTCGTAGGTTTCTATCGGACGCTTTCCTTCAGCCATGGGAAGACGGCCTGCTCTATGCCTTTCCTTCGATCCCCCTGATACACAGTGTGCTTTTAAATATTCGCAGGGATCACGCCAGGGTAATCCTGATAGCTCCGGTGTGGCCGTGCCAGCATTGGTACACGTTACTCCTGCACATGTCCATTCAGGCGCCCCTGACGCTGCCCCTACTCCCGGACCTGATCACGCAGGACGGGGGCGCCCTCTGCCATCCGAACCTCAAGTCCCTTCACCTCACAGTCTGGATGCTCCATGGCTGAACCTGATGGAGTTGCAGTGTTTCCAGCAGGTCAGGGAGGTGCTGCTGGGTAGCAGGAAACGGTCAACTAGGGCCACCTACTTGGCTAAATGGAAGCGCTTCTCCATCTGGTTGGGTCAGCGGGGTCACGACCCGCTGGGGGTTCCAATTCTTGTTGTCCTTGACTATTTGCTTCACCTAATACAACTAGGTCTTTCCCTTTCCTCCATTCGCATACATTTGGCGGCCATATCCGCTTTTCGTTCGGAAGAGGGGGGTACCTCAGTGTTTGCGAACCCACTGGTCGGGCGTTTCCTCAAGGGTATGGACAGGCTCTTCCCGCATGTGCATCAGCCGACCCCTGTTTGGGACCTGAACCTGGTCCTCTCTGTCCTCTCGGGGCCTCCCTTTGAGCCTCTGGCCTCGTGCTCCCTGCTGTACCTGTCATACAAGACTGACTTCCTGGTGGCCATCACCTCAGCCTGACGAGTGTCGGAGCTTCGAGCATTAACATCTGAGCCCCCGTACACAGTCTTCTACAAGGACAAGGTCCAACTTAGACCTCATCCGGCTTTCCTACCCAAGGTCGTTTCACAGTTCCATGTGGGCCAAGATATCTTTCTCCTGGTGTTTTACCCGAAACCACACGCCTCCAGCGAAGAGTGGAGGCTACACTCCCTGGATGTCCGCAGGGCCTTGGCTTTTTACATAGAGCATACCAAGCCGTTCAGACGCTCGACCCAGCTCTTCGTCGCAGTGGCAGAGAGGATGAAGGGGCTACCGGTCTCCTCTCAGCAAATCTCTTTGTGGATCACGACCTGCATCCGGGAATGCTACCGTATAGCGAAGACCCCTGTTCCTTCAGTCACGGCCCACTCCACTAGGGCGCAGGCCTCCTTGGTGGCATTCCTGGCTCAGATCCCGACTCAGGAGATTTGTAGAGCAGCCACGTGGTCCTCAATCCACACGTTCTCGTCTCACTATGCCATCACGCACCAGCCTAGGGATGATGCAGCCTTCGGTTGTGCAGAACTCCAGTCAGCAGTGGTCTCTGACCCCACCTCCTAAGGTTAGGTTTGTGAGTCACCTACTTTGAATGGACATGAGCAACCACTCGAAGAAGAAAAAACGGTTACCCACGTTTTAGTAGCTGTTGTTCTTCGAGATGTGGTGTTCATGTCCATTCCAATACCCACCCTCATGCCCCTCTGTCTGAGTGCTGGCAAGAAGGAACTGAGGGGGTGGAGGGTCGGCAGGCCCCTTTATAGGACGCCATGCCGGCGCCACTCTAGGGGGCGCCTGAGCCGACCCTATGGACGCTGCTGGGAAAAATCTTCCACTTACTATGCACGCTGCGCTTGCACACCTACTTTGAATGGACATGAACAACACATCTTGAAGAACAACCGTTACTAAAAGGTGGGTAACCGTTTTTTGTTGAAGTTCTTCATATTTATTCACTAAGCCCATGCATCATACTATAAACAAGGGAATGTTGGAATGCATAATAAGTGACTGGCTATAGAAGTCTGAGAATAGGTTTCACCTGTAAAGTGAAAACTCATATTTTGTGAATTTCACAAAAGGGTGACCCTTTCTCCTTCTCCATGCTGTTTTCACTCTAAGTAGTCTACACACTACGAAGTTAGGTCAACATAAGCCATGTTAGGTCGATTTAATAGTGTGTGTGTTTGCACTATTGAGTCCCTTCTGCCGACCTAAGTGATCTGTAAAGTCGACTTCTGTACTCCACCTCTGCGAGAGACGTAGCTCTTGATTTGACATCCACGGGTCAACATGGGATAGTGTAGACATTGCGTTGTGTAGTTCGAATTCATTTGCCTCCAGGATGTGTCCCACAGTGCTCCGCTGTTACTGCTCTGGAGAGCACTTTCAACTCAACTGTACGTCAGCCAGGTGCACAGGAAACAGCTGCTCCCCTGTTAAAGCCCCGGGAACTTTTAAATTTTCATTTCCTGTTTGATCAGTGTGGAGAGTTCGCCTGTCCAGCTTATCATGGAGACTCAAGGCCACAAACATGCTTCAGCATGGCATACGCAGGAGATGGTGGATCTTACTGCTGTGTAGGGAGAAGAGTCTGTGCAGGTAGAGCTCCAATCCAGCAGAAGAAACGCAGGGCATGGGGGAGGAAGACTACACCAGGGACATGCATCAGTGCCGCATGAAAGCAAAGGAACTTTGGCAAGCATACCAGAAGACAAGGGAAGCAAACAGTCGTTCTGTTTCTGACCCACAGACATGCCACTTTTATGAGGAGCTGTATATGATTCTCGCTGGTGACCCCACCACTACCCCAAAATGCTCTATGGATACCTCCCAGAAGCCTCAGGCAACCTCGATTATTGTTAACGAGGAAGAGGAGGAGAATGTGAGGCAGGCAAGTGGAGGATCTATTCTCTCCGACAGCCAGGAACTGTTTTTTAACCCTGGAGCCCATCCTTTCACAGGACCAGTTGGTGGTGGAGCATGATGCTGGGGAAGGCATCCCTGGTGAATACACATTTCCAATCAAACTGTAGGGGTTTCATGCTATTATTTTTAATGTTTAATCTGAACAAAAAAGTAGATGCAGTGGGTATTGGTGGCCACTCCAGCTACGCAGAGGTGCTCTCCAAAAAAGACTGTTTATGTACACGGGGATGGCCCAGGAATCCTCCATGGAGATCTCTAGGAAGCGTTCATGGAGGTACTCTGTAGTCCTTTGCAGAAGGTTTCTGGAAGGGACTGCCTTATTTCATCCACCACGTTAGGACATTTCCTGCGCCACTCCAGTATTAACTCTGCTGGCAACATTGCAGCACACAGCATTGCAGCATAAGGACCGGTTCTGTACCCACACGCTTGCAGCATCTGCTTCCTTGCCGCCTTTCTTACCCTCAGGATAGTGATAGCACATATGGTCACCTAGGATAAATGGGAACTTTTCAATGCTAGCCCTTAAATTGCAAACAGTTCAACAACTAATCTGCTCCTATTTGGTGAAATCTGAGTCATACAACCATGCTTTCCCAAACATGCCTGGTTTTGCTGTGTTTGTGTGCATAATAAAAAATGGATTGAGGAGAAAAGGCTCTTTATTGATTCAACACATGGTGGTTAGTGGGGGTGGAGTTTACAGGGGAGAAAATGCAATGAAGAGGACATTTAATAAGGAACAAACAGATAAGTGTTCCATTACTCTGACTCACTGCTGAAACTGGTTTTCAAAGCCTCAGGGAGATGCAGAGCCCCTCAATGTGCTCTTCTTATTGCTCTGGTATCTGGCTGCTCAAAATTGGCTGCCAGGTTGTCTGGTTCAACCCCCCACCCCACCGGAAACTTTTCTCTCTTTGTTTCACAGATATTATGGAGCGCACAACAGGCAGCAATAACTCATAGACTCATAGACTCTAGGACTGGAAGGGACCTCGAGAGGTCATCGAGTCCAGTCCCCTGCCCTCATGGCAGGACCAAATACTGTCTAGACCATCCCTAATAGACATTTATCTAACCTACTCTTAAATATCTCCAGAGATGGAGATTCCACAACCTCCCTAGGCAATCTATTCCAGTGTTTAGCTACCCTGACAGTTAGGAACTTTTTCCTAATGTCCAACCTAAATCTCCCTTGCTGCAGTTTAAGCCCATTGCTTCTTGTTCTATCATTGGAGGCTAAGGTGAACAAGTTTTCTCCCTCCTCCTGATGACACCCTTTTAGATCTGAAAACTGCTATCATGTCCCCTCTCAGTCTTCTCTTTTCCAAACTAAACAAACCCAATTCCTTCAGTCTTCCTTCATAGGTCATGTTCTCAAGACCTTTAATCATTCTTATTGCTCTTCTCTGGACCCTCTCCAATTTCTCCACATCTTTCTTGAAATGCGGTGCCCAGAACTGGACACAATACTCCAGTTGAGGCCTAACCAGCGCAGAATAAAGCGGAGGAATGACTTCTCGTGTCTTGTTTACAACACACCTGTTAATGCATCCCAGAATCACATTTGCTTTTTTTGCAACAGTATCACACTGTTGACTCATATTAAGCTTGTGGTCTACTATGACCCCTAGATCTCTTTCTGCCATACTCCTTCCTAGACAGTCTCTTCCCATTCTGTATGTGTGAAACTGATTGTTCCTTCCTAAGTGGAGCACTTTGCATTTATCTTTATTGAACTTCATCCTGTTTACCTCAGACCATTTCTCCAATTTGTCCAGATCATTTTGAATTTTGACCCTGTCCTCCAAAGCAGTTGTAATCCCAAAGGGGCTACTTGCTCAGCCTATTATTGAACTGGTCCTTACTGCTCTCCAGGCTGCCTGTGTACAGCTTCATGAGCTATGGGAGCAGGGGATAGGCTGGATCTCCCAGGATCACGACTGGCATTTCAACATCAACAGTGGTTGTTTTGCGGTCTGGGAAGAAAGTCCCTGCTTGCAGCTTTCTGAACAGACTAGAGTTCCTAAAGATGCGTGTGTCATGCACCTTTCCTGACCATCCCATGTTGATATCAGTGAAACAGCCCCTGTGATTCACCAGTGCTTGCAATACCATTGAGAAATATCCCTTTCAGTTTATGTACTCTTTGGCAAGATGGTCTGGTGCCAAGATAGAGACATGCGTTCCATCTATAGTCCCATTGTGGCAAAACCGTCCACTACATCCTACACATTGCCCAGAGTCACTACCCTTCTGAGCAGAAGTCTATTGATGGCCCTGCACACTTGGATCACAACAGGTCCCACGGTAGATTTACCCACTCCGAATTGATTCCCCACTGAATGGTAGCAGTCTAGCTTTGCAAGCTTCCACAGAGCTATCGCCACTTGCTTCTCCACTGTCAGAGCAGCTCTTATTTTAATATCACTGCACTTCAGTTCCTGGAAAGTGGCCTTACGCATTTGAAAGTTCTGCAGCTACTGCTCGTCATCCCATAGCTGCATAATGATGTGGTCCCACCAGTCAGTGCTTGTTTCCCAGGCCCAGAAGTAGTGCTCAACCGTGTCAGGGTGATGCGTGACTGTCACTATCAACTGTAAATTGCTCAACTCTGTCTTCCAGCGGGGCTGTTTGCATGGCATCACATTGTTCCACGCAGTGGCTCCTGTATCGGCTGTGTAAATACTGTAGGATAAGGCACGAGGTGTTTTGTAATGCTCACAAGAACAGTATACAGCTGAGCAGGGTCCATGCTTATTGTGCTATGGATTTCAATGAGGAGAGCATTGTGGGTGTTACTGACCAGGAAAAGTGAGGAAGGAGATGCTTGTGGGAGAAATGGGCAAGTTGAGTGTCAGTGCTGGCCTCACAGGAAGAGAGAGGGTGGTGGAGGTGTAAGTAGAACCCAAGGCGCGTTCGAGAGCAGTTTTTGTTCATAGTTTCTTCTCACTCAAAGGATCCATCATATATCATTGCAGGCTTCACTGACTGCCTGAGGAAGAGAAGAGACAAAGCCAAGAAGGGCTGCCAGAGATGCTTTGGCAAGGAAGTATGATAAATGTTGGTCTTACTGAGCCATAAGCAGGCAGACAGGCCAATACCTGTATAGTGCATATTTAAATAAACCAAACAACCCCCGCCTCCCTGCTTCCCCCCTGCAATTGCAGGCCAGTCTAGAAAGCAGAAACAGCTTGGGGAATTGGGAGAATAGTGTAGTCTATTAAGCTGGCAGTTGTGTTTTCAGCATAATTAGTTGTCCAACAGAGTGCCCAAATTTAGCTTATGCATTTGCATGTGTAATTAAATATGCTGTATTAAAAAGCACTTTGCTTGCAATCCTTTGTTCTCTGTTTGCTGCAGATCAAATTACTGACTGGTAGATTTGATTTTGAAATCGTTAAAAAACATTTTCATTATACCTATTGGGGAAAACAAATTACAGAGGAGAAGATCTTTTAGGTGCCACTAGAACAAAAGGGTTAGTTTAAAAACCTTTCCAGGTAAACAAGTATTTGAGGCATAGTCTGATGGACTGCGTTTAAATAAATCTCCATTAATGCAACGATTAAGGTGACAGTTACAATCAGAAAAGTCAGGTAATGCAAAAATACGAAATCCCAGTGACAACATATATCATTTGTTGCATGTCCTGTAGGTTTTATGGTATGTGTTTCCCATGAGAGTATGATCAGGGGCCTCTTTTCATTCCTTCTTGTGGGGCATAGTGCCCCTTTGGCACTGTGTTCACAGAATCCTCTTTAAAGTTGTCTTCACTTTGGGGATTCCACCAGTGTGAATGTGCAGACATGGCTCTGGTTACTGGTAAACAAAATCTCTCTCTCTCTCTCTCTGTCTGTGTGTCTCTGAATCTGCTCATTTAGCAAGAAAGACAATAGTGCATTATAGTAGAACTTCATGAAAGGTGTGATTGATAGGCGCTGACTCTGTGGGTGCTTCTGGCCTGGAACACCTACCGAGGAAAAAATGGTGGATGCTCAGCATCCACTGGCATCCCTCCATCAGCTCCCCCCCACACACCTCCCTCAGCGCCTCCTACGCACTGGCAGGCCCCGCCGATCAGCACCTTCTACTCCCTCCCCATGCCTCTTGCCCACCGCAATCAGCTGTTCTGTGGCATGCAGAAGGCTGGGAGGGAAGAGAGAGGAGTGAGGATGCAGCGCGCTCAGGGGACGGGGTGGAGTGGGGGTGGGAAGAGGTGGAGCTAGGGTGAAGTGGGGATGGGAAGAGGCGCTGGGTGACTGGGACCTTGGAGGAAGGGGTGGAATGGGGTGCAGGGCCTGGGGCAGAGCTGGGGATCATGTACTCCCTGGCACTTTGGAAAGTCAGATCACACTACAGGCACCATATCCCATTGCAGTCGGTAGAGGTACTCCCATTGACTTCAGTGGCAGTTGAATCAAGTATGTATTCACCCTTTGGTATGCCGAATGCCTCCCAGCTTCCATGCTTTAAATTGTTTCTCTCTCTCCTTTGCCGCAAATGCTGTTTAGCAAAAATAGTTGTGTAGTATGCTCTCATTTTACTTAAATTTTATTATTTTTACAGACTAAATTACAGAACATTGTCAAATGAACAAAGTAAAGCAACTTTTGTGATACAGCATGCTTGGCTTTTTAAACTGTTCTCTTAGTAATTCACAAGGTTCAATAATTCACTGAAATCACAAGTGTGAATAAGTGAGATTCTGTGCAGTTCAATGTATTCATAAATGATCTGGAAAAGGGGATAAACAAGGAGATGGCAAAGTTTGCAGATGACACAGAATTACTCCAGGTAGTTAAGTTCAAAGCTCACTGCAAGGAGTTACAAAGGGATCTCACAATACTGGGCAACAAAAATTCAGATGAAATTCAGTGTTAAGTGCAAAGTAATGCACAGTGAAAAACATAATCCCAGCCATACATATAAAATCATGGGGTCTAAATTAGCTGTTACCATGCAAGTAAGAGATCTTAGAGTCATTGTGAATGGTTCTCTGAAAACATCCACTCAATGTGCAGCAGCAGCCCAAAAAGGGAACAAAACGTTAGCAACCATTAGGAGATGGATAGAATAAAACAGAAAATAGCATAATGCCACTATATAAATTTGTGATACGTCCACACCTTGAATACTGTATGCAATTCTCGTTGACCCATCTCAGAAAAGATATATTACAATTGGAAAAAGTACAGAAAAGGGCAACAAAATGGTTAGGGGTATGGAACAGCTTCTGTATGAGAAGAGATTACGAAGACTAGGACTGTTCAGCTTGGAAAAGAGATGACGAAGTGGGGAGGATATGATAGAGGTCTATAAAATCATGACTGGTGTGGAGAAAGTGAATAAGGAAGATTTGTTTACCTCTTCATATAACACAAGGGCCAGGGGTCACACAATGAAATTATTCGGCAACAGGTTTAAAACAAACATAAGGAAATACTTTTTCACACAGCACACAGTCAATGTGTGGAATTTATTGGCAGAGAATGTTGTGAAGGCCAAAAGTATAACTGGATTAAAAAAAAATAAGGTAAATTTATGGAGGATAAGTCCATCAATGCTATTAGTCAGAAATGGTCATGGATGCAGCCCCAGGCTCTGGGTGTCTCTAAGGTTATGTCTACACTACCATGGAAAGTTGACCTAAGCTACACATGTCCAGCTATGTGAATAACATAACTGGAGTTGACATTGCTTAGTTCAGCTTACTGCAGTGTCTACACCATGCTGGGTCAACAGGAGACACTCTCTCATTGATTTACCTTACTCCTCTCATTCCCGGTGGAGTACTGAGGTTGACCGGAGAGCGCTCTGCCATCAATTTAATAGGTCTTCACTAGACCTGCTAAATCGACCCCCGTGCATTGATTGCTGGAGTGTCGATCCCGTGGTAGTGTAGACATAGCCTAAGCCTCTGATTGCCGGAAGCTCAGAATGGACAACAGGGCATGGTTCACTCAGTAATTGCCCTGTTCTGTTCATTCCCTCTGAAGCATCTGACTCTGCCAACAGTCAGCAGACAGGATAAAGGGCTAGATGGACCATTGGTTTGATCTAGTATGGCTGTTGTTCTTCTGGTGTATGTGAAGTATGGTTTAGTTGCTGTTTGCCAGGAAATGCTCTACTCTTTAAAGATGCCACTTTCATTGACATCCATGGGATTTGTCGGTGCTCAGCAGTTCTGAAAATCAGGCTAATGACGTTTGCATTACTTGACTTTTTTGGTTTCTAATTATGCCACCTTAATAGCATATTTTACGCCATTGTGTGTATTTTTGTTGAATTTTTAAAATAAGAAAAGGATAAAACATCTGGAACAATTTGAATTGTTCAAGTTCCTCTGATTTTCCTGGTGTATAGCCACAGCTCTTTGAAGTGAGTAAATCCTTGGAATGAACGTGGGCATCTTTCCTATGCTGTGAATGCATACATAGCACATCTCTCCTGAAATATGTACTTTGGGCTGATCCACTGCCCACTGAAATAAATAGAATGACTACCATTGGATTCAGACCCTCTATGTTTTAACAAAAAATTGTATATTTTCAGTACACATTTTCATATCTCCCAACATCTGAAGGAGCTAAAGTGGGAAAGGTGCTGCCCTGTTAGGGTGGAGGTAGTAGTGGTGTTGGGTGCTATCCCTTGTAGAGGGAGGGTTGGCTGCTGACGCTGGTGGGAGGTTGCAGAGTAAGACTGCCTTGTACTCATCCTGCAACAGTTGTTACAGCGGCTCCTGTCCCGGAGGCGCTTGCTAGGCTTGGCTACCTCTCAGAGTGTTGTAACCTGGCTCATGGTTCACTTGTTCACAGTGCTGCTCCTGTTTGGTCTATCTACACCTTCATAGATGGAGATGAAGGGGCAAATAAGCCAAATTTGATTGGCTTTGTGATTTAATGCATGAGATCGCAGTGCCTGAAGTGGGGAGCTGAGCCCAGCTAGCCATGCAGGAGAGGAACCACGTCAGCCGAGATATGGGGTTTCGGGGGTCAAAGAGGACAATCGCAAGAAACCCGGGACTGTTGGGAGATCTGTAGTTTTTAAACTTTAGTAAATCAAATAGATTTAAAAACAAAATCACATCCTTCGCTAAGAGCTAGCTATTTGTCAAATTCAATATTGGTTACAATTTTTTTGTAATGACCAAAGTATTTTGTGTTTTCCACTCTTCCATAATTTAAAAGCAGCTCTTAAACTTTCAAAATAAAATCACTCTCAGATAGGAACTATGCACGGAAGATTTCAGCTCCCAAAGTGAATTTTCAGATAGTTTATCAGCAACTGAAATAACTAGGTTATAAAGAAAAGGTATTTTTCAACCTTAGGTATAATAGGCTATCAGTAACTTTTGTAACAAATTACAAAAATCTAGGGAATAACAGAACTATGAGCAGTGAGTGGCATGCATTTTATGAAGGACAAATCTTGCTAGACAAGCATGGTCACTTCATGGATACAATTACAAAATTAGTGTTTGCAATAGAATTTACATTAGAACTTTAGTAAAATATTTGGTACAATGTCCAGTTGCTTTGGATAGGAGCTCAGCCATTGGTTGATGCACTGCAAACCAGGTGTAATGAGATCCTATGAACTTAGCAGGTGTCTGGTGGGATTCTGCAGTGAAGTTGTAGGTCTGATTTTATTAAACATTTTCATTAATGATCTGGAAGAGATGGTAAATAGTATGCTAATTAAATTTTCAGAGAGAACTAAAGAGGAGTTGTGAATGCTAGTGAGGATAACGAAATAATATATAAGGCCTTAGAGAGGGTAGAAAAGGATCAGGGAATAGCAAAATGAGATTCAGTCTTTCTGCTTCCTCTTTCTATCAGTAGTCTGACTCTTTTCGACCTGTACCTGTTACATTTCTCTCACTTTTATATGTACAAATGTTCCAGTTTAAAATAATGAACAATCCGAGGAGTACATGACTCACCTTTGTAAAAGTTGCTGGTGTTTTGACAACCTCTTCACCGCTGTATGTACTATGCAGAAAGTTCAGTCTCACAGTGTATGTCAACCCTCTTCAGAATAAAGCCTATCCATCTGTTTTCCTACTAACACAGCATTAAGCACAGGAAATAAGCTTCCTCTTCGTGCGTCTGTAACATGTTGCACAACAATCCACTCACATAAAATCATATCCTTTCAACAGCCTCAGCCTATTGGAGATGAAGTCTGACAGGGGGAAGGGCAATTTTAGAGGATTATACCACCAGGGAATGTGCATGCACCTCATTATCTGGATAGTCAATATATAGGTTTAGAATAGCGGTCCCCAAATTGTGGGGTGCATCCCCCTAGGGGGGCAAAGAGGAACATTTGTGGGGGCAAGCTGGGGCCTGGGCCAAGACCCAAGGGGCACGGGGAGGGAGTGCTACACACTCTGATCTACCCCCAGCTCTGTTCCTGGCTCTGACCCTGGTTCCTAGCTCCACTCCTGGCCCTGGCCCTGGCCGGGGAGGGTGTGGGAAATGGGACGCAGATTAATTGAGTGGGGGGGGCGACAACATAAAAAAAATGGGGGCCAATGGTCTAGAACCTTAGATACAGTTAGGGGGCATGCAACATAGCTCAGAGGAGGAGGCTATATCCTTTTCTTATGAAACTAATAAATAATCTGGCATCAGATAACTTTTGCAGGATACTCAAATTTGTCTATCACGTAGTCTTAGGTTGGTTTTTTTAATATCACAGTGCTGCTGTTTTGTTTTGCAGGTAACATGCACATATTGACTTGTGTATTCTTTTGTTGCCTGTATGAAATAAAATGCCTCTATCCCCATTCGCCTGCTCAAAAGAAAACAGAGAGAGGAGATAGGTAGATCTTATCAAACACTTGCTCGTATATCAAGAAGATTATTTCCTAGAACTGTAGAGCCATTTACTGAATCATAGCTGTGCTTTTCACACTATGAATAGATTTTCCAAGTGTCAAGCCAGGATACTTAGTCTGGGGGGAAAACAGAAGGGTGAGGGAGGAGGTAAAAGTGGATAAGGGAATGCTTTGGTGGTTATCAGGGAGATAGTGTGTGTGGGTTGGGGAGAGTGCCACCACCTAGCATCAGCCAAACAAATGCCTTTTACCATATGGATTTGGCTTTACCATCAGTGGAGAGCTGGTTTAAGGATAGGTGTAGGAAGCTCACTGCAGATGTTGGGGTGAGAGAGCACAATTTCATCGCTTTCAGTGGAGGAAGTGATCCATCTTGCACCTGTTTTAATATGACCAGGTTTGGGCCTCAGTATATTTCTGAAGGAATGAATTCCATAAGTTCCTGAGGATGTTCAGCCTCCACAGACTTATGGGCTTGTGAATTTACTTTTTATCGTTAGCAAGAGAACGTTGTTAAATGAAGAAAGCACTACAGTACTTGTATTAGGTGAACTGAAAAATTAGATTTCTTTTTTTTTTTTACTGTGCAAATACTTGTAATCAAAAATAAATATAAAGTGAGCACCGTACACTTTGTATTCTGTGTTGTAATTGAAAGTAATATATTTGAAAATGTAGAAAACATCCAAAAATATTTAAATAAATGCTATTCTGTTATTATTTAACAGTGCAATTAATCACACAATTTTTTTAATCGGTTGACAGCCCTTATTTTTATATATATATAAAATCCATACAGTTATCTGCTCTGTATGTGTACACGTGTGTATGCATGTAGGAAGGGATGATATGCGAAGGCTTTAGCAACAGGAGCTTGAGGGAAAAAATTTATTGGAGTTAATTTTTGTATCCACTGTAAATCCAGGTTCCTTAGTTACCATGACTCATTTCAGGGCTAAGAAGGAGATTAGCAAAACCTCTAAAAATGACTGAAAATAGATTTTTCTTCATTAATGTACTACCTCAGGCTCTTCCATGGCTAGGAATCAATGGGTCCCATTGGGAATCTCCCCTTGCCAGTGGCATAAAGCTCCCATTTTTATCCCTGCAGGGGCACAAGATAACAAACTTGAAAGTTATTTACATTTTGTATGTAGAGAGTTGATCCTGATGCAGGACTGAATTTTGGCTGCCCTGGATCTCAGGCAGGTACGATTGTTGTGAGGAGAGTCCATAGTTAAGGGTGAGAGTGACAGTGTTTCTCTGGTAGGTTGGGTTATTGTTGTTTTGTAAGCTGCTCAGGAATTTAGAAAGTTAGATGTAGTCGCCAGGAGACTGGTTAATGGCCAGAGGGTGGGAGAGATGGTCAAAGGTGCATAATTCATTTATCACTTGGCTGTCTGTTGCATCACATTGATATTACCTCCATATCACATATGTGATATACATGAGTGTGCATATGATTTGCCTGACTTTCTTATACTTTATTGCCTTAAAACTGCTGTAAAATAATTTGTGATTCAGTCCTGTCCTTCTTGTGCATGTATGCAAGGAGAAGGAAGGGCACAGGACAATCTGGTATATGTTGTGTGTGGCGTAAAGTCAAGCAGCATTCTGCATTGATGCACAAGGGCATGCTTATACATATGCCTCTGCAATAAGGCAGGGTGCAAGCTACAGCATGGAGAGGGTATATTGGCGAAGAAGCAGCACAACTGGGTCAGTAGCCAGTCGATGCACAGGTTGCAAAATCAGCAGCCAGCCCTGGTCAGTAGCAAATAAAGTACCTTCTTTCACTATATTGGCTTTTTTGGGTCAGGGCAGGATGTAGCTCTTATTGTTTAAGATGGCAACGTGACCAGTCATAGAATCATGGAAGATTAGAGTTGGAAGAGACCTCAGGAGATCATCGAGTCCAACCCCCTGCTCAAAGCCAGGACCAACCCCAACTAAATAATTCCAGCCAGGGCTTTGTCAAGTTGGGCCTTAAAAACCTCTAAGCATGGAGGTTCCACTACATCTCTAGGCAACCCATTCCAGTGCTTCACCACCCTCCTAGTGAAATAGTTTTTCCTAATATCCAACCTAGACCTCCCCCACTGACACTTGAGACCATTGCTCCTTGTACTGTCATCTGCCACCACTGAGAACAGCCGAGCTCCATCCTCTTTTGAACTTCCTTTCAAGTAGTTGAAGGCAACTATCAAATCCCCCCTCGCTCTTCTCTTCTGCAGACTAAATAAGCCGAGCTCTCCTCATAAATCATGTGTCCCAGCCCCCCTAATCATTTTC
Source organism: Gopherus flavomarginatus (assembly GCF_025201925.1). Lineage (NCBI taxonomy): Eukaryota > Metazoa > Chordata > Testudines > Testudinidae > Gopherus > Gopherus flavomarginatus. The sequence continues at coordinate 35,045,796 of NC_066623.1, read as the reverse complement.
ATTGCCCTCTGCTGGAATCTCTCCAATTTGTCCACATCCTTTCTGTTGTTGGGGGGCCAAAACTAGATGCAATACTCCAGATGTAGCCTCACCAGTGTCAAATAGAGGGAAATAATCACTTCCCTCGATCTGCTGGCAATGCTCCTACTAATTCATCCCAATATGCTGTTAGCCTTCTTGGCAACATAGGCGCGCTGCTGACTCATATCCAGCTTCTCATCCACTGTAATCCCCAGGTTCTTTTCTGCAGAACGGCCACGTAGCCAGTTGGTCCCCGGCCTGTAGCACTGCATGAGATTCTTCTGTCCTAAGTACAGGACTCTGCACTCATCTTTGTTGAACCTCATCAGATTTCTTTTGGCCCAATCCTGCAATTTGTCTAGGTCACTCTGGACCCTATCCTACCATCCAGCGTATTTACCTCTCCCTCCAGTTCAGTGTCATCTGTAAACTTTCTGAGGGTGCAATCCATCCTATCGTCCAGATCATTAATGAAGAGGTTGAACAAAACCTACCCCAGGACCAACCCCTGGGGTATGCCGCTTGATACCGGCTGCCAACTAGACATTGAGCCGTTGATCACTAACTGTTGAGCTTGACAATTTAGCCAGCTTTCTATCTACCTTATAGTCCATTCATCCAATCCATACTTTTTTAACTTGCTGGCAAGAATACTGAGAGAGACCATATCAAAAGCTTTGCTAAAGTCAAACTATATCACGTCCACCACTTTCCCCATATCCACAGATCCAGTTATCTCATCATAGAAGGCAATCAGGTTGGTCAGGCATGACTTGCCCCAGGTGAATCCATGTTGACTGTTCCTGATCACCTTCCTCTCCTCCAAGTGATTCAAAATGGATTCCTTGAGGACCTGCCCCATGATTTTTCCAGGGACTGAGATGAGGCTGACGGGTCTGTAGTTACCTGGATTCTCCTTCTTCTCTTTTTTAAAGATGGGCACTATATTTGCCCTTTTCCAATAGTCCGGGACCTCCCCCGATTTCAAAGATAATGGCCAAAGGCTCTGCAGTCACATCAGCCAACTCTCTCAGCACCCTCGGATGTGTTAGGTCCAGACTCATTGACTTGTACATGTCCAGCTTTTCTAAGTAGTCCTTAACCTGTTCTTTCACCACTGAGGCCTGCTCACCTCCTCCCCATACTGTACTGCCCAGTGCAGCAGTCTGGAAACTGACCTTGGCTATGAAGACTGAGGCAAAAAAAAAAAAGCATTGAGTACTGTACTTCAGCTTTTTCCACATCATCTGTCACTAGGTTGCTTCCCCAATTCAGTAAAGGTCCCACGCTTTCCCTGACCTTCTTGTTGCTAACATACCTATAGAAACCCTTCTTGTTACCCTTCACATCCCTTGCTAGCTGCAACTCCAGTTGTGCTTTGGCCTTCCTGATTACACCCCTGCATGCTCGAGCATTATCTTTATACTCCTCCCTAGTCATCTGTCCAAGTTTCCACTTCTTATAAACTTCCTTTTTGTTTTTAAGCTCACTGAAGATTTCTCTATTAAGCCAAGCTGGTCGCCTACTATATTTGCTGCTGTTTCTGCACATCGGAATGGTTTGTTCCTGCACCCTCAATAAGGCTTCTTTGAAATACAGCCAGCTCTCCTGGACTCCTTTCCTTTTCATATTAGCCTCGCAGGGGATCCTCCCCATCAGTTCCCTGAGGGAGTCAAAGTCTGCTTTTCTGAAGTCCAGGGTCCATATTTTGCTTCTCTCCTTTTTTCAGGATCCTGAACTTGACCATCTCATGGTCACTGCAGCCCAAGTTGCCACCCACTTTTACTTCCCCTACCAATTTTTCCCTCTTTGAGAGCAGCAGGTCAAGAGGAGCATGGCCGTTAGCTGGTTCCTCCAGCACTTTCACCAGGAAGTTTTCCCCAACACTCTCCAAAAACCTCCTGGATTGTCTGTGCACTGCTGTATTGCTCTCCCAGCAGATGTCAGGGTGATTGGAGTCCCCCATGAGAACCAGGGCCTGTGATCTGGAAACTTCTGTTAGTTGTCCGAAGAAAGACTCGTCTACCTCATTCTCCTGGTCTGGTGGTCTATAGAAGATGACCACCATGACATCACCCTTGTTGCTCTTACCTCTAAACTTAACCCAAAGCCTCTCAACAGGATTTTCTCCAGTTTCATACAGGAGCTCTGAGCAGTCATACTGCTCTCTTACATACAGTGCAACTCTTCCACCTTTTCTCCCCCACCTGTGCTTCCTGAACAGTTTATACCCATCCATGACAGTGCTCTAGTCATGTGAGTTACCCCACCAAGTCTCTGTTATTCTAATCACATCATAGTTCCTTGACTGTGCCAGGACTTCCAGTTCTTCCTGCTTGTTTCCCAGGCTTCTTGGGTTCGTGTACCGGCATCTAAGATAACTAACTGATTGCCCTGCTTTCTCAGTATGAATCAGAAGTCCTCTCTCTTGTTGCACCCTCCTCCCTTTGTGTTTCCTCCTGGTATCCCACTTACCTCAGGACTTAGGTCTCCATCCCCCAGTGAACTTAATTTAAAGCCCTCCTCACTAGGTTAGCAAGCCTGCCTGCAAAGATGCTCTCCCCTCTCTTCATTAGGTGGATCCCATCTCTTCCTAGCAATCCTCCTTCCTGGAACAACATCCCATGGTCTAAGAATTCAAAACCCTCTCTCTGACACCACCTGCGTAACCAGGCATTTACTTCCATAATTCGATGGTCCCTACCTGGGCCTTTTCCTTCAACAGGGAGTCATTTGATCCCTGTGAAGAAAAAATGTTACAAGTGTTAATTAAACTTCTGCACGAGTCGTATGCAGTGCAAGGTCCCATTGCTGTAGCAGCTCTGTGTTTGATGCTTATGACTTTCACTTTGGTTGTCAATGTAATGGTAACCTATTCTGTTTTCCAGTTGTTTATTTATAGTTTTGTTTTCAACCCCTGAAAAACTTGATATAGGTACAAAGCTTCAGAAATGTACACATAACAGAATAATAGATAACTGTGATTTGGTTACAAGGCAATAATTTAAGTTGACAGGTTTAGCTGATAACATAAAACACAAGAGAGAAATAGGATCAGTTTATAAATGCCAGCGGAACCCCTGAGAGTGAATTGCTGCCTTGAAGCTGACTCTGGGGCTGTTATTTTGTCTAATATATTATAAGGCGAAATAAACGGATGTCTGAAAAAATCTGGCTGACCAAGATTAAAAGAATAGGGCTATAAATTAAATTCTTCTTTTGTGTCACTTTAAGCAACTTTCAAGACAGGCAAAATGTGACTAAATAAAAAGAAGTTAATTCTCAAGAAAGACCTGAGAAGCACCACATAGTTTTAGTATGCCAATGCTTTTACACTCAGATAGCTTTAACATATCCGTGTCAGAAAAGATTTTGGAGAACCATTAGGTGGGCTCTTGATTGAGAAAGCAGTTTATTATAAAGTAGACATATTCTTTTTTTATATATAGTCTGGCCTCCAATTGGTGGAAGAGCAGAAGAGAGTTGTTCTCTAAGCCCAGTTTGAATGCTGGAATGCACCGGGTCAGCAATAGTGCAGTAAGCTACTGTCTCCATTGTAAATAAAGCGATTAAATATACAGTGGGTATAAAATCATAGTAACAGAATATTATCATTGGATCAATGTCTCTTGCTTTGAAAATATCTTCGCTTTGCCTTGACATTTATTTCCCATAAATACCTTAGCTTTTAAGTAGCATCAGGAGTCCTTTGTGTGATGATATTTCTGTATGATGGATTTTATCTATTATTTACTACTAAGAGGGTGGGCACTGGTTGGCTCAGGGGATTGGTAGTGGGATGGAGAACCTTGCACCTTGCGGTCGCTGGTTCAAATCTGATCCCAGAAATACATTACCATCAGCCAGATCTTTGTTGGCCTATGTAAAATGAATTGAGTTCTTAATCTGGTTTGTATTGGACAGATGACCACCACAGAGGAAATAACACCACTGTGTGACCTCCTTGTTGATAGTCTCAGCAGGGAGGCCAGGGGCTAAATAGGCATGGTGGCTGAACTACCCTCTGATGCTAGAAGTAGTCCCTTCATGTCAGGGTCAAGGTGCATTGACAGGTAGTTGGGGGAGCTTAGTTTACTGCTCCCCGTGCTGTCTCTGTTCTTTGGCTAAAGAGAAATCCGATGCTTTTCACCAGCTCTAAACTCATTGTAAAATAATAACACTAAATATGCCCCAAAGCAAAAAGAGAGTCTTTGCCCTGTGCCGAAGATCTGGGACATTTTAGAGTGAATGAATAAGACTGTTGTTGAAACTGAGACTCATCTTTGGCAGTTTACTAAAGTGATTACCCTTATACTACTGCACCATGAGACTTTGCTGCTGTCTCAAATGATGATAGGATAAGCTTCTTGATGGCATGAATATTATTTATATTTTACATACATGCAACCAGATGTTTTCCTGGTGTGTTCTTAGTCAAACTTAATTCCAGAAAGTGTGAAATGTTTGTGTCATTTTTCTGATGGCAAAATCCTTAATTCAGTTGTGCTGCATTTGCAAGCTCACAGAGCCTGGGATTCACATTCAGTTTCTATTTTCAGCAACCAGTAAATAAAAGTAAGAGAAATAGTAACATGTGAGTCATTCAGTCCTACCGTAGGCTGCTTTTCTTCCTTCTCTTTTTCATGTTTCTTTTAAGTAAACCACATCATCCTTGTTCGTGTCCCCTGGCAACACAGTGAACTAATGTGGCCAGATGCATGTGGAACGTGAAAGCTAGAGTATGCCATACTGTTCTAACGGGGACATTTATTTCTGGCTACACTTGACAATTCATGAATTACTTGAGAAAATACTGCATTTGTAACCTCGTTCTCTCCAGGTGCTTTTGACCTAGTGAGGTATTTCTGCTCACTTTGAGACTGGAAGAACCTTGTTTTCTCCTTATGCTTGTTTTAGTCCAAATGGTATTCATACCTAATGAAGGCTAGAAGGCAAATATATTTATTTGTCTGGAAATCCCTCTCTGTGATTTCATTTTACAGTCAGTATGTTGTTTAAGAATCCTCAGTCTGTTGTCTCTTGAATGACAGAGTGGAGATGTGGCTTGTCTTTTTTTTCAAGACTTTACTAAAGCCTTTCTTTTAAAAGCATCTTCTAGCTGCCGCCGACTAGATTGCTGTCACAGGGGAACATAGAGTCCTTGCTATCACTGCATCTTCCTTCAAAGTTCATCTTCTAGAAATGAGGAAGAGATTGGGAGAATATTTGTCATAGATTGTACACTTTGCAACTTCTATCTTTGCTAATGGAAAAGAAGCCCCTCTTCCCCATCTGAGTCATGAGACTGATGATGGAAGATCTATGGTGTCGAGAGCACGCGTCTCTCATATATATATCTGAACTGTGACTGGATCCTTGGGGTGCACCTGGGACTGTGGGACCGCTGTGCCCCCTTAACTCTCTCCAGCCTAAGCTGTCTCTCACAATGCCTCGCTAGTGACCAGCAGCAAACCCCTCCAGGTGCTGTTATCACTCAGCACGTCAGCATGTGGAGCCCTACAGCCAGCAAGATTGCATGAATGCTCCCAGAGCCGCTCATGAATCACACAGGGAAAGGCACCAGCCAAATCCCTCCCAGCACTGTACCTCAGCAATATACCACCTTGCATGATTCAAGATGGGCAGTGCAAATTTATTAATTGGTTCACCACTTCATCAATGGAAAGTGGATATACACCAGCCTTTGCAAACCTGAGGAGGTTTGCTACACACTTCATACAAACTCACTGGTAAAGAGAAACAATAAAAGAAATTTATTGACTACAAAAGATAGATTTTAAGTGATAAGCAAAAAGTCAGAGTTAGTTACCAAAATAAAATAAAATATAAGCACACAGTCTAAACTCTTAACCCTATATTAGACTGGGTAACATCTAGATTAGATTTTCTCACCCCACTGGATATTGCGGTTCATAGTCATATTATAGTTATTCACCCTTGAAACCTGGGTCAGGCCCCTCTGTTGGAGTCCTTGTTGCTTGCAACATAGGTGGGTGCAGGAGAAAGGCCAAACATGGGCCCCATGTGTTCTCTTTTATACTCTCAGTCCCTTGTGCTTGAGGAATACTAGTCCAGGCATGTCTGGGGGGCAATGCTGAGTCTCCAGGCAAGATTGAGCACTTCCCCTAGTGTGGCCTCCTGCAGGTGAATCATTGAATTGTAGCTCCCTTGCTGGACGATGGCTGTTGATGGGTTGTTTGACACCCTGATCAGGTGTTGGTTATTTTCCTTGCTGTTGCCTCTGGGGAGCTAATATCTGGATGATTCCCTGGCTTACAGTATGTTTCAGTGACAGTCATACAACACAATTTTCATAGCTTCATATGCATTAATGATAGATAGAAAAATGACTTTCAGATGATCATAACCTTTCCACTGATACCTCACACGACCTGCTTTATATGCAATATCACAATTATATTGTGACAGACCCAGACCAGTGGGCTACAGGAGTCTGGTAGAGGGCAAATATACTGGTCACTGGATGAGTAGTTTTCTGTTCCCTGAGTGACCAGAGCAGGGGCTGCACTAGAGCAATCAGGAGCCTGCTAGAACCAATTAAGGCAGACAGGCTGATTAGATCACCTGCAGCCAATCAAGGCAGGCTAATCAGGGCACCTGGGTTTAAAAAGGAGCTCCCTCAAGTCAGGTGAGGAGGAGCCAGAGGAGAGGAAGTGCGTGTGAGGAGCTGGGAACAAGAGGCACCAGGAGTTGAGAGTGAGTGTGTGTGCTGCTGGAGGACTAAGGAGTACAAGTGTTATCAGACACCAGGAAGAAGGTCCTGTGGTGAGAATAAATAAGGTGTTTGGAGGAGGCCATGGGGAAGTAGCCCAGCGAGTTGTAGCTGTCATGCAGCTGTTACCGGAGGCACTGTAGACAGCTACAGTCCACAGGGCCCAGGGCTGAAACCCGGAGTAGAGGGCCGGCCTGGGTTCCCCCCAAACCTCCCAACTCCTGATCAGACACAGGAGGAGTTGATCCAGACTGTGGGGAAGATCACTGAGGTGAACAAACCTGCCAATAAGCGCAGGACCCAACAAGGTAGAGGAGGAACTTTGTCACAATATACAGATGAGGAATGTGGCGTTTCCAAGATGCTCCTCCAAGGTATAGGGTGCCACATGAACATTTTATAGTTGATGGTTTTTTGTCTGTTTTTCTTAACGCTAGAGTGAAAGGACATGTTTGTCTCTTTGTTTTGAAACATGCAGCATTTCCTACTAAAGGGAAATTTAGGAAAAGTCAACTTATTTTTATCATAAATATACCTTATTAGAACAGGAAATCCTTTAGTCTGGACTTTCCCCCACCTTCGTACATTTAAAAACAACTATAAACTTTGGATGTTCCCTGTTTAAGGATATGAGACACACTCCAGACTGATGATGGAGAACCAGTTCAGGCACTGGTAGCTTTGACCAGTTAGATACCTCTGTGGTCTTATGTGGGTGGAGTCCGCACACTAGTTCTTCAGACTAGAGGCTTTCATATTATGAGAAGACATATTTATAATAAAATGAATTATCTACGTCTCCAGTGCCCTTCAATAGGAAATGTTATGTGTCTCAAATTCAAAAAGACAAACATACCGTTTCACTCCATATGTCTTTTAAATTAAGGAAAACAGACAAAGGAAGACTGAATACAAACATATTGTGGGGGAGAAAAAGCGGAATGTGTGTGAGAGAGAGAGATTTAGTAAGATGCTCACCCTCATCTATCAGGCAAACTTCTCCTATTAAAAGGGGAAGTACACAGAAAATGGAATCATACCTCAGAGGAAATATTGCCATTTCCATTTCATCCATGGAATACAGGTCCATGCTGAAATGTTCTCAGTTAGCTGTAACTTCAGTCTTGTGACTAGGCCAAAGCATTTTTAGAGGAATGTGGATGACTGACTATGAATTTCCTATCTTCTTGTTGGCATTTAATGTTGATCAAATATTCCTTAAATCTGGCATCTAAGTACGCTACAGAACAGCAAAGTAACATAATATCCAGAATATATCTGTTGAAGTTGAAAGGATCCTCTGCTGCATGCATTGAGCTTGTCTAGTCACCTGTGGCTGTTACTGATGTTTAAATTGAGACATGTAAGTACAGATGATACTATGATAAAATTACTACTGTGCCAGTAACAGAATCAGTGTCCCTATCTCACTGAGAACTCTGCATAACCAAGTGTCACTATTTAATTGAGGAGTCAGCAATCTGGATCTAAGTTTGTGAGGTGGTCAGGGAATGGAGTGTCAGCCATGTTAACAGTTGTGTGTCATTGGATTTTCTGGAGGTTAAATGGCACTTGTGTCAAGGTTCCATAAGAACGGCCATACTGGGTCAAACCAACGGTCCATGTTGCCCAGAATCCTGTCTTCTGACAGTGACCGGTGCCAGATGCGTCAGAGGTAATGAACAGAATAGGGCAATGTGATCAATCCTTGTTATTCAGTCCTAGGTTCTGGCAGTCAGAGGCTTGGGGACACCCAAGGCATGGGGTTGCATCCCTGAGCATCCTGGCTAATAGCCATTGACAGACTTATCCTCCATGAACTTGTCTAATTCTTTTTTGAACCAAGTTATGCTTTTGGCCTTCACAACATCCCCTGGCAAGGAGTTTCATGGTTTGACTGTGTGTTAAGTGAAGAAATACTTCCTTTTGTTTGTTTTAAACCTGCTGCCTATTAATTTTGGGGGGCTGGGGAAGTGCTTAGGCTACAATAAATATCCTGTTCTTTGTCACACTGCAAACCTTGACTTTTCTGCTTGACTCACTGTCTTTGCTGTGCGACATTGGAATAGAAGTGTCTGACTTAAATATGCCCAGCATGGTAAATCCTGAGAAGAATAAATGTTGCCTAAAATACTCTAACCTTTGTTTGTAGGTCAGGCTGTTCCTGCAGGGTTACATGTGCGATTAAATCTTCAAACAGGGGAAAGAGAAGCCAGGCTTCCAGATAACAAAAATGAAAAAAGTGACATGAAACACCAGAAGAAAAGAAAAAGGTACTGTAGTATAAAGTACTTGCTGTTCTGCTGTACAGAGGTAGATTTCATTTTATTTCATTTCTTTTATTAGGAGCCAGATTTTTAGAAGTCCTGAATATCCACAGGTCCCAGAGTCTTTAATTGGCATTTGGGGTGCTCAGTACTTCTGTAAACTGGGCCTTAGTTGCCCTACTTCCTTTTTGCATGGGTGCTAAAACTGTCCTCACTGTGCTTTTGGAGAGACTTTCATACTTTGTAAAGCCATGATTCTGAAACTAAACTTGCAGTATGATTACTTGTGAATGTCACTTGTTCTTTTGAAACTTTCTATAGCAATGGGGTGCAAATTATTTTCTAGAAATTAATGCAGCAGGATAGCTTATGGAGGCTTTTTTCACAGTGGTTTGAGTCAGATACAACAAGGTCTTTACTTGCTGTTGTGCATTGTCTCTAAGCATTCATTTAAGTGTCAGTTTGTGCTGACACACACTCAAGATGTCACCAGCCTTCATTACATCTATTTTTTAAAAATGGCCTAAAAAATACAACTCTCAACCATTTCCCTCCTTGTGTTCTCTTTACAAAGACAAGTTTTGTAACCATAGGGGCTTTTATTTCTCAAAATACGTGGGAACTACCATTCTGTGCCCCCTTTCCCCTCACCTCTACTTATGATCCAGTACATGCAGAAGCTCATTGAGAAGTCCCAAGCCTGGGTTTTCTTTTCGCCAGTGCAACAATTCTCACTGCCAAAAATAATCCCCTTTACCAGTAGGATCAGGTTAGGACAACGCAAAAAGAACAGCAGAGTTAGTTTCTTAGACTGTAGGAACTACAAGTTACCCAGTCCTTGGTTTGATATCATAATCCTCAAAATGTCAGTTTTGGAACTGAATGCATCCATCACAAGACTTACAAGTAAATGATCCTTGTCAATATTCTGGGCACACCTGTGCTCGTTTATTGCTTATGAAATTTTTCCTGTTTTATACATCCCCAGATGATAGATTAGGGAGATATATTGAGCAGTTTTTATAGTATTAGGAATTGAGATCTCGTGTTGCCATGAGGATTTTCAAACCACAGCTTTATGACTGTCAAGATGGTGTCTTAAAGCCACACTTCTAAACTGAGCACTAGATCTAACCTTACTTCGGAGCATTGATTTTTCTGCATGTTCTGTGCTAGATAAATGGGAATTTAGTACTCAACTTTTTCTCCCAACAAATGTTGATTGTTGTATTTTTTTAAGGATATAATGTGTTTTTGTTTTTGTTTTTCTGCAAGGCTGGATGAGATGCATATCGATTCAAACTCATTTACAGCACAGGAACTCAAAGAGGCTTTGGCTAAAATGAAGGAAAAAGAAAAGACAGAAAGCACAATGGAACAAAAGGTATTTCCTAGTCCTAAAGCACCCCATGAAAGGCTGGTGTAACACTGTATGAAGCGTGCATTAGAAACAACATGGCTACAAGTGCTGGAAAATGTACTGCGGGGAACAATCTTGTAGGGCAATGGTTTTCAACCTGTGGTCCATGGACCTCTGGGGGTCCACAGAGTATGTCTAAGATTTCCAAAGGGGTCTGCATCTCCATTCAAAATTTTGTAGGGACATGCAAAATGGAACAATGTTGAAAACCACCAGTATAAGGGGAACCCAACAGACCATTTCCTGCTTTGCCTATGATTATCAGACAAATATAAATTTTCTGGGTAAAATCCTGATCCCATTGAAATCAGTGGCAAAGTTCCCATTGAAATCAATGGGATGTCAGGTTTTCCTCAGCTATGTAGCTAAAGCTGGGATTTCTATATATATTGAAAGCTTTTGTAAAGATAATTCTAAGCCTTCTTGTTCTAAAAAGCCTTTTATTGCACAGCTGTAGTTAAAATATTTATACATAGAGTGTAACATATTTGTTGATAATTGGTACACCATAAACTGTGGCTGGAAAAGCTGCCACTAGTGGTGATCACAGTGTGGACTCTAGTGCACTTTGAAAGTGGACTCAGGTTACTGGTTCTGTGACAGAACGGCCATCAGGTAGCCTTGTGGTCACTAACTTCCAGAGTGGGATTTGAACCACAAGTGTGGAAGTTTGACTCTCCATATAATCAACCCCTGGAATCCCCAGGCCCCAGATCTAAATTTCTTACTGAGGCTCTTGTCATACCAGTGATGCTAGAAGTGAAATGGCAAATCTCTTCCGTGAACATGAAGTAGGTAATGTCAGTAAGACCTCAGGTGGGATGTTGCTTCCCTGGCTTTTTTGGTTGGGCATCATTATTAGATTTAAATGAGTAATACCAAGAGTAATATGTGAATATTTTTGTGAATACATCTTACCACTGTTTCTTGTGTGGTCCTGTTGTTCATTGTTTTTGTTAATTTAGTTGATCGCTGGTTTGGTTCATGAAAACGTTTGCAAAACCACAAAGTGTAGTAATTTCTAGTATGAGGATTATTTGTCTCGTGTATTATTTGCTATTCATTATTATCCTGTTTAACAGCCTTCACTCAGAATCAGGAAGTAGAAAAAATACCCTCTGACTTTAGGTAACCAATCACATGCCATGAGAGAGAAAAGCAAACAAGAATCTGTGAACTCCCCATAGTTGGTGACTATATTTCAGCCTATTTGGTGAGCACTTCCAAATAAACTGATTAGTAGCAATCAGATTTGGTTCTTGAATGATTTGCAAACAAAAAGTGGGCTAAATTCATTAGGTAGCTTATTGACAGCGAATTATTAACCAGCTGTAATTACGTTTGGATCATTTCGCTCATGAAGGTTCATTCCTGCTCATATTGAAGCCAATCACAAAATCCCTGTAACTTAAATGGGAAAAGGATAAGGCCCCATGACAGAAGTCAGTTCCAAAAAAGTCCTCATATAAAAGAAATACACTTAAAAAGGCCAAAAAACCCTCAATCTTTTCAAAAAGAGACCTGCTCATTTATTTCTCTGCCTGCCAGCATAACATAAACTTTCAACCAAAGTTGTCAGCTCTTGGCTACTTAGTCACATAGAGGCCACAGATCAAAGGAAAACAAACTACATTTGTGTATATAAGGCTGAGCAAATGGAATGCAGCTTTTTTCCCTTAAGCACCAGAGAGGATTCCTCTGGGTCCAAGCTTCACTCTTGTATGTGACTGTTGCATGAGTTGGATAGGAAAACTGAGGCAAGGGAAGTGAGCAAAGACTGCGATGACCCCTCTTTGGGTCCCAAAAACTCTATACTGCCATCACAGTCCCCATATATCACAAAGATGTTTAGCCTATCAGTTGATTAGAAATGTTATTCCGTCAGTCCAGTCAATGTGTTCCAGTTGCTCTAGCAATATTCTTATTATCCTTTGGGCAAGGCATCTCCTTTTTCAGAGAATATTTATCTAGTAGCCAATATTACTGATAGCAGAATTCTTTTATGAATGTCATTTAAATACAAAAATCAGTAATTACCCATTGTGTGAGAATGAGCCATGTGTGACACTCCCCAGAGGTACTCAGAGTTGTGAGGTATCTGACCACCATCTGCCTTTAGTGTGAAGCTGTCTTGCCTGATGCCCCTTGTAGCTCAGCTTCCTGAAACCAACAGCTTCTGGAAACAGACAGGCGCTGACTTCCTGGTCTCCAGAGATCTAACCCTCTCCTATGCAAGGTAGTGACAGACACACACTAATCCCCGAGCCCCTCTGCCAGCATCCCCATCTGTAATATCCAGCCCCTGTCACCGAACACTCTCAGAAATAGCCTGGTAAGCTGTCTCCAAAGAGACAGTGTACACGCAGCTTGACTGGCACAGCTCCGGATCAGGGCATTTATAACAACACAGCACTGGAATCTGCTTATAGTGAAATCAAATATATTTACAACAAAATTAAGATTTGAGAGAGAGCAAGATAACAAGAACAGGTTCTTCCTCGAGTGATAGATGCACCACTGTAGGTGTGGCAGAGCCCTTGAGCCTGGGATCAGAGATCTTCATCAGCAGTGCCTGTTGGACCATACATGTGTACCTCCCTCCTTGCGCTGTGAGCGGGACATGTATGTATAGCACTGTATGGTCCAATTGCTCCCCAGTTCCATCTCTGTGGCCTTTGGTCTGGGATGGAATCCGCAGCAAAGCCCCGCTTCTCCTTGTCCCCCCAGTAGATAGTGCCTTACCTGTCAGTTTTTAGTGTAGTTAGAGGAAAGGAGAAGTAGTAGGAATAATAGAAAAAAAATTTTTTTTGTTTTAACCTTACCTTTACCTCATAGCTTAGGTTTTCATTTCCTGCTTCCTGACCTTCCAGATGGGGAAGCTTTTTCCCTCACCCTTATGCCTGGATCTCCCGGTTTTAAGAGTGTCTGTTGCTAGAATGCCTTCCCTGTAATGGATGGTCACCTGTAGTGTATCATTGTCCAGGAGAGGGACATGTCCTACAAAAGTATTCCCATTGCCATGAATTGACTTCCAGAGCCAGAAAAGACTGGGACATTCGGTTATGACTGTCTCATGGACAGGGGGGAGAGATAGCTCAGTGGTTTGAGCATTGGCCTGCTAAACCCAGGGTTGTGAGTTCAATCCTTGAGGGGGCCATTTAGGGAACTGGAGTTAAAAAAAAAAAAAAATCTGTCTGGGGATTAAACCTGGGCCCAGACTCTCTCCAGCAAATGGGATGCAGCCAGGTCATCCACCAATCCAAATTCCCCACATTCCTCTTAGAGAAAGTAGTCTCTTTCTTGCTCTGACGAGAAGAAACAGGCTTTCTCTTTACACTCTGAGCCACAGCCCATCAGAACACAGTCCGCTGTGAGGTTAGTCGCCTTAACATCCTCTGATGGGACATAGCTCCAGAGCCTGTTTGAGTACCACTAGTATGAAACACTAGTCTAAGGACCCTAACCAGGCAGACCTAAAGCCCTCAGTGGCGTCTCTTGGCTCTGGAGACTGAGACAGACCGATTTCAGGAGCTATGACACTGATAAAGCCACCAGCCCTGCCTCCTCTGTTCCTTCTTACTGCCCGTGACAGTTGGATGAAGCACCATTTCTTGCCATTGACTGACTGGTTTCATTGTTGTTGTACATCATTTCATAGCTAGTTAGTTAATAGTGTTATAGTTAGTCAATAGAGTCCCAGTTGGGACTTTGCTCCAAGCGGGGCATGCGCCACTGCCCCAGCTTCAAGGGCCTAAGAGACACTACCCATCCTCTTCCCACCCAGCTGCCCAACCTGCCCCTCCCACAAGTCAGGGAGGCCAGAAGCAGTCATTTTGAGGATGCGCTTGAGGACGGCACCCCAGCTAATGTACTGGATCCAACCCACCCCTTCACGTTGGCCTGGTCCTATGTCATCTCGGACTGTTGGGTGCTAGATGTGGTTGCTTTGGTCTACACCCTGCAGTTTATAGCCAACCATCCCTCCTACCTGCCTACCCCATCCATCTTCAGGGACCCTTCTCATGAGCAACTCATTGTTCAGGAGGTCAAAAACCTCCTGCGCTTGGGGGCAGTGGAAAAGGTTCCTCGGAACATGGAAGGCAGAGGATTCTACTCCCGCTGCTTCCTACTTCGGAAGGCAAAAAGGGGTCTTAGATCCATCCTAGACCTGTGTCGCCTCAACAAGTCTCTCAAGAAGTTGAAGTTTTGCATGGTCTCCCTGGCCTCCATTATCCCCTCCCTGGATCCGGGAGACTGGTATGCCACCCTCGATTTAAAGGACGCATACTTCCATATTTCCATCTTCCTGGGGCACCAATGCTTCCTCTGCTTCATATTGGGCTAGTGCCATCCAGTTCACAGGGATGCCCTTTGGTTTCTCGTCAGCCCCGAGGGTATTCGCAAAGTGTATAGCACCAGTGGCCGCTTACCTGAGCTGTCGGGGAGTCCAAATATATCTGTAACTCAACAACTAGTTGATTATGGGGCCGGTCTCCAGAGCAGGTGCGGAGACATTTTGACCTGGTATGTTCCACCTGTCGCGACCTGGGGTTGATAATAAATGAGAAAAATTCAACCTTGACGCCAGTACAATGCATAGACTTCATCAGGGCAGTTCTTAACTCCACTCGGCCCAAGGCCTTCCTCCCAGAGACTTGGTTCCAGGCCATGGCGGGCTGCAGACCCACCCGCTCACCACTGCCCACATGTGTCTGAGGCTGCTGGGCCACATGGCAGCATGTACTTATGTGGTCAGGCACGCCTAGCTCCGCCTCAGACCCCTTCAGGCGTGACTGGCATTGGTCTTTGTCCCCAACTGGCACATCATGGACCGAGTAGTCAGGATTCCAGACAGCGTCCTGTCATCCCTCCTCTGGTGGCAGTATCCCAAGTCAATGTTGGAAGAAGTTCCCTTTGCGGCCCTGGCCTTGTCAGTGACCCTTGTCTCTGACGCCTCAGACCTGGGTTAGGGAGCCCATCTGGGCACCCTCAATACTCAAGGTCACTGATCCAGTCGCAATCGTTCCCTGCATATCACTGTCAGGGAGCTCAAGGCTGTTTCACTAACCTGCCTAGCCTTTCTACCTCATATACAAGGCAAAGTAGTCCAGGGCCTGATGGACAACGTGATTGCGGTCTTCTATGTCAAGAGGCAGGGCGAAGCCAGGTCATCTGTCCTCTGCCAGGAAGCCCTCTGGCTCTGGGACTTCTGTCTGCAGCACAACATCCATCTTGTAGCTGCTCACCTTCCAGGAACCGAGAAGGCTTTGGCAGATGGCTTCAGCAGGACGTTCTCATCTTGCCATGAGTGGTCCCTTCATCCAGAGGTGCTCAGTTCCATCTTCTGCAGGTGGGGAACTCCCCGGGTAGACCTGTTCACGTCCTGGCAGAACAGGAAATGCCACGTCTTCTGCTTGATTGGGGGCATGGACAGAGGATCCCTGTCGGAAGCCTTTTTTGCTCCCTTGGTCGGTGGCTCTAATGTACGCCTTCCCTCTGGTGCCGTAACTACCCAGGTTCCTCTTGAAAATCAAACAAGACAGGGTGAGCATCATCCTCGCAGTTCTGGCGTGGCCACACCAACACTGATTCAGCATTCTGGTGGATCTCTCAGTGGCAATCCCGTTCCAGCTACCGCTCTGGTCAGATCTGTTGTGCAGAGGACTGCCGTGGTTCTGACAGTGTTACATCTGACTGCTTGGCTGCTGCGTGGCTAAACGTGCAAAATCAATAGTGCTTGGCTGAGGTTCAGTGCATTCTGCTGGGAAGTAGGAAACTTTCCACCAGTGCAACCTACATGGCCAAGTGGAAACAGTTCACCTGCTGGATTGCGGACAAAGGTGTTCATCCTGAGTGGGATTTGCTGCAGCTTATTCTGGACTACGCTCCTGCACCTCAAGCTCCATGACTTGTCCCTCTCATTGATCAAGGTCCATCTAGCAGCCATCTCAGCCTTCCACCCGCCGTTTGAGGGCAGGTCAATTTTTGCTCAGGATATCATGGCCAGATTCCTTAAGGGCTTGGAAGGCCTCTATCCGCATGTCAGGGATCTGGACCCTCTGTAGGACTTGAATCTGGTGCTGTTGCAGCTGTGGGTCCTCCCTTCAAGCCGCTGGCTTCCTGCTCCCTCCTTCTGCCGGTTGCAGTGACATCAGCCTGCTGGGTATCTGAGATTTGGGTGCTCACCTTGGAGATGCCTTACACGGCCTTCTACACGGACACGTTCCAACTAAGACCACATCCAGCATTTTTTCCCAAGACAGTCTCTCAGATTCACTCAGGCCAGGACATTTACTTACCAGTCTTCTTTCTGATGCCACATAGATCAGAGGAGGAGCACAGGCTATGTGCCCTGGACGTCAGAAGGGCTCTGGCCTTCTACACTGACCAGACCAAGCCGTTCTGTAAGTCAATGCAATTATTCGTCACTTTGGCCATCAGAATAAAAGGTTGCCCTGTATCCACTCAACGAATTTCTTCTTGGATCACTGCCTGCATTTGCTTCTGCAACAACTAAGTGAAGGTGCCACCCTGGCGATTGTCACCGCCCACCCTACCAGGGCGCAGGCCTCTTTGGCAGCCTTTCTGACCCATGTGCTTATCCAGGACATCTGTAGAGCGGCCACCTGGTCATCTGTCAACACTGTTATGTCCCACTATGCCCTGACCCAGCAGGCCTGGGACGATGCTGGCTTCGGTAGGGCAGTACTGCAAGCTGCTAAGCTATGAACTCCGAGATCACCTCCATGGATGTTGCTTGTGAGTCATCTAAAATGGAATCGACATGAGCAAGCACTTGAAGTAAAAACGGTTGCCTACCTTTTTGTAAATGTTGTTGTTCCAGATGTGTTCATGTCCATTCCATTTCCTGCCTTTCTAATCCTCTGTCGGAGTTTCCGGCCACAAGGAACTGAGAGGGTGCAGAGCCGGCAGTGCCTGATATACTGCCGCATGGGAGCACCACTCCAGGGCGTGCCACAGCCAGCCTTACGGCTACTGCTAAGGCAGAAATCTCAGACAACTTTGCACGTGGGCAGAGCCGTCCATACCCATACACAACTATGCAGCTGCACAGGGCACCAGGAGATTTGGGGCACATGGAGTACATTGCATGGAGGCCTTAGAGTTCTCTGTCCACAGGCATACCACATGCTTTGCTTACTCATAAGGTGTCTTCCCTGGTTCCTTTCTGTTGGTTCATTGTACAGTTTATGACCCTTGATGGGCCATCAAACAGATTGGCATCAGCACTGCCTAATCTGTCTGGGGTGTCACCCAGAAACATCAGAGTTTGGAAATACAGATATACCATGCATATCTATAACTTTCCTTCCTACAGTCCAGTAAACCTTGAAATGCCCCTTTTGAGGTGCCCTGCCAGTTCCCGGTTGCTTGTTCTCCAGTGTGTTCCCCCTGTTGGGTTCATATCCCTCTTTTCAACCTGTTTTTCCTGTTAACTTCACATGCAACTAGAGGTTCCATTGTGCTGGCTTTACAATGCTTAATTTACATCAGCAGCAGGGATAGGTGAATAGATATGCTTTTGTCTGGCAGAAGCCTTGTTTGTTCACTCTGCCTTGTAACAGACTTTAAAACATAATTTCAGTGTATATATGTACACATTTCCTTATAGAGTGTCAGTACATGCATTTCTTAGTTATATTGATGACCAGTGTGTCATTGGCCTTCATTTGATAACTTACTAGGCACTTGTTGATTAAGTACTATGAAAGCAGCGTGTTGGGTATAGTGAGTTTGTCAGGCCTGATAGGAGTTGCTCACACAGAGTACTGAACCCTTTGCCATTGAGGAGATCCTAGGGTCACACCATGTCCTTCAAAAACTATTTTAATAGCTACGTCAACAACTGGGCTAAAAACAGCTACATCTAATGGATGTAAAATACTCCATTTTACACCATTTACTACTGCAAGGACCAAATCCATCCCTGGGGTAACTCCACTGAAGTACAGTTGACTTAACACCAAGGATGAACTTTGCTCTAAAAGTCCATTGCTCATTTCCCTTTGTGGGGAGGAATGGGGGTAGTGTTCTGAATTTCCATACAGTGTATATAGCAATTTAACCAAAACAAACAGCACAAATTGTACAGCTACCATTAGATTGATAGTGATTTAACTTTTATCCCTAAATTGTTCTCTTTGACAGCTTGAGCTCACGGATTTCTTTTGCATGAACCATAAAGTGTGTGTGTGTTTTAATACTAGGATACGTGAGGTTGGAATGAGCAATGAAATTGAAAATCTTTTGGGCTCAGAGCATCTCACACAATTCTCTTCCATACAAAGACAAGTGATCACATCATTTCCATTCTCTGATATCTCTGTTCATTCTGAAGTGGACCCTGGAATGGTCTTCCTTGTTTTCATAATCTTCCAGGCCACGCTTCAGTGTATCTCACATTAGTCTTTTTTTCTCTGCTTCCTTTCTGGCTTTATCTATATATCAGCAGTTTCAACTCTGTCCCTCCACACAATTTAATGCTACCTGGAACAACTTACCTGAGTCTCTCCACCTTGTTAACTTCTCATCTCCTTTCATATCTCAGCTGAAAGTACCTCTTCTTTCTTATCTTCCACATGAACTTTTATATTCTCACGCTCCGCTGTTACTGAACTCTGCAAAACTTTATAGGGTATTGTTTGTATGAGAGATACTATATAAAATAGAGTTCTATTGCATATCACCAGACTGAGTATTTAACACATTCTTAGCCATTTTTAAAAGTGAGTTTAAGGAGTCAGGGCCTTCATCACAGCAGCCAGCCCAAATTTAGTTTAGGGAATTACCTTGATGTTTCTGTCAGATACAATACCCTCTATTTCCTGTCCTAAACTGTTATGCAAGATTGCTGGATGCTCTTAAATAGCTGCTGCCTTCCTGAGCATATGCTAGGTGCCTGCATTTTAGTGGTTGGTCAAGTGATTCTGGAATTTGTCATTTGGGAGCCTTTGGGATGAAAGACACTGTATAAAAATGTGACAAGATGACGATGATGTTAGTATTGAATGGACTTAAGTATTGTGGCACTTTTAGCCTTATGGCATATCAAGGAGTAATGCTTTTATATTTTGCTTAATCTTGAATGGTGTGTAGGAAGAGGATAAAGAGATGATATAGAATGGTAGGTGCAGACAAAACTATGAGGTAATTTCTTCTCTCTTTATATTAGTATCTAAAGGTATTTAGGCACCTAAAGATGCAGATAGAAACTTAATGGAATTTTCAAAAGCTCAAATTCCCCCCTGATTTCAGTTGGAGTTAGGTATCTATACACTTTTAAAAAATTACACTGAGTGCCTATTTACATCTTTAGGTGCCTAAATACCTTAAAAATCTGTCCCTAAATCTCTAAATCAAGGCCTTCAAACTCACTGAAGGTTAAATTCCACTTTTAAGTTGTCTGTAGGTGGGGCGTACCTTTAGGATGATGTACTCCCCAATCCACTGTTTTATCATCTGTATTTCCTTTGGTTTTATTTCTCTCATTTCCAAGGCTAATCTGGAAGATGTGAGAAAAAGGTTTCGTCCCATAGAAGAGCTGAAGAAGGAGTTTGAAGAACTCAACATGAAGATAGAAACTGATTTGGAAGTTATGGTTAAATTAATCAACAAATTCAACAGCTCTACTTCTGCTCTGGATGAAAAAGTAGCAGCACTATACGACCTTGAGTATTATGTTCATCAGGTGAGGTAACAAAAAAACATTAACAGCTGCTGTGTAAAATCCAGGGAATATGGTATCATAAATGCGGTTTTATTCTTCTTTTCAATATCAGATAATACAAATTAATTATGGCAATCCGAGGACAATAAGTGATTTCATAGGACCACTGCAGGGCTTATTTTATATCTGCATTTCTAATACATTGTTATTCTAAACTGATAAAATATAATCGCTATTTACCTAGAGGCCAAGTTTTCGCAATTTGTGATGTGCTCTCAGCCTTCTGTATGTATCAGTCTTTTTGCATGTGGTGGTTGAAGATGGGTTTTATTTGCCATTTGTGTGTATATTTTTATTGTTGAAGTTGTTAGTCAGTGCCCTGAATGCCTTACAGGATACAGGGATGGATACTTTATAAATATACATAAAAATATTATTCTTCTATTATTACATGAAAGGCATCTGTTGTCCTGTGTGACTAGGGTGGCCAAATGTTCTGGTATTATTGGGACCATCCTGATACGAGGGGCTTTATCTTTTATATACACAACTATACCACTACAGAAAAAAGAAGTGTCCCAATTTTTTTCATACTTGCTATCTGGTCACCCTATGTGTGTAACCCTTCATGATTATCTCTCCTCACACTTCTCCATACAGAAAGCCACTGTATCAAGAAAGATAACCCAGGCATGCGCGCACACATACAGAAAGCCCATCGTTTAGCTCAGAATGACTTAGAAATGGGATATAGAACCTCTCAAATCTGGGGCCACAAGTGACCAGCATTTTTTGGCCACCAAACAGCTGTCTGATGGTAGGTGAAATGAGTTTCAGTTCCCAGTAAACAGATGCCCATGTCCCAAAAATCATTTTCAGCATCTATTTGCTTTCCTGTGTGCAATCTCAGTGCAGAGACCGAGGACAGAATGTAGAGAAAAGTACCCTTTTATATCACATGCAGATGTGGTTCTGTCATGTTTTGTTTGAAGCAGATTGACAGAGGCAAATATAGGGAAGCTTCCACTGCTGTTCTCAGTGCTGAACCTTCTCTGGGGAGTTCAGTCTCCAGAGATGTTAATCTGGCACCTTTCACTAGCATGAAATGCATTTAAAAAACAGTTTTGGGGGGAAGCTAGAAAAAAATGGTCTGATGAGAAGCAAAGTCCATCTGCCAAGCTTCCTGCAAAAGAAAAATCTCTTTAAAGTATTATTTCCAGAGCTTTTCATCTCCTATTCCCATACTGAATCTTTCTCTCAGACATTCACAGAGTGGCAAACCTTGACACACTCTTTCCTTGCAATACTTTTGCTGCCACGTGCACCTGACTTACTCAAAGAATAAACTTGGACTGCCAGTGCCCTAATGGCTGGTTATATACACTCCAGGATCGGGGGGAACCAAGTTCAATCCCTGCGATTCAGAAATGCTAGTGTAGATGGTAAGTGCTCACTGCTTCCTGTTCTGTAGGACCAGAGGGGTGAAGGGAATCATACCCAAACACAAACAGGTGGGACTCTGAACTACTAGAAGAGAGAAAATGGAGGGGAAGCTGGAATACGAATGGAGGATAGCTGCAGTTTTATGGGCAGTCCCTCCATGCCCCACAGGCAGCTGATAAGAAATATTACCTGCCCTTCAGCAGACATAATTCTTTCTCCTCTTTCTTCCTCCAGCTAGTTCAGTGCACCCTGGATGTTATCTCTATTTAATATTAACTTTAGCAACACTTGCTTAGGCCATGGCTACACTGGAGAGTTGCAGTGCTGGTGGTGGATTTACAGGGCTGCAACTTAGTAACTGTCCACACCTGCAAGGCACATCCAGCGCTGCAACTCCCTGGCTGCAGCGCTGGCTGTACACCTGGTCTGCTTGGGGTATAACGATTGCAGCGCTGGTAATGCAGCACTGCTCGTCAAGTGTGGCCACTAAAAGCGCTGTAATTGGCCTCCAGGGTATTAGGAGGTATCCCAGAATGCCTGTTCACAACAAACCGGAAGAGTGGCTGAACTCCGGGCACCCCGGAGCTGCTTATCTAAAAAACAAACACAGCTCCTGTTTGCTCGAGCGAGCGGAGGCAGGCAGGGGAATTGCTTTGGAATGTTCACAGCTGTTTGCTTGAGGAGAGAAACCACACGGCGGAGGGGGAGGGGGGAGTCCATGTTGAGCAGCTGCTTATGTGGTCTGAAGGCTATTTAGGAGTGCATAATTTGCATTTAGTGAATAAGAGAGAGGTGGGGAAGGGGTCGAAACTTTTAAAATGATTGAAGATAGGTGCTGTGTGTCTTCCAGTCCTTAGAACTTGCAAGGCAGGGAGCTGACAACAGTGTCAGCTCCAAAAATCCACTCTCTCTGTCTCCCCCATGCTCCCTATCACACTCCACCCCACCCCCCATTTTTGAAAAGCATGTTGCAGCCACTTGAATGCTGGGACAGCTGCCCACAATGCACCACTCCCAACAGCGCTGCAAATGTGGCCACACTGCAGCGCTGGTAGCTGTCAGTGTGGCCACACTGCAGCGCTTTCCCTACACAGCTGTACGAAGACAGCTGTAACTCCCAGCACTGTACAGCTGTAAGTGTAGCCATACCCTTAGTGTAATTACTGAAGGGCAGACAAATACGCTCCTGGAGCATAACACAGAAAGGAATTAGTCAAGAGTTCTCTGTCCTGTGACTCAGTCTACGTCTTCACTACCCGCCGTATCGGCGGGTAGCAATCGATTGCTCGGGGATCGATATATCGTGTCTCATCTAGATGCGATATATCGATCCCCGAATGCACTTATATCGATTCCGGAACTCCACCAACCCAAACGGAGTTGCAGAGTTGACAGGGGGAGCCGCGGACATCGATCCTGCGCCGTGAGGACGGTGAGTAATTCGATCTTAGATACTTCGACTTCAGCTACGTTATTCACGTAGCTGAAGTTGCATATCTGAGATCGATTTTCCCCCGTAGTGTAGACCAGCCCTCAGTTACACCAGTGCAGCCTGATAGATCTGAGTAGCAATCCTTAACAGGACATTACAGAAGAGTGTAGAAAGCAAGAAGCCAGAGCTACGCAGACCTATTGAGGAAGAAGGTTGGCTCTATTCCATCTTCTTTACAAGGTGATGGCCCAGCAAGTCTTTCAAGCTCCAAGTTAGATCCTACTGCACCACTAATGCTAATACTCCAGCTCTTGTGTGCTACCCTGTACTGGCTCCTCAGGCCTCAGAATGCGAAGTGTACTGTTGATGGGAAGCCCTGGAGTGGAAAATCTTTTGTACTCTGAGGTTTCCTAGCAGAGTATTACTGTCTGCTCTGAGGAGCAAGTCATGGGGAAGTTCCAGATTGCTGGCACATAAGCAGTGATCGGTCCCTCAGGATCTAGCAGAGAAGCCACTGGATGTGCTGAGCTCAACCTTAACAATGTAATCAGGGGAGGAAGCAGTGGTAAGGGGTCAGGTACTGGACTGGGAGACTTACCCAACTTGATCTTTCACAGAGAATCAACTCAGGGTCACAGGTCTTCTCCAGCTCTTACTTTGCCAGAATCAGTTGGCCCCTATGCTAATCAGGATTCAGCTTAGTGTGTTTGGGGCAGCTGTGGAGAGACAGAGAATGCTGTGCTGGTATCTGTAACATGCAAAAAACAAAGCAAGTATAAAGAAAACCAGAGCATAACTCATTTATAAACAGAGCCCAGAGTATTTACACCCCAGTGCACACAGAGCCCAGGCCCCTTTTCATAGTTTGCGGTCTCATTTTTCTCTCTCAGATTATTTACTCTTCTTTCCTTGTCTTTTTCTTCCTTTCCCTTCAGAACTGCAACACGATTTATTTCCTCTCTCTGTCTTATTGACAGTCTACTTTTCTCTCATTTCTAATATCTCCTCTCTCCCCATTTTCTCTCTTTCTCTCCCAATTTAAAGCTGCTCTCTCTGTGACTGCTGTCAATTTACTTGTCTCCCCATACCCCCACCTTGGCCGCATGCTTCCTTGAATGAGTGCTCGTTTGATCTTGGGCTTTCTTCTCTGCTGTTTTCAATGGGCTGGAGCTAAGCATTTGCTATAACAACACTGCATATGTTGCTCAGCAAAGCATTCCCAGCTCCTCAGGGAAGTTCATGCAGTGGCTCTCAAACTTTTTTACTGGTGACCCCTTTCACATACCAAGCCTCTGAGTACGACCCCCCCTCTTATATAAAAAAGTGTTTTTAATTTATATTTAACACCATTATAAATGCTGGATGCAAAGCGGGGTTTGAGGTGGAGGTTGACAGCTCGTGACCCGCCATGTAATAACCTTGTGACCCAATGAGGGGTCCTGACCCCTAGTTTGAGAACCCCTGGGTTAATGCTTATGTGCTCTCAAAAAAAAGAAAAAACAAAGAATGTGAGGAGTTGCAGTTTTCACAACAGATGCCAAGAAACAAAATAAGGTTAAAATATTTTTTAAAAAAGTTTTTATCTCATTTTTACAATTTATACTCCAGTCTTGTGACTGGGAGACCTTTCATGGGAACTGGAGCTAGACTATGGGAACCGCTCCCAGGTGAGAGTAGAATGACAACTGACCTCACTGCAATCAGTATTAAATGCAAAACTCATGTTTTTTGAATTGGCTTTCCCTCACTAAGCTCTTTATATAGACATATCTGCAAAGTGTAAACTAACAAATCTGTTGTTCCTACAGACTGAGAGAGACTTGATATTTCTAGTTTCAAATATTGTTAAATATTACGGTGATTGGGCATAATCAAGGCGATTAGATTAGATTTATATTGCAGTTAAGATAACTCTAAAGGGGGGTTGACTCAGAGAAGGGCAAGGAGATACATAAGGTCAGGCTTATAGAAGAGTTAGAAGAATGTGATCCAAAAGGATTTAGGAAAAAAACTGTTGCTGCAAAAGGTAAATGATCTCACAACTGGACTCCAAGGTACAATTGATTCTTGCTGAGGAGGGTAAATTGCCAAATGAATGTTGGGTACCACCTCATAATGAATTACAGATAATGCATATAAACCTAAGTCCTGATTTAGTAGGATTTAGGCCAGGGGTCGGCATCCTTTCAGAAGTGGTGTGCCAAGTCTTCATTTATTCACTCCAATTTAAGGTTTCGCGTGCCGGTAATACATTTTAACGTTTTTAGAAGGTCTCTTTCTATAAATCTATAATATATAACTAAACTATTGTTGTACTTAAAGTAAATAAGGTTTTTAAAATGTTTAAGAAGGTTCATTTAAAATTAAATTAAAATGCAGAGCCCCCTGGACCGGTGGCCAGGACCCGGGCAGTGTGAGTGCCACTGAAAATCAGCTCACGTGCCGCAGGTTGCCCACCCCTGATTTAGGCAGTGAAGTCAATGAGACGGCTTACATTAAGCACGTGAATCAGTGACTGTATGATTAGGATCCTGCTGAAGTATTTGACCCATAACCAATTTTGTTAAAGGGACAAAAATCTTGATTATTAAATCTGAAACTAATCTGCTAACTCTGTTATACTCTATTTGGAGTATTTTGTTACTTTTAGCACTTCAGTCAGCTTAGGCAGGGAACCCGAAATGGTCAGTTTTACCTTGTCGACCCAACAGTCTCTTTTTTTGTTGTTTTTCAGTGTTTCTGTCTCCATCACCAAATGGGAATGGTGGGAATTCTAACAACAAAATGTTCCATGAATATACAAACAATTTTGAAAATTCCTTGAAGACTACTCTCTCTAGTAGATTTTTGAAAAATCATTCTTTTAAATTTACAAGCACTAAACTTTGCACTAAGTAAGCCTGAACTACTTGAGACTCTCCCTTTAGGTAACAATTGCAAACTACTTGCAGGCACTTTTCTAGTGTTGATTCAGATTTATTTTTCCCTCCTTTTCCTCTGTGATAGCCCAAAATCTGTTTCAAGTCAAAGTGCAGCAGATGAATGTACGAATATTAGAACATAGATTATCAGACCACTGGTTCATCTACTCTGGAATCCTCTCTGAGTGGTCAGCCTAGTATTGGCTGCTTCAGAGGAAGGCACAAGAAACCCTGCAGCAGGCACTTACGGGATAACCTGCGTCCAAGGAAAGTTTCTTGCTAGCCTCCATTAATTCAAGGTTGGCTTCTGCCTTTCAGGTTAACACAGTACCTTGCACTATATTAATGTTGAATGTCAGGAATAGTTTGTCCATCTCTTGCTTTAACCAGAAGCGTAGAATGTGAAGTTAGTGCATTATTGCTGCTGCTGACGGGCTGCTTGACAATTATTTCTAATACTTCAAGCCTGCCAATTACAGCTCACTTTGTGTGTATGTATAACATACAGTTCCCTCTGTTCCCAATAATGGCCTTCTAGAGTGAGAATAAGTGAGAATTTACTTTGTTTTGACAGTGTCAGGTTCCCTGAGTTAACAACACGTGTCAGGGGAAAGTTTTGATAGCTAATCAAATTATTTGAATTCTCAGTGGTGTGTTGTATATTTGATAATAGCCACCTGTCAGCGTATATTGTTTCTGGAAGTGTGGAATGTGATGCTCACAGGGAGCAGTGTATGATTTATGAGCCATGATTTTTTCTTTAATTTTAAGAAGCTTTCAAAACAAAATTCCAGATAGATTTGGAAAAGATAAAATTGACTTAGATGTTATGTTATTCTAATTTACTTTGCTTGAAAACTTGATGGGAACCCAAGTGATGCATGTTAAGTTTTACATTAGTGTGGAATCTATTCATTCATAGGTGGACAATGCAAAAGACTTTCTTTCCTTGGGTGGACTTCAGCTTGTGATTAATGGACTAAACAGCACCGAGCCTGTGCTAAAGGAACATGCTGCCTTTGTCCTGGGAGCTGCACTATCTAGGTGAGCAGTGCGTGTGCGCTCACTGGGAATAGGAGTGGGGGAGGATGAATGGGAAAGAATAGCTTTTTAAAAGATCAGACAGTCAAGATACTTTTCTTCACCTTTCTGAAGAGATGAGTATTTTATCCTATCTGGTACACATGAAAAATTCCAAGGCTAGTGGAAATGTGACACTACAGAGATTTCCCTTCTCTTCTCTTCTCCCTCCCTTTGTCTTTTTTTTCTTCTCTTCTCCAGGGAACAGTTCATTTTTGAATAGTGAGATTGTAACATCAGATACACTTTAGTCTTCTGGGAGAACACAAGTCAAGGTTCTGAATCCAGGGGCCTAATTTTGCCATTGAAATGCACATGTGTAATTCCTAACATGTAAAGGCTAAACTTGCATTGGAATTGATGGCAAGAAACTGAATAAATGATGGGCTGATCGGAAAGGTGTTTATAATTCATTTAAAGATGGCTACCATGGAAAGGAATCCATTTTTCCTCATGTTACACTGTGTTCTAAAGTGCTTCAAATTGTAGGAATGTTGCCAGCTTGGGTTTGAATGTTGGTTTTTGTTTTAAAGGCTTTTATAGTCAGTGTGGTGAGGAAGAGGTAAATGTGAATAACAAACACAGAGAAGTCAAGGAACACAGAGAGAAGGCTGAAAGCCAGAAACCTTTTTTAAAAAGCCTGCTTGTTCTTATGCCTTGAAATACAGTCACACTTTAAAAAATGACAAATAATTCACAATAATGTATTCTATAAAAGCTAGCGTTTCTTTTAGAGGCTTACATACAATGGGGCAGATCCTCAGCTCGTGTGAATTGGCATACTCCATTGACTTCAGTGAAGTTACACGATTTGCACCAGCTCATGATCCGTCTCACAGTTTTCAGACCAAGCTTGAATTTTTAGTCTCAGTGAGATGTGCCAAGTAAGCTAAAAAAAATTCCTAACTCAAAATGAATTAATGTGATAGGCTGGTTTCTTTGTCAGACACTCTTTCAGAACTGAAATGCAATCTCTGCTTTATATTCTGATTATTTAGAGTACCATTTAAAACTACATCTTCAGTGGTTTTATTGGACTTTCTGCTAATGTGTAGAAACTTAATTGTAAGTTTTACATCTGTCATATATCCGGGGTAGCTGTGTTAGTCTTATCCACAAAAACAACAAGGTGTCCGGTGGCACCTTAAAGACTAACAGATTTATTTATTATGCCCAAATAAATCTGTTAGTTTTTAAGGTGCCACCAAACACCTTGTTGTTTTTACATCTGTCATAGATGCAGTGTAGGGAATTTGGAAACATTTAAGGGCAATTGGAAATATCAAGGGGAAAATTTTAAACCACATCTTCCCTGAGAAAGCTAAAGCAACACAGTCATGACACAAGAAATTAATGATTGTTCACTAATGCATGTATATTTTTTCTCACTAAATTACAAATGCCTGTTGTGGGGAAGAAGTATATCTTTCTCAGATATGGTACTAAAGTACTGTTCTTGCAAATATTTAATTTTTTTTTTAAAGAGCTTTCTGACAGATGGTAACCTTCAGTGGTTCAGATGATGTACTGTCTCATTCCTTCGTTCCCATATTTGAGGAAATTTTTGTTCTTTTTACCTGGCTGTGCTTAAACTTTTTTATTAAATAGACATTTACATGCTGACATGTTTAGTTTGTGATATCTGGTTAATTTATTTGTTTGTAAATTATCTAAGTGCTTATTTTATGTTCCTTTTTAAACTTCCCTGGACATTCAGAGTACTTCACTCAACGCTTTTTTTTTTTTGCATTGTTTTTTTTTTCTAAATCAAGATTACTATTACTATTGTTATTATGTATTAAGCCTGTATTGTTGCATGGGTGTGGCAGTTAGGTGAAGATAATCCACCTTCTGTGCAGTCTCCTTCATACAACCAATGAATTTGTTGTATGCACATTAGCAGTAGAATAAGGGTGGTGATTGGGTGAGTTATCTCTGATATCACAGTGGTCTAGGACTTATAATTCATGAAGTCAGAATGGCTGGCCTTAATAATTAGGTGGTAACAGACCCTCATCTCACTGATGATTGAACCTGGTGATACTCTAGATGAAAAGAGCTCTCAACTATGCTTGTAGCTGTAGCACTGATTTTCTTCAAATTTGGTTTGTCCTTGAAAACCATGGGTCAGAGCCCCTTGTGGAAGGGAAGAGCAGAGGCCATGGATGCTATATTACTGTGTAGCTTATTCCATTGTTGTTCTGCTCCCATTTAATGCTCTGTTGTCAGTGCTGAGAGGAGTCCATCTTAGCCAAGGATCTGGATTTCTCCAACCCCATCTCACGGCCCGGAAAAGTATGTTTTTTCCAAATATATTCCGATTTATTCAGAACGATGTCACCACTTCCCCCTGAGGTGCAGCAAAACCACAAACTTCCATACGTTTGACCTAGTGATATTTTGCTGTCAGTGAGTTCTTGAAGATCTCTTGTTCAGCTTACTATTATCTTTTACTGGAGACTGTTATTTTTGTATTGTCAAAACTAAGTATGTGTGTGTGAGAGAGAAAGAGACTGCCCTCTAGTGGCTGGGTTACAGTAGCTTTGTGCTGCAGGCTTGTGTTTTTGAAGTAGAGGGTCCTACTCTTTACTCTTTTCCCCTTACTACACATATTAAAAAAAACAAAACTTGTCCATATATACAAAAACAACAAGTCTAATCCTACTTATGTACTAATCAAATTGTGTGGTTGAGAGAAGAGAGTGTTGCTATGGAGGAATGCAAGAGTTCATCCATTGTTTTTTCTTCTAAGTCATTAGTTTTGAGGTTCTGAAAAACTGGTCTTAGCCACCTAATCTGTGATCACATCAAATGTTATTCAGTGTAGTTAGATCCATTTAAATGGTACTAGTATTGTAACTACTGCAACTTTTCATGGTCTTGCTGTTTTAAAACCTCAACAAAATGTTTTCTGTTCAGGAGTTTGCCGAAGTAAAGTTGATTTTAAACAATTCTCAAGTGCTGTGATTGCAAATAAAAGTTAAATACACTAACAAAAATAATTGTTAGTCTTGTGCCTATCGTACATTTAAGTATCCATAATTCACTAACAGTATATGCCAATACACAACATTATCTGGATTGTCAGTGATTGCATTAGCATAAAAGCATGTTAACATTTATCCGGTGCTGCTAAAATGTAAATATATATAAGTATAAAGTATTAAGATTTAGCATTCTGGAAGCAAGTAAAACTACTGTATGGAAAAAGCTTCTGCATGCTTTTGATTGTACACTGGAGTACTATCAGACTGACAGAGTGTTAGAACCTGAAGGTAATCAGGATTCACACCGCTGGGTCCTAAACATCACAAAAATGTTAATGTTTTATGCAAAGAGGAGCTATATTAAGCTAAGAATATTTCCAATGAGAGAAGTCTTCTGATGTCCTGAGACTATTTACAGCCCGTAAAATTCCTTGTTGTGTAAATCAAGTACAGGGAAGGCCATGGACAAATTGTATCTATGTATTTCACGATATCAGAGATAAAAGTACAAAAATAGTTTTGTGTAGTATCTCAATCTTTAAAAGATTTACATCAGAAAACATTTTTTTCACATTTGGTAATTTTTAAAATTAAATATTTCTAATAAAGGCATTTTCATAAACAGTGTACAAGGGGAAAATAAACTATATTCAATGTACAGTGCATATTTCATCCCAGGGGATCCCTAAGCGCTTTACAAACTTAACCAGCTGATAATCATCCACTGCTGAAATGCAGCCACATCTGGGATGAAGTACAGCAGATGTTTAACAATGCATAGCAGTTTGACACAGTAGTTTAGGAGAGGAGTGATAATACCAAACATATTTATATAATGCTTTTCCCCATAGGTCTCAAAGTAAGTGTCATTGTCTCCATTTTACAGACAAGCAAACTGACACAAAGAAGTGACTGGCCCAAGGCCACACAGCAAGGCATTGAGAGAGCCAGGATTAGAACCCACATCTCCTGACTCCCAGTCATGTTGTCTGGGACACACTGACTCCATATCCAAAATACCTAGAAATAAATCACCCATTTATGTTTGGGAAAGCACAGTGTTCTCGGTGTGTTTGGCCCAGTAGGCCTGCTCCCCACATCCAACATTTTTTGGCCTGTTTCCTCTCTGCCAGCTTTGTGGGAATCTCTGTCCCTCTCCTGAGGTATTCCTCATTCCAGTATTTTTCTGGGATGTGTTCCTCCTTTCTCTCCTCTGTGTGGCTTCGTTCCTTTCTTACACCTTCTCCTGAAGGTAGCTGAAGCTGCACCTAGCACAATAAGAACTAGGAAGTGTATGGGGTATCAGTTAATTAGACTGCTTTCTCCGGTTTCTTCCTGCAGTGAGAAATGGCTGAGGAATCATCAGGAGAAGCAATGAAGACAGCCAGGGGAATAACAGGGGTTTAACAAAGATGGCAATTGTTTTGCTTACTGTTTGTTTTTCTTACAACCCCCCTGTTAAACTAAATGAACATATTTGTACAGTAAATTTCCCACTAACCAAATCAACATCCATTATTCATAAATTACAGAGCAGCCTGACATTGCATCCATCACAGAAAGTTTTAGACCCTTCAGTGCTACTTGGGGGGGAGGGGTTGATAGAAGAGATCTGCGCATTTACTTTCCTAAAAAATACAACACAGAAAAACAAAGTCCTTTTTCTCAAGGTCTAATGAATCTATCTGCTGTGTGTAGGTATTTATTCTGTGCTCAATGCCCATCACCATGAGATCTGAGCACTTTATCTCTGGACCCTAGAGCTTTATGCCTTCCTTCCTCACAAAAGGTGGGTCTGTTACCACTGTCATTCAGTGATGTCAGTTCTCCATACTTGTATGATTTTCCTATTATATCCAGTCTCAGTCTTTGTTGGGGTAAAGAAGTGAATAGTCAGCGCCTGCATCTGAAAAGTTCACGTGTCAAGGGGGAAAAGTTTCTACTAGATTTCAATCATTTGAAATAAAGTCAGATTTTGCACTGAAACCTGTTGGCAGTTTTGTCTGCTAAACAACATTCAGAGTCTGGCATAAAGCAATAAAACTCAATAAAATTAAAATTAAAACCAGTGCATTCTTAACTCATAAGGATATAAGAATTTCTGGACAGGAAAATAAATCCACTTAACCTAACAAGCCCAGTCCCTGTACATTTATTTCAAATCCATCTTCATGTTTGTCCCTGCTTCCTCCAGCTTCACTCTATGTATTGCAACTGCTCGCTATCTCTTTATTCATTTTCAATATTTGCTTCAGTGGTCTTGTTTGACAGTTTATTTCTATGTGTACCACCGTTCAGATGAATTAATTCTAGCTGGATTCCTCATTTGCTCGTACTTTCTTGTTTTTTAGATTGTCTCTCCTGTTTTTGTTTGAACTCCTTACTAGTGTGGAATTATCAGCCTCACTGCACTTCGATTTCAAATTAATGTTATTGTGTCACCTAAAAGTTTTCCGTAATGAAAATAAACTCAGCCTGTTTAGCCTTCCCCATAACAAATAATCTTAAAGGAAAAACTGCAGTGCAGTATAAAACCTGGTTTAATCATTACATATAATTACACAGAAGAGTAAATCCCAGAACATTTTTAAGTGTCTGAAATATAATGAAAAAAGAGTAATTAACAATCATGTAGCAGGCTGCCATTTTTGTAATCTCATGAGACGCAGTAGGACAGAGAGAATTCAGAATATTAGAAATGTCTAGAAATCAAGGTTTTGACATTTTGGCTGTGTTTTAAAGGTAATTTCAGTATTTTATAAATACGTTTCTTAATTTTTATTAATTTAAAACTAGGTGAGCCAACTACTTTTTAATGAAGATGATACTTATACTATCTTTTAACTAAGGATCTCAAAATACTTTGGCATTACCAATGAATGTAACCTGTAGAGAGTGGGGACTGGGGATGCTATTTTGTAGCTGGGAAAATGAGCCCAGATTAAGTGACTTGCCCAAGGCCATTAATTGGTGGGACGGAACCCGGATCTCCTGGCCCTCCACCAGGTGCTTCCACCCTTGGATCATGTTTCCATAACCAAATTTAAAATAGATATAATTTACCTTATAGCATATTTAACTTCGTTGATTTCCAGTGGCTTTTAATAGGACCTGAATTCTCTCAATCCTAATGAATCTGAATTTCCCACTGGGGAAAATAGTGCAATTGGCTGGATATTCCCCTCAACATTCTCTAGCAGAGTAAGCAGAAGCCATCTGAAATGTATGTAGAAGACAGAAGGTTGTTTGGGGGAGTAGAGTCTTTACATCCTGCTCACCAACTCCTTCCAAGCATGCTCTCCTTCAACCAGCAGAATTACCACCAGCAAATCCTGAGAGAGAATATGTTCTGTGCCATTCCCTCTGTGTGGGTGAGGTGTGGCTGATGGGATCATAGCTCCTTAGGAGGCTATGCTCTCATAGAGGAAGAGGTAACATGGAGAACAAAGTCAGAGGAAGAAGACGGCCTCTCTCTAGGCTCAAAACCTCCTTTGTGTCCAGATCTGCAGGGCTTGTAGGTTGTATGCACTGCATTCATGACCCACCAATTCTGGAGGAAGGCACTCTTCTGGGAACTGTGCAGTAGTGTTTCCTACAGCTTTCTCCCCTTCCTGTGGTAAAACCTGTATTATACAGTCCTACCATGTATCACAAAAAAAAATGCAGGATTTAGTGGGAGAGCCATGAGACCCAGCTGCTGAAGTACTGCTGTGGTGTATGGAAAACTCATTATTTATTCCGTCTTTTCTTCAGTAAATGTGTAGTGTGTGCAGTGCTCTAAGGTGTTCTAATTACTGCTGTTTCCCTTTAAAATATGTATTCAGCCTGATTACTTTAAGTTATAATTACCTTCATGAAGAATAAGAGCCTGAATGGTAGTCTAGCAAAGGCGTAAACAGTGTTTAGTATAAAAACAACCTGGATTCCATTGTGTCCTCTCCCTGTGTTTATTCCTTGCTCATATATTGTTTTTCTTTTTTACTACAGCCTCTACACTCAGCTAAGGGCTTCAAAGAGTTTTCTCCATAACACCTACATTATTTTCCTAACCTACCGTGACTCTTTAGTTTCACTTGTTCCTATATTTTTCAAACCACTAGGTACAAAATGTTCCACAAATAATAGGCAATCCAGCTACCCTTTAATAACATTGCATGGAATGCTGGAGGGGGCTATCATGATTATACTAGGTTTAAAAAGTAAACTAAATAGACAAAAAAGATCATAGTGGGGGAAAGAGGTAGAACAATGAAAACACCGAATGCATGACATCTCCTAAATTATGTACCAGTTCTGATTAGCGTTTGTCATGGACAAAGCTGGCCTAGAGAAGATTGCAGTCAGTTACCTCAATGTGTTCAGGATCCAGATGACAGTTCCTTCTGCTTATGTTCCCCTCCCTACCTCCAATTTCTGCTTTTATGGATTTAATAGTTGGGCAAACTATGTGCAGTGAGTTTTGGAAGTTGTATTGATCCAGCTTTTTCAATATAAACTTGAATGCCACAATCAGATTTTGTAAGCTCTGACCTTACAATATGTGGGGTTCCAAGTTCTTAGAGCTGAGGATTTGGCCATGAGTTGCCTGTCCATCCAGCTGCCAGGAGTTAAGGGGTGGCCCTGACAGATAATTGTCTCCTCCCCTCTTGTTGCTCTAGTGTCGGCAACCTTTCAGCAGTGGCGTGCCGAGTCTTCATTTATTCACTCTGATTTAAGGTTTTGCGTGCCAGTAATACATTTGAACGTTTTTAGAAGGTCTCTTTCTATAAGTCTGTAATCAATAACTAAACTATTGTTGTATGTAAAGTAAATAAGATTTTTAAAATGTTAAAGAAGCTTCATTTAAAATTAAATTAAAATGCAGAGCCCTCCGGACTGGTGGCCAGGACCCAGGCAATGTGAGGTGCCACTGAAAATCAGCTTGCGTGCTGCCTTCGGCACCCATGCCATAGGTTGCCTACCTCTGCTCTAGTGCAGTGGGAGATGGGGCTGGCCTATTAGATGCAGAGCTAGCCTGGGATGAGGGTTCCCCAAAAAATCGTCCTAAACAGCTGCTTGCTTTGATTGTGTCTAAGGCTGGTTCCTGCCTATATTGATGAGAAAAAAGGAAGAGAGAAGAAATATCAAGTGCAGTGATCAGGATCCACTTCCAGGCTAGCAGTGCCCAATTAGCTTGCCCTCTATCGATATGACTTGAATTGGGGATTGTGATGATTTGGGGACTCTATCTATATACAGCTTATGAATTTTGTTTCTTTACCTCCATCTTGGGCTGTAATTCCAAGGCGTAGCGGTACAGCAGGGTCATTAAAACATGATGTCCTCTATTCAGGTGGAAACACCTGTGGCTACCATCCAAAAGAACCAGTCTGCCCGGGTGGGTGAGTAACTAAGCAGTGGATCAGCTGGTGGGGGGCTGTGATCACCTGACGAGGTTGATGGTGTGTGAGAGTGGGGGGGGGGGTGTTGTTATACAAAAGGGAGTGGTGGTTATAAAAAAAAAAAAAAAGGGGTATTTTACTGACCATCATGGGGGGAGAGAGCGCAGGAGGAAGGTAGCTGCAGGACAGAGAGAGAGAGACTCTGAGGGGACCCTGGACAGCCTAGTGGACTCTGACCAAATCCCAAAGAATACCCAAGAGCGATGGGGGCACTGAGGCAGGGTTGAGTGTTGTATTGTTTTGTCTAGATCTGTATATTTTTTCGGCTGTCTAAAGTAACAAGTGATTGATTTTGGAACCATTTGCAAAGTCTGTGTGTGTTATGTATCTGGGGAGGTAAACAGTAAAACTGAGTGCCCACAAGAGTGGAGCTCTGGAAAAGAGTGTACTTACGCAGACAGGAGGTCTTGGCAGTGTTCCGCACTGGTCCTGGTCCCACTTCCATGAAGAGGTAACAGTGTGAGTATCTGCCCGAGAAGTATGCCAGAGAGACCAAAAAAATTGATAGAGATAGAACTTATGCAGACGAAGGGAAGGTTAAAAGCATACAGGTTTATTGTGAGATACCCGAGCACAGCAGCCTGGTGAGTACAACAGGGGAAACTTTACCATGTCTCTGATTCTCTCTACTCTTTTGTATGGAGTGTTTTAAAATGCTTTGAGAGGTAATTTAACCCTCCCCTAAAAAGGCTTGAATTGTTACTGTACAAGGATTGTTCCCTAGTTCTTCCTCCAATAATGTCTTTTGAACCATCTTTTTAGCCATTACTACTTTCCCCCATTGAGACCTCCTGGGAGTTTTATATTCTGTGAGTGGGATCTGTTGTGATAGGTCTTGACAGAGAAGAGAGAATTACTTACCTGAAATTGTTGTTCTCACAACCATTCCCCATTTGCCCATCCCTAAGGAGTTCAGAGCCTATGCCATTCTTGGGATACATATTGTGATCACTTTTTATACTATATACTGCTTTCACTAAAAAGAAAGTGATCATCAGAGGCACTAGAAACTGCCTTGCATTTTTTAAAGGGGGCAACTTGCTTTACAGCAAGACCAATGGCTCAGAATTTTGAGCTACCGGAGTCTGTGCTGGCCATATACTAGAAGTACAGGCCCAGGTAAGTGAAGTGCCAAGGTGCACATCTCTAGAGAACATCTACAAGTAACTAATTCTCTCTCACACACATTAGATCACAGTAATCTTATTTCTGGGAAATCTTATCATATCCACTTCCCATAGTGTCTCAGCCCCTTGACACCTGACTACATGAGATCTGAATACATTTAAAAACTAATTTGGTTCACTAGATTCTCCATGCCATATGTCACTCTTCTTTTCTGCTGGATTTAATAAGTTTCCTGGGTACTGCAGCCCGTTTTATGAGCAGCCATCAAAGGATTCTGTCTTCACATCTAAGCCCTCAGCCTTCGATCAGAAGTGTCTAGCTGTCCCTCCAGTGCATTTAATTTTTCAGATTCTCTCTGTTTTAGTATCTAATGAATTTAACATGGAGTGCATTAGTATAATCTTTTGCAGCAGTCCTTTCCAGAGTCGTCTTTACTGAGTGCCCTGAAAATAAAGGGGCAGGGATGGATAAGGGACTCCAGCAGCAGTCAGATGGACCATAGGAATATGTGGCTGGAAAAAAATCCTGCTCACCAATGCTTATATATTTTTTGTACTATTCTTTACAGTTGTTTCTGCCTCTACATATAGTCCTTCTGGTACAGTTCAGTTAGAGGTGAAATTTAACCTGAATTTTGAATGTCCTGACTTCTATCAATCTGAAATGGCCCTTCAATATTATTTAAAGTGTGTGTGTGTGTGGGCGGAGGGGCCCTGGAGACGACTCACAGAACAGCTACAACACAAGCAGTGGCAGCACCGGCTTGCCCCCCTCCATGCTCGTCAGCATGTCTGTGGCCTTGAGCCCTGTTCTGGAATGACTTCCTCGGGGAGTGACTCTCCATGGTCGATCCAGTTCTTGGCCTCCCCTGCTGAGACCAAAAAGTTTGCATTTGAGAGGCAGTTATAGTGGTGGTTTTGTTTCGGTATGGTCACTGGGATTATGGACTCATTTTACCTAGGCCACTAAAGAGCCATCACCTCAACATAGGAATTGCTTCCCTTATCAAATAATGCAAGTAGGCCCATCTAGTCCAGTATCCTGTCTGACTAGGTGCTGCAGAAGAAGGTATAAGAACTCCTGTAATGGTAAATTATACAGTAAAATGCCAATGGGGTAAGTTTCTTCCTAACCCCAAGCAGATAGTGTAATGGAGCATATTTTAAACACCATTTCCAAATTCTAGTCCAGGCCCAGTGTAAACAGGGTGTCTGAACAAGCAGGAACCTGTGTTGTCAGCTTATGTACAAGTCTAAGATTTCTAGCCTCCCTTTGTTGTGTTTCTCACTTTGCTTCAGAAAAAGATTGCATTATTATCAATATGGTTTTAGAGTGTTTGTGAGTGTGAGCTGTAGCAAGCAGAAATTCATTTGTGTGCCTGTTTCATAGTCTTGAGAATTTTAAATTAATATGGTGCTGCTCTGTGTATTTAATATATCTTTATCCAGACTGGAAACTATAATGGCTCTGAAATGTTTCCTTCAAGAACTGCATTTTCTTCTTGAGTGTTTCATACTGAAATTGGTCTTAATTTCAGTTCAACTAGTGTGTAAAAACACAGTAAGCAATTATTAGTCCCCGAAGGAATAAAGACAGATGGAGCCCAAAATGGAATTGGCTTTATGATTAATTGAATCCTTCAAGAGTCAAACCAAGTCAGAGCTTGATCCCATTCAATCAGTGTCATGAGAGAGATTATTCTAACCTGAATCTCCGCAAGGTAAAAGTTGACAAAATAAATTTAAAAAATACAGATGTCATTTAATAGAATTGTCCCAATTTACTGTGTCATCTTCTTCCAGCTTTTAAAATGAAATTGGAAGAAACAAAGTAACATAAAGTGTTGTTTCGTATTATTTAGCACAGAACCTTGAGAGCATTCATGTGAAAGGTGTTACACAAAGCAGTAAATAAGGATAATAGTATAGTGTGCAGATGCAGGTTAATGTGAAGAAAATCAGGAAGCATATCTGTGTCCATTGCACATAAAGGTAGACTTTGTTAATGAGCTGCTTGATTTTAATTTGAAGCTCATAAAATGTATAGATTTGCAGACCTAAAATTAATACAAAGGTCTGCAATTCATGGTGGTTAAGTCTATAAATGGCTATTAGCCAGGATGGGTAAAGAATGATGTTCTTAGCCTCTGTTCGTCAGAGGATGGAGATGGATGGCAGGAGAGAGATCACTTGATCATTGCCTGTTATGTTCACTCCCTCTGGGGCACCTGGCATTGGCCACTGTCGGTAGACAGATACTGGGCTAGATGGACCTTCGGTCTGACCCAGTACAGCCGTTCTTATGTTCTTATGTCTAGAGCAGAGCATAGAGAATAAGTGGTTTTTGAGGGGACATTTGTGAGAACCCAGAACACAAAACAGAGGAGGGGAGAGATGAGTGTGTGGCTAGGGCATGGGACTGGGAGTCAGCAAATCTGGGTTTTGTTCCTGACAGCCACACATTACATGTGATCTTGGAAAAGTCTCTTCATTTCTCTGTGCTTTAATTTGCCATCTGTAAAATGAGGATTAGTATCCTTCCGTACTGCATAGAGGGTAACTACATTCAGAAATGCTAGCTAAGTTCTTTGAGATCCTCCAGTGAAAGATAGTGGTGACATTGAAAGTAGTAGTATTTATTGATTGTGTTATCCTTATCTTGGGCATTTCCTGATTATTATTTTTTTAGTCCGTAATGACATACCTTTAATAATTTCCTATCCTAGGTTTTTCCCTGGTTTATTAAAATGAAGTATATAAGAAAGGAATACAAAGAGACATTATAAAAAGGAATTTCTCTCTTCAGGACTTTAAAGCACTGGTTCCCTATACAAATTGGCAACAACACATGTAAATACCGCAACCAGGAATAGTTTTGTTGGCCACCTCTGGCATGTACTGTTCCATGCAGTTTGACAGGCCCATAGGAGAAAACCTTTCTCTGGAAAACCTCAGGAGTTGCACAGTTAGATAGTGTAACGAATGATTGCACAGTTGCTTTACAAAGGCTAGTTCAGTTCAATAGCTAAAATAGCCTCCATGAGTCTTTGTGAAGGAGGAAGGCAGAGGATCTGATTTAGTTGGTGGTAGTCCTGCCTTGAGCAGGGTGTTGAACTAGATGACCTCCTGAGGTCTCTTCTATGATTCTGGACTGACCAGGCCATACACCATCTCCTCCAGCCCCCTAAATACTACCCTCATTTGATCCTTCCCCTGTATCCTTGTGCAGTTGAGCTACACCAAATTGCTGCCGGGAGGGAGGAGGTTCCACACCTGTGGAGGAGGGAGCTTGACTTGCCAAATGCTGTTCCAGTTAGGGTTCATAGAAGCTTTAACATTAATTTTAAAGGAGAAAAGATTTGGCTCAGAAGGTTGAATCCACTCTCCAATGCAAGATGTTAAATGTGATACTGTGGCATGGACTGGAGTCAGGTCTGTATCCCCAGGCACTGAAAATACAGCTGTACAGATGGTTCCCTCCACCCAGAGGAGGGATATGGCTGATGGACTAGCTAATCCATCCTGCACAGAGATGGTGGGGTGAACCTGCTATAGGGAATCCCTGATACATCTGCTGAGGATCCATTGGTGCTCTCCTGAGTAGGAAGCAGAAGAAGCTGGAATAAGATTTTCCCCATACAGCAATATGATCTGAAAGGTGATCACAGTGGCAATGTAGTAGCAGCTTTCTGAATTTAAGAACTTGGTTAGAACCTTGCTCATTTGCACAAGTAACTAGGAGAGCTGCCATGAATGGCCAGTTTCTGTAAATTAGCAAGTAGTTGAACAAACATGCTGAACATCAAGGCCAGTGCCTTGCAAAATGCGCATTGTTCATTTGTTCTGACAAGTGCAATTTGGGTTCCATTATTCATGATACCCTTTAGCATAGCAGCAAATGTGCCATAGTGAATTTTGTAAAAGTAAGGAAGTCTTCGTAATGTGAGCACTCTGCAGGATTCTGCCATGAAATCTTTGCCGAGAAATGATATGAGGTTACAGTGGGTTTTCTTTTTCCCCTCTGGGAATTCAGGTTTGTGGATTAGTAGACTGCAGATTAACGAAGTAGTAGTTAGTGAGGGTCTATTCATTTTTAAGTTATAGACTAATAAAATAACTTTTTTTTAATTATTTTTTTGAAATCTAGGTCAGCGGTTTTCAAATTCCATTGCACCACGACCCCCTTCTGACAATAAAAATTACTATACCACACCAGGAGAGGGGACTGAAGTCCAAGGCCACCTGAGCCTCGCTGCCCCAGGAGGGTGGGGGGAACAAAGCCTGAGCCCTGCCAGTGTGGGGGAAAAGCCCGAGCCCCACCACCTAGGGCTGAAGCCCTCCTGGCCCCGGATGGTAGGGCTTGGGCTTTGGCCCCAGCAAGTCCCTGGCAACCCCATTAAAATGGGGTCATGACCCACTTTCGAGTCCCAACCCACAGTTTGGAAAACTGCTGATCCAAGTAGTTTAACTAGAACCAGTGAAATCTTTTTTTGTCTGTATTTTGGTAACTGTGAAAGGGCTGAATCAAGATTTCTTCGGGTTTACATATTATAAAATTGTTCAGGATTTAATGTATTGCTGTGATGAAAATATAGTGTAATTAGTTGGGCCATGTACATTCTCTTAGGGCTGGTTATTATGCACCACTCTCATTCTGGTCACAGAAGGAGCATTGGGCTGTGCTGTGAAGATAGCACAATGCATTTGCTTACAAAATACAGCATGCTACTAGTGGTGAACTGGTATAATTGGCTGGGGAGTAAGAGACAGCAATGGGTGAACAGGGAGAGTGAAGGACAGAGAAATTGGCATTTTACCAAGCCTAGAGTCTGGGTAATTACTGTCATACTGTATAGATGGAGGTGGGATTTTTATCCATTGAAATTTTTTAATATTTTTAATGCTTTTAGGGCAACTTAAAGTGCAGTCCTGCTCTACAGGGTGACTCTAAAAGCGCTATTGTTGCACTGCATATTTGTCTGCCTTTGGATGAAATGAGTTGAGCTTAAAAATAAAACTTTTTTTTTTAATTGTTGGCAGCCTTGCAAAAATTCTAATACGACTCTAAGAGTCAGTGAAGGTACTGTACTGTACTGTAGGCCAGCTAGTGCCTCAGTGGCTCCTAAGCAGCCTGGTGACCATTAGTGAGTTTGCTGAGCTGTAACTGATTGGAATTTAGTGAACAATTTTGGGATGATATACATCTGCACTTTGGGGCTATGCAGGTATAGTTATGGTGGTATAGTTTACACTGTAAGCTGTAGTGTAGATCCTTGCTACAGAGACAGAAGGGGTTTTTCAATCACTGCAATGAATCCACGCTCTCGAGGTGGTGGTTAGGTCAACAAAAGAATTCTACCATTGACTTAGTGGTATCTACACCAGGTTTTAGGTCATCTTAACTGTGTCTCTTGGGATGTGAATTTTTCACACTCTTGAGCAGCATAGTTAGATCAGTCTAAGTTTTAAACATATCCACAGACAGTTCCCTCTCTCTGAGCTGGATTGGTTTGGCAGAGCTAGTAATATTAAAACAGAAAAGCTTATTTAGGATGCTAAATATCTGACTAAAAACATTTTGGGAGCAGATCTGCTGTGTAAGAAGTGGCCAAAAGTGAAAGACACCATAATAGAGGCTCAACTTAAACATAAAACCCAAATTAAAAAACATAGAGAACCAAAAAAGTGCCACCTTGGTTAAAAAACAAAGTAAAAGAAGCCATGAGAGGCAAAAAGGCATCCTTTAAAAAGTGGAAGTTCAATCCTAGTGAGGAAAACAGAAAGGAACATAAACTCTGGCAGGTGAAGTGTAAAAATATAATTAGAAAGACCCAAAAAGAATTTGAAAAACAGCAAGCCAAAACCTCAAAAGTAATAGCAAAAAATTTTGTAAGTACATCAGAAGCCGGAAGTCTGCTAAACAACCAGTGGGGCCACTGGATGATCGAGATGCTAAAGGAGCACTCAAGGAAGATAAGGCCATTGCAGAGAAACTAAATGAATTCTTTGCATTGGTCTTCACGGCTGAGGATGTGAGGGAGGTTCCCAAACCTGAGTCATTCTTTTTAGATGACAAAACGGAGGAACTGTCCCAGATTGAGGTGGTATTAGAGGAGGGTTTGGAACACATTGATTAATTACACAGCAATAAGTCACCAGGATCAGATGGTATTGACCCAAGAGTTCTGAGGGAACTCAAATGTGAAATTGCAGAACTTCTAACTGTGGTTTGTAACCTATCATTTAAATCAGCTTCTGTACCAGATGACTGGAGGATACCTAATGTGACACAAATTTTTTAAAAGGACTCCAGAGGTGATACTGGCAATTACAGGATAGTGGGCCTGACATCAGAACCAGGCAAACTGGTTAAAACTATAGTAAAGAGCAGAATTATCAGACACATAAATTAACATAGTTTGTTGGGGACCAGTCAACATCGAAGTTCCCTCTAAGCTTCATGGCCACGTGGCCAAACAGGCGCATAGCCACAGGGGCCTGGAGAGGAGGGTGAGGGGAGGAGAGCAAGTTGGCATGTGCAGGGCTGCCATGGGCCTCCTCCCTGGCCCCAGAGCTACTGCTGGCGGGGAGAGGGCTGGGGGGAGTCCTCTGGCCTCAGCCCCAGGGCAGCCCCACCCCAGAGCCCACACCCACAGCTAGAGCCCTCACCCCCCCTACATCCCAATGCTCTGCCCCAGCACTGAGCCCCCTCACACCCTGAAACCCTTATCTACCAGCCCCAACCCAGAACCCTGACCCCCAAACCCCAATCCTCTGTCCCAGCCCTGAGCCTCCTCCCACACTCCAAACCCCTCATCCCGACCCACTCCAGAGCCTGCACCCCCAGCCAGAGCCCTCATCTCCCTGCACCCCAACACTCTTCCTCAGTCCTGAGCCCCCTCCCACATTATGAACTTCTCCCC
Source organism: Gopherus flavomarginatus (assembly GCF_025201925.1). Lineage (NCBI taxonomy): Eukaryota > Metazoa > Chordata > Testudines > Testudinidae > Gopherus > Gopherus flavomarginatus. Next base: position 35,002,292 of record NC_066623.1, on the reverse strand, counting down.
CATCCCCTCCATATATCACCTCCAGATTGGTGCACATAACAAAATTCATTCCGCACATGGATATAAAAATTAGAGGAACATTGATCAGCGTTTTTTTAAAGGGAAATCATGCCTCACCAATCTACTAGCATTCTTTGAAGGGGTCAACAAGTATGTGGACAAAGGGGAATCCAGTGGATATAGTGTACTCAGATTTTCAGAGAGCCTTTGACAAGGTCCTTCACCAAAGACTCTTAAGCAAAGTACTCTGTCGCGGGATGAGAGGGAAGGTCTTCTCGGGGTCAGTAACTGTTAAAAAGAGAGGAAACAAAGGGTAGGAATAAATGGCCAATTTTCAGAATGGGGAGAGGTGAATAGTGGTGTCCCCCAGGGGACTCATTAGGAAAGGGATATAAAACAGAAAATATCATATTACATCTCTCTAAATCAATGGTACGCCCACATATTGAATACTGCGTACAAATGTGGTTGCCGCATCTCAAAGAAGATGTATTGGAATTGGAGAAGGTTCAGAAACGGGCAACAAAAATTATTAGGGGTATGGAACAGCTTCCATCTGAGGAGAGATTAATAAGCCTGGGACTTTTCAGCTTCAAAAAGAGATGTCTGTGGGGTGGGTAGAGGTCTATAAAATCATGACTGGTATGGAGAAAGTAAATAAGGAAGTGTTGTTTACTACTCATAACACAAGAACTAGGGGTCACCACATGAAATTAATAGGCAGCAGGTTTAAAACAAACAGAAGGAAGTATTTCTTCACACAATGCACAGTCAACCTGTGGAACTCTTTGCCAGAGAATGTTGTGAAGGCCAAGACTATAACAGGGTTAAAAAAAAACACTAGATAAGTTCATGAAGGATAGGTCCATCAGTGTCTATTAGCCAGGATGGGCAGAGATGCTGTCTCTACCTCTGTTGATAGAAGCTGGGAACGGGCAATGGCATGGATCACTTGATGATTACCTCTTCTGTACATTCCTCTGGGGCACCTGGCTTTGACCATTGTCAGAAGACAGGATACTGGGCTAGATGGACCTTTGGTCTGACCCAGTATGGCCATTCTTATGTTCTTATTTTTGCACAGTCACTTTTCAGAATGAAATTGCAATTTACACTGGAACTAAACAAAATGAGTTTCACTTTGACCATTTTTTAAGCTTGAAAATGTGTTTGAAATGTGGCTTAAACCATACTTCTTTAAATCACCACTGTCCCACCCAGAGCCACAGTGTTAATACCTGCTCATGCAAAGGGATAGGAACAGCCCTCTCACACCAGGCACTTGTCTCACAAAGGAGAACATGCATGAAGCAACCCGGAGACTGTAGTATAGTGCCCCATTATACTAGTTACATCCAGTTATTTATGTCATGTGCATTGTTTTGTCCTATAATGTTTTGGCAGAACAAGAAACAATGGTCTCAAGTTGCAGTGTGCAATGTCTAGGTTGGATATTAGGAAACACTATTTCACTAGGAGGGTGGTGAAGCACTGGAATGGGTTACCTAGGGAGGTGGTGGAATCTCCATCCTTAGAGGTTTTTACAGCCTGGCTTAACAAAGCGCTGGCTGGGATGATTTAGTTGGGGTTGGTCCTGCTTTCATCAGGGGATTAGACTAGACTTCCTGAGGTCTCTTCCAACCCTATTATCATCTTAGTCTGTAATATCTTGACCCTTAGGATGTATTCCACAGCTGCCTCATGCTATTTCTACACTTGAATCCTACACTGCAGGATATATTCATTAGTTTATTGCCATGCCTCGTTATAACAGTTTGTGGTTGATTGAAAAGTGGAGGCTTTGTATAGAGAGAGACCTCTAATCTACTCTCATTTGATAAATGTTTTGTTCTCTTTAGGAAGCATTTATTCTTCTGTGTATATTTTCTAACCTCCACTATACTCTTGAACCTGGCACAGACCAGAAAGGAGATTGGATCAAACTAAAAATAATAGCAATTGTTGGCTTTGGTAAGCAATCTGAACCCATTATTCCTAACTGCAGCCACATAAATCACTGCTGCTAGAGACAATCCCGCATTCGCAGCATCCCCTTGCTGAAAAGCATTGAAATGTAATAACCATGGCAACAGTAACTGAAGGCAGGTCACAGGAAGGGACAGAGCTGTGCTTTATAGAGAACAATGGACCCAACTTTACTAGCAAATGATACTGTAACATGCCAAGGAGATAATCCATGCTGAAATGAGCCAGTCAACCAGCCAGGCTTCCTGGTCCCATTGCAAAATTGTGCCAAATTCAATGATGATGATTTTATTTATAGAATTCTTGGAGTGCAGAACTGTTCAATAAAAATGGTGGTGTTAGAAAACACTCTGTTTAAAGTTTTAAAAAAGAGAATAAAAATATAGTGGCCACAGAAATACCTTAAAATAAGAGAGAAGCTGAGATGGATGTCCAGAGATGGAAAAGTACATTACCACCTTACCCACCTCAGATATAACGGTGGGATCCCAAAAATACAGGTCATATCTGAATGCAGATACCCCATATGACAGAGCACAAGGAGAAAGTTCTGAATGTACTCCACATCCCCTTTTGCCATAGGCCTGGGCTTTCGATTGGGCCCATTCATTAATGCCATGCAAGGCGAGAGGATCCCAGAACTCAGGCTGCAGCCTGAGCCCAAATGTCTACACTGCAAATAAACAGCCCCTTAGTTCGAGCCCAAGTCAGCTGGCTCAGGTCAGCCATGGGTGTCTAACTGCAGTTTTTCCATACCCTAAGCCACTTAGCAGGCTGAGTCAGTCCCATTGACTTTCAGTGGGATTTCTGAGTAGGTTAGGTACTTTTGAAAATGTTACCCCTTCTTCTCACAGGTTTCAGAGTAGCAGCTGTGTTAGTCTGTATCGCAAAAAGAACAGAGTACTTGTGGCACCTTAGAGACTAACAAATTTATTTCAGCATAAGCTCTTGTGGGCTACAGCTCACTTCTTCGGATGCATAGAAGTTCTATGCATCCGAAGAAGTGAGTCGTAGCCCATGAAAGCTTATGCTGAAATAAATTTGTTAGTCTCTAAGGTGCCACAAGTACTCCTGTTCTTCTTCTCACAGAGAACATGAGGGCCATCCTTAGGATTTATGGGAATCTATGCAGTATTATTAAACTAGTGTCCCTTTGCTGCACTGAAGGTGGTCCCCAGCCGGGGCCGCTGACCCCGGTGTGTTTGGGGGGGGCGGGCACAGTCACCACTCCGGTCCATGGATCCCCAGAAACTCCCCCCCCCAATTGTTGACACACACTGAACTTTGTACACAGCAGGCTTCGCATTGTCACATTGGGGCTGCATCTTGCCAGAGCCCACAACCCTCCTGCAGCCCCTAGCCACTCCTGGCTCACCATGAGCATTTTGACAGGAAGTACCAAGCAGTAATAACAACAATAATGTGTGTGTGTGAGAGCGAGAGAGAGAGCCTGTGTGTGTGTGTGACTGTGGATGGGGGACTGTGTGTGTGTGTGTGTGTGTTGGGGAGGGTGAGACTGTGTGTATGTGACAATCTGTATTGGGGGACTGTGACTCGTGAGAGGCAGTCTGTGTGTGTTAGGGAAGTGTGAGAGACAGTGAGAGCACTGTCACTTTAAGCCTCCTTTCCTCCCGCCCCCCTCAACTCATGTAGAAGTTTCCCTCCTCCTGTCCTGGCCCCTGCTGGAGACCGAGCAGCGCAGGCTGGCGAGGCCCAGGGAGGGACTCTGCTCCAGGTGGCGGTGGGCCACGCTGCTCTGGACTTCCCAGGGCTGGGACAGCAGAGCCGGAGGTTGGAGCCCTCAGCCAGCCCGCTGAGCAGCGAGTGAGGGAGGGGTTGGGGTTGGGGAGAAGCCCGCTGACCCAGTGTGGGGGAGGGGCCGGAGAAGAGAGAATTCCAGCCGCGGCCAGCTAGGGGAATGGTGCCCCAAATTTTCGGCTGCCCTACGCAACTACATATGCTGTGTATGCCTAAGGACAGCAGAACATACTGATTTTTAAAGATAGGCGAGAGATTCGATCAGAAACTCAAATAACTCTGAACTGGTGAGCTGATAAGTTTTAGCCCCCATTTTTTAAAAACTATTTAGACGGTAAGCTGTCTGGAGTAGGAACAGACCAGCCCAAGGCTGTGAAATTAACTCCCAAATGATCTAAGGGTCATCAGAAACCTCACCACCTTGCTCTAAGAGCAAGGTGCATTTCTTTGACTTTGCCTTCTTTAAGATAAGCAAAGGGGAAGGGGAAATCTGTTCCAGAACAAATCACTCCCATCCAAACAAATCTTCCCCTGAACAGACTGAGAGAACAAACACCTGACAGATGTTAGTCATGTTGTTTAATGTATGACTGGAAGGTGCTCAGGTACTCGGGTGATGAGTGCTGTATAAGAACCTCTATAGCAAAGAATAGTCTCTCACTATGTATTCACTCAGTGCATAGGACAATGGGGCCCTGATCTTGTTTGAATCCTGTAGGTATTCCTGTATTTAAAAAAATTAATAAATATTTGGCCATCTAATTCCAGGCTTGGTTAATTTTAGACCTTTTAAACTGATTAAAACTTAACAAAAATATATGATTCAAAATTGGCACAAAAGGCAGGTGTAGGAGTCAATGAGAGAAAAGATGCTGCTTTTGATCTGAAAATCCTTAAAGGTTTGGGCCCTACCTGCCTCAAAAGCTGCTTCTCTCCAGGTTGGATCCTGCAGCATAAGGACAGTGGGAGTGGCTGAGCTAGCATAACCTAGATTTATACAGGAGGAGGGCTGGTGGGAGGGCATTCTTTGAGATTGCCCTACCTCACTGGAACAGCTCCCTCCCCTGGTTCATTGAAGTCTTACTGTGTATGGCAACAATGTGAGGCCTGTCTGTTTATACAGGTGTTGACCTCAGATAGGGAATGTCTTAAGTTTCTTTTTTGGGGTTGCGGATTTCATCCTTTAATTGTGTCAATTATTTAATTGTTTAGCTCTTAATATTCTTTTTAGTAGATGTTATTAATTAGCACATTTCATATTCCTAAACAAAGAGCAACCCCCCCTTAATGTTAGCCAGAAAAAAAACACCCCCATAGACCAAACAACAAAAATCTTATTGATTTACAAGAAAGAGTCTGTAAACACTGCACCTCTGCTAACTAATAATGCACAGTTTAAGTATCTCTAAAACAGCATAAAATTATGTAACCCTATTTGAAACCATCAATATACTGATCAAGCCTCCTGTAGTGTCTAAAGATTCTGGACACGATTTTCATTTGTATCTTCCTTTGACTTCAGTTGAAGTTGTGAGTGCTTGGAACCTCTGCAAATCAGCCCCTCTTCCTTTTTGACTCAAATTGGGTTTTGATTTTAAGTGAGATGAATTTTCTTCTCCTGATAATTCTGTGCATCTGAAGTGATTACAGCTCCACGTGAGTGCTCTTTTCAGCAGATTTTGAATGCATTTCCTGTTTCAAAGATTCCTTCAAGTCTTGTGACGCTGGAGGAAAAATCTCCTAGTAGAAATTGCCACTTCTGCCCCTTCAGCTATAGACTAAAACTTTTATTTTTGTAAGATAAACACAGGGGCTAAATCCAAAAACTTCTGTTTAGGCAAGACGAAGCCAGCTTGGGCAGCACCTTAGCCATCAGAGCCAGAGCCAACGAGCTGTATTATTTGGAGGCGGGAGAGGAAGGGTTAATAAAGAATGAGTTTTTGTGTTGGTTTTAACCTCTCTAAAAATAGACATCACCTTCTTTTTCTAATTGGCACCATTTGTCATACTTGATTCATTTCCTCTCCCAAACAGAGCTCCTTCATAAATATTCATCCATGCTCTACAGGAATCTTTGCCTGTCTTCAAAAGTTGAGTTTATGGTGCTTGTGTCATAACAATGTTATTCTTTTTTCAAAAACTCACCAAATATAGGGCCTGATCCGGAGAGGTGCTGCAGTATCAGCAACTCTCATTGATTTCAAATTTCACTGGGAACTCTGACTGCTCATTAGCTCTCAGGATAAGACTAGTAACTAGCATCCAATTCCAATTGTCATAGCAGCACCATATATGTACCAGTATCGTGAAGACTGTGTCACCTTGTTAATTGTAAGACAGTGGTTTTCAACCTGTGGTCTGAGGACCTCCTGAGGGTCCGCAGACTGTCTAAGATTTTCAAAAGGATCCACACCTCCATTTGAAATATTTTAGGGGTCTACAAATGAAAAAACTTTGAAAATCTCTGTTGTAAGAAAAAAAGATCACCTTAGGAATTTTCCTGACGTGGAGATCTGTCCAAGAGCTGTCTTTGAAGCTACAATTAGTGCAGTTTCCTTTAGAGGATCCTCAGACAGGCTAGTTGAAGAAAATGCAGCGAGAGAAAAATGGTCTCTGCCTTCTTTCTCCAGGACCCCAAGAAGAGAACACAAGCTCTACAGCAGGAACCAGAGCCTCTTCCTTTCTTATCCATCCTCCAGATTGAATTTAAAAAGATCTAGCCCTTGCTGGAGGGAGATACAGCAATAAAGGATTCATAGTCAGAAAGTTCAGTTGAGACCCACACCACCCAACACTCAAGGTACAAAGCATGCCGCCAGTCTCCCAAAACAGCAGTGACCCTTCCTTTCCAGATGTGGCCGACTCTCCAAATTCCTGCTAGTGTAGGCGAGATCCATTTCTGATAAATGGGTTCTGGAGATTATCAAAATTCTGAAGGATTCTCTTTGTCCAGCCCTAGGCACTCCAAATGCTAGCCAGAAGTCTGAAATTAAACAACATCACCTTCACAAAGAGATGTGGTGTTTGCAGTAGGATCCTCTGTTTCTGTTCTCCAGTGAGCTGATTCAGTCTGATCCTTTTCCGTGACAATAAATAAGGCTGTGAGTTTGTCACAGATGTCACGGATTCCATGACTTTCTGTGACTTCTGCAGTGGCTGGTGCGCTTGGCCTGGGGGCAACTTAGGCAGCCCCTGCGCCAGTTGCACTGGCCACTGGTGGGGCAGTCTCAGGCCACCACACCCTCTTCCCCCAGCAGCAGGAGTTTGAGTGTGGGAGGGCGCAGGGGGTTGGGGCACAGAATGGGGTGAAGCAAGGTTTGGGCAGCACTTACCTTGGGGGGCTCCTCAGAAGCAATGACATCCCCCTCGCTCAGTTCCTTGGCAGAGGGATGGCCAGGCAGCTCTGTGCCCTACCTCCGCCTGCAGGCACCGCCTCCGCAGCTCCCATTGGCTGCCAGGCCTGCCAACCCCACCCTCAGAACCAGTGGGGTCCCAGGCCACACGCCACAGCCTGCCCGCCCCCACCCTCAGCACCAGTGGGGATCCCAGCAGGACTGCATGCCACTGCCACCCAGCACCAGCTGCCTCTCCCTCCCACAGCGCCTGTGGCACCCCTCCTTCTCCAAGATTTAGTCGGGTATATAGCAGATGTCATGGACAAGTCATGGGCTGTGAATTTATGTTTACTGACCATGACTTTTACTAAAAATACTCATGACTAAAACATAGGCTTAACAATAAACAATGCGGTGATGGGGCAAACACTGCACTTATGATGCAGTGACCAGCTCTTGTCTGCTGCCTATTAGGTGAGCAAGAGTGGATTAGTAACCTATTTCCTGCTGCAGGGCCCTTAGTCACTTCAGGCTGTGGACCTGCTTTGTGATAGCTGCTAAATAGTTTAAAAAATGTTAATGGTTTATCCACTGCTAATTTTTAAAATAGTTCATGAACTAAGTGCTTATCTCCCAGCACAGTGTTGTCTCCTGGGCCTCTGAGAATCACACGGTTGGCAGACTTCTGCTGCCAGTGGCATGTTTGCCAGCTAGGAAGATTGTTCAGTTGTTTTAGCAGTGTACCATATAATATCATAGGGGTTGGTATGGTGCTGTTGATAAGAAATGTGTGTACCAAAAGGATAATGATCTTATAGCACCTTTCATCCTAAAAATCCTAAAGCTCTTCACAAACCTAACAGGTTCATGTGCAAACTATACAGAGCAATCACTACGTTCATTGCAGACACTCAAGCCATGTTGGGTGAAATGTAGCTGCTATTTTAGAGTGCAGAGTAATGCTATCAGCATTCAGCACAGAAAGTGAAGAGTATCTTTTGCAATTGAAGCTGCAGAAGTGATTTAGGTAGATATCAAAGTTAGAATTCACCTAATTATATTCTAAGACACTGGGGTTAGCACCCTGCTCTTAATAAGAATACCGCGGGCCTTGATTTTATGTCACATCCTACAGCTAGCATCTTGACTACTGACACTCAGTACTGACTCGGTGGGAAGTGGTCCTGGCCTTCAAGGCTCTGCATTACTTAGCTGTCCTTGTCTCTTTTTCCCTCATTCCATCCCTTTTCCTCCACCCTGCCAATGATGTAAGCATGTCTCATGTTTCGGTGTCTTCTTCCACACCACTCTTCTGCATAATATACCCTTCTTGAAGACATCCACAAGATTTCTACTCTCTCATTCAAATTCTTTCTGAATACTCACCTCTGCTGTGATGTCTACAAGTAACTGACAGTTTGGTTATCGCTAGAGCGTAGATACTTAGAGATAATCTACACATTTTGAACATGCACACAAATTCACTGTCTTGCTAAAACATAGTATCTTAATATGGCCATTTACCGCCTTGATTATGTGACTTCTATGTTATACCCACTTCTTGTTTGAGTGGTGGTCTCTCTGTGTGTTCCAGTGCAGGTATATATGTGTTGCATGTGTCTAAAAAAGGAAGACTTTTGGTAGCAGCCTCTGTGCATGTGCACCTACTCCCTTCTCCTGCTCCAAACTGAAGGTATAAGGGGTGATGTGGACCAATTGCCTCTCCAGTTCCTTTCTGCCACCGCATGATTTGAGATGGAACCTCTTCAGTGGTCACTAAGTTTGCTTTCTTCAGGATTCTTTCTGTAAACATTGTAAATAGTTTTTTAGTTTTAGATTGTTCTTAGTTCTAGTTAGCTAGAGTAAGTTAGATCTCTGGGTCCCCTCCCCTCCATACAGGGTGACTATTGTGCCCAGGATCCTGTAGTTTAAGAACTGTGCTTCCTGCCCCCAAGCCTTCTCCATTAATGACAACTATCAAAGGTGCCTCTATTGCCTTGGTCAGTTCATGTCCCTTCAAGGTGCAGTATTTGCCAATCCTTCCCCAGCTGAACCCACTCAGCACGTGAGTATCAGCTTAAAAATTTTTTTACGGGTCTTGTTATGAGGCATCAGTCAGACGTGGGCTGTGCAGATCCCCCCTGTACAATGGACAGAGGCACCAAGAATTGTGCCTCCTAGAATGGTCACCTCTGATCCAGGGGATGACAAGTAGAGTCTGGGACTACTACTTCTCACAAAGACAGGAGAATGAGAAACACTCTCATAAAAAAGAGAGAAATTCCCCTGTAGATTCTCTCCAAGAAGAAGGCTTCTTCCCCAGCACCATCCAAGTTGGGTGAGATTCTGCAACTCAGTATGAGAAGCTTAGGATCTCACAAGGGGCATGGTACTGACCTTCATGTTCCAAAGACCAAGGGTGCCTCTAGATCAGCACCATCCTCAGTACTGACAAAGAATAAACACAAAGTGCCTCTTGCACAGACGTACTATTGCATTCCAGTAAAGAGAAGTCAGTGGATAAATGTCACACTAGATGACTCTGCCAGCATGGATGGACAAGACCCTCCTCATTCTGCTGACAGATGCACTACCCATGAGTACATCACTATCCGCTTGGATCTGGGATCTCTGATCTTGTCAGAGCAATCTTTACAAAAGAGATCTTTACACCATTATTACAGGGGTGGTGTGCAAGAGAGAGCTATTCTCCTGTATCTTACACTAGCCAGGGCATCTCAAGATCCATGGTACCATTGACACCACCCTTAGAGTTGGAAGCTACCTTCTCCTCCTCTGCAAATCGGATGTTAAGGTGAAGGAGTCGTCAACCCCACCAAGACCAGAGGTTAACCTAGACAGAGGGTCCAGCATCTCTTGAGCACCCTTGCTGTCTCATAAATCAGGATATCATCCTTGGGACTGGTGGTATCCTATTCCATGGGGAATGCCCCAACCATCATTCAGCTCCTCTCACTGGCCTTACTGGGGACCATGGGATCCATGTATGTGCTACTCAGAATCTGTACATTCACAGAAGAGGAATAGCCACTGGAACTGCGAGAACTGATGGCTGCAGCGAGTGTGTCATTGCCATCTCCCATGAGATAGTTACACCCATCTTGCCTGCTCTGCCTGATAATTACAGGCAATTTCAGGATCTGTTAAGGAGCTCCACCAACACACTCCCACTCGAGTCGGCACAAGTGACACCTCACAAACTTTTAGATATTCATCAGAGCGGAGGACCCAGCAAGGAGGAGCATCCCCTTAGCAAGGCTGTTTTGGAGCTTGCTAAGGTTGTCTGGCATCACCAGCAACATGTGCCTCCACTCCAGAAGGGACAGAAAAGAAATTCTATGTTGCAGCCAAGGGCGGAGAGTTCTTATTTACATCTCCTCCTCTGAACTCCCTGGTCATGAAAGCTAATGCTGAAAGGAGTAGGCAACATCAAGCAAGATTTATTCCATCAGACAAAGTTGCTAAACATTTGAACTTATTTAGCAGTTCCACGTAGCCAACTGATGTTAATCTTTGTGACAAAATATACCCCTCCTCTCTTTCCCTGTCTGTCTCTGCATCTAAGATGACAAAGGAAAACAGCTATTAGATTCCAGGGGGGATCCTGACCTGAGAGTTCGTGCAGTATTCTGCAGGAGTATGTGATGAGAAACTTTGCTTGTATCTAATATAGTTTAAGTTAGGCACTAGTAAACATTTTATCTTTAGTTTTCTTGTAACCATGCCTCATCACTTGTACTCACTTATAATCTCTCTCTGTGTATTTAATAAACTTGTTTTACTGTTTTATCCAATATGCTTGAGTTGGGAGTGTCTGGGTACTCTGTTTGAAATAATAATCTGGCATATTATTCCCTTAAAAGAATAATGGACTTAATATATTTGTACTGTTCAGGAGAGGGCTGGGCAGTACAGGACATACGTTTCTGGGGGAAGATCTGGGAATGTGTTGGGGTCACCCTGCAGTATAACTAAGGCTGGTAAGAGCCAAGATGTAACTGACTGGCTGCAGCACACAGATGTAGCTGGGAGTGAGCAACTTACATGCTGGAGGCTCTTTATGAGCAGCAGCGAGGCATTGTAAAGGGCACTCCAGGTTAGGGGGCAGGGGGACACAGCTACTCATTGGTCTGGCTTGTAGTCCCCATATGTCCCAATCTCCAAATATGATTTTATTAACTATCTCAAATTTACAAAATTCATATATCCTTCCATGGGAGGACAGAGCACAATTACAGGCTCTCATTGAGAAGGGTTAATTGATTGCCAGGTCATCCCTCCAAGACTCAGTCGAGGCAATGGACATGGCCTCCCAATCGATGGCATCAGCTATTGTCATGCATTGAGCATCATGGCTTTGCGCCTCTCGATTCCCCAGGGAAGTCCAATCTACAGTGGAGGATTTTCCCTTTGATGGATTTCTAGTTCCTTGGTTGGGGCACCTAAGTTACACATTCCCAACAATCCCTCTCTTACCTCAGGTTCTCAGGAGGTTCAAGCAAGATGGGGCCAGCTCATTATTGATTGCTTACACATGGATCAGGTAATTCTGCTATCCCAGCCCTCTTTAGATGTCAGTATTCCCATACATCAGTATTCAGACCTATTTTCCCATGACAGGGGCAGGATCAAACATCCCAATCCAGCTTATCTCCACCTGATAGCTTGGTATTTGGATGGGCATCGAACCTAGAAAGAACATGTTCAGGAGCAGTCCATGTTATCTTTAACAATAATAGGAAGGAGTCCACTTGAAAGCACTATATAGTTAAGTGGAAAAGATTCTCAGATGGGTCACAGCTTCTCCAGATAACCCCAGAGGAATCGGACATCCCTGTTATATTGGAATGTCTTCTTTCCTTAAAGACCTCTCTCAGCTCCCTGAAGTGCCACGTAGTGGCCATTAGCACCTGTCATTCTGTTGGTAACCACTCAGTCTTTGCCCGTCCTGTGACAGTATGCTTTCTACAAGGTTCTGGTCAGAACCTTTTATCCTGTGATTAAATCTCCTCCAACATGGGACCTCAGTCTGATCCTGTCAGCATTAACAAGGGCTCTGTTCAAATCTATGGCTTCCTGTTCCTTAAACCACTTGTCTATTAAGTTGTCCCTCTTCGTGACCATCACCTCAGCCAGAAGAGTAGGTAACTAGTGGTCCTAATGTTGGATCCACCACACACAATCTTCCATAAGGATAAAGTTCCTCTAAGACTGCACACTAAAATTACACCCAAGGTGACCTTGGATTTTCATTTTATTCGGACATTCATCTGCCTCCCCTTTCTCAATACCACACGCCACTAGTGAGGATAGAAGCCTTCATTCACTGGACTCTGCCGGGCCAAGAACAAAACAATTTTTTTTTAAAATCACTTAGATTGTTTATATAATTTGCAGAACAGATGAGAGGGAAGTGCTCTTTTCCCAAAGACTTTCCAAGTGGCTTTTGGGATGTGTTTTGCTCTATTACAACTTGATGATCACTCCTCTATCATAAGGTGTGAGAGCTCACTCTACTAGAGCCCAGGCTGCTTCTGCAGCCTTTCTTAGAGACCTTCCACTCTTGGACATTTGTAAAGCAGTGGGGTTTGGTCCATGCTTTCATGACACATTGTGCCATATTTGTAGCTGATGCTTCTATTGGCACAGCAGTTCTCCAGTCCTTGGTACCACAGAAGTGCTCACATCCTTCTCAGTGCCCACTGCTTGTTAACCGTTCACAGTGGAGTGCACGTAGAAAGAGAAGTTACTTATCTTGTACAGTAAGTGGAGTTCTTCGAGTTGTGTGGTCCCGACCTGTATGCCACTACCCACTCTCCTTTCCCTCTGCTTTGGATCCTTCAAGCAGTATTCACAGTAAAGAAGGAAATGGAGGGGAAGGTGGTCTGCACCATCCTTTATACCCTCTCTTCAGAGCATGAGGAGGAGAAGGGCATAGGCACAAACCAGTCGACACTGCCGACAAAAAATCTCCCAGTCTCTGGCACATAAAGCACATGTGTACTGCAGTGTAATGCAGATCAGAATCACAGATCAGGACCACACATCTCAAAGAACTCCAGTTATTGGACAAGATAGTACTTCTCTGTTCTATACCCTTTGTGTGTTTGTCTTTTAGTGTATGTTTACATTAACTTCCATCTGAGTAGACTTACCCATTCTAGCTCTGATCAAACTAGCTCACTAAAAATAGAAGTGTAGCTACAGTGGCAGGAGAGGCTAGCCACCAGAGTATGTACCTAGAGTCACGGACAGGATCATATTTGAAGTGATTAGCTGTCACTGCTCACACCACTGTGGCTACACTTCTGTTTTTAGCACGTTGGCTCAATCAGAGCTAGTCCAAGTATGTCTCCTCGAGCTGAAAATTATGCCTTCAAGCTCCATAACCTTAGGTTATGTTTACACTGCAGTCAGAAGTGCAACTGTTGCTTCACTGTTATTGATAATCAGGCTAGCTCAGGCATATCTACAAGTGCTGTGGTCACACCTCTGATTGCAGTGTACATAGATCCATAGAATATAGACATTTTGGGGCATAGATTCTGCCTCCTTCTATGTTTGGAAAGCACAAGGTATATTGTGGGCGCTACCAAAAATAAATAGTAGTAGTAGTAAATAATAATAATTAATAATAATAGTAATTTGGGACAAAGTGAAGTATTTCTTACCCATTTGTAACTACAGAAAAAATTATTGCTGTGTTGGCTAGGACACTGATGTTAGCATCATTACTCTTGTGAATAGTGCCGTGAGATTTTTCAATGACAGCGATTAGAACCTTGGTTTTAAAACTCATCCAATGAATGATAGCTCCATCACCCTCTACCACAGGGTGTAACTGTTGGAACAGGGATGACTCAGAGAATCAATTGCCAACCCCTTGTGCAGGATTTCCTTGGTAGATTCCCACAAGAACTGACCAGAGTGGTTTGTGCTTTACTTACACCATCACAGCTCCAGGTGCTGTGGCTCTAAGCGTCCTTTTTTTCTTTTGGAAAAAAAAATGCTTCTGCTAACTCTCTCCTAGCCAGACTACAGGATAGGATTATTGCTTGGCCCGTATGTACTTCTGTTTGTTTGTCTGTCCAAAAATTGAGGCAAAAATGGTCATACCATGCACTTGTTTTAAAAACAGTTTTGAGGGTTTTTGTTATAGCTCCATTTCCACTAGTTGATAACTTTCTGCAATATTCTCTATTGGGACTGAAATTTTCCTTTCTTTGACAGGATATGTATTTGCTTTTTAATTGAGCAAAATACTATATTTTAGTTATGAGGAATGAAAACAAATACTTTTCCTGTTTAAAAAGATTTTCACCATGTTCTTTTAAATACAGGGAGAGCAGAAACAGCCAAAGTTTTTAACTCAAAGCTTGCACTGGATGTAGTTCTCTTTGAGCACTAGTGTCTTTGAGTAGTTTTAAAATAATTGCCATTGATTGAAACAAATGCTTAACTATTTGAAACTTGTGTGCTAGGCATGGTCAACAGAATATTTGCTTATGAGACAGCCTTCCTCTAAAATTTATAGTTGCTATATGGCACATCCGTAAACAAAATCAGAGGTAAATGACAGAACAGTTTGTTTGATGCAATGTAACAGCTTTCTCAGTTACAAGTGAAATACAAAGAGAGTTAAGAAACAGATGGCAGGGTTAAAATAGGGCATTGCATTTTGAAGACACCGCTGGAAAAGTGAAAAGTGGCATGCATATTCTCTTGCCATGTTTTGTTTGTCACAAAACAGCCAAACAGTCTCTGTGAATTCTTTTTGGCTTTCCAGGGAGACTCAAGCAGAGATTTCATTTTATTAGCACTGTATTAAAAAGACAAAGGTAAAGAAATGGCTAGAATGACAAGTAAAAAGGTCTCAGCCCTAGGCTACCTTTTAACATCTCTCAAGAGTATTAGTCTTGCCTTAATCCTTTATGTAGTCATTCAATATCATTGAAGAGTATTAGGCAAAGTACTAGAATTCAAGCACTTTACACTAAATCTTAATTCCTCTTGCAGTACATTCAAATAGCCATCTTTTTACAACGCTTTAGGTATTATGGTGACTAATTCTGAAAGTAAATAAATATATCCAAACCAGAATCCTTGGGTGGCATGGTTGTACTTTATACCACACTGTTGGCTGCAAAACCTGCTTAACTACCTCAGAGAGGCAGTACAAGAGGGATTCTGCAGTGGCGCGCACGCACGCACGCACACACACACACACACACACACCTTGTAGCTGGGAAAAGGGAATGAGATTAGAGAAAAGATGGTATGCTCCTGACACCCCGCCTCATGATGATCCTAACCTATGTTTTCAGGCCCTTGTTGCCTTTACAGGCTACTTGAAGTAAGAGCCATCTTCAGGTTGCTTTAGCAAAAGTGCAGGGAGGATGGGGGCATGTACAGAACAGCACCAGGATCAGGACAGTGCCAGGAAGAAAGCTGACTTTGAACACTTGTGTTGAGTGTTTGCAAATTCTCCACGCAAAAAGATTAGCCTCAGGCTGAGCTGACGCCTGGCATGACCCTATAGAGCAGAGGTGAGCAAACTACAGCCAGTGGGCCACATCTGGCCCGCAGGACCCTCCTGGCCCCTCGCCCGCAGCCTCAGCTCGCTCCACCGCAATGCTCTGGGTGGCAGGGCTGCGAGCTTCTAGGACAGTGCATCTGCAGAGCCTAGCCTGACCCGGTGATCTGTGCTACCCAGTGCTCCAGGCAGCATGGTAAGGGGGCAGGGAGGGGAGTGGATAGAGGGCAGAGGAGTTTGGGAGGATGGGCAGGGGTCCCCACGGGACCATCAGGGAACAGGGGAGGTTGGATCAGGCAGGAGTCCGGGGGGTGGGGGCCAGAGTGGATAGGGAAGGGGGACCAGACCCCAACCCCTTCCCCTAACCGGCCCTCCATACAATTTCTGAAACCCAATGCGGCCCTGAGGCCAAAAAGTTTGCCCGCCCCTGCTGTAGAGGTTCCTGTTGCTGGCATGCTGAACACACAATGTATTTATTAAGAATGAGCTGTACAGCAAGAGAGTAAGAGCATGAGTACAGAGGGAAATATTTAGGGTACATCTACATTGCAATAAGACCCGTGGCACAGCTGTGATTGGCCTGGTCAGCTGACTCCAGCCCATGGGGGCTTGGGCTGTGGGGCTAAAAAATTGTAGTGTAGACATTTGGGCTCAGGCTGGAGCCTGGGCTCTGGGACCCTCCCCTCTTGTGAGATCTGAGCCCAAATGTCTACACTGGAATTTCATAGCCCCACCGCCTGAGCCTGAGTCAGTTGACCCAGGCCAGTCACGGGTCTTTTACTGCAGTGTAGACATACCCATAGATGCTCAGCAAGGCCCTCCTAGGCATGAGTGAGAGAGGGGAGATTGGTTTTAGTACAGATGGGGAACCAAAAATTCCTGACTTCCAGACCTGGTTCTGAAACTGACTCTTTTCTGGTGAGGGGTAAGATGCATAATCTTTCTGCTTTCAGTTTCTCCATCTGTGAAAAGGGAATAATACTTATTTGCCTACTTGTCTGACAGGTGTTTTGTGAGAATTAGTTATTTACAGCAGGGATAGTTCCCTTCTTGCACCCTATGGGGTATAAGACACTCTAAAAGAGGTGAGGAGGAGGTGGCCAGGTGCCACAGGGGAGTGGCTGCAGGAATGTACCCTCTGTGTGCTGATGGGCTTTGCACTACACCCATCATGACACTGTGCCATAAAGGGACAACAGAGTCTTGTATTATTATTACTGTTGTTGGGGTCACCATTTTGGAGAGAGGCCAACAAAATTATTAGGGCTTTTGCTCAAACCTCATCTGAGCAAATGAATTCTGCCTTTGTGCAATGTACAGATAGGCTTGTATTTTCATCATACATATGTCTGATGAAGCAAACACGATCTTTAATCAGGAAAGATGAATTTGATCTATGGCAGAATAACCACCTTTTTGAAATGCATATTGAACATTTGATAAGCATGGCACATACAGTCTTAAGGTTGATTTACAGCTTTACATAAAGCACCGTTTTTGGTGATTTGTTTGTGAAGGGAGTTTATGTCCTTCTGCACGGACCAGGGAGTGCTTGTTCATATCTTTCTAGCAAGAACTGCATTTAATCACTGTTGTGCTAGAAAAGAGCTAACACAGTTTCTGTGATCACTGTAGATGGGGTATGAGTCATATAGTCCATTCTCTTAAATCATAGCAGGTTGGCAAAACACTCCAGAAAAGACTGTAGGGAACAATCTCTCACAGTCAGGGACAGATAAATTGGACTAACATTTACAGTAGTATTTCTTATCATTTCTTCTGCATGCTGCCCCTCTCTCTGTATTCACCTGACAGTACAATGCCTATAGGTCTTGAGAATCCAAAGAATCTTTGTTTTTAATCATCACAGCACGGAGCAAAAAACTAAAAATGCAGATATACATTAGAGGCCTCATTTTCAAGGGTGCTGGGCAGCACCCACCCACTCCCACTGAAGTTAATGGAAGCTGCAAGTGCAGATCAGTCCATCTGGTATATGAGTATATAGGCTCTTCCTAAACATTAGCATTTGATTAGCACACAGGGCCCACACACAACTCACTAAACATGTAAAACCTAGAGACAAAACAGAGAAGACTCTCGGGTATATTAATGGAAGTTGGAGTGTTTGCCAAGAGGTTGGATTTCCGGTCTTTGTTTGGTTTATGTCACCACCATATTTTTTTGTCCATTATAATAATTTTTTTGTCTGCAGACATAAATGCAGTCTGACAGTTTGCTGTTCGTATGCAGCTAGCAGGACGTCTGGCATGGCTGATTTTATTACACCACCTAAGATTTCATTGCCCAGATCTGGTGTTAACATTTTAACCGGCTTTGGGGTTGGGTGGGAGGGAATGCCTTTTGCTGTTTAGCTACAACTCTTTCTTGCCACAAGCATTGTTTGCCTCTTTATATCAGACCTAAATTGGCTCTGTTGTCCACTCATTAGTCAGATGTTGGATGCCAGCTGTAGGATCTTCCTGGGGCTTCTGGCAGGTGTCTTTATATGACAGATCCATTGTTCCATATTTTTATTTAATTACTCATTGTACAGCTCTTAGTATAAATCTAATTATCCATCTGTTATACTATATTATGGCACTGCAGTTTGTGTCATTCTTTCTCATCCTGTAATACTAGCCAGCTTGACTTTGCCCTCTTGAATATACACTAACTGCACTTTTCTCTCAAAGGGCTGGAAGCTGTCAAACAGACAAACCATGGAAGGTGGCTCTGCTTTGCAGTCATGGAATTACTCATGATTCTAGAGCCCTGAGTGATTACCAGATGTATGAGGGATGCTGCCCTACTAGCATCTCTGGTGGACGAAATGTCACTCTGCCATTGTTTGGTTGCTGTATTTGAATATTTTGCTATTAAAAAATAAAGAACTGGCATGACCCAAACTCCAGATATGAACACTAATTTAGGGAAGGTTTGTCCTATCACACAGGAGTAAGTTTCTCTGCAGTGAACTACATTAGGGATACTGTCTCTACAGCAAGCTGACATTTCTGTTGGATAGGTCAGCTTCTTGCATACCAGGCTCTGAAGATGGAAAAGGGTTCTGGTTGCATTTAATCTAAGGTCCTGGCACCACTGCGATAGCATTCGCGCCCCCCCCCCCCCCGACAATGCAGCATTCAACTCTTCAGTTTCCCCTCTCCTTGTACTTTCTAGTGCTTTTACCAGTTTACTTATAAATGTCTCAAGTGATGGAGATTTTCCTACTTGCTTTAGAACAGTGGCTCTCAACCTTTCCAGGTAATCCTTCCCCTTTCAGGAGTCTTTGTCTTGCATAACCCTCAAGTTTCACCTTACTTAAAAACTACTTGCTTACAAAATCATACATAAAAATACAAGACGTGTCACAGCTCACTACTACTGAAAAATTGCTGACAATCATTTTTACTCTATCATTATAAAATAAATCAACTGGAAGATGAATATTGTACTTACATCTCAGCATATAGCACATAGAGCAGTATAGACAAGTCATTGTATGAAATTTTAGTTTGTACTGACTTAACAAGTGCTTTTTATGTAGCCTGTTGTAAAACTAGGCAAATACCTACATGAGTTGATGTACCCCCTGGAAGACCTCTATATACCCTCGGGGTATGCATATCCCTGGCTGACAATCACTGTTTTAGAAGACTGTTCCACTGTCAAAGGGCCAAATGATGCCCTTGGTCATGCACAGGTAATTCCCAGTCAAGTCAGGGGGAGGTGGGGGTATATATTTGAGGGTAGGATTTGTCCCAGCAGATGTCAATGTCAGGATATTTTTGTGGTTTTGAGCTGCCCGGAATACTGGGGATATATACAGTAACGCCTTACTTAACGTTGTAGTTCTGTTCCTGAAAAATGCAACTTTAAGTGAAACAATGTTAAATGAATCCAACTTTCCCATAAGATTTAATGTAAATGTGGGGGGTTAGGTTCCAAGGAAATTTTTGGGTGGCAGACAAAAGGCATTATATACTATGGTGGGAAGGTGCCTCTGGCTTACCGCTGGGGGTGCAGGATCTGGGAAGGAGTTAGAGTGTGAGAGGGCACTCAGGGAGGGAGTTAGGGTGCAGGAGGGTGCTCAGGGTGAGGTGTGGGAGGAGGCTCAGGGCTGGGGCAGGCAGCAGGTGGAGAGCACTTACCTGGGGCAGCTCCTGTTTGGTGCAGGGGATGTGCAGGCGGGTCTATGCAGCGCAGCACCGCCTCCATAGCTGCGATTTTGGGAGCTCTGGCTTTGAAGGGGAAAGCGCCGCTTCTCTCCGGCTGCCGGTTGCGCGACTGCCCCTGCTCCTCCTGAGTCCTCCCGCCCATGCTCGCAGGGCCACATTTCAAAAGGGGCTTTACAGCTGCAGGCCAGGGCCCCGGGGCCCCCTTAGCCCAGGGCCCTGCAGCACTTAAAGCCCCTGTGTTCCAGGTGGCCCTGCCTGTTGGGGGTGAGGGGGAGGCGCAGCAGCTTCCCCGCTCGCTCCCTCCCAGAAAGTCCTAAGCGCTGCCAAACCGTTCTTTGGCGGTGGGGGAAGTGCTGGGAGGGAAGGAGGAAGGGAGGGGGAGGAGGTGGAGAAGAGGAACTTGTGCAATGCACCCTTGTAAAGTCTGCCAAACGATGTTATAAGGGAGCACTGCACAATTTTAAACGAGTATGTTCCCTAATGGAGCAGTGATGTAACTTCAAAACAGCGTTAAGTGGGAGGATGTTAAGTGAGGAATTACTGTATATATGCTGCGTAGGGCTGCCCCAAGGACCATCTTGATTTGAGTTGGGCACGTTGCAGGACTTGTAACAAGCTGACTTGTCCCTTGTTTGTTTCTCTGGCATAGATGTAGAACTGATATCAGTCCAAGGTTCCTCTACTTTTTGCCAATCTATCTTCATGCCATTTGTCCATGTATGATGTGAACTGTGTTTCCATGGTTAAATTGCCTTCTGTATAACATTAGCCCATCAAAAGCACAGTCATTTCCTCTGCTCAAACTTATTCTCCCCTATTTTTTTCTCCTGGCAGCAAATACTCAATAACTTAATTGCTCATTTTAAACCAGACTTACATCTATGTAATCCATTATGTCACATTGAGACGTGCTGCTTCTCTCATAAGAGTACTGCTGCTCCCCTGCTAGTGCTGTCACGCTGCATGGCTTGAGAGAAGGCAGGCAGGAAGTATTGCATTGATGTGGAGATTTTATCTTTCTTCTAGGGGTTTTATGTCTCTCCTATATTCTGTCCTTTTGAACATCTAACATCTCTTTTATGCTTCACATCTTTCATATGATATTGTTGTATTTTATTGCCCATCGAAACCTAGTTTTCCTTTTGTCAGGTTTTTCAACTTTCTTCCTTATTGTATTTTGATCAGCACAGCTATGTGGGGATCCATTTTATTGGGTGGTTTTTAATCTTCTTAGTTGTGGCTCAGAAGGCCTTTGTCTATGATAACTTGGTTTCCCGAGGTTCTCAGAGAATAGTCTTTTGTAGGCTAATGCTGCAATGTTGACCTTGTGGTGGGCCCTTGGTGTGTGCCCCTCATCTCTCCATTTCAGATCTGATTAGCAGGAGTTGGCCATGTTTATTTTTATTTATTTATTTTAAGCAATAGCTCTATTATATTTACCAAGTGCTTTTCTATTGTGTATATGAGCTACTTGTTTTTCTTTTTGATACCTTATCTTAAATTAATTTAAAGTCATGTAGAATATTTTTTAAAGGGGATTTGCTGACTCCTTGTTTTAGCTAGGCTTCTGTGGTCATTGTCACATCACAGGATGATACATTCTGGAATCACACAGAGATGGAGTCTGATGGGGCGTAATTTTTGCAAGACCTAAATTCGAGGAGGAATGGTCAATTTTTAGTTGTGTTGACTAATCCTGCTTAGTCTCTTCAGTGGGACACTGAGAACATACTGTTGAGGTAGATATAATTTTCCCATTTCCTGTGCAGTTCACCTTGAAAGTCACTGACACTGAATTGGTTGTGGGTATTTCCTGATTACTTGGAAGAACAGAAACTTTTCACATTCAAAAGGCAAGAAGGAAAGTTGTTATGGTTGTATATGGAATTGACCTCTGCGTGTTTACTTGCACACTCTTCAATTTGATGGACGTAACCTTTACTTGGGTTCCATGTTTGAGATTTGTAGTGTCAATCTAAATATGGAGCTCAGTTTTTGTGCTAGGGCTCACGGCACTGCTAAGCAATCATTCATGTTAGTAATATTTCATGCTGTATCTGTGCTTCGTTTGTGTGCCACAGAAAAGCATACTCAGTGCATGTGTCACTTCTCAGCTGAACTATTTTAATGCTTTTCTTTAAATCTGCAATCTAAAATTCAGCCACACAAGTATTAACAAGCAGTCAATCATCCAGTTTCTTGTTTCCAGCCCTTTTCAAACCACATAGGTTTAAAGCTGTTTAAGAATGGAATTACTGAATCCCTTTCAAATGTTGACATTTTAATGATCTGTTTTATCATTATATCTTTATTATTTGTGAGAATAATTTTAGCATTAGAACATTTATATGGCCTATCAGAAATTCACCAAATATGGAAGCCTCTGTTTAAAAATTCTTGTCAGTTTCATAGGTAGCTCCATTGGTGTGTTGCTTCCAACCTCTTGAGTATTCTAAAAATGTCCTTTTGCAAGGATCTTTTCAAATTCCTATTATGCAGATGTGTGATTCTGCACACCACTTAAACTCTCAATAAATTGTAAATATGTTTTAGGGACTCGTATATTGCACAGCCTGACAAACTTAAAGCATAAACCATTTCTGAGAGCAGAGCATCTATATGTTGTCATTTTCAGTCATAGATCTTCCCACCATCATCACATTTTTCTTGCTGTTTTAAGATGTACCTCAGTCATAACCATTCCTTATACATAGATTATAGCAAAAGCTAAATAGACTGTACTACATTTTTTAGTATATTTCATGGATTCACAGAATTTGATCACATTTTTGATTTCACATATTGTACTTCTCCTGAAGATAGAAGAGATCTATTAAGTCCTATTTAGTCTACTGGTTATCAGCCTTTTTACCAGCAGCTCCTGCTTTCATCAAAGCAAATGAGCTTTGGCCCCACCTTCCATATACTAGACAGAAGATTCCTAGATCAACTGTTAATGAAATATGAGGATACTAACGTACATGCAGTGATAATAGCCCTTTACCTAATGAATCTGAATGAGAGGAAGTAGCTTGTTTCTGTGCCCAGAGCTTATCCAGAGAGGGAAAGAGTGATCCAAACTGAAACCGGAGAGTGGTTGTGAATTTTGCCAGGGGATCAGAATGAGGTAACTGGTTGAGGGGGGTTAAATGGAGGGTAGGAGTTCCAGGGAAGAGAATGGGAGCATAGGGATTCAAAAGGGATACGGCTGGGGGGACAGAAGAGAAGAACAAGTTGAGGGGATGGAAGTTCACCATTCTGTTTCTCCAATTTTCATCTCCCTGCCAGCGAGGTCCACATCACTACTACTTCTTCCCCGGGGGGCTTTGCCCTGGCTGGACCCCTTCAGGGGGTATTGAGAGCACAGGAAGAGAGGCAGTCCCTAGAAGCCATAAGGGGTCATTGCTGGGACCACTGCAGCCCTGCTGTGTGAGAAGGGTACTTGGTGCTGAGCCAAGCACCCAGGGAATCTCACACAGCATCCCAGGCAGCTGCTGATACTGTTTTATTTTCCATTGTAAATGAAACAAGACAGAGAAGAGTTTCAGGCCCCAGTCTGAGAAAGCCTGACCTCTTCCACTCTGTGGATGCCAGTGCAGCGCAGCGCAGCATGGTTCTCTGCAGTCTGCCCTACTTTCCAGCCTAGTTTCACAAATCTCAAATGATGGATCTTCTGCCTTTTTTTTTTTTTTTGAAAGATTATTCCACAGTCGGAGGGCCAAACTCCACCCCAGGCACTCACAGATAACTCCCATTCAGACCAATAAGTCTGAGGGCAGAATTTGCTCCAGTGGAGCTCAGTGTCAGGATGTTTTCTTGATACTTAGTCTAAATGTCTCTTTTTTAATTCTGTCCCATTACTCCTAATAAAACCACCTCCTACTGCCCTAAACCTTTCCTCTCCCTTCCCAGACACATCTACAGTTTGCGTGGTCTCCAGCCCCCTTAGCTAATATGCACATACCTGCTGTCCCTCCAACTTTTTAATCCTTTCCCTTGCTTTTGTCTCAGTACTCTCCAGGTTGTCTCTGTCTTTCTGGTACTGAGGTGCCCAGAACTGAACACAACATTCTGGGCACACTCTCAGAAGAGCTGTAGATATAGACGAGGGCGAGTGCCTCTCTGCTCTTTGCCATACTTTTGACTACGCATCCCTAAATCCCATCCTACCACTGTAGCTTTTTTCAATTTATATTTTTTTTACTGCCATATTGCTTTGCAAGCTCATATCTAATTTGTGATCAACTCTTGCCTCAGGGATCTCTGTGTTACTCTTCTCCATACTTCCTCTTCCCATTGAATGTGTGTGCTTCTGATGTTTCTTTACCTAAAAGTACCCTAAATTTTGAATTTTAAACTTTGGATCATTCTAGGAATAAAGCCATAAAAGTTAACGATGCTGTCAAAATCCATTTTTCCCTTTCAAAAACCAAGAATACATATTATCTTAGATTTACAACTAGTCCACTCCTTCTCTAAGTAGTAATAATCATGAGTCATTTCTTTCCATAGTGAGTGCCACTGATTTCCATGAAACAATTTTGCCAGTGAAAATAGCAAAGGAAAAGCAAATGTGGCTGAGTCACTAATTTGAATTTGACCCAGGCCAGGAGTGAACCAGAAGTTCACACAAAGGCTGCCTGGTGGCATATGTGAAATGAACTGGTGGGTCTGCAAGTGCATAATAGACATGTCCCTGCCAGAAAACCGCCATCATCATGACTGCCTTATTGGCAGTCTGATTTGTGATCTGTAGAAACCAAATGATCTTCCCCACCATAGAGGTTAGCCTCATAGGATTAAGGCACGCTGATGGGCAGTATGGGTTGAGCCTTGCAATAACTGTTGTGTGGATAACTAGAGAGCTTGCTGTTAGTCTAGTATCTTTCATCAGCATTACATTATTTTAATAGAAAGGGAGGGAGGAAAAAAGCCAAAGAAATTGATTCTCACAGTCTGGGGTTGGAAATGCATCAGCTCCCAAAATGTGTGGCTCCTATTCTGCATGTGTCCTGTCCCTGTTAGATCTGTTTTTCAAATAAGTTGAATAGAAAGTTGGTGTAATATACCGTGCCCTTGCAGCCCACATAAAGGAAGGATTCATCAAGGCAGGTTACTTGGGGCACAGTAGGAACTTATTTTATTGCACTTTTACTGTGTGATACAAATTACAAAGTTATCATATCACTGATCAAAGTGCTTCACCACTTGTTTTTATTACTTCTCTTCCTCTTTCCTTGTGCTGTTGATGTTTGCAGTGTTCTGACAAACACGCCGTTCATTCCTCGATTTGTAATAATCTCTAACCTCTTGTGGGAAGTTATAGTTATAACATAGTGAAATCTAAACTGGCAGAAAATGGAATGTTCCCTTCCGCCAGTTCTGAGAGCTGCAATAGTTAGGTTCAGGTGTGGGTTTTCTATTTCTTTCTTTTGCTGAAGGGCACAGCCACTGTCTTGCAGTCCCAAAATTAAAAATGTGCAGAGCTTGTAAAATGACACGTTAAGATTGTTCCAGGCAAAGTTACAAATCCAGAAGGTTAGAAAGGGACAGCAGTGATTAAAAATATATATATATATATTTTTCTTATGGTCAAAATTGTCCATTTAAAAAATGCAGCTGGAAGCTTGGCAGTGCATAAGTCTGGTGGCACACACTGCAGTTGCTATGGAGTCCGATATGAGTTCACTGCAAGAGACGGGAACATTGAGGAGACTGTGCACTCAGCTCCTGGAGCATGGAGTTACCCCCATCTTGCTTTTGCAGAGCCACCTTTCTCTGTCTTCCAGAGGACCACTAGCAGCTCCACAGGATGGAACTATATTCAGTTGTTCTTGGATGTAGGGAGAGTCACCCTGGTGCTGGACTTGAAAATATTGGTAAAAGACCTAGATTCCTGTAGACTATTCTTTAAAAATTTACCAAAATACTCCACTGCGCACACAGATGTTCCCTTGGGGACCACATGAGAGAGAGAATGAACTACGCATGACCCATTTTAGTCACATCACTTAATGCACAATTGGAAGGCACTCAGATAATCTGATGGTAAGAGAATAGACCATGGGTTGCAAAGTGTGGTCCCTGAGTCAAATGTGGCTGAGTTCTTCAATGCAGCTGCCTTCACTTTATTGCAGTAGTGCAACCCACTGAAATTACAAGTCTCCACATGCAGTGCTCTGTCAAGGCCATTTGAATCAAGACGGAGCATTGCATGTAGAGATCCATAGTTTCTGTGTGCTACACCTCAACCAAACAGGAGTCTGATTAGATCTGTTCCATTTTATGCAAATTAAACCATGGGCCTTAGAATCCTGGTAAGGTGCCCATGTAGTTTTTATTTGGGCAAAATATGTGTGCCTGTAATCTAATCCTTAAATTATCACTAATCTTTCATGTCAGCAAGAGATTTCTGATGCTGGCATCCTTCCATATATTAATAGGTTAGTGTCTGTTGAATTTCATATCGTAAATCAAGATCTGTCTAATCATATTTATGTTGTTGTCTAGCTGACTCATCCCCTTAAGCAGGCTCATGCAATTTATCTGTACAGTGATGCTCTG
The DNA here is from genome assembly GCF_025201925.1 of Gopherus flavomarginatus. Taxonomy (NCBI): domain Eukaryota; kingdom Metazoa; phylum Chordata; order Testudines; family Testudinidae; genus Gopherus; species Gopherus flavomarginatus. Next base: position 34,975,914 of record NC_066623.1, on the reverse strand, counting down.
AGTTTTCAGAATTCTCAGATGGACTTTCAGTCATCGAGAGCACTGAAATATCTCTACCAGAGGCATTTTCACTTAAAAAATAGAAATGTTGAAACACTGAAAGCTGAACTGTACACCTTCAATCTAGTAACTTCCTAACCTCTAGAGTTTTTCTTTAGCCTTGGTTCAGAGATTTTAATTAGATCTCATTCTCTCAGTGACCAACAAAGCGTCAAAAGACATACCAATTTTTCAAATAGATCCTTTACTGCTGAGTTTTCATTATTTATTTTAGATAGATGTGACAAAAGAACTTCAATATCCCAGACTTATATTTTGGTTGAATGACAGTAACAGGTCTCCAGCATAAGAGATTTCATTCAGTGCTGTTACAATCAGAAAAGTGCCTCTACAGATTACTCCATGGGGTTCCATATTTATTGGGCTCTCATGCTCTCTCAATGACTTTCACAGGAAATTTGCTCAAGTTTACAAGTCAGAAGTTTAATGTTCTAACTACCAGGGTTGCAAACTCTTCCTGGGATCTGAAAATACAGCTAGGTTCTTTCTGCCTTGTTTATTATCACCAGTAATAAAGAATCTCCATTTAGAATTTAGTTGACAAGCATTGTTGATGATGTGCAAGACAGAACAGAATCTGAAATTATGTAGCTGTGGAGTAAATTTCACTGCTGCTCCTGGGAAAGCAGTAGCAGAAACCGAAGAGGCAAGGACTTAATTGTCCCATTGGAAATAGGAAAGGGAGGAGAGTCTCTTATTTTCCTCTTCCTGTAGTTCCCAGCCCATCTCATCACAGCAGTACAGGACTTAGTCTGTGTCTCTGCTACAGCTGTTAGAAGCATTCTTCAGCAGCATGACTGCTTCTGTAGGCAGTATTTACACTGACCAGTATCTTGTCTTGTATATTTCATGTTGCTGCTGTATTAGTTTCCGATTACACCATTGGTGAGTCAGCAATTATATTTTTCACATCATGGTTAATATACTCCATGGATTTTTTTTTACTACTTCCCACCATTTTATTAGAAGAAAACCTTCCAAAATATTTCTTCACTTTGTAACTCTCTGGATTAACCAATAAGTCCGAACATGCTAATCCTAAATATCTAGATCCGGTTTGTAAATATCTGATAAGAGAGGAGATGCAGGGCATGAAGTTTTGCATGGGCAGATACCACTAGTACCTGGCTCTTTGGCTGGCAGGGACCACACTGTTACCTTTAAATCCAATGGGATATGTCTTAAAGATTCTTCATCTAAACCCTGGATCCTCCAGAATTTTGAGTTGCATGGAATTGTTTCTTACAGTTCTGCGAGGTCACTTATACCAGGTCTACCTATGAGAAGCTTCCGAGGCAGGACAACGGAAAATGGGCAAGCTTTGTGTACTGATGAGCCTATCATTGCCATGTTCTGTGACCAAGATTTTGTGATATCTTTTGACCATGAATTACTGTCCTTTTATACCCTCATTAGTCAGGAAAACTCGAGGGATTTGATTCTGTCCCAGGACTGACCCTCTGGTTTAGAGCAGGCAACCAATGACATGCTACACTTGACAAGCGTTATGTGAGTATGCCCTTCTCACCATGGTATTAGCTGCAATTAAAGTACTTCTGCCTTATATCATTGCAGCCACACAGCACAGCAATGTTTTGAAGTAAGCATTCAGCATTCTGGTCAGACATTCCACGATGCATTTTTCTGCTGCAGTGCTGTACATGTTCTGGGATTTTTTTTGTACTCCGCATTGTGAGATACCTGCCATAAGCCACCAGAATTCTGGGGTTTGGGGTCAAGTTTAGTAATTCGCATATTCCTTCTTGTTTCATCCCATTATCCATCTCTTTTTTTTTTGAGAGCCAGCTGGTGCCATTTTCAAAGCACTCTCAGGTAGCATTGAGGAAACATCTGCAATTGCTGCAGTCCTTACAGTGATGAATATGAACAGCCTGTTGCTAATATTTAAAGTTACACAGTGACTTCAGGACCAAGGCAATAAGGCCACATGAGGAGGAGGCTGAAATCAAGCAAACACTTCTACTACACTTGGTGGAGTGCCACTTTGGGGCTTGGCCAACTAACACTAACAGGTGGGAGGGTTGCAGACCTGGGAAGACTAGCAGCTGTGGCAGAATGCTGCTTTCCTAGAACTTTGTGCAGAGCTCATCCTGGAGCTGCAGCGGTGGAACACCCACATGAGAGCTCCCCTCAGCATGGAAAAGCACATGGCCATCACTATCTGGCAGCTCACTATTCCCAATTACTTCCAGTCAATTCCCGAACAGTTTAATGTTGGCAGAGCAGCTGTTAGGCCTGTTATCAGTGCACACCTCTATGTCATCAAGAAAGTGCTCTCCCCTTGGATCATAAGACTAGTCAGTGCATAGATGGTTATTTAATGTGTTTGCTTGGTTGGGGTTCCTGAATTGGAGCCATTAATGCAACCCATGTGCCAGTTCTTTGTCCCCTCCACCAGGTCTCCGAGCTTATCGTTAGAAAAGAGTATTTCTCCACTGCAAGGTCTGGTTGATCACCATGGAAGATTGACAAATATTTATGTGGGCATGGTCTAGAAAGATCCTTAATGCTAAGATTGTGAGAAAGTATGGACTGTTTTCTGCAATGGCAAATGGAAATTCTGCTCCCATGTTCTCTGTGGACATTGATATTGTTTCCATTCCATTACCCACTCTGAGAAACCCAGCTAACTGCTTGCCTGGTTTATGAACCCTTTTGGATAGGATTGTCTTGTTTAACTATACCCAGAGTAGTTGCAGAATGACTGTGGCATGTTCATTTGGAAGACTGAAAGGATGGAGGATCCTGATGATGAGGCTGATAAGAAAAATTGTATTCTAGTGATAGCTGCTTGTTGTGGTTTGCACAGCCTTTGTGGGAGAAAGGGAGACGAGAGCACAAGACAGCCATGCCATGGATGGGAGCAGGAAGTGGGCAGACTTGGTGATTGTTTTGAACAGACAGATTAGATTGGAGGCCTCTGTGATGTGATACAACTACTTTTGCACAGAGTGAGGAATGCATTGTGCTCATGCTTTGAGTCTAAGGGCCACTTATGAAGAATGTATATGCTTTTGTATAAAGCATTTATCAGGATTACTGAATATGTCTTCTGATGTATGTGTACTGATATAAGGAATTAATCATATTTGATGTGGGCATGTTATCACCTTTTATGTAGAGTTTCAGTGCAATTTGTGTAGTTTGTAATACAGTGCTTCTATTATAGTGCCTTTTTAGATGTTGTTGTGTATGTTGGGACAATGATGCTGTCCTTAAAGTGCCTTAAAATCTCTTCCTTTTTTGAAATGTATGCATAGCATGATTTGAGCAATTTACCTCAAAATAGTTCATGTTGGCTTAAAGCTAGGCATTAATAAAATTGAGTCAGAAATACTACTCTTTTGCTTTTTCTTTTCTGAGTGCACTATTACAGTAAGTGCTATTCCTTCAAAGAGTCTCCTAGTTAACACACATGGTGTCTCCCTACCATATAGTCCTATTTGAATGTTTCATTCCAGACATATTGAAATTGGTCCTTTACAGTTTGTGCCTCTGTCTCTGGTTCAGGTTGATCCTCTGGCTGTGTTGTGTGGTGATCCTGGACTCTGGGACTGTCTGCTTCAGAGTTTACTGGGTTGACAAGATCCTGGTTTTGAGGTTCAGTCAAAGCCCACAGAATACTGCAGTTGAATCCTATTATCTCCGACAAATAGACTGTCCAGCTTCTCATGGTACCAACAGACTGTGCTTGCTCTCCCACAGATCCTATTGTACTCGCAGTCTTGTACTCCAGCCAAAGCTCCTTTGCCTTACTGTGGCATTGGAGGGTGTCCCGGTTGTGCCCTATCCTGCATTTGTGATGATAGCCACCTGTAGTTCTGTGCTAAGGGCCTGCGGTTCCGATGGGCCTGATCATGCTCCTCTCCCCAGAGAGCAATAAAGTCCACAATCTCAGTATGGGACCATGGCAAAGCACAAGGCATGGCTGATCAATAATCAGGATTATGCAAACTCCACATGAGATGGAATCCCAAAGACAGCACCTGGTTGCATGGAACTGTTTAAACGGAAAGGTGACATCTGGTCAGGATGATCCTGGAGCCATAGAGGGTATGCAGGTAGACATGGAGGACGACCCAGGTAGCCAGCAAAGCAGTGCAGGATACTAGTAGGATGGCTTGGCATGTGCACAACAGTTGTTTCAGGAGGCGGATGTGGCCATACCTACATTGCTCCAGATGAACTCATCTCCCATCTCCATAAGCCTGGATCCACAGGGGGTTGAAAAACAGAAATTAAATTGCCAGAAGATGCACTACAAATATTTTGTTTGTGGACGGAAGGCATTTTAATGCAAAGTAACTCAAGTTAACCCACAACAAATTTCAAATGGAGACAAGCCCTAAGACCCCAGAACAGTTTGAGATATGGGTCAACTTTATTTACAGGAGCAACAGCAAATACAGTTTCCGTCCAGGCACAAAACAGAAAACAAATGAAGATGGTTAAATGCGCGCACGCACGCACGCACGCACGCTCTCTCTCTCGCTCTCTCGCTCTCGCTCCAGCCTGGGTCACAGCACTGACTGGATTTCATTGGGTACCAAATAAGTCAGGCCCTGGCGTTTCTCAAGCTTTAAAAAATATAATTAGCAATCTCTGCAGTCCCCTGGCCTATTCACAGCCTATTTTTGGCTTACTCCAGGAAATGGATTTCACCACACAGCTAGTACTTAGCTGAATTTTCTTTTTCTGAGCAGTTTATGCAGCTGAATTCAGTTGCTAGACTTCGGTCCATGAAGGATGGCTGTGTCAAAGTGTACTTACCTCTCTGGCCCAAATGAGTCCTTGGTTGATGGCCTTCTCAGCATTCAGATGGTTATTCCAGAATAGGTCTCTTTTCTTATCTCTTTATTGCCAGACCTCTCTAATGCACAAACATCCTCTGACCAGATAACTATCCTGCATCTTGATCCAGAGTCTAAAAATGTCATCGATCATCCTTCTGAGCTTTCCAAGGACCGTTCTTTGCACATTTGTCATTCAAAGTGACTTTTCCTCTGTCCATCACCTCTGTTTATAGGATGAATGAGATACAGACTCACTTCTGCGTGCTCCAAAAGGAAACTGACCTGTTTCCCACAAAGTTGGGATTTCATTGTTCTTTCTTGGACTCCATTCAGCCAAGGATGAGTATTTGCTTCACAAACTGGATGAGAGAACTCTAAGCTACTCCCTTGGTGGCCCAGCTGGCGTTCCTAAGCTCCACTACACTTTGTAGCATAGGTGAAAAAGTTCAAATGCCAAGCTAGGTCAAAGAGCCTACCCTGTCTCTGAGTGAGCTATCACCTGCAGGAGGCTTGTGCCATTCCCAGAAGACATCAGGGTTCATTCTGCTGAATGCTAGGAGCAACACCTTAGAGCATTTCCCAGCATGTTGAGATGGAGAAAATTTGTCACACAGCTACATGGAGTTCAGCTCACACGCCCTTTCGGGCCGATCAGTGTTAGATATTGATGCCAGAGAGTGGCTGCTCTGTTTTGGTAGGGCAGCTTGTTCTCGTTAATTTAGATGCCAAGGTTAAAGAGTGAAGGAGTGGCAAGCAACTCAGGCATCTCTGCTGTGTTGAATTCACAGAGGTGTCTGAAACACATGTGGAGAAGCTGAACATAGAAAATATGTGACTGCTGAAAAGCTCTCTCAGAGATTTTGAGACACACCTCTCTCCAACCAACTGCAGCAGCCAATGTGCTATAGGACCCTGCGAAAACTTTACTTTTCAAGAAGACTTCAGCATGCCTCTTGAAATGGTGATAGAGAGGGCTCGCATAAAAGAAGTGAATGTATCTGTTGGTGCATGCATAAGGTGTTTGTCTTGACCCCCAGGAAATAGGCCCTGCTGCAAGGCATACTGATACACAAATCAAAGCGTATCTAAAACATTTTTTTCGGTGGTTGGCAGAGCCATCCAAACCTTGATGTTCTAGTTCTGGTCCTTGAACTTATCTCTCAATCAAACACTGGACTGTTCGTCTTTAGGCCGACAATTACCTGTATGTAGTGCAAAGGCCAGATTCAATGAGGCTTGAGCCATAGCGTAGGGACTTTACAAACTCACATGACCTTACAGGCAGTGCTTTGCATTTACAGACCAGAGATATGGAAGTCTGCACTTCTGCATCTATAAATGCAGGAACACAAACATTATGGTTTGTAATTTGTGTACCAGCTGAGCCAATGGAAAAGTTTGTGGCCCATTGTTTGAACTGGTATTGGGGTGATTGGAAAAGCCCTGGGACTATGACAACTGCTAAACTGGGTTAGACTAGGCATCCAGCAAGTCCAATGTCATGTCTCTGAGTGGCCAGTACCATAAGCTGCAGAGGAAGGTGCAAATGGACAATTGAAGGATAGCCTTCACATAGGGCAGGAGTTCTCAAACTGGAGGTTGTGACCCCTCAGAGAGTTGTGAGGTTATTCCATGGGCGGGGTCATGAGCTGTCAGCTTCCGCCCCAAACCCTGATTCACCTCCAGCATTTATAATAGTATTAAATGTAAAAAAAGTGTTTTTAATTTACTAAGGGGGATTGCACTCAGAAGCTTGCTGTATGAAAGGGGTCACCAGTACAAAAGTTTGAGAACCACTGCCATAGGGGAAGGTTCCTGCCATAGGTAGCACTTGGCCTATGCCTTGAAACATGTTGCTCACGCCCTGCCACCCCTGGCCCCGCCCTGACCCCACCCTTTCCCCACTCATGGCCCCACCCCCATTCCAACCCCATCCCCAAAGTCCCCGCCCTAACTCCACCCCCTCCCTGGATCCCTTCCCAAAATCCCTGCCCCAGCCACGCCTCTTCCCCCAGCACACCGCGTTCCCACTCCTCTCCCATCCCTCTCTGTCCCACGAATCAGCTGGTTTATGGCGCAAGTGCTGGGAGGGAGTGGGGAGAAGCAGGACATGGTGACGCGCTCGTGGAGGAGGCGGAGGTGAGCTGGAGCAGGGCAGGGCCACAAGGAGCTGCCAGTGGGTGCTGAGCACCCACCAATTTTTTTCTGTGTGTGCTCCAACCCTGGAGCACCCACGGAGTCGGCGCCTATGAGTCCGGTGGCATTTTAAAGACTAACTGATTTATTTGGGCATAAATTTTCGTGGGTAAAAAAACTCGCTTCTTCAGATGCATGGAGTGAAAATTACAGACACAGGCATTGTTATACTAACACATGAAGAGAAGGGAGTTACTTCACAAGTGGAGAACCAGTGTTAACAGGGCCAATGTTCACTCCCAGTAATTGATGAGGAGGTGTCAATTCACGATCCATTGTCTACAGCCAAGCGCTAAGATAGAACTGAATTTGCTCCAATCCCTCAGACAGAGACAAACACCTACAAAATCTTTATCAAGCATTCCTAAAACTACAGTACCCATCCAGGAAAGTGAGGAAACAAATTGACAGAGAGAGACGGGTACCCAGAAGTCACCTACTACAGGATAGGCCCAACAAGGAAAATAACAGAATACCACTGGCCATCACATACAGCCCCCAGCTAAAACCTCTCTAGCACATCATCAACAATCTACAGCCTATCCTGGAAAACGATCCCTCACTGTCACAGACCTTGGGAGGCAGGCCAGTCCTTGCTTACAGATGTCCCCCCAGCCTGAAGCAAATACTCACAAGCAAATACTCACCAGCAACTACACACCACTCCACAGAAACATCAACCCAGGAACCAAACCCTGTAACAAACCTCGTTGCCTACTCTGTCCCCATGTCTACTCCAGCGACACCATCAGAGGACCCAACCACATCAGCCACACCATCAGGGACTCATTCACCTGGACATCTACTAATGTGATATATGCCAGCAATGCCCCACTGCCCTGTACATTGGCCAAACTGGACAATCTCTACGTAAAAGAATAAATGGACAGAAATTGGACATCAGGAATGGTAACATACAAAAGCCAGTAGGAGAACACTTCAATCTTCCTGGACGTTCTATAACAAGTTTAAAAGTAACCGTACTTGAACAAAAAAATTTCAGAAACAGACTTCAAAGAGGAAACTGAAGAACTAAAATTCATTTGCAAATTTAACACCATTAATTTGGGCTTGAATAGGCACTGAGAGTGGCTGGCTCATTACAGAAGCAACTTTTCCTCTCCTGGAATTCACACTTCATCATCAGTTATTGGGAGTGAACTACATTCACCCTGATTGTATTGGCCCCGTCAACACTGGTTCTCCGCTTGTGAGGTAATTCCCCTCTCTTTGTGTGTCAGTATAACAATGCCTGCGTCTGTAATTTTCACTCCATGCATCTGAAGAAATGGTTTTTTTACCCACAAAAGCGTATGCCCAAATAAATCTGTTAGTCTTTGAGGTGCCACCAAACTCCTTGTTGTTTTTGTGGATACAGACTGACACAGCTACTTCCTGATACTTGACATCCCTTTCTTGAATCCTACTAAGCCTTTTGCCTCAGTGATATCTTAAGGCAGTGAGTCCCACCAGTGAATTATACATTGTGTAAGGCCTCTTGCCTCACACAAAACAGCTTAACTGATGTTTATAATGTGCTGTGGTATATTTGGAATGGAGGGATTTGTTATACCTTCCAGTACCATTCTGTCAGGGTTACTTATTCTTTGCCTTTTCTCTGCTCTGACACTGTAGCTTCAGTCTCCATTACCACATCTCAGCCATTATTCAATCCTGGTTGGCCATTCATTTTCCACAACCCCTTGGATGTGGGTGGAACTCTCCTTGACTTGAAAAATTTGCTGTCTTCAACTCCTCCACCTCCAAAGTCCTCCAAACAGAGGCTTCATTTCCTTGAAAGCTTTGCAAGTGGAGAGCCAGGCTGGAAAGAAAAGCAGCTGGATTTTCTCTCCTTGACACCTTGGTCTGGTCTACACTACGCGTTTAAACCAATTTTAGCAGCATTAAACCGATTTAACGCACTCGTCCACACAACAAGGCCCTTTATATCGATATAAAGGGCTCTTTAAACCAGTTTCTGTACTCCTCCCCAACGAGAGGAGTAGCGCTGAAATTGGTATTACCATATCGGATTAGGGTTAGTGTGGCCGCAAATCGATGGTATTGGCCTCCAGCCCCGCGAACTTTTGAATTTCATTTCCTGTTTGCCCAGCGTGGAGCTCTGATCAGCATGGGTGGCAATGCAGTCCCAAATCCAAAAAGAGCTCCAGCATGGATCGTATGAGAGATAGTGGATCTGACCGCTGTATGGGGAGACAAATCTGTTCTATCAGAGCTCTGTTACAGAAGACGAAATACCAAAGCATTTGAAAAACATCTCCAGGCTATAATACAGAGTCCACAGCACAGTGCTGCGTGACAAGCGTAACAGAAAGCCAAAGAATCAAATGGACACTCATGGAGGGAGGGAGGGGGTACTGAGGACTCCAGCTATCCCACAGTCCCCAGCAGTCTCCGAAAAGTATTTGCATTCTTGGCTGAGCTCCCAATGCCTGTAGGGTCAAACACATTGTCCGGGGTGGTTCAGGGTATAGCTCGTTAATTTATCCCCCTCCGCCCCCGTGAAAGAAAAGGGAAAAAAATTGTTTCTTGACTTTTTTCAATGTCACCCTATGTCTACTGCATGCTGCTGGTAGACGAGATGCTGCGGCAGTGAACAGCAGTATCCTTTCCCCTCCCTTCCGCAGTGGCAGACGGTACAATATGACTGCTGTCCATCATCATCAGCCCGTGAGTGCTTCTGGCTGGCCTCAAGTGAGGTCGGCCGGGGGTGCCTGGGTAAAAATAGGAATGACTTCTGGTCATTCCCAGTAGATAGTACAGAACAGCTGGTAACCGTCTTCATCATAGCAACTGGGGGCTGAGCTCCATCAGCCCCCTCCCTTTCATGTGTAAAGAAAAGTTGCTGTACTGCCTCGACTATCATAGCAGCGGGATGCTGGGCTCCTCTCCCCCCGCACCTTTTAATGTCCTGCCTGGACTATCATAGCAGCTGGAGGATGCCTCACCCTCATTTTATCTCACTAATAAGTCAGTGTTTCTTATTCCTGCATTCTTTATTACTTCATCACACAAATGGGGGGACACTGCAACGGTAGCCCAGGAGGGCTGGGGGAGCAGGGAAGCAACGGGTGGGGTTGTTGCAGGGGCACCCCCTAGAATGGCATGTAGCTCATCATTTCTGCAGGATCTAACATGGAGCGGCTGTGCTCTCTGGTTCTCTGGTACACTGGTTCTCTAGTATATTTGCACCATATTCTAGGCAGGACTGACTCTATTTTTAGATACCATAAAGGAGGGATTGACTCGGGGAGTCATTCTCATTTTTGTCTTTGCGCCCCCGGCCGACCTCAGCCAGGGGCACCCATGACAGCAGCAGACGGTACAGAACGACTGATAACCGTCATCTGATCACCAATTTATAATGGCATGGCAGATGTTACAGAACAACTGATAACCGTCTGCTATCTTGCAAAGGCAAATGAATGCTGCTGTGCAGCGCTGCAGTACTGCGTCTGTTAGCAACATCCAGTAGACTAAATGGGCTCCGTGGTTGCCATATTATGGCGTCTGCCAGGGCAATCCGGGGAAAAAGGACGTGAAATGATTGTCTGCCGTTGCTTTCATGGAGGAAGGAATGAGTGACAACATTTACCACGCGACACTGTTATTGCACCATCATGCATTGAGGTCTCAACCCAGAATTCCAATGGGCGGGGGAGACTGCGGGAACTATGGGATAGCTACGGGATAGCTACCCACAGTGCAACGCTCCAGAAATCAACGCTAGCCTCGGACCATGGACACACACCACCGAATTAATGTGCTTAGTGTGGCCGCATGCACTCGACTTTATACAATCTGTTTTACAAAACCGGTTTATGTAAAATCGGAATAATCCCATAATGTAGACATACCCCTTGTATAGTACTGGCTGCTGCTTTATTGTGCTTCTGCTGTTCAGTCCACAAAATATGGCTTGTTATTAATAGAGTCTCTCAGTATCTCAGCTACTGAGTGAGGAAAAGAATCGAAGGAAGCCATTAGTAGGTGGCTTTCACAATTTTGTTTTATTTTATATTGAGGTCAACCTGGTAATTAGAATCTGGAATCCGCACATCAGATCTGCCGCCTCCAAAACACAGAGTCATTATAACGATAAGAAAAGCAAAACCCATATTGATCCTGCTTCTAATCTCCCTGCAGAAATGCTTTCTGATAGATTGCCTCACACCATGATTGACACAGGAAAGCTTTATGTTTGCTTTATTTTTATGAGCTAATATTAAGCCATCGGTTCAATTCAGTGCTTGTCCCTGCCCAAACCCATTTGTCTTTCTGTTTTTATGACCTCCTTTGCCTGTCTCTGTCTTTATATCTTGTATGTTTCTTGGCACTGGCTGCTCCAGCTTTCTGGTAATCGTAACAACTCTAAATGTTCAACTGTAGCAGCGACATGTGACCTTAGTCTAACTGCAGCACAAGTGCTGCTTCAGAGGCTGATTCACCGTATTCTGTCCTCAGAAAGCAAGTGCCCCAGGGGTCCTGAGTGCTGAGCGTCGCTTGGGATTAGGCACAAAGAAAGCTAGACATTTTGGTCCAAATGTGCATATTCATTTCTCACCGCTTGCCTCACCAAGGAGGAACCCTTCAGCATCTAGACACTTCCACGCTCATCCCCAAAGAAGCACGCCGCAGCACTAACTTTAAACCTCTATAAAGTATTTTCAGGAGATTGAAAAAGCCTGAGACCACCCCATTACCTCCCCAATGAGAGCTCAGCACTCAGAGTACAGTCTGACTAGCAGCAAAGACTCCTGTGGCACCTTATAGACTAACAGACGTTTTGGAGCATGAGCTTTCGTGGGTGAATACGAAAGCTTGCATCTGACGAAGTGGCTATTCACCCACGAAAGCTCATGCTCCAAAACATCTGTTAGTCTATAAGGTGCCACAGGATTCTTTGCTGCTTTTACAGATCCAGACTAACACGGCTACCCCTCTGATAGTCTGACTAGAATTGCTCACAGTAAAAAAGAGAGATAATATGTCTTCATGTGCTGTGTTATAAACAGGACTCTGCAATCTGCTTTATGCATGTTGGCCTTTTGGGTGTCCAGGGTTTTTTATTAACAGTAATACTCTGAACTTATCTCAGACCTGAAAGCCCCTATCCGCCCAGGCTGGCCAAGCACTTCGCAGACATTAAAGAAATCACCCTCCCAGAACCCTTGTGTTAATGGTACTAACCCCATTGGGTAAAACGAGCCACCGACTGGTTAAGGGCTGGATTTGGCCGCTCAAGCTGAGCAGTACCAAACCCTAGGAATAGCCCATAATGAGGCTGGCAGGAGCTGGCTCCAGGTGACTTTCCCAATATGGCACAGTGAGTTGGCGACAGAATAGTGAATACAACCCAGAAATAGTGATTCCCAGCCTCCTGTACTAACCCTGGAGCGTCCCTGCCTTTTGATTATTACTGTGTGTAAATTTTGGTCTGCAAATCAGAGCACATGAAGTGTGTCTAAAATACTGCCTGGAAAGCAGTGAGCTTGTATGGTCAGCCCCCTAGCTGGCAGGCTGCAGCACACATGCCCACCAGGGGTTTCAGAGAGGCTGTAAAATGTAACCAGCATTGCGTTTTCCCTGTCCTAGCCAGATCCAGTCTGCCTTGCACTGGATGGTTCATATAACCCATATGTGATGGGCACACTTTATTCAAACCACCACCCTGCTGTGCAGTGTTATCTGGGAAGAGGCTGTAAGGAATGTGTTGCCTTCCTTGATGCCCTCTTGTGTCAGCTGCCTTACCTGAAGTGCGCACGTGCACCACAACATATGAGAACTCCTGAAGCCAAGGTGTTAGCTGGACCCAAGACCCACAAACTATGGGGCAGTTCAGGTCAAGAACTGGAATTATACAGCTCCAGCCCATGTGGACGGTGGTTGTGGCTATTTATAATCCATAAGGAAAACTGCATAACATGAGACTTTGTGTGTGTGTTAGACCCAAGTCATAATTTATAATTCATGAGCTTTAGGGACAAAGTTTCCTTTTGCAGGTGTGGGGAAAGATGGGTCCTACGGTACAGGCTGGGTAGTGACAGAGAAGTGTTCAAATAAATCAGCATGTGAATAGAAACTGAGGAACAAAGAGAGAGGTGGAAAGTGAGAACTGGAATAAAAGGCCATTAAGGGTTAGAATATAAAGTGAAAGGGATTAATGGAGCAATTGGTGTGAACAGAAGGCAAGAAATGGTGATGGGAGAGATCATTGCTAGGTTAACACCTGTGGTAACAAAAATATATTTACTAATGAGAACCTAGTACACCCAGAAGGAACAGCACAGAATGCCTAGCATGCCCCTTATGTGTTGTGCTACCATCACTTCAGGTTATGTCAGTCACATTTCACTTTCTGTTGCACTACTGATTATATTGATCTTTTCGGTGCCAGTCTGTCAGTTATATGGCACCAGAACTGAAACATTGCTTATGCCTCCAGATGAGGCTAGAGTTTGAGCACCCCTGAGTGACGTAGTTATACTGATATAGGTCAGTAGTGTAGACCAGACCTTTGGTAGCCAGCATGGTTAGTTAACTTGCAAAGCCACATTTCCCTCAGCAGGTATGTTTCAGATGCCCCCCTCAACCAAGCCAGTCAGTTTGAAATTGATTGGTACACTGACTTCACTTTACAGCCAACCAAGAAGTATGATGGCCTTTACCCAATGTTAAATATGGTATTGTACCATACATGCCTCCTAAAGGTTATATGAAGGAAAAGATCTAGAGTATCTGTCCTGGACTTAACAATGCAGGCTAACTTTTGACTAGCACAATCCTGTGATAAATAAATACATACCTACACAAAAGAGGAGAGAAACGTCTGTAAAGGGATCCACCGACTGGAATCACCCAATCAGCACAAAGGAAGCTGTGATGTTTCTGGGCAACCTGCTGATATCCAGCTGTTGGAGTAGTCCTCACCACCTCACACCCAGCTTTGGCTGCCTCAGCAAGACAAGGGTATTGAGAGTCAGACTGGGAGAGTTTGGTGGCGATGCAAATAGGGACTCTTCAAATCAGCATGGTGGCTCAGCTGGGTAGTGCCAGGCCTGTGGCAGCTTAGCTTCCATTAGCACAGGGCAGGTAAATGAAGGAGGTGACTCACCGAAATCACAGATCTGCATTGTGAACTGCCCTGGTCTACTAACCGCACCTTCTCTGCTGCAACCTTTTGCCATGCAGGCCACAAGAAAGAGTAACAGAAACTGGAGAGGGAAGATTCTGCCCCATGCCAAAATGTGTGCAAGTTGGCTAATTAAGTAACACAACTTTAATTAGTTATTAATGAAAGGAATTGACAGAAGCCATGACACCTAAATGAAAATAGATGGTAGTTTATGCAGAAATGTGGTTGCAATTTTCCATATATTGAGTTTTCAAATTAGGATCTTGGATGGTTTCATTGTTGATCTGCCATACATAGTTTGACTTTGGAAATGTCACTGATTTCAGACCAGGCACATTGTTCTCCATGTTCAGATTGCATACAGATGGCTACTATATTGTTTCCCTCACTGGCCCTCCCTCTCATCCTCCAGGTAGCCTCAGAAGCTCACACCCAGAGTCATGTGGTGGTGGCGCTGATGCCAGAGGCACCCTCACAATCTTCTATCAGGGATGTATTCATTCTGATCAGGAGAAAGCAGCAAAATGTTTTGCAATGTGATACTAGGATCTCCAACATTACTCACATTTACATGACTCTGCCTGTGCTAATAGTTCTCTTTGGAGTAAAGAAAGTACATGGCAACTGTCAGCATCTGGTTGGCTTTTAAAAATAAGTGTTTCTGTTTAGCTTGAGGTTTTATGTACACAAAAATGTGCTTGCCCTAATGACAAAAATGGTTCCTAGATCAGGTATGCAGTGCCAAATTTCACCAGCAGGTGTCACCTTCGTAGACAGTCCCTCATACAGGGAGGAATTGAGGCAGACGTTATTAAACAATCCAATTTGAAATAGGTGCTTAATAATCATTAATGCCTTACAGTACATCTTGAAAGTAACTCATCCCCACTATTAAAAAAAACAAAACCCATTATCTAGAAACAAGCCTGCAGCAAAGTGTGTGCTAACCTGTTTAGTTTCTCTGTGACCCAGTGTCTGTTCCTGATGTTCATTTTGCTTTTTCCCTCAGCAATCCCAGAGTTCAGGTGGAAGCAATTGAGGGTGGTGCTCTGCAAAAACTGCTGGTTATTCTGGCTACAGAACAACCATTGGCTGTGAAGAAAAAGGTAAGTTGGCCAAAATGTGCGTGTATTAACGTTTCCTAAATATGACATCCAGGTGTATTGTGTAGTCTTGCATTGGCACCATTACATAGTGATGTGATCTGTGTTGCCTGTTCGTGGATCTGTGGTGCTTTATAATGAGGCGCATTCACAGAAGCGTTGTTAGGCTATGTTCAGAGGGTCAGATTCAGTCCTGAGATCTATGGGCATTCCCCACCTTCCACCCAGACTGATGGGGTTCTGTTCTTCTTTCAGTGCTCTCAAGGTGACCCATGTTATAGTTAACAAGCTGCAGTTGTGTACTGACAAAGAAACCTTGCCTCTCTGGTGTACAGTGCCACTAGCCAGCCCACTGTTGTCACCTCATGGCAGCAATAGGCCTTGCCCTACTTTAAAAGGGAAAACTCAGATCACACAGTGAGTTCATACTGTTGGGCAGGCAGTGCTGTATGTTAGTCTGGGAGGGAAGGAGCAGATCCCAGCATGAAGATCACAGGCTAATGAATAGGAGTTGATGTTCTGGAGAAGATAATTGCTGCATCCGCTTTGGCATCCTGCCTCAAGCAGGGGCCAATATCTGATGCTTCAGAGGAAGGCGAAAAGCTCTCCTAATGCCCCTAGCTAAATGTGCAGTGCTGTGCGTTGAGGTACGGGATTCTTCACTCTCCCCTTCAGTGATCAGTTTACTCGCTCAAGCGTGAGATCTGATTACCCATACCTTAACATACAAAGCTACAAACGGTTGTTGTTGGCCATAAAATTATTTAGCTCCTTTTCAAATCCAGGCCCAGCGTTTGACTCAGTGACCTTCTGGCACAGTGAATTCCACAGGAGGAGTGGAAAAAGTAGCTCCTGTTACTCAACCTTAATGCACCTGCCATTAATATCAGCGATGTGCTGTCAGTATTTTAAGAGAGAATCCCATGAAAGTGTTTCCCTCTAGCCTGTGATAAACTCCTGAGTCTTAAGGAATGTGTGGGCCACAGGAGTGGAGAGACTGAGGTGTGTACTCACTTGCATGAAAAGGTTCCCTCCTTGTCAAGGCTGGGTAGGCAGGTTTGTGTAAAGCTGCACTTGCTAGAAATGTTTTACACCATGTTCCTGAAAATGACACTGAGCATTCTGTTGGCCTAGCCCAGCATGTGTGATGCGGGGAGTGTGATGACCTCACAGGACGGTGAGGAGGTATCTAGAGAAGGGTTTGAAAACCATTGCCCTGGAGTGTAGTCTGCTTCATTCCAAAAGCAAAACTTTTGCCTTTTTCAAAGACTTCTGGCAGCATTCAGAGATGGGGTGACCTCACCAGAGGCAGAGAAATCACCCCAATATTTTCTTTAATTTAGTTTACTGACGGAGCAGTAACAAATGACTCCAGAGAGCCCTTTCACCACGGCCTGGAGTTTAATTGAGTGACACTTGTTCTTGTATTATGATAGGGTAAGGTTCTTCTTCGAGTGATTGCTCATGTGTATTCCACAGTAGGTATGCGTGCTTGCCACGTGCACCAGTGCCGGAAGTTTTTCCCTTAGCAGTACCTGTAGTGGGGGAGCACTGCTGCGACCCGTACCCCTAGCGTGGCGCCTCTTTATCACGCTGTAAGGGGAACTGCGTACTCCCCCACCCTCAGTTCCTTCTTGCTGCCAGTGAAGGTAGTCGGAACTTCGTGCTCCAGCTCTGCTGCAGCACTTCTAGCCTTAGTAGTACAACTCTTCTTTGTAGAAGTTAGTTGCCTGGCTCCGGGCATGCCTCGTGCCCCAGGCTTCAAGTCGCACGACCCCTTTTGCAGTTCTATGCCCAGGAGCGACCCACACTCTGTGTCTTCGCTGTCTGGGCAAGACTCACGTAAGTAGCAATGTAAAAGCTGCAAATTGTTCAAGCCTCAAATGAAGCATGAAAGAGAGATCCAACTCTGGGCCCTGCTAGTGGAGTCAGCATTGGCCCTGGCCCCGGCCCTGGCATGCCGACCTGACTTGGTGCTGGGCACCGCATCATCGGTGCGGAGTGAGACTCCATCCACTAGTCGGCACCGTTCCCCCACCAAGATGCAAGGGAAGACTCAGCAGCACTGAGAGGAGGGCGGGTGAGGCCGGACCCGAGTTGGCCAGCCCACGATCCCCCTCGGGAACCAGACCTCCAACTTGCGCTGAGCGGAGTAGTCCGGTCCCGTCTGTGCATGCCTCTCCTGCAGCGAGAATGCCATCGGTGCCAGAGGTAAAACAGGCAGCGCATGACATCCTCGCCCTTCTGGTCCGGGTGCAACGCTTGAGACAGGCCCCCAATCCTGAGGGAAGCCACTGCTGGGAGCTCATCAACCCTCCCCGGTCCGGCATAGCTCCCACTCCAAGGACAAGATACCTACCCGTTCCGAGGGGCCATCCAGGAGCCCGTGCCAGACTTCCACTCCGTTGGCCGATTCGCCTGAGAGGGAGTCTCGAGGGTTCTCCGCTACCCACAGAGGTCGCAGGCACTGAGACGAGGCGTCAACGCTCCTCTTCCCACTGAAGCTATAGGAGCAGCTCTCGACGCCATCGGCACCGACTCTCAGATTTGAGTGTTCGCTCCAACAGATGTCATGCTCGGAATGCCCCTCAACTGTGATCAGCATCCAGGCGTTGTAGCCATGGTCGCCGGGGGGGATCTAGAAGCAGCACCTCCGATGGATCCACGTCTTCGTCGTCGAGGTCTAAATCTCGAGGTTGGCACCGATGTGGCCGTGGATATTCCCGACGCTCGTATGGCACCGTGCGTTCCTCAGTGACTTTGGCACCCAGCTGCCCATCCCTGGGCCACACCGCCCCCCACGATCAAGCGGCTCCGCTCAGTCCCCAAGCGGGTCAGTGGCAAGGGCAGTGGTGTCAGTAGGCACCGTGGCCCCAATAACCTGCACTAGCGAGACCCCCGTTCAGTGGCCAGGGTATCACAGGTACATTCTACGTCCCTGCCTCGGCACCGGGAAAAGTCAGCTGGTACCGAACCAGCGGCACCGCACCTGAGCTCGGACTTGGAGGTTGAACTGCTGGTACTGCCTGACGCCCTGGGGGTAGAACTGGTCCCTCACTGACACCAGAGGAATCCATAGCAGCGCCACCACCCACTCTACAGGAAGATTTTAAGGCTCACCAAGTGCTCCTTAAGCGGGTGGCCTCAAATCTCCAGCTTCAGGCTGAGGAGATGGAGGAGCCATCAGACACCCTGTTCAATGTGTTGTCCTCGGCACCAGGCGGTGTGGCCCTACCTCTCCACCAGGGGGTGGCCAATAGGGTTGAGAGTTCAATCCTTGAGGGGGCTACTTAGGGACCTGGGGCAAAAAATCAGTACTTGGTTCTGCTAGTGAAGGCAGGGGGCTGGACTTCATAACCCTTCAGGTCCATTTCAGTTCTGTGAGATAGGTATTATTATTATTATTATTTTATTATATCGACTTCGCTTTGGCGAACCCCGGCCTCTCCGACACCTATTTCTAAAAAGGCAGAAAGAAAGTATTTTATACCAGCAAAGGGGCATGAATACTTGTACTCTCACCCGGCACCCAGTTCTCTGGTGGTGAAGTCTGTAAACCACCGAGAGAGGCATGGTCAACACGCACCCACCTCCAAGGATAAAGGCTCCAGGATACTGGATACCTTCAGCTGGAAGGTTTATTCATTGGCGAGCTTCCAGCTCAGGGTGGCAAATCACCAAGCCCTACTGAGCCGGTATGATTTTAACTTATGGGGGTCCCTGCCAAAGTTTGAACCTCTTCTCCAGGAAAGGAACAAGAGGGAGTTCGGAGCCTTTGTTGACGAAGGAGTGGCGGCAGCGAAAGTGGCTCTTCAAGTGGCTTCGGACGCGGCGGATACAGCGGCCCGTTCAATGGCCTTGGCCATTTCGATGCACAGGGCGTTGTGGCTCTCACTTTCAGGGCTGTCTGCAGAGTCCCAGTCCCTCATGGAGGACCTGCCCTTCGATGGGAAGGCCCTGTTTGCGGATAAAACAGACGTCCGTCTGCATGGGATGAAAGACTCCCACACCACCCTGCAAACTCTGGGCCTATATGTTCCTCCAGCAAAGGACAAACCCAGGCCACAGACCTCGGCCCTTCCAGCTAGAGGCAGATATGAGCCCCTACCTAAGAGGCCGAGGGAGCAGAGATGCAGGTCCCAGCGCCAATCCCACTCGGCCCTGCGACCTGGCCCCTCAAAGGGCAAGAGGCAGGGGAAGAGGCGCTTTTGACTCTTCGTGAGGGGCCACCGGGCCTGTTGCCAGGGAAGCCCCCCAGTTAATAAGTTTGTGTTCTGCAACCGTTTATCTGCCTTCTGAGTGCAATGGTCCCATATAACATCGGACCAGTGGGTCCTCAGCACCATTTCCAAGGGCTACATGTTGCAGTTTGCTTTGCCCCCCACCTCCGGAGGTCCCCGGGGACCCGGAGCACTCCCTCCTTTTGGACCAGGAGATGACACACCTCCTCACCCTGGGCACGATGGAGAAAGTACCTTGGGAATTCCAGGGCAGAGGGTTTTACTCCTGGTATTTCCTGATTCCGAAGGCAAAAGGCAGGCTCAGGCCCGTCCTTGACCTGTGGAACCTCAACCAATTTATGGTCCATTACAAGCTCCGTGTGGTTTCCCTGGCCTCTATTATTCCATCCCTAGACCCGAGGGATTGGTTCGCAGCCCTGGACCTCCAGGATGCATATTTCCACATCCATATTTTCGAGGGCCCTCCACTTCTGGGTAGGGTGGGACCATTACCAGTTTATGGTCCTTCCCTTTGGCCTCTCCACAGCCCCAGGGTTTTTACCAAATGCATGGCGGTAGTGGCAGCCTACCTCAGGAGGAACTGGCTGCAAATTTTCCCATACCTGGACGACTGGCTGCTCAAGGGCAAGTCTCGATCCCAGGTGCAGGCCCAGATGGAATTTCTGCTGGCCACTTGCAAGAGTCTAGGCCTAGTGGTGAATGAGGACAAGTCCACGTTAGTGCTGGTTCAGTGCGTACACTTCATAGGGGCGCTGTTAGACTCGGTAGTGGCTACGGCCTCTCTCCTCCGGGACAGGTTTGAGACACTCAGAAGTCTCATAGCTTCAGTCACGGCCTTCCCCGTGACAATGGCAAGGGTTTGCCTTCAAATCTTAGGCCACGTGGCAGCATGCACCTCCATGGTGTGACATGCCAGGCTCAGAATGAGGCCCCTCCAATTCTGGTGGGCCTCCCAATATTCCCAGGCCAGGGACAACCTGGACAAGGTGGTCACGTTACCTCCTAACGTAGTGGCTGACCTGCAATGGTGGTTCCTCCCGAGCAACATGTTACAAGGGATTCCCTTCCAAGAGACCCCTCCCTCACTAGATATAGTGTCGGACGCCTCGGACCTGGGGTGGGGAGCCCATACGTGGAGCTTCCAAACCCAGGGCAGATGGTTGACCTTGGAATTGTCCCTGCACATAAACATCAGGGAACTCAGGGCGGTACACCTGGCATGCCTAGCTTTCAGCCCACACCTATGGGGAAAGATGGTCAGAGTCCTCACAGGCAATACGGCCACGATGTATTATATCAAAAGGCAAGGGGCACGCACTCCTCAGCCTTGTGCCAGGAAGCCTTGGCCTATGGGAATTCTGCATAGCCCACGATATCTCTCTGAGGGTTTTTCACCTACCCAGCATTCACAATACACGAGCCGATCACCTCAGCAGGGTTTTCTCCCACCGATACTAGTGGTCACTCCACTGGGAGGTCGCCTGGCAACTCTTCCAAGAGTGGGGAGCTCCCCAGGTAGATCTCTTTGCTTCTGCCCAGAATCATCTCTGCCCCCAGTTCTGCTCCAGGGCCGGGGTGGGCAGGGGGCAATCTCGTTCCTAATTCGGTGGTCGGGCCATCTGTTCTATGCCTTTCCGCCATTTCCCCGATAGGCAAGGTCTTAAAGAAAGTGAAGGCAGGCAAGTTGAGGGTTATCCTCATAGCCCCAGATTGGGCCCAGCAATATTGGTACGGAACCCTCCTATAGCTTCTAGCGCCCCACCTCCTTCCCGCCCCCTGCTGGCTGCCGCTTCGGCCAGATCTCCTTTCTCAGGAGGGGGGATGCCTCCTCCATCCCAACCTGGCCGCGCTTCATCTGACAGTGTGGCTGCTCCATGGTTAGACGAAGAGGAAGGGAGGTGTTCGGAGGATGTCAGGCAAGTTCTGCTGGAAAGCAGAAAGCCATCCACCTGACAGCCTACTTGGCCAAATGGTCTAGGACCAGGTTCTCTAGGTGGGCGAGAGAAAGGAGTACTTCCCCATCATCCGCATCATTCTCGATTATCTCCTGTCCCTTAGGACCCAGGGGCTAGCTCCTACCTCGGTCAAGGTACACTTAGCGGCCATTGTGGCTTTCCACCCTCCGGTGCATGGTCACTCCTTATTTTCCCATCACGACATCCCGGTTTTTGAAAGGAGTGGATTGGGCATTCCCTTACGCCAGGCCCCCGGTCCCGCTATGGGACCTGGACCTCTCCCAGCTCATAGGTCCCCCTTTTGAACCCTTGGCCATGTGTTCCTGATCCCACTTATCATGGAAGGTAGGGTTCCTGGTGACGATCATCTCAGCCTGCTGTGTCTCGGAGCTTAGGGCCCTAACCTCGGAACCTCCATATACGGTCTTCCACAAGGATAAGGTCCAACTTTGCCCATACCCTGCTTTTCTGCCGAAGATGGTCTTGATTTTTCATATGGATCAGGACATTTTCCTTCCGATACTTTGTCCCAAGCCTCATTCCTGTGATGAGGAACGACGCCTACACATGCTAGATGTGCGTAGAGTACAGGCCTTTTACTTAGACCGAACCAGGCCATTCCGGAAATCCCCACAAGTTTTTGTTGCATTGGCCGAACGCATGAGGGGTCAACGGGTTCCTACCCAGCGAATTTCCCCCGGATCACCTCGTGCATATGCATGTGTTACGACCTGGCAGGGATTTCCCCGCCACCTATCATGAAGGTGCATTCTACGAGAGCTCAGGCCTCATCGACCACCTATGTAGCTCACATCCCTATTCAGGACGTTTGTAGAGCTGCCACGTGGTCCTCTGTCCACACCTTTTCATCGCACTATGCGATCGTCTCCCAAACACGAGGTGACTCCGGGTTTCGTAGGGCGGTACTCCGTCCGGCAAACCCTTAAACTCCTACCCACCTCCATCAGATACAGCTTGGAGTCACCTCCTGTGGAATACACATGAGCAATCACTCAAAGAAGAAAGGACAGTTACCTGTTCCCAGGGCCGGTGCAACCACTAGGCAAACTAGGCAGCCGCCTAAAAGCCCGCTCAGGGGAGGAAGTGGAGTAGAGGTGATCTGGGGGGGGAGAGGGGCGCGGGGAGGGCTGCCCGCAGTAACGGGGGGGCACACGGGAACTGCCCCCTGCCCCAGCTCACCTCCACTCTGCCTCCTCCGCTGAGCATACAGCTCCCGCTCTAATTCTGCTCCAATCGGCACTGGCGTGCTCAGCAGAGGAGGCAGAGCGGAGGTGAGCTGGGGCGGGCTCCTCGGGTGGGGTTAGCTTCTGCGGAGAGGGGCTTCCCAGGCAGAGTTAGCTGCCACAGAGTTTGGGGGGCGCTCCCTGGGCGGGGATAGCTGCAGAGTGTGGGGAGGGGTAGCTGCTGCAGTGGGGGCTTCCTGGGGGGGGGGGTGGCGGGCTTGGCTAGCTTTCGTGGCAGGCGGGGTTAGCTGCCATAGGGGCGCGGCGAGGTGGGTTACCTGGATGAGTGGGTGGCGCAAGGTGGAAGTTTCGCCTAGGGCGCGAAACTTCCTTGCATCGGCCCTGCCTGTTCCGTAACTGGTTTTCTTCAAGATTTGTTGCTCAAGTGTATTCCACATCCCGCCCTCCTTCCCCTCTGTCGGAGTTGTCCAGCAAGAAGGAACTGAGGGTGGGGGAGTGCGCAGCTCCCCTTATAGCATGATAAAGAGGCGCCACTCTAGGGGTTGCAGCGGTGCTCCCCCACTATGGGTACTGCTAAGGGAAAAGCTTCTGGCACTGGTGCACCTGGTGAGCACGCAGTCCTACTGTGGAATGCACCTGAGCAACACATCTCGAAGAGCGCCAGTTACGGAACAGGTAACTCCTTTTTCACTGTCCTTGTCATCATTTGGATGCTTCTGTCTAGTCTCCTTAACCCGTCCCCTTTCCAGGCAAAATACTCCTAGTTGTGACAATCTTTCTTCAAATCTAAGTCCCCACCATCCAGTATGACAATCTTTAAGGCCTTTTTCTGAATCCAGGGGATGGCTTTGATGTGTACTGCAGAACTACAGGCTGATGTGGTACTTCAGCATCAGCTGCAATGCATGTAACATTTGTGCGTGACAGGGAGAGATTTTTACTCCCACCAGAATGAAAACATGGTGAGTGCAGGAGAGTCCTATTTCCCATCCAGCCATGCTTGGATGGAAGAGGAGTCAGCATGCCAGAACACTGTTACTATGGACTGTGGTGAGGAGGAGACAGAAGTATCCACTAAACTACTGCGGGCAACTAAGAGATTATAAAATAGAAATCTATTGGATTGGGAAAAAATAGCTGTCTGTTCTGATCTGCCCACAGTGGGTGCAGGAAACACGTCCCACCGTTGTGCACTAAGGAGTCAATTCCCATTGTTGGCTGGCTCTGAGATGGATGATCTCAGTAATAGTTCTCGTTTCAGCAGCAGCCTTTCCTGAGGGGTAGCCTGGCTGCCTTGCTTACCACTTAACATGTTGCCTCAAGTAACCATTTTTGTGAATATCAGAGAGGTGTAAAAATCAATAATTTAGCCACAAATTGCCCCCTTCCTCAGCCTTAACCACAGGCCTGTAACAGCTCTGAAAGGGAGAGAGCACTTAAACGTCTCTATTGCTAGCCAAAGTAATCTTTATATTAGGATGAATTATCTGTACTGCGGTAGTGCCCAAAGAACCCAAGCAGAATTGGGTCTGTATTCACACAGAATCAGAGTTCATAATTCTGTTTAAGACAAGATGCACTCAGTGAGAGCAGTGAACAGGAAGGTGAGAGTGATGAGTGTACATCAATGAGTTCTGAAGGATTAGAGAAACACTCAGAAGTTCAATATTTATCCAAGCTGTCTGAGCTTTGATGGGTCTGGATGGGTGTCTGCCAAAGTGACATCCACCAGAATACTGGTACTATTTCTGCTGGTTGGACTGGAGGTGTGAGCATAGGCTTTCTCAGGGTATTTGGGCACAGCATCCAGGCTGCAAAGCCCCCAGAAGGAGAAAATCTTTGGCTTGGGTTCAGTTCAAGTGATGGGCATAGGTCCAGTTTGGCTATTTTAACAGACTGCCTGAAATTAGGGTGACCAGACAGCAAATATGAAAAATCAGGACAGGGAGTGGGGGAGGGGGCAATAAGAGCCTATATAAGAAAAAGACCCAAAAATTGGGACTGTCCCTATAAAATCAGGACATCTGGTCACCCTACCTGAAATACAAATTAACAAAGCTCAGTGAGAGCAGAACCCATCTTGATCTGCAGCCTGCCTCTCTCATGTTACTCTGTTTCAGTGCTTTAGTATTGTGGTGATTGAGGCTATATAAATACCATAGACTGAGTTAATAGCAGCAGCTAAACCAAATCAAAGTAAAAATCTCATTAGCCCTACATCTATCCCAAACTTTGTATCTAGTACTAGAAAGACATTCAGGACAATGTCTTTGCCATTAGTTTCCATTCTCATTTGGACTGGACACCTGCTTCTTCTTGCATATTTGGGCTTATCCCTACCATAGCAGGAGGAATGCAAGGTGCACAGGCTACAACAGCTTTGAGCACAGAGCTTTTCCCCATCTCAGCTCTGGTATTTAGAAAGAGCCTCTTGTGCAACTCCAGGCTCTAGTGCTGCATTTGTTTATCACGCTCCTTGGGGAACTGTAGCAACAGCAGACTGCTTGCTGCAGATACAGACAGATGTAACCCTTGCCTAAGCAGCAGCCTCAATCAGTTGTCCTCACAGTACACCTGTAGGGTAGGCCAGTGGTGTTCTCCTCATTTCACAGAGAGGGAACCTGGGACATGGAAAGGTAAAGTGATGTGCCATGTGTCACATGGTGAATCAGTAGCAAAGCCAGGAATACAACCCAGAAATCCTGACTGCCAGTCCTGCGACTGAACCACTAGACAAAACTGTTTGGAACCTGCTTTAATAGGGAGACGGAGCCATGAACTGTATGCTGTATCTGACACCATTTAAAGTAATTGCTCCATAGTAAGTTCTCTTGGAAGATCCTATAAAGCTGAGATAATAAAGTTAAGCATTTCATTCATGACACTGGCACAAAAAGTGAGAGTGTGCTAATAACATTTGTGGATGATGCAAAGTTGGGGGAGGTATTGCCACTATGGAGGAGAACAGGAATATCATACAAGAAGATCTGGATGACCTTGAAAACTGGAGTAATAGAACTGGGATGAAATTTAATAGTGAAAAGTGCAAGGTCATGCACTTAGGGACTAACAACAAGAATTTTTGCTATAACCTGGGGATGTATCAGTTGGGAGTGACAGAGGCGGCAAAACACCTGAGTGTACTGGTTAATCACAGGAAGACTATGAGCTGCCAATTTGATGTGGCTGTGAAAAAGGCGACTGCAGTCCTAGGATGCATCGGGGAGGTATTTTCAGTGGAGAAAGGGAAGTGTTATTGCCGTTATACAAGGCACTGGTGAGATTGCATCTGGAATACTGTGTGCACTTCTGATCTCCCATGTTTAAGAAAGATTAATTCAAACTGGAATCGGTTCAGAGAAGGGCTGCTAGAGTGATCAGAGGAATGGAAACCTACCTTATGAAAGGAGACTCCAAAGAGGTTGGCATATTTATCCTAACTAAATGAAGGCTGAGGGGAGATATGATTGCTAGCTATAAATGCCAGGAAGGGAGAGGAGTTATTTAAGTGCCAATGTGGACACAAGAACAAATGGATATAAACTGGCTATCAGCAAGTTTAGGCTTGAAATTAGATAGGTTTCTAACCATCAGAGGAGTGAAGTTCTGGAACAGCCTTCCAAGAAGAGCAAAGGGGAAAAAGACCTGACTGGCTTCAAGACTGAGCTTGATAAGTTTATGGAGGGGAAGGGATGATGAGATTGCTTACAATGGCATGTAGCTGATCTGCAACTGCTAGCAGCAAGTATCCTTGATGGCTGGAGATGGGACACTAGATTGGGAGGGCTGTGAGTTGTTAGAGATTTCTTCTCAAGGTGTCTGGCTGATGGGTCTTGCTCACATGCTCAGGGTCCAACTGATTGCCATATTTGGGGTTGGGCAGGAATTTTCCCGTGGGTCAGGTTGGCAGAGACCCTGGGCTTTTTGGCCTTCTACTGCAGCCTGGGGCATGGGTCACTTGCAGGTTTGAACTAGAGTAAATGGTGGATTCTCTGTAACTTGTAGTTTTTAAATCATGATTTGAGAATGTCAGTAACTCAGCCAGAGGTTGTGGGTCTATTATCGGAGTGGGTGGGTGAGGTTCTATGGCCTGCAATGTCCAGGAGGTCAGACTAGATAAGCGGTTTTCAAGCTGTCGGTCAGGACCCCAAAGTGTGTTGCAACCCCATTTTAATCGGGTCACCAGAACTGGTGTTAGATTTGCTGGGGGCCAGGGCTAAAGCCGAAGCTGGAAGTCTTCAGCCCTGGGGGTGGGGCTCAGGCTTGAGCTTCAGCCCTGGGCAGCGGGGCTCAGATTACACCACCACCCCCCTGCCATATGGGGCTGAAGTCCTCAGGCTTTGGGGTTGGTCCCCCTTCTCAGTGTTGTGTAGTAATTTTGTTATCAGAATGGAATCATGGTGCAATGAAGTTTGAGAACCCCTGGACTAGATCATGATGGTCCCTTCTGGCCTTAAAGTCTGAGAGCATATAAAGTTGATGCGGGCAGTTTCAGTCTGTGAGAGCTGCATTGACAGCATCTAACCTGGAGAAAGGTCAAAGGGCACGATCCTGAGGGGGTATTGAGCACCTACAGTACCCCCGAAGTCAGAAGAGGTTGCAGGACCAAACGGGGTATGTCTATACTAGCTTTAACTGAGAAAGATCGAAGTCTGTGCTGTGCAGTTTCACTGCTCATCAAGAGTAATTACTCAGGGTTAGGGGCAGGCTTGTACAGCCCCACCTGAAGCACATGGTGCTGCAGCTTCACTGCTCTGGTACCTGAGCTAGTGAGATTAAAGCTAGTGGGGGTACGTCTGCACAAGGTGCAGTCACACCTCTGACCGTAATGCGGACGTACCCATGGTCTTTGAGTTCCTGTGAGAAGATAGTTGGGGATCAGACACCACGCTCAGGTTCCATGCAGAGATACCACCTCGCTGGTGATGAGAGATTTAAATTAACAAGGGCAAGCGTTTGCAGAACAGCAAGTCATGAGTGAACACAGTTGTTTTTTTCTCCCCTGATTAGAAGTCATTAAGTAAGATTGTTGATGGGCTTTTAAATCGCACCCATATTATGTAGCATTAATCAGCTGCCTTTTGTGGCAATCCGTAAAGGAAGATGAAGCCAGAATGCTAAGGCTCTTCAGAATGCAGATTGCAGAGCAAGAGTTCATTCAGAAATGGCAGCTGTCACTGGACTAGGAGACTGATTAACTGTTGTGCTTGCCAGGCTCTCTTTGCTTTGTCTTCGATGCTGAGACACTTCCCCTATGCCCAGCTGCAGTTCCTCAAGCTTGGTGGCCTTCAAGTACTTAGAAATCTCTTCAAAGAAAAAGGCATGGAGACGCTCTACATCCGTATTGTGACGCTGCTCTATGACCTGATTGTGGAAAAGGTAAGAGGGCTGTGGGGCACTTTGCTGGAGCCCATGTTCACTGGATGGCAGTGAAGATGTGAGCTATACTCCTGGGAGTGAGGAAATGCATGTGACTTGGGAACAGTTATAATGATGCAAGACGGGTCTTAAGATCTTCATTAAAGGGCGGTCGTATCAAGGCCAAACAGAGAGGCATGGCACCAGGGAACGCTCCAGGCAGAGACAACCTGTGCCTGCTGATAGTCGGGTAGGGCTGGGGGAGGGGGGTGGAGATTTGGGTTCAGAGTGAGGGCAGCTAGCTTCAGCAGTGTTACTGAGCATGCTCCGTACATGCCAAGCTGCAAATCTGGAGGGGCATGTGACCCTACATGCCCACCCCCACACATATTGCCTCTATCTCCAGGGGATGGAGGGCCCGCTCGGCTCCAACAGGCCTTCCTGCAGCACTGCAGGAGAAGCCCCTGTGGAGCTGGGTTCCATATTGCATAGGCCAGGGGTGGCCAACCTGTGGCTCCGGAGCGACATGTGGCTCTTCAGAAGTTAATATGTGGCTCCTTGTATAGGCTCCGACGTTGGGGCTGGAGCTACAGGCGCCAACTTTCCAATGTGCTGAGGGTGCTCACTGCTCAACCCCTGGCTCTGCCCCCCTTCCTGCCCCCTCCCCTGAGCCTGCTATGCCCTCACTCCTCCCCCTCCAGCTCTCCTGCACGCCATGAAACAGTTGATCAGGAGGTGCAGGGAGGGATGAGACGGCGCTGATCTGCGGGGCTGCTGGTGGGCGGGAGGCGCGGGGGTGGGGGGGAGCTGATGGGGGGCTGCTGACATATTACTTTGGCTCTTTGGCAATGTACATTGGTAAATTCTGGCTCCTTCTCAGGCTCAGGTTGGCCATCCCTGGCATAGGCAGTTTGTACTCCCTGGGTTGATCTTGTCTCTGAACCTTGAAAATATTGTGTAGCCATTTAAGCATCTTTTTAACAATAAAATCAACGTTTGTTTTGGTGGCGGTGGGTTTTTTACCCTGAAATGTTAAAACCAAGAATGTGCAGGAGAGCCAGGAAATGATCATACTGGTTTCATTGTTCGAAGTGAATGAAATGCAGAGAGAGTTACCAGGGTATCGATATACAAATGAGCTAGTTTTTTGTAATTATTTTAATTTTATAGGGCACAGTCTGTTTGTAAATCTTAGGTTGTAACCAAGCAAACATCTGTATCTATTTTACTTAGCACCAGCTTTGATTATTACTGTAAATATCATTTTAAAACCCTGTTTACTAGCCACTGTTTGATTTGTTGTTTATTTTCTGCATTTCTGTTGCACTGGAGAAAGAAAATCAATTAAGTCAAGTTTCACTTCTGTTTATAGTCAGTTTCACCTGCAGATTTGTATTGCTGTAGTGTTTGGGTTTCAGACCTTGAAGAAAAATGATTATATGCTTTAAAAGTAGTTTTTAATGGACTTTTTATAAGAGATGGAAATATTTTTGTTAGTCTGATGTTTTATAAAATATAAATATTGGGTCCAATAAAAGTTAACCCTGTCCCTTCAACGGCACAAATAAGGAATTTGTATCTATGACTTATCTTAGCATTGTCCCTTTAATCTCGTTCCATGTTTTAATACTGTACCTTTAGCAACTCCATCTGTTCACAGATTCAGTCTATCTTGAGATAATCTGCACCCTCTACAAATTCTAAGTTTTATACTAGAACAATGACATTTATAGCCCTTGAGTGTTAAAACTATTTTCTAGGATGTACATCACAGACTGGTCTCTTGTTACGTCTGCAGACAAAATGGAAAAAACCAGTACCTGGAAAGGTGCTGGATTAATCTGAATAAGTGGTGATGTCACAAATGCTGTAAAGGGCTAGCTTCGGGGTGATAGACTGAAAAGCAATAGGCTATTTTTTTTTAAATGAAGCAAAACTAACTCCAGCCCTTGCCAGTGCCAGCTCAGTGAAATGAAGCAGAAGAGAAGATGGTTCTGAACTGCTTTTCTTGCTTCATTGTCTCTGTTTAACCCTGAAAGGATGGACAATCTGCGTGCACTGAAAATACTGTAAAGTTTTCCAGGTGGTGGAAACGGTTTTCCTGCAAGATTGTAGGAAAGGAAATCTCGCGAGTTTTTCTTCCTTTTCTCCCCATATATGGTAAATCAAAGTATAAATACAATGCCGTGAAACATGCCAGCAACAACCACCCAAGGAATCAACAAAAGTCAGTTACATAGCAGAGGTGGGTTCTTAAATAAAGGCCAGATAAAATGTTACAGGAAACCTTGGGGAGACTCGACTGGTCCCTCCAGACAGGGAGTTGCTTATTAGCAAGGCTCATCCTTTGTGCAGTTTTTCACTGTATCTCTGCTGATTTCCAGCCTTTTTCTTCTGCAGATTTGAATTCGTTCTTATCAGACCTGGAAAAGCCCTAATCTTCCCTTAATGATAATACTGTAGCAAGCAGACTTGTACTGTTCAGATCTAATTAATGAAGTGCATACATAGTAATTATCACAGGAGGCCACCAGCCAAGCCAGAGGAATAGCTTTTAAAGGAAAACAGACCCCATATTGCTCTTCTTTGGGAAGTGGCGCTATGAACAGCTCCTTCTGGCACACAGACTGTGAGATGCATCTAGGGTCACATTCCAGCCCATGACACATGCATGAGATTTCTATATATGTCAACGACTGCTTCTCGCATTCACCTACCAGCTCTGCTAGGGCCAAATATTTATGGTCAGCGTTTAGTATTGAAGCTGTAAAAGGATGTGCAGGTTCTTCAGTGTGACACCTGCCCTGTGAGCATCATTACTCAGAGTATGCTAAGCCAGCTCGTTCCCCGCTGCAAAGCCTTAAAGGTGCCTATCGTAACTGAGACCGTGGGGTGGGAATCCACGTCTCAGCTCACTCATGGTGAGGCTGTTGAATGTCCATATAACTGCACTGAACAGAATGGATGCACCTTTTATTTAGGGCTGGCGTAAGGTGAGCATTGGGTTGGGCCATGGCACAATCAGGATCCTAGCTCGTATTCTTGCTTCCTGGGCCAGCAGGAGCTGGGAACACTGTGGAAGCCATGTGTCATAAACAGTGTTAAGGGTTAATGTCTCTTATACCTGTAAAGGGTTACAAGCAGGAAACTGGACACCTGACCAGAAGACCAATCAGAAGATAAGACACTTTTAAATTCAGGTGGAGGGAAGTTTGGGTGTGAGTTCTTTGTTTTTGTTCTTCTCTCGGAGGGTCTGAGAGAGACCAGACATTACTACAGGCTCTCTAAGTTTCTTTTCATATAGTAAGTAAAACAGGCGGTTTAGGCTTTTTAATTGTTTTACACTATTTGCATTTGTGGATCTGGCTGGTTAACTTTTATATGTGTAGTTGCTGGGAATATTTTGATTTGTATTGGTACTGGTGGGAAAGTCTCTTTCTGGTGTCTGTAAGCTATAAGACCCTGTAATATTTACATCTTGAAGTTACAGAGATAATTCTTTACTTTTTCCTTTCTTTTATTAAAAGATTTCTTTTTAGAGAACCTGACTGATTTTTTTTTTTTTTTGGTTTTCCCTTGTTTTTATCCCGGGGGATTGGGATAACTCACCAGGACGGGTGGGGGAGACGGGAGGATGGAGTGATAAAATCTCTCTCTGTTTTCCTTGAATCTGTTTGCCTCTTTGTGAAAGGGAAGGGAGATGCTTCCCTGTATGGTGATTTAAGAGGTTAGATCAGTATCTCAGGATAGCCCAGGGAGGGAAGTTCTGGGAGGGGGAAAGGTGGGGGAATGGTTTATTTCTCCTTGTTTTAAGAACCCAAGGGATCTGGGTTCTTGGGGTCCCCAGGGAAGGTTGGGGAGGTCAGAGTGCCCCAAAACATTATATTTTTGGGTGGTGGCAGCCTATCAGATTTAAGCTGGTAATTAAGCTTAGGGAAATTCATGCTAGTATCTCATTTTCTGAACTCTAAGGTTCAGATCTGAGAGAGAATGCTATGACATGGTGTGCAGCGTGTGGGAAAGATAAGAATCCAAAAGCCAGTAAGATTATTAATTTGCTTCTCTGCTACCTGGTTATAAGCAGAGAGAAAGGGTTTATTTTTTTAAACTGCAGCTAGAGAATTTTTTTTTCTTGCTCCGTCTAGCTGTGCATAGGGAGGGCTATTAAGGTTTAACGACGGTCGTTTGTGAAACAAAGCAGCCTTAAGTGGTCAGCAACAGCACTCCAGCCAGAACACATTTGTAAATGAAAGACAGTTTCTTTTGCTTTTTCGGGAGAGGCTAGGAAGTTAAAAGGACTCTCTTGCTAAGCAACCCCAGGAAGCCAACAGAGAACCTGCATTTCAGGCAGTAAACACCAGAGGGCGCCTCAGCACAAGAAAACAGGAACCATGACTACCAAGGACCTGAAACAGGAACTGGCAAGACTGGAGGCACAGGGACAAATCAGAAACGCAGACCACAAGCGAGACATGGAAAAGAAACTACAGGAACTAGAAATAAAACAAAAAGAGATGGAGCTGAGAGAAAGAGAAGAAAAAATCAAAGAGGAAACCTACGAAAGAGAGCAAGCAGCCAAAGAGGAAACCTACAAAAGAGAGCAAGCAGCCAAAGAGGAAGCCTTTCAAAAGAAAGAAAGCAGCCATAGAGGCTGCCCACAGGAGGGAGCTGGAACTCCAGAGGGAGACCCACCGGCAGGGCCTGGAATTAGAACAGGCTAAGCAACAGAACACAGCCAATCCTAACAACACTTCGCCAGTTGTTGTTCCACATTCCAAGAAATTCCCCACCTTCAAGGCAGGTGATGACACTGAAGCCTTCTTAGAAAATTTTGAAAGAGCCTGCCTTAGGTACAGCATCTCTGAAGACCAGTACATGGTAGAATTGAGGCCACTGCTCAGTGGACCCTTACCAGAGGTGGCGGCTGAAATGCCTAAGGAGAAAATGAATGATTATAAACTTTTTCAAACCAAGGCCAGATACAGAATGGGGATAACACCTGAACATGCCCGTCAGCGGTTCAGAAACCAATAATGGAAACCAGATGTGTCATTCCCCCGACATGCCTACCACATTGCAAAGAATTATGAAGCCTGGATGTTAGGAACAAAGGTTAACTATCTGGACGAGCTGCACCTCCTGATACAAATGGAGCAGTTCTTAGATGGTATTCCTGAGGAAATAGAGAGGTACATCCTAGATGGGAAACCCAAAATGGTAATCAAGGCGGGGGAGATTGGAGCCAAATGGATGGAAGTGGCAGAAAAGAAAAAAGCTACTGTCAAGGGGAACGAATACCCCAGAGGGAACACCGACAATAAACCCTACAACCGAGGGCAGCCAAAGACCCCACCTACAACCCAAGGAAAGCCACAGACGCCCTATTCTTCCACCTCACCAGTCTCCAGTAATCCACCTCGACCCAGTGACCAGTCAGCTGGAAGATGGTTTAAGTGTAATAAACTGGGACATATAAAGGCCAACTGCCCAAAGAACCCCAACCGAGTGCAAGTCATTACACCACCATCACACCAAAGGTCCCCAGGCCCAGATGCCTCTCAAATACCCTTGGAGCGAAGGGAAATTTTGAGAGTGGGCGGAAAGAAGGTTACTGCGTGGAGAGACACGGGGGCACAAGTGTCAGCTATCCACCAATCCTTCGTCAACCCCAAATTTATCAATCCAAAGGCCCAAGTGACAATCTACCCCTTCATGTCACAAGCTGTAGACTTGCCTACAGCTGAACTGCCTGTCCAGTACAAAGGCTGGTCAGGAATGTGGACTTTTGCAGTCTATGACAATTATTCCATCCCCATGCTACTGGGGGAAGATTTGGCCAACCAGGTGAAGCGGGCCAAGAGAGTGGGAATGGTTATACGTAGCCAAACCAGGCAAGCTTCCAGACCCATTCCTGTTCCTGAGCCGTCCATAGGGGTCCCGTCTGTGTTACAAGAGACCCAGGCAGAGGTAGTGGACCCGGATCCCATGCCAACAACAGAAACAGCCACAGTGCTTCCAGTCCCAGACCAGGAACTGGAAAAGCAGCCAGCACTGACGACAGTGCTTGCAAATCCATCTTCAACCCCAACGCCAGAGGGCGCCAGCGAGCCTGAACTGGCAGAAGCAGCAGACAACCACACCCAAGAGGCTCAGCCAGAGCCTGAAATAACCCCTGGTGCACCAGCGGAAAGCGGCTCACCAGCAACGGAAACAACCCCATCACCTACATCGCTTCCAGAGAGACCAAGCCCAAGTCCCCAGTCTAAGGAAGAACTGATGTCTCCGGCCTCAAGAGAACAGTTCCAGACTGAGCAGGAAGCAGATGACAGCCTTCAGAAAGCTTGGGCGGCGGCACGGAGCACCCCACCGCCTCTCAGCTCTTCTAATCGATCCCGGTTTGTTGTAGAACGAGGACTTTTATACAAGGAGACTCTTTCTGGTGGACACCAGGAAGACTGGCATCCGCAAAAACAGTTGGTGGTTCCAGCTAAGTACAGGGAAAAGCTCTTAAGCTTAGCCCATGATCATCCCAGTGGCCATGCTGGGATGAACAGAACCAAAGACAGGTTGGGGAAGTCCTTCCACTGGGAGGGGATGGGCAAGGACGTTACCAAGTATGTCCGGTCTTGTGAGGTGTGCCAAAGAGTGGGAAAACCCCAAGACCAGGTCAAGGCCCCTCTCCAGCCACTTCCCATAATTGAGGTCCCATTTCAGTGAGTAGCTGTGGATATTCTGGGTCCTTTCCCAAAAAAGACACCCAGAGGAAAGCAGTACGTACTGACTTTCGTGGACTTTGCTACCCGATGGCCGGAAGCAGTAGCTCTAGGCAACACCAGGGCTAAAGCTGTGTGCCAGGCCCTAACTGACATTTTTGCTAGAGTAGTTTGGCCCTCCGATATCCTTACAGATTCGGGGACAAATTTCCTGGCAGGGACCATGAAAGAACTGTGGGAAACGCATGGGGTGAACCACTTGGTTGCCACCCCTTACCACCATCAAACCAATGGCCTAGTGGAAAGGTTTAATAGAACTTTGGGGGCCATGATACGTAAATTCGTCAATGAACACTCCAATAATTGGGACCTAGTGTTGCAGCAGTTGCTTTTTGCCTACAGGGCTGTACCACATCCCAGTTTAGGGTTTTCACCGTTTGAACTTGTGTATGGTCACGAGGTTAAGGGGCCATTACAGTTGGTGAAGCAGCAATGGGAGGGGTTTACGCCTTCTCCAGGAACTAACAGTCTGGACTTGGTAAGCAACCTACAAAGCACCCTCCGACCCTCTTTAGCCCTTGCTAAAGAAAACCTAAAGGATGCTCAAAAAGAGCAGAAGGCCTGGTATGACGAACATACCAGAGAGCGTTCCTTCAAGGTAGGAGACCAGGTTATGGTCTTGAAGGCGCAACAGGCCCATAAAATGGAAGCATCATGGGAAGGGCCATTCACGGTCCAGGAGCACCTGGGAGCTGTTAACTACCTCATAGCATTTCCCAATTCCTCCCTAAAGCCCAGAGTGTATCATGTTAATTCTCTCAAGCCCTTTTATTCCAGAGGGGGTTTGTCAGTTTACAGTGCAGGGAGGAGATGACGCTGAGTGGCCTGATGGTGTCTACTACGAAGGGAAAAAAGACGGTGGCGTGGAAGAGGTGAACCTCTCCACAACCCTGGAACGTCTGCAGCGGCAACAAATCAAGGAGCTGTGCACTAACTTTGCCCCATTGTTCTCAGCCACCCCAGGACGGACTGAACGGGCATACCACTCCATTGACACAGGTAATGCTCACCCAATTAGAACCGCACCATACCGGGTGTCTCCTCATGCCCAAGCTGCTATAGAATGGGAGATCTAGAACATGCTACAGATGGGTATAATCTGCCCATCTACCAGTGCATGGGCATCTCCAGTGGTTCTGGTACCCAAACCAGATGGGGAAATACGCTTTTGCGTGGACTACCGTAAGCTAAATGCGGTAACTCGTCCAGACAACTATCCAATGTCACACACCGATGAGCTACTGGAAAAGTTAGGACGTGCCCAGTTCATCTCTACAATAGACTTAACCAAGGGGTACTAGCAAGTACCGCTAGATGAACCTGCCAAAGAGAGGTCAGCATTCATCACCCATGCAGGGGTGTATGAATTTAATGTGCTTCCTTTCGGGCTGCGAAATGCACCCGCCACCTTCCAGAGGCTGGTAGATGGTCTACTAGCAGGACTGGGCGAATATGCAGTTGCCTACCTTGATGATGTGGCCATTTTTTCTGACTCCTGGCCCGAACACCTAGAACACCTGGAAAAGGTCTTTGAGCGCATCAGGCAGGCCAGACTAACTGTTAAGGCCAAAAAGTGTCAAATAGGCCAAAACAGAGTGACTTACCTGGGACACCAGATGGGTCGAGGAACCATAAACCCCCTACAGGCCAAGGTGGATGCTATCCAAAAGTGGCCTGTCCCAAAGTCAAAGAAACAGGTCCAATCCTTCTTAGGCTTTACCGGATACTACAGGCGATTTGTACCACACTACAGCCAAATCGCTGCCCCACTGACCGACCTGACCAAAAAGACCCAGCCGAATGCAGTCAAGTGGACTAATGAGTGTAGAAGGCCTTTACCCAGCTTAAGGCGACACTCATGTCTGACCCTGTGCTCAGGGCCCCGGACTTTGACAAGCCATTCCTAGTAACCATAGATGCATCTGAGCATGGTATAGGAGCAGTTCTCATGCAGGAGGGACCGGATCTCAACGTCCATCCTGTCGTGTTTCTCAGCAAGAAACTGTCTGACAGAGAAAGCCACTGGTCAGTCAGTGAAAAGGAATGGTACGCCATTGTGTACGCCCTGGAAAAGCTACGCCCATACGTTTGGGGACGGCGTTTCCAGCTACAGACCGACCATGCTGCGCTAAAGTGGCTTCATACTGCCAACGGGAACAACAAAAAACCTCTTCGATGGAGTTTAGCTCTCCAAGATTTTGATTTTGAAATTCAAAACATTTCAGGAGCTTCTAACAAAGTAGCTGATGCACTCTCTCGTGAAAGTTTCCCAGAATCCAGTAGTTAAAAAGTGTTCTTAAAATGGAGAAGTCTGTTAGTTATATACTTAGTAGTATATGTAAAGGTGCATGTGTTGTATTAATCTGGTTATTTTTGAGTTCTAGGAAGAAATTGCCGCCAGTGAGATTCCCCACTGTCTGCGATTTGGGAAGCGTGTCATAAACAGAGTGTTAAGGGTTAATGTCTCTTATACCTGTAAAGGGTTACAAGCAGGAAACTGGACACCTGACCAGAAGACCAATCAGAAGATAAGATACTTTTAAATTCGGGTGGAGGGAAGTTTGAGTGTGAGTTCTTTGTTTTTGTTCTTCTCTCGGAGGGTCTGAGAGAGACCAGACATTACTACAGGCTCTCTAAGTTTCTTTTCATATAGTAAGTAAAACAGGCGGTTTAGGCTTTTTAATTGTTTTACACTATTTGCATTTGTGGATCTGGCTGGTTAACTTTTATATGTGTAGTTGCTGGGAATATTTTGATTTGTATTGGTACTGGTGGGAAAGTCTCTTTCTGGTGTCTGTAAGCTATAAGACCCTGTAATATTTACATCTTGAAGTTACAGAGATAATTCTTTACTTTTTCCTTTCTTTTATTAAAAGATTTCTTTTTAGAGAACCTGATTGATTTTTTTTTTTTTTTTTTTGGTTTTCCCTTGTTTTTATCCCGGGGGATTGGGATAACTCACCAGGACGGGTGGGGGAGACGGGAGGAGGGAGTGATAAAATCTCTCTCTGTTTTCCTTGAATCTGTTTGCCTCTTTGTGGAAGGGAAGGGAGATGCTTCTCTGTATGGTGATTTAAGAGGTTAGATCAGTATCTCAGGATAGCCCAGGGAGGGAAGTTCTGAGAGGGGAAGGTAGGGGAATGGTTTATTTCTCCTTGTTTTAAGAACCCAAGGGATCTGGGTTCTTGGGGTCCCCAGGGAAGGTTGGGGAGGTCAGAGTGCCCCAAAACACTATATTTTTGGGTGGTGGCAGCCTATCAGATTTAAGCTGGTAATTAAGCTTAGGGAAATTCATGCTAGTATCTCATTTTCTGAACTCTAAGGTTCAGATCTGAGAAAGAAGGCTATGACACCATGTGCCTGGTCTCTGGATGTGGGGAACGGAGCACTGTGGCTTGTGCCCAGGCATCCCTTTCTGGCTGTTGTCAGAGCAGCACCAATGAGCTAAGTTCAGCAAGAGAGAGAGAATTGTGATGATGCAGAGCTTGAGCATGGTGCTGCTAGCGAACCACAGGGTGAAAGATGTGGGGGGAGGATCCTGGACAGACCCCCACCTCCTTGAAAAGGCAATGGAAAGCAAAAATGCCAGCAGGCTAAAAAGTCAACTCTCTGGCATTTGCTGCAGACAGCAGCACCAAGGCCATGGGCGCAGTGAAGCCTTCAGGCAACTGCTTCAAATAAGCACAGTTTAAGGAATTGACTTGACAGTGACTTTTTCTGCCCTTTTCTCCTTTATTAAGGAAATGGGGGGGGTCTCTTGTGGAACAGCACAAGGGCTCCACCAGTGTCCAGCATACCTCACTGTCCTCCTCTGGATTCTAGGAGCTGTACCCTGTTTCAGGTGTATATTGTATGTGGGAGCATTTACCATGTAGTTCAATAGGGCTATGCTGGCTTCCCTTTGGTATCTCACTGGATTCACCTGAGGTTTTGCTTGCTTGGTCCTGATATAACATTGCTTCATAACGGATATTTTATAAAATTGAGCTTATGCCCTTTGTTTCCCATCTCCCTCTCCCCCCTCGAAGAAAAGGTGTTTTCTCTCTGCTTTGTTTTAATCATAGAACTATCAAGAGTAGCAACACTGTCTTCCCCAGCTTTACCGGAGGTGCCTCCCATGGGATTTAGGAGCCTTCTTAAATGAAGGGTGGGGATGTTGAGTGTTTAACAAAGAGGTCTTGTATCCAAAGAGTTCAGTATGTGCTGGAGTTATATAGGTGATCATGAAAATAAATAATAAATTGTTTAAAAGTAGCCTCATCTCACCCCCTTCTCCTTTCAATCAGATTTTCAGTGTCTTGCAATATCATAATTCTACTCCTTCTCCAATCAACTAGAGTTTTCCAGAGTAGATACGACCTGACTTTCTAATTAAAAAAAAAAAAGCAAGCAAAAGAAATCTTTCAGGCTAACTTCATGCACCATATAAAGAAATAAAATAGAGTACAATGCTGTCAAAACCCAGGAGCCATGGGATGTCTGGATTCACCCATGGGCACTGATATACTCTATAACCTGCTGGAAACAGTACTAAGGTTAGTTACTGTTCTTGGATACAGATAATCAATTTAACATGGTTTCTTGCAGATGCTTCTTGAGGACTCTGAGAACAAGGAAGACCAATTGGAAGAGAAAGTTCAGCAGTACAAACAAGTGAACCTCGTGCCAGCTGTGGTGGAGCAAGGCTGGTGTGAGATTATTTCTAACCTCCTGGCATTGCCGGAGCATGACACCCGAGAAAAAGTTCTAAAAACAGTGCGTGTTCTGATGGCCGCCTGCAGGGACAAATACCAAGGGGACTATGCCCTCAACACCACACTGAGCATGCTCCGCATCGAGTACGAAGATTTGGCAGCAGAAGAACAAAGGGAAGGGGACAATGATAGCTATTTTAAGGAACTCCTTAGCTCTATAAATACCATTATTCGGGAGTTAAGATCAGGATATCTGTAATCTGACTGAGCTTTAAAAAAATAATTCATGACAACCTGATGAATTTTGACGGATATGCATAAACAAACTATTGAGTAAGCTGCTGGTCAAAGCAAAATCCCTCCACAAGGCAAGTGAGCCAACAGCTCCATTATTAAAGAAAGATACAAACATTTTGGGGAGTGTTTTCATTTCACATCTTGGTCCATACTAAGATTCCAGATAATGGGAGTATATGTATTTAAGGAATATTGCATCTTGTCCTCAACCACTAATATGTTTAATGTAAGTGACAGAATGTTTCAATCTGTTTAGTAAAATGCAGAGATGCTTCAGGTTCCAAAGAACCGATGCACATTTTTGATCACATACTTGATAATTCAGGCAACTATACATCTGTGCTTTGTAAAGGAAAAAGACTTTCCCACGCAACTGTGATCGGTCTTTGTTCTTTTTTTAATGGTGACCCTTTCTTTTGCTACTTACAATTTATACAGAAGGATCAAAAGCTGTTAGGTTTCTATTTTTAGTTGCTTTCTGCTTGTGTTGTCCCTCAGAAACAACATGGGTATCAACACTTGTTTTCCTGGGTTTGCTGGAGGTCTGCATAGAGGACCCATAGATTCAGATTAGGAGCCTTCTCCAACCTTTGTTGAAAGATGTTGAATATTCAACAAAAAAGAGCCTTTCTTCCAGCTATTTGTTAGGGTTATGAATTAAATAGATGTTAAAAAACCCCAAATAAAAACTCAGGCATTCTAAACAAAAAAGAAATAATTAGAAATAATTTATCCTGCCAATTAATCAGGTTTCTCTTGCTTGGTATCTGTGATGTCATGAATATATTTGTCGTCCGTTTTTTGATAGAGCCTGCTTGGAAAAGAAAGATAGCCAAGACCTGAACTTCTGATGAGTGAGGAGGGGTCGAAAGGGAGCTATTGGCAGGGAAATCTTTCAGGCCTTCTTTAAAGAAACAAAACAAAAAAGACACCAGTCGTCTGTCAATGAATTTCCCAGCCCATGGCACTCAGGCCTGGTAGCTTCTATGTATCACCCTCCCTGACTGGCAGCAGGGGCTAGTCGAGCACAGGGCTCGACTCAGCTAAGCCCGTGCTGCTAGTTGTACTCTCTGATGCTTTGCAGATAAATGTCCATTAAAGGCTGGATTGAGGCCACCACTTCCATTTCCCCTGCAACCTGAATCTAGACCCTGACACAGGGGACAGCCTAGTACATTAACCCAGGATTCCACCTGCCCCCTCCAGCACTCCAGCTTCTGTTTAGAATTTTTATTCACAAAAGCCCTTTAACAACACTTGGATTTCCGGCAGCATTCCTGCTATGGAGAATGCTGTCCTGTCATCTAAGTGTGACTGATCTAATGCTGTGTCATCCCAAAGGCAGTTTCTCTAATACAGTGGAGGGAGAGATGGTTTGCTCCCTGGGCCATGCAGACTTGGGCTAACCATGCCCTTTTAGAGTCATGTTGTCTTCAATGCCTGGATTAAGCACTCAGGTGAGGGGATCCCCCTGCTTGGCATGGTGGACTGCGCTTGTAATCCATATGCCTCCTGCAGGGTTTCCCCAGTGGGAGTCCCTACTGATGATATAATAAATAGTGTATTTATATGGCAGCCGTCTGCTAGTGCTTTGTAGGAACTACAGAAAACTGTGTGCTTACAATGAAATGAGGCACCAAACACAAGGTGTCCTCCAGCCCTTTCTAAAGCAGGCAAAATCTATGCAGGTGGACAGGTCCTTGCTCCAGCACAGGCTTGCTGCAGAAAAACTAGGGCCTGGCTCTAGTTTGCCTGCACAGAGTCCTGCAACCCAGGAGTTTCCCCCCACCCCTGGGGGAAATGGTACACAGGGTTACATTATAGGCTGTGAGCCTTCAGCTTAACTAGCTGTATGCCATCACCTTCCCTGCCACTGACATAGGGGGTTAAGTGCCTGAAAAAGACTTTCCAGCATGACCAAGATGCAGGGGAGCCCTTAGGGATTATTAGCTGCGGGGGGCAGCTGCCCAGGCTCAGGGATGTGCAAATATGGCTTTAAGCCACTTCCACATGCATGTTGTACAGGAGTTGCTCTGTGCATGTTTCTGCCCCAGCTGAGGGGTGGGGGTCATGGAGGCGGGGCCCGCTCCAGGCACCAACTCAGCAAGCAGGTGCTTGGGGCAGCCAAGGGGAAGGGGCAGCATGTCAGGCTCTTTCGTGGCAAGTCCCTCTGTCCTTCTCGGAAGGAAGGACCTGCTGCCGAAGAAGAAAGCGGTGGTGGTAGAGCTCCTGCAGATTGCGCTCGCAGCTCTTTTTTTTTGTCGCTGGGGCGGCAAAAACCCTGCAGCCGGCCTTCATGGAGTTCACCAGACCCAGGTCCTGTTAACTGTCAAAACTAAACCCAATATATTCTCTCTTCCTGCCAACAGGCAGCAGCCAGGTTACTTATGCCAAGTGCACTGGTATCATTATGGGGGGGCAGGGCTAGAGCACTAAACCAGCGATCAGCACCTGGCCTAAAGAGCACGTGTCAGATAGCCAGGCTTGCTGGTGAAGAGGCCTACTGTGGAGTTGCTGTACCAGGGAAGGACGCGCTCTGACACTACCAGCAATTGTAATCCTGAGAGCTGTGTTCATGGTGGTCCACGTAAACCAAGACTGGCAGCCAGCAAGGGGCTTAGCAAACTGAGGGTGGCTGATTGTCTCTGTAATGGGGTATTAGGCCCCACATGCCCATCACCTAAAGCAGCCTTGTTTCATGGCACTAGTCAGGCCCCATTCTTTATCACCTCTGGAATCGGTTCCAAAATTGCTGTCTAACACTCACGGGTACATCAAAATAATGGTTACGTCAGCAGGGTGAACGCTACCCGTGGAAGGCACAATAGCAAAAGGATCGGTGGCCACCTACAATCACAACCTGGAAATTTGGACCTGCTTAACCAGCTTAAGTTTGTTATGCTCCTTGTATTTATGAGGTCAGCATAACAAATACTGTGCTAATGGGCCATGCCTGTCTAGGGCAGTTCCATCAAGACCGAACTAGCTCGGCGTTCATGCTGGCACCCACCTACATGTCTGGGCAGCAAATACCAAAGTACTGTCAAAAAGGGACAAACAATTTATACCTGTCACGCACAAAATGGACAACCACCCTCTAAGAATGACGTAGGCCTACTGAGCTTTGTATTGATTGGGCTGTTTTAAAGCATTAGCCCTTCCTTCTTGATGCTAAAATATTTGACTCTCTTTTACAGCCTGTCAAGTGTCACTATTCAGTAATAGGTATTTATGCATATTGATTTGCCTTTGTTTGAATTAAAAAATATTTAAATACAGTTACAGAAATCCATTCCGCAGCTAGCAGCACATTCTTATTTTACTGTTGCTAACAATCGAGTGCCAGAATACGCCTGCCTCCTGGGCACAGCAGTGAGGGAGTCATGGTTTGGATTTGTTTTTAAGTCAGCACCCTTTAGTTTAGGTAGGACCTGCTTGCTGGATGATGTAAAATAAGCCTTTGTGTTCTAGTGGTGCTGTGCTGGGCCCAGCTGTTCCTCACTTCCCTTCTCAGCAAAGGAAATGAGCAATCGTAACAGGGTGAAACTCAGCAAACCAGCCCTGAGCCATGACAGCAGTAAATCTAGAATAGGGCAGGCAGCATTATGTGCAGAAAACCCAAAAGTGACTGCTGCCAATTGAGTCAGTCTGAATCCAATAACGCTGATACACAGGGACATTTGATTTCCAGCCAGAGACATAGTGCCCTTTCCTTCTGCAGATCTGGCTCACCTGTGAGCTCTCACTGGCACACAGACAAACCATCTTTCCTCCAACCAGTGACAACTGCAGGATTAATAGAATTGGTTGGATTGTTTAAAGTGTTATCTTACAAAAGGACTGTGAGTTGAAACAGCCTAAGCCCCTTCCCCTCAACACACCTCTGTGCTGGCATTCAGGGGGTCGGTGGGTACCACCCATCCTCTATTGTACAACGTACCAGCCTCCTTAAACTGGCAGTGGACGCCTCTGGCCAGATCCTCGCAGCTCTCCCCATCAAAGGGAGTGTTAGCTTTAAGCACAGATGGGCCAGCCCTTACGGGCCTTCTATGCATTGCTCAGAAGGAGGCAGCTCCAAAAGCAGCTATGCATTTATTAAAAGCAATGGTAACTAAGTTAACAAGGGCCCACGTGCCTGGTCCCTGTTGAGCAATGGCTCAGTGATTGGTGCCAGGGCTTGGGCACAGAATTCTTCAGCTCTGCTTGTGTTTTCAGCTTTAACTTGCAGCACAGTTTGATAATCTAGGAGCTGTAAAACACAAAGAAGGTCACACTAAGACAACAGTGCCTGGGCTGCAACTACAAAACACTGAAACTCAAGGGTGGCAGCCCCAAACATTCAAAACTGGTAAGTCAGGCCTAAAAAACGCATACTATTATCTGTACAAATACACATCTTGAGTTCTTTTAGTTGGCGTCTAGTTCCTGGGCTTTCAGGGGGTAGTGAAGGGGTGTGCTATATATTCAAGCTTTTTCCATGCAGCAGATGGCCAAAAAAAAAAAAAAAAAAAAAAGTTTTGTTTTTTTAAAATGAAAGTTGAGATACTTCCATAGTCACAGGCTTCTAGGAGCTGGGAATAAAAACATTGCAAGATAAGAGTTGGCAACACTGGAAAGAAGCGTGCACACGTGTGCCTGGAATTTGGATCCAAACCTTGCTGTTTCATTTTTGTGGGGAGGCACAAATGCCTACAGATTTTCCCCAGAATTCTTTGTGAATTGAAGAATCTGGTGGCCAGCTGAGGATAACCATATAGGGGTGAAATAAAGCATAGAGAAATTTAGCCAGATTATTGGGGAATATATTCTGATAATAAGATCTCTTGGGGTATGGTATGAATAGGTGACACATGCACTGGTGCATGAGGCATTTAAAACAGGACCTGTCCCAGCACAGAG
Source organism: Gopherus flavomarginatus (assembly GCF_025201925.1). Lineage (NCBI taxonomy): Eukaryota > Metazoa > Chordata > Testudines > Testudinidae > Gopherus > Gopherus flavomarginatus. Next base: position 34,931,163 of record NC_066623.1, on the reverse strand, counting down.
CTTTAGTGTCAAGCCCAAACTGCAATGGAAAGGCTAATACTTGCCTGCGGGCTCTATACCCCTTGATTGCTGCTTCTGCCTCTCTGTGACCAAGCAGAAAGGCTCAGCTGAGGCATAATGTGCCATCCTGGACATCAGTCCTGGTGCTTTTTGCAGCTAAAAGTGATGAAACAAAAATATTACAGTTAAAATAATGAACTGGGACTCTGCTTCTCTGCAGAGCTAAAAAGGCTGCCAGGTGACTAACGAGCAGGGGGCAGGTGCTGCAGGGCTCCTGCCAGAGGGAAGAAGGAGCAGGCTCTTTGTGCAAGTTATGGCTTGCAAAGTATAGGAACCAGGGAGAGTGAAGGCAAAGTGGTGTAGGTGGTAGGGGAAGGAGGGGATGTACCAGCCAAGGGTCCTGTCCACTCTCATTCCTCAGTGCAATCTGGTGCTCCTAAATGGAACAGTCAAATCTGAGGCCATGGCTACACTGGCGCTTTACAGTGCTACAACTTTCGCACTCAGGGGTGTGAAAAAAACACCCCCCTGAGCGCTGCAAGATACAGCGCTGTAAAGCCTCAGTGTAATCAGTGCCGCAGCGCTGGGAGCGCGGCTCCCAGCGCTGCAAGCTACACCCGTAAGGGATGTGGTTTACGTGCAGCGCTGGGAGAGCTCTCTCCCAGCGCTGGCGGTCCGACTACACTCACACTTCAAAGAGCTCCCGCGGCAGCGCTTTGAAATGTCAAGTGTAGCCATACCCTAACTTTCAAAGGACGCTCACAGAGTCACTATTAAGCTGCCTTTCCTAGGAGCCGGCTGGTGGTGTGAAGTCAGCTGCAGTCAGGCAGCATGGAGCTTGATGAATGGGTACTGAATTGGGGCACTCTCTGCCCCTTGGCTCTCTACAGAGACAGTCCCAGTGAGAGCTCAGGCTTTCCCACTTCAGATTAAACCTTCGGGGCCTGTGGCTGGCTACACATGGGCACCATCTGACAGCGATCACCAGGCTGGCAGTCTGTGTGAAGGGGCAACACCTAACAGAACCAGAGGCCCCTCTCACCTTTTCATGGGAGGAAGGAGCTACAAGTTGGGGGACTTTGGGTCCTTGCTCAGGAAGGATTCAGGTACTTTGCCCTGCACACTCCAAAAGACAGCGTAGCGCAATCCACGTTGTTACAATGCCATAGCCATGGCTGGCCCAGCAGTGCCCTTCAGGGCTCCACCCTGACAGCTGGGACACAACAAAGAGGGAAATTGCTACCTGGCCAGCACAGCTACCCAGGTTAATTATGCACCTAGAGTTGGCATGCATCACTACAGTTGGCAAGTGTACCTGCATTGGATGGACACAGACACATGCAGCCTGATTCCACTTGCACTTGTGTACAGCAGGTGCACCTCCAGCAAAACCAATGGCATGACACTACTAGTGTAGTACCAAGCTAAATAAAAGGGTGATTGAGAGCACATGAGCAAACGCTGTCTGCTCATTCCCCTTCCCTCCTCAAAGCGCCAGAAACACAGCAAGAAATGTCAAGCCAGGAGCCACGCACCCAAAAGGTTCCCTTCTAGCACTTTCTGCTGCATCAGCTCACAAGCAGGTGTTACTATCGAACAGGCAGGGATGTAAATGGGAATATGGCAAATCAGCAGGGCAATGAAAATCAAGCCAGCTTCCCAAAGGCTGTGTTCAGTTTAAGGCAGGCTGGCACAAGCCATTTGGTTTCCCCCTCCACAACCTGTGCCAACGCCAGACAGCTCTGTCTGTACCCACCATACCAACTGTCTCTCACCAAGGATGCCTTCCCCAGTTAACAAGTAACAGCAGGGAGATCAAAGAAGAGCGGCAGTAGATGGAGCACAGGGCCAGAAGCCAAGATACCTTACATTCTAATCCCATCTATGGCTGAATCATTGAGAGACTTGGGGCAAATCATGTATGAAGTTTTCAGAAGTAGCCATTATTATTGGGGCCCCAACCTGAGATCCCCTGGGCCTGGCTTTCAGAGTTGCTGCATACCCTGTCTCCCATTGACATCAGCTGAAGTTGTGAGAGCTAGCCTCCGCCCCTCTGAGAATCAGGCGTGAAGATGGAGGGGTCCAAACTCAGGGGCCCCTTTGCAGTTGTTGCTCAGGACCTCACTGTCTGTTACGCTGAACTGTCCTTGTCTTGCAGGGTTCCAGGGTTGCCTGGGCAGTCAGTGGTTGGGAAGCACTGCAGGAAAGCACAGCTCTGTGATGTGAAATTAGTGTTCGAGGCTATGACTCCCTGGACTCAGACACTTGTTGCATGCTTTAAAGGTCCATGATAGCCAAAGAAACACAAGTGCCATTATAGGGAAGTGTAGTTCTGCCCCAAGCTCTGCAAGCAGCAGATGGGTCTGTGGCTCAATGGCCTGAGTTGCCTACCCTGGATGGCTTTGTCTAGAATAAAAATGAAGGATCATCATATAGTAGCTTGGTCAGGTTACAAACACGGCACCTCTCATAAAGGCAAAATTCCCCTCTTACATCCTCATGGAAAGATCTCGGCTTGGCTATTTGAGAACCGGTGCTTCCATGTACCAGAACATCAGAGCCAGGGCACACACTGTGGGTCTGAGAGAAGAACTGCCTCTAAAGCTGTTCCTTGCCTTTGTCTACTTTTTTTTTTTTTTTTGAGTATATATTTGTTGCAAAGGCCTTATCCACTCAGACTGTGCATGCTGATCCATTGGACCCCAGCTACACACACTGTACAAATGCAAATGAATCCTGCCAGTTATTTGTACTGTAACAGAAAACCACTAGAGAAAACCAGCAGGAAACCAAATCAGAACATTGGATGGATAATTACACCTCCGGGCCTTTTCCCTTAGTCTGTCAGAGTAACACACTGTACAGAAAGAGCAAAATATTAACAGGAATGGAGAAAAAAATTCCTGGAATTTCTTATCAAAGAAAACGCTTAGAAACCCTGATGAAGATACTCTTAGATCTAAAGTTGCCTAAAATGTGTTTGAGTGGCTCACAGCTCATGCACTATGCAGCTAAGTTTAAAATTTTTGTGCACCTCACAAAATTAGAGTTTACCATTTTTTTCTTCCAAAAGAGTTTAAAAGTCTTTGTTTTCTACATCTAGATAGATTGTGACAGCAGTGAATGGGTCACTCACCAGAACTGCCAGATGCCCCCAGGGTATAGCCAATGTCCCCAGGGTATAGCCACGTTTGCCCAGTGATGTAACGGTTAAAACTTGAGCACTGCTATAGAGCCAGAAAACCAGAATTCACTTGCAGGCTTCTGTAGTTTGAGTTTCAGTCAGCTAAATTAACCTCTTACTCTGCACTCAGGCAAGCATTGAGTTCCTGCCTCACTCCTCTGCTCGTTATTAACCTGGGCTCCAAACGCCAGAATGACAGCTCTTAACGGTACAGAACCGGAAGAACTAACAACATTTTAATGGAGCTCATTCAGGTGCTGGGCTGACTGCTCTGGAGAATGAAGGGCTCTCTTTATCCATATGAAAAGAAGAGTGCAGACAACAGCAGTGCAAACTTCCTCCACCAAGTCACCCAGTAGGGACCTGGCGGGAGCACCATAGCTCAGTCTCCCTAGACCAAACCATCTGACATCTGCCAGCAGAAGAGTTTGTGTGGATGCCCTTCCACCCCAGCCAAGAGCAGTCACCAGTTTTTGGCCACTCCTGAAGAAAAGGCTGGATTTAAATCAATAACCTACAGACTAGAGCCTCTATAATCTGCTGCTAATCCTACCTCTTTGAAAAGGATTTTGAATAAACTGTGTTACTGGAGCAGTCAGAGTACGTAGTCAGGGCAGAAGGCTTCCAGCCAAATCTCTCAAAAGTAGCGGTAGGACCTATCAGAACCACATATTATGTAGACACAAGAGGACAGAAGCAAATCCGCCTTGCTGCCCCTTCATGATCGTGATGCAAACATCTCAAGCAGGGAAGGACATCTGCAAAGTAACTAACAGCCAGCCCAGAAGGCCAAGGCTGGCAGATGAGGACATCTGCAGAAATCTGACGACGCAGGAGATTGTTGATCAGAGGATTATTAAAGTCATATCGTGTCTAAGGTGTGACAAATGCTTCCAGGACAAAATCCTCTGCCAGCGGCTATGGGGGGATGGGAAGGGAATGAAGCAGTAAAGATTGAAAAGGGTGCTTTAGACTGGAGCTTTTGGGGGGGCATTTTACTAGGATCTCCATCTCCCCTCCCTTCCTAAAGCTCCAAGGCAGATTGACCCATCATCTTTCTGGACTGGAAGGATGGGATTTACATCGCAGATCAAGCAGCTGAAAGCAAGATGAGATTCAAGGTACTGCCTCCATAATGCTTCCAGGCTCTTCCCTCCCCAGTAAGAGCAGTCAGCGTTTTTAGCTCATTCTTTGCTGCCAAACCCACCCAGTTCCATAGGTAATTCTAAGCAGGAGAGTTTATAAAAGAGCAAGAGGGCTGAGAGGCAAGCCCTTTTCCCCAGCAACATTACATAGCTTCATCACATCTACACCCATCACATCTACAGCCATATATTTTTAGACAGGTTGATATTTACAGTCCGTGCCAGGTTTATTTTTAAATCCCAGTGATAGAATCACAGGTAACATGGGAATGTATCAGGGAAGCAGGGGCTTACTGATTATGCAAGCAGTCCTGTGAGTAGAGGAGGTTATGTTTATAACATCCTCTCTTTAGCTAATGTGTCAGTCCTTAGCAGCTCACTAGGGAAGTGTTCTGACTAAAACTGGGTCACTACAGTCATTTCTGGGGAACATCATGCGTAGGCCTCTATTTTCACTTTGGTTTCCCTGTCGCTCCATCTTCGCAAGCCTAGAATTTTCCGCTTCCCTGTTTGCTGAGGGATACTACTTCCATTGTTAAATACCATGCACCTGGGCCTGTGAAATCTTGATTTACATTTTGGCCAACAACCTGAGCCTAGGAGGCCTAGCAGATGGAGGGGCCCATTTGGACTACTGACAAGCTGCTTTAGAGGCTGCTGGCACACCCTCACCAGATGGGTTCTCCTCTCACAAGACACAAAGATACACCCCTCATCCATGCCAGGGTTCCTTTGCAAAAGAAGGTCAAGCTATAACAGCTGGGCTAAGGGGTGCTGAGACTTCAAGGTAACTCATCTGGATCCCCATCAGCCTGCTTGTGCACCAGAGACTGTTTCTTTCCTTTTGCCAGGGAGGTAAGAGCAGATGTCCGTGCTTAGTGTGCTAGCTCTGTTGGCAGACAAGTCGTCCCTGATCCTCCCTCAGGACCTGGCAGGGGTTGTTCTTCAGTGGCTCAGGTTCTTTTGAGCGGGGCTCTTCACCTCATACAGGGTCCATGAGAAGGTCCATTTTATTGCCCCTCCTGTGCCCTGCTGGAGGCTGCAAGGGCAGGCCGTAGACAGAGTGGGCCGTGGTGCTGTCGGCACAGGTGTGCCGCTCAGCTCTGAGTCTCCTTCCCCTCGAGCCCAGATGTTGCAGGATCCTTCCTGCTACAACAGCGGTTCTCAAACTGTGGGTCGTGACCCCATTTTAATGGGGGTTGACAGGGCTGGCTTAGGCTTGCTGGGGCTCAGGGCCGAAGTCCAAGCCCTGCTGCCTGGGGCCAAAGCTGAAGCCTGAGGGTTACAGGCCTCCTGGCTTGGGCTGAAGCCCTTGGGCTTCAGCTTTGACCAGTGCAGGGGGCTTGGGTTTTGGCTCCCCCACACAGGACAGTGAGAATCACGTGGACTCAGGCTTCGGTCCCCCCTCCTGGGGTTGTGTAGTAATTTTTGTGGTCAGAAGTGGGTCGTGGTGCAATGAAGTTTGAGAATCCCTGCTCTACAGGAACAAGATGGCTGACGCTCAGTCTGGCTGAGATGGGGTGCTGGGGCTAGTGGGACGAAGACACTGGCTCAGCATTTCTCCATCTTTCCATGCAGGCAACCTCTTATTCGAAGCCAAAAATGTTTGCAACCCCCTTATATTTACCATAGAAGCCAGAGTATCACACGTACCAGTGCTAGCAGCGATATGCCGGTAGAACTCCTGTGTGTTTCTGGAATGGGGAATATCTGACCCTGAAGGGTAAGGGTGGGCAGGCAGTGGGGAGCAAAGTGATGGGAGAGGGATGTGAAAGGAGCAGAGCTACAGCTAAATAAATTTGGCCTCACAATCTTTGAAGCTTTTGGCTGCCCTTGAGCTACTCTGCAAATGTTAAAACACCGAGGAGTTCTTGTGGCACCTGAGAGACTAACCAATTTATTCGGGCATAAGCTTTTGTGGGCTAGAACCCTCTTCATCAGATGCATGGAGTGCAAAATACAGGAGCAGGTATAAATACATGAAAGGATGGGGGCTGCTTTACCAAGTATGAGGTTAGTCTAACGAGATAAATCAATTAACAGCAGGATACCAAGGGAGAAAAAATAACTTTTGCAGTGGTAAGACAGTGGCCCATTACAGACAGGTGGGAAAGGCATGCATCTGACGAAGTGGGTATTCACCCACGAAAGCTTATGCTCCAATACATCTGTTAGTCTATAAGGTGCCACAGGACTCTTTGCTGCTTTTACAGATCCAGACTAACATGGCTACCTCTCTGATACTTGAGTAGGAAGAAATAAATGTGTTAGTTCTCTAAGGTACCACAAGGACTCCTCGTTGTTTTTGCAGATACAGACTAACACGGCTACCACTCTGAAATCTGCAAATGTTTGCTTTGCTTTCCTTTGCTTTAGAATTGGAATAGCAGCTTCAGTGCCTCGGGACCGTCATAAACAGATAGTTAAGGGTTCATATCTCTTTTACCTGTAAAGGAATAAGAAGCTCAGTAAACCTGGCTGACACCTGACCAGAGGACCAATAGGGGGACCAGATACTTTCAAATCTTGGTGGAGGGAAGTCTTTGTTGGTGCTTTTTGTGGTGTTGTTGTTCGCTCTCGGGACTGAGAGGGATGGGACATCAATCCAGGCTCTCCAAATCTTTCTGAATCAGTCTCTCATGTTTCAAACTTGTAAGTAATTAGCCAGGCAAGACGTGTTAGTCTTATGTTTGTTTTCTCAACTTGTAAATGTTTCTTTTTGCTGGAAGTATTTGTACCTGTTTGCTGTAACTTTGAACCTAAGGCTGGGGGGGGTCCCCCTCTGGTCTATAGGAATCTGATTACCCTGTAAAGCATTTTCCATCCTAATTTTACAGAGATGATTTTTATCTTTCTTTCTTTAAGTACAAGCTTTCTTTTTTAAGAATCTGATTGATTTTTTTCCTTGTTTTAAGATGCAAGGGGATTGGGTCTGGACTCACCAGGGATTGGTGGGGGGGAAAGGAGGGGGGATGGTTAATTCCTCCTTGTTTTAAGATCCAAGGGGTTAGGATCTGTGTTCACCAGGGAATTGGTGAAGCCTCTCAAGGCAACCCAGGGAGGGAAAAGTTGTAGGGGGACAGGGAGTGCGCCAGACACTGAATTTCTGGCTGGTGGCAGTGCTACCAGATCTAAGCTAGTAATTAAGCTTAGACGTGATCATGCAGGTCCCCACATTTGTACTCTTAAGTTCAAAGTAGGGGAAAAAACCTTGACATGGTGAGCAGGGGTGTGGGATTTTTAGGAACCAAAAGACAGTAGGATTTTTTTTTCTCTCCTTTCTAGCTGCTTGGAAAGCAGCCTGAGGGCAGAGGTGGTAAGTTTTTTAACAAGGGTCTTTGTTAAGAGGAGGCTTCAAGCTGTGAGCAAGCAGACAGCAAAAAGGAGTTTACAAGCTGAATTGTTTTCTTTCTTTCTACATCTCGGGTATAGCTAGTTAGAAAATCTCTGTTAACCAAGCAGCCCTGAGCGGAGTGCATCCCGGTCAGTGAGCTGCAGAGGGGTGTGGCCAGCACAAGAAAGCAGAAAAATAAGTGCCAAGGAAGCAGATAAACAAGAAATGGCTAGGCTGGACGCAGAGGAGAAAGCCAAAGAGGCTGACCACAGGAGAGAGATGGAGATGAGAGAAAGAAGAGAAAGCCAAAGAGGCTGCCCACAAAAGAGCTGTGGAGGAGAAAGTAAAAGAGCTGGAGATGAGAGAAAAAGAGATGGAGATCCAAAGGGAGGCCCACGAGCAGGCCCTGGAAATAGAAAAGGCTAAGCAGGATGGAACAGCCAACCCTAACAACCCTTCTCCAGGTACTGTTCCCCATCAAAGGAAATTTCCCACCTACAAGGCAGGTGATGACACTGAGGCCTTCTTCGAAAATTTTGTAAGGACCTGCCTTGGGTACAACATCTCTGCAGACCAGTACATGATAGAGCTGAGGCCAGAGCTCAGTGGACCCTTAGCAGAGGAGGCAGCTGAAATGCCTAGGGAAAACATGAACAATTATAAACTTTTTCAAACCAAGGCCAGAATCAGAATGGGGCTAACACCTGAGCATGCCCGTCGGAGGTTCAGAGCCCTAAGGTGGAAACCAGATGTGTCATTTACCCAACACGCCTACCACATTGGAAAGAATTGGGATGCCTGGATATCAGGAGCAAATGCTAACTCTCTGGCAGAGCTGGCCTTCCTAATGCAAATGGAGCAGTTCTTAGAGGCTGTTCCTGAGAAAATAGAAAGGTACATCCTAGATGGGAAGCCCAAAATTGTAACCGAGGCGGGGGAGATTGGAGCCAGATGGGTGGAAGTGGCAGAAAAGAAAAAAACTACTAGCAAGGGGAGCAAACATCAGAAGGGGCAAACCGAAAATAAGCCCTATCACCGGGGGCAACCCAAGACCCCACCTACAACTCAAGGAAAGCCCCAGACACCCTATTGTCCCACCTCACCAGTCTCAAGCAACCCACCTCGTCCCAGTGACCAGTCAGCTGGGCGATGTTTTAAATGTAATGAACTGGGACATATAAAGGCCAACTTCCCCAAGAACCCCAACCGAGTGCAGTTCATTACACCACCATCACACCAAAGATCCCCAGGCTCAGATGCCTCTCAAATACCCTCGGAGCAAAGGGAAACCTTGAGAGTGGGCGGAAAGAAGGTTATCGCGTGGAGAGACATGGGGGCACAAGTGTCAGCTATCCACCAATCCTTAGTGAACCCCAAATTCATCAACCCAGAGGCCCAAGTGACAATTCACCCATTCATGTCAAAATCTTTAAACTTGCCTACAGCTAAATTGCCTGTCCAGTACAAGGGCTGGTCAGGAATGTGGACTTTCGCAGTCTGTGACAATTATCCCATCCCCATGCTAATAGGGGAAGACTTGGCCAACCAGGTGAAGCTGGCCAAGAGGGTGGGGATGGTCACACGCAGCCAAGCCAGGCAAGCTTCCCCACCCATCCCTGTTCCTGAGTCATCCACAAGGGCCCCGTCTGTGTTACCAGAGGCCCAGACAGAGGTGGTGGAACCGAATCCCCTGCCAACGACTGCAACAGCCCTAGTGTATCCAGTCCCAGAACCGGAACTGGAAAAGCAACCAACACCAGAACCGTTGCCAGCACTGACGCCAGCGCTTGCAAACCCATCTACCACTCCAATGCCAGAGGGCACCAGCGGGCCTGAATTGGCAGAAGCAGCACACAACCTACCCAAGAAGCTCAGCCAGAGCCTGAAATACCCCCTGGTGCACCAGCGGACAGCGGTTCACAATCAACGAAAACAACCCCATCACCTACATTGCTTCCAGAGGGACCAAGCCCAAGTCCACAGTCTAAGGAGGAACTGATGTCTCTGGCCTCAAGGGAACAGTTCCAGGCTGAGCAGGAAGAAGATGACAGCCTTCAGAAAGCTTGGGCGGCAGCATGGAGCACCCCACCGCCTCTCAGCTCTTCTAACCAATCCCATTTTGTTGTAGAACAAGGACTTTTATACAAGGAGACTTTCTGGGGGACACCAGGAAGACTGGCATCCGCAAAAATAGTTGGTAGTTCCAACTAAGTACCGGGTAAAGCTCTTAAGGCTTAGCCCATGATCATCCCAGTGGCCATTCTGAGGTGAACAGAACCAAAGACAGGTTGGGGAAGTCCTTCCACTGGGAGGGAATGGGCAAGGACGTTGCTAATTATGTCCGGTCTTGTGAGGTGTGCCAAAGAGTGGGAAAGCCCCAAGACCAGGTCAAAGCCCCTCTCCAGCCACTCCCCATAATTGACGTCCCATTTCAGCAAGTAGCTGTGGATATTCTGGGTCCTTTCCCAAAAAAGACCCCCAGAGGAAAGCAGTACATATTGGCTTTCGTGGACTTTGCTACCCGATGGCCGGAAGCAGTAGCTCTAAGCAACACCAGGGCTAAAACTGTGTGCCAGGCCTTAGCAGACATTTTTGCCGGGGTAGGTTGGCCCTCCGACATCCTTACAGATTCGGGAACTAATTTCCTGGCAGGGACCCATGAAAATCTGTGGGAAGCTCATGGGGTGAATCACTTGGTTGCCACCCCTTACCACCATCAAATGGCCTGGTGGAGAGGTTTAATGGAACTTTGGGGGCCATGATACGTATGTTTGAAAATGAACACTCCAATGATTGGGATCTAGTGTTGCAGCAGTTGCTTTTTGCCTACAGGGCTGTACCACATCCCAGTTTAGGGTTTTCACCATTTGAACTTGTGTATGGCCGCGAGGTTAAGGGGCCATTACAGTTGGTGAAGCAGCAATGGAAGGGGTTTATGCCTTCTTCAGGAACTAACATTCTAGACTTTGTAAGCAACCTACAAAACACCCTCCGACACTCTTTAGCCCTTGCTAAAAAAAACCTAAAGGATGCTCAGGAAGAGCAAAAGGCCTAGTATGATAAACATACCAGAGAGCGTTCCTTCAAAGTAGGGGACCAGGTTATGGTCTTAAAGACGCAACAGGCCCGTAAAATGGAAGCGTCATGGGAAGGGCCATTCACGGTCCAAGAGCGCCTGGGAGCTGTTAACTATCTCATAGCATTCCCCACCTCAACCCTAAAACCTAAAGTGTATCACGTTAATTCTCTAAAGCCCTTTTATTCCAGAGACTTAAAGGTTTGTCAGTTTACAGCTCAGGGAGGAGATGACGCTGAGTGGCCTGAAGGTGTCTACTATGAAGGAAAAAGTGACGGTGGCGTGGAAGAGGTGAACCTCTCCACAACCCTGGAACGTCTGCAGCGGCAACAGATCAAGAAGCTGTGCAATAGCTTCGCCCCAATGTTCTCAGCCACCCCAAGAGGGACCGAATGGGCATACCACTCCATTGACACAGGTAATGCTCACCCAATTAGAACCCCACCCTACCGGGTGTCTCCTCATGCCCAAGCTGCTATAGAACGGGAAATCCAAAACATGCTACAGATGGGTATAATCTGCCCCTCTAACAGTGCATGGGCATCTCCAGTGGTTCTAGTACCCAAACCAGATGGGGAAATATGCTTTTGCTTGGACTACCGTAAGCAAAATGCTGTAACTCGTCCCGACAACTATCCAATGCCACGCATCGATGAGCTATTGGAGAAATTGGGACGTGCCCAGTTCATCTCTACAATAGACTTAACCAAGGGGTACTGGCAAGTACCGCTAGATGAACCCGCCAAAGAAAGGTCAGCCTTCATCACCCATGCAGGGGTGTATGAATTTAATATGCTTCCTTTCGGGTTGTGAAATGCACCCGCCACCTTCCAAAGACTTGTAGATGGTCTCCTAGCAGGATTGGGAGAGTATGCAGTTTCCTACCTCGATGATGTGGCCATTTTTTCTGATTCATGGGCAGAACACCTGGAAAAAGTCTGTGAGTGCATCAGGCAGGCCGGACTAACTGTTAAGGCTAAAATGTGTCAAATAGGCCAAAACAGAGTGACTTACCTTGGACACCAGGTGGGTCAAGGAACCATAAACCTCCTACAGGCCAAGGTGGATGCTATCCAAAAGTGGCCTGTCCCAAAGTCAAAGAAACAGGTCCAATCCTTCTTAGGCTTGGCCAGATATTACAGGTAATTTGTACCACACTACAGCCAAATCGCTGCCCTACTAACAGACCTGACCAAAAAGACCCAGCCAAATGCAGTTAAGTGGACTAATGAGTGTCAGAAGGCCTTTACCCAGCTTAAGGCAACACTCATGTCCGACCCTGTGCTAAGGGCCCCAGACTTTGACAAACCATTCCTAGTAACCACAGATGCATCTGAGCGTGGTGTAGGAGCAGTTTTAATGCAGGAAGGACCGGATCAAGAATTTCATCCTGTCATGTTTCTCAGCAAGAAACTGTCTGAGAGGGAAAGCCACTGGTCAATCAGTGAAAAAGAATGCTACGCCATTGTGTATGCCCTGGAAAAGCTACGCCCATACGTTTGGGGACGGCGTTTCCAGCTACAGACCGACCATGCTGCGCTAAAGTGGCTTCATACTGCCAAGGGAAACAACAAAAAACTGCTTCAATGGAGTTTAGCTCTCCAAGATTTTGATTTTGAAATTCAACACATTTCAGGAGCTTCTAACAAAGTAGCTGATGCACTCTCCTGTGAAAGTTTCCCAGAATCAACTGGTTAAAAATTGTCCTTCAAATGTGAAGTCTTGTAGTTTTACATAATTAGTAGTATATGTAAAGGTGCATGTGTTTTATTAATCTATTCTAAAGTTCTAGGAAGAAATCACAGCCAGTGTGGTTCCACACTGTCTGAGATTTGGGGGGCGTGTCATAAACAGATAGTTAAGGGTTAATGTCTCTTTTACCTGTAAAGGGTTAAGAAGCTCAGTAAACCTGGCTGACACCTGACCAGAGGACCAATAGGGGGACCAGATACTTTCAAATCTTGGTGGAGGGAAGTCTTTGTTAGTGCTTTTTGTGGTGTTGTTGTTCACTCTCGGGACTGAGAGGGATGGGACATCAATCCAGGCTCTCCAAATCTTTCTGAATCAGTCTCTCATGTTTCAAACATTTAAGTAATTAGCCAGGCAAGGCATCTTAGTCTTATGTTTGTTTTCTCAACTTGTAAATGTTTCTTTTTGCTAGAAGGATTTTTACCTCTGTTTGCTGTAACTTTGAACCTAAGGCTGGGGGGGGGCGGGTCCCTCTAGTCTATAGGAATCTGATTACCCTGTAAAGCATTTTCCATTCTGATTTTACAAAGATGATTTTTATCTTTCTTTCTTTAATTAAAAGCTTTCTTTAAGAATCTGATTGATTTTTTTCCTTGTTTTAAGATACAAGGGGATTGGGTCTGGACTCACCAGGGATTGGTGCGGGGGGAAAGGAGGGGGGATGGTTAATTCCTCCTTGTTTTAAGATCCAAGGGGTTTGGATCTGTGTTCACCAGGGAATTGGTGAAGCCTCTCAAGGCAACCCAGGGAGGGAAAAGTTGTGGGGGGACAGGGAGTGCGCCAGATACTGAATTTCTGGCTGGTGGCAGTGCTACCAGATCTAAGCTAGTAATTAAGCTTAGACGTGATCATGCAGGTCCCCACATTTGTACTCTTAAGTTCAAAGTGGGGGAAAAAACCATGACAGGGACCCTCGAGGCTTGCCTGCCATGATCTTGCTAGGGATTGTGACCCACCGAGAAATACTGCCCTACATGAACTGAACATGCCACCTGCAGGCAGAGTGCTTGCCAAGGGGAGCCTCAGCCCCTGGGCATATCTGAAATCCCTTCATCCAACTCCTCCAAGGTATAGAGAGTTTGAGGACCTAGGACTCATCCCTTTGCCCATCCCCTCCCATGGCTGGCTACCATGAGCTCCTCTTGGAAGGCCACATTGAAGCCAGCTGCTTAGTGATAGGGGTTAGTGTGAGCATTGCTCTGTATCCGCTACTGCACTGCCTCCAGGTGCTGGGTTTGCTGCCTAGTTCCTGGCTCCTGAAAGCACCTCTCCCACTTTGCAGGAGCCGAGAAGATCTGGTGCTTGTGCTGAGAGTCTGCCCATGTGCTGGGAGGGGGGAAATCAGTCCCCTCCTGGCAGCCCATCAGACCTGCAGCTTGGTCGCCTTCAGAGTGCCACATTTTGCCCAATCTCCAGCACCGTTTTTGCTCCTGGTGCTCCCATGTTCCTGTTTGTTTTTATGCATGATGGGCCAGATGCCATGACGATACAAACACCATCAATTATCTAAATGCAGCTTGGCCCTTCTCATTAACAGGTGACTCTGAATCCTTCAACAGGAGTAGATCTCACAGGCCTATTTGAAACCACAATCCTGCTTGCCTCTCTGTCATCGGCACCTGAGCCAGCCAGCAGCTCCTCAGACTCCATGGTACACTGGCCACTCCCTGGTGAAGATGGGAAGGAGTATTCACAATGCTACCGTATCCTGTTTGGAACTGCACCACCCTGCTCCAGTTCCGTCTGTCCCAGCAGCAAACTCTCACCCTCCTCTGCCTCCCCTCAGCCCCAGCAGGCTGAGACACTGCATCACCACCTACCCTTCTCTTGCTTTTCTAACTACGGTGCTGGGGGTAGGGGTTAAAATCACTGCTGAGCTGCAATATTGCACCCTCTGGTGTCTCCCAGCAGTTCTAGTCACAATCACTCATTCACAGAGTCCAGGGGCAGAAGGAATTATTCTGATCATCAGTCTGACCTCCTGCATAGCACAGGCCTGAGACGCTCACCCCATGAGTCCCGCATCTAGCTCGACCCTGTTGGCTGTGCTGTAGCGTCTCTTTTAGAACGATAGCCAGTCCTGATGTACAGACCTCAGGTGACGGAGAGTCTACACCTCCCTAAGAGTCAGTGCAGCTGACGTCCCTCCTTGCTGTCCCTTCCACTCCTTACTCTGCCCTTCCAGAGTGCTTTGCATACAAATCTCAAGGCATTTTACAGGCAACAGGTGAGTATTAACAGCTCCACTCTACAGAGCGGAGTCATTATCAGCATGTCACAGATGGGGAAACTGAGGCATGGAGCAGTTCACATGGCTTGCATCACTGGGAATGGAACCCAGCCATTGCTGGTGTCCAATGCCTGCTTTAACCATTAGACAACACTTCCTTGTTATGACTATCTTCCTCATGTCAATCCCCCAAGAAAAGTGAAAGTAGCCCTTCAGAGCCCCGGGAGCAGCAGTCCCCAACCCCCAGTCTCCAGGGGAGAGGGTCATCCCCAGAACATGGGGGCAAATGTGTATCTGGTGGATAACAAGGCATGTGCTCTTGCACAGATAACTGTGCTCTGCACTAGGGTCCCAATGGGCACTGCCAGGCTGGAGCAATGTCATTATCTGAGGATGGTCTGGTTGGAGCAGATGACATGATCCTCACTTGGGATTTGTGAGTTGTCATTGTTGTCTATTGTCATTTGTGAGTTCAGGGTATTTGCAGATCAGTTCCTGCCCTGTCTGGATCCATTTAGGACTGGAATGTGTCTTTAAGGCTCTTTCCATGTCTGGTATGGTGCGGAGTGGAGCTGCTGACAGAGAACGTAGGGCCAGATCCTGACTTCAGTTAAACCTTGTGTAAATGGAGGTAAGTGGAGTTAAAGTGGACTAGAGGAACTGTGGAGTCAGAGAGCTTGGAACCTGACCAGTGTGCTGGAAGGGCCCTTGGGGCCAGATGTGCAGACATGCTCAGCCCCCAGAAGCCCCCACACTGACACAGAGCCAGATTTTCAAAAGATCTCACTCAACATGCTTCCAATGTGTTGAGCTCTTTGGCACATCCAGCTATAGATGTCTCAGCTCCTGCTCCTTAACTCCCTTCCCGCACACAGTATGGAGGGGAGCTCAGGGCCCTGTATCTTTTTCAGTTTGGTTTATTACATAAAGCTGACATTTTGGGGTCAGATTTTAACAAAACCCAAATTTCTCTTTCACACGTTTCCTATCTGAGATGGTTTTATTTTTAATTGCACTGGAAACAGATTTCATGGACAAATCATTTCCTCACAGCCTTTGCAACCCTGACACTGAAGCATGTTCTAGTGTGGAAGTTACCCAGGGTGACTTGGGCTAGTCAGTTTCCACTTTGGTTTCAAATCAAAGAGGAGACAAAGGAAAGAATGTAACAAATGGCAAAGAGATCAATGAGAAAAGCAAGTCCCATGGTTAGAATTCCTGCTGTTTTAAAAGTCTGAGGTGCTGTTAGCACCCCAAGGGAGGGCTGGTGTTTTTAAAGTTTCTAGCTTTTGACATGACAGCACCTCTCTACTAAAGAAATTCTTTAACAGATTGACAGGTCACTCCAAAACAAACTGATACGATTCAGTGGCTCCAGAACCAGGGGGGGCCTGAGGGCCATGGCCTGACCACTTTTTGCTGGGGTGGACACTGCCCCCTTCCCCTCCTCTTCGCCCCAAAGCCTCAGCCTCCGGCCAGGCCAGCGTGGAGCCTGGTTGTGGAGGGGAGCCTGGATAGTTGTGGGAGCCGTGGCGGACCCTCCACCAGCCCTGGCAGACGGGGATGGGTTCTGAAAGCAGCCACCAGGCCCTTGTCCCCATCCCCTGGCTCCCTGACTGGCCCAGGGCAGGTGGACATCGAGGGTCCATGTTGGCTCTCCACAAGCTGGTTCTGGCTGGGGGCCTCAGAGCCACAGCCTGGCCATAAGAGTCATGCTGTGGGCAGCTGTGGGGAGCCAGGGACCTTCCACCTGCCCTGGGCAGGGGACACGGGGGTCACGGGCAGGGCGCTGCTTTCAGCTCACCCCACCCTGGGCAGAGGGGCATTCCGGCTTCCAGCTTGGCCGGGGGTAGGGCCTCCGGGGGAGAGGAGGGGCAGGTGAGAAGCCTCAGGGGGTGGGACCCCCGTCCCTCCCTTTAGGAAAGGCTTTGGTGCCCCTTACTCTCCAAAGGACTGAACTTCTGCCCCGCCACAGAACCTGCTACCATACTAACATGGGGAGAGCGAGAAGAATTCTTCTGCTGATTCCACCTCCAAGAATTCTCTTACATCGACATCACTCACAACTGCCATGTCCCCACCGACTGTCATCAGAAAAAAGAATCATCTGATTGAACAAACCACTGTGGATGAAACTTGAACATTACATTGATTGTTGCCTTCAGGAAAAAAAATTGATTGAAATCTGTAGGAAACATCACACCCACCACACTCTCTCCACTGCCAAGAGGACAGCTATACAGTTCCTGATATCCAATTGCTAGACAGTGATCAAATCAGCAGACAAAAGGGATGCCATGGTAATTCTCAAGCATGATGACTATGTTAATGAGGCCAACCAACGACTCTCCAGCACCACCTACTATAAAGCACTCAAAGGAGACCCCACCCCATGATTTAAGGATATCATCAATTCCCTCTCCAAACAACTCCAAGAAAAACTCTACAAACTCATTCCCCATGAACCCACCCAGGAACCTTCTCCATTCTTTCCAAGATACACAAGCAAGAGAAACCAGGCAGACCCATCCTATTTGGCCATGCCACACTTACTGAAGGAATATTGGGACTCATAGAAAATAACCTCAAATGACTCACACCACAAAGGACCAACTTTCTCCAGCATGCAACTGAATTCCTCCACAAACTCCGCCACATTACAAGCTCCCTAAGACCACTGTCACGGCCACCATGGATATAATCTCCTTATACACCTACATTCCTCACAGTGATGGCACTGCTGCCCGCCTCAAATATCTCCAAGACAATGGACAACCCTCATATATCCAACCCAAAGACATCGCCAAACTCATCCATTTCATCCTCACTCATAACCATTTTACATTCAACAACAACGCTTTGTCCAAAACATGAGAACAGCCATGAGTACTAGGATGGCTTCCCAATATGCCAACCTCTTCATGGGCCACATTGAGGAAGAATTTCTGGATAAATGCACCACAAAACCAATGCTATACCTGAGATACATTGATGATATTTTTATCCTCTGGACAGATGACCTAAACAACCTCAAAATTTCTACCACAACTTCAACAACCACCATCCGTCTATCAAACTCTCTATAGACTACTCCCACACCAGCATCAGCTTCCTGGATACGACTATCAGCTTCAACAATTGAACCCTACAGACAACTGTTGTCAAGGTATTCCGCCCCCGCACCACTGTACACAATGTCAAGGTATTTTTCCCCCAGTTTGAACTTTAGCATCCAAAAGTGGGGACCTGCATGGACCCTTCTAAGCTTAATTCTTAGCTTAGATCTGATAGCGCTGCCACCAGCCAAAATATAGTGTTTGGCACACTTTCTGTTCCCCCAAAACCTTCCTTGGGGAACCCAAGACCCAAACCCCTTGGGTCTTAAAACCAGGAGAAATAAACCATCCCCTCTCCTTTCCCCCTCCCAGACTTTCCCCTCCCTGGGTTACCCTGAGAGACTACACTGATCCAAACTCCTTGGATCTTAAAACAGAGAGGAATTAACCTTCCCCCCACTTTCCGCCCACCAATCCCTGGTGAGTTCAGACCCAATCCCTTTGGGTCTTAAACAAGGGAAAAAATAAATCAGGTTCTTAAAAAGAAAGCTTTTAATTAAAGAAAAAGTAAAAATTATCAAGATGGAAAATATTTACAGGGTATTCAGCCCATATAGACTAGAGGGACTCCCCCCCCCACCCCAGACTGAGATTCAAGTTACAGCAAACAGAGGTAAAAATCGTTCCAGCAAAATACACATTCACAAGTTAAGAAAACAAACATAAGACTAATCCGCCTTTTCTAGCTAGTACTTACTATTTTGAACATGAGAGACAGTTTCAGAAAGATTGGAGAAACCTGGGGTGCACGTCTGGTGCCTCTTAGCCCCAAGAGCAAACAACGAACAAAACAAACAGCACAAACAAAGACTTCTCTCCACAGACATTTGAAAGTATCTTGTCCCCACATTGGTCCTCTGGTCAGGTGTCAGTTCACTGAGCTTCTTAACCCTTTACAGGTAAAAGAGACATTAACCCTTAACCATCTGTTTATGACACCCCCGCCCAAATCTCAGACAGTGTGGAACCACACTGGCTGTGATTTCTTCCTAAAACTTTAGAATAAACAGATTAATAAAACATGCACCTTTACATATATTCTTAATTATGTAAAACTACAAGATTTTCCACATTTCGAGGACAATTTTTAACCAGCTGATTCTGGGAAACTTTCACGGGAGAGTGCATCAGCTACTTTGTTAGAAGCTCCTGAAATGTGTTGAATTTCAAAATCAAAATCTTGGAGAGCTAAACTCCATCAAAGAAGATTTTGTTGTTTCCCTTGGCAGTATGAAGCCATTTTAGTGCAGCATGGTTGGTTTGTAGCTGGAACCACCGTCCCCAAACGTATGGGCGTAGCTTTTCCAGGGCATACACAATGGCGTAGCATTCCTTTTCACTGATTGACCAGTGGCTTTCCCTCTCAGACAGTTTTTTTGCTGAGAAACATGACAGGATGGAAGTTGTGATCCGGTCCTTCCTGCATTAAAACTGCTCCCACACCACGCTCAGATGCATCTGTAGTTACTAGGAATGGTTTGTCAAAGTCTGGAGCCCTTAGCACAGGGTCAGACATGAGTGTTGCCTTAAGCTGGGTAAAGGCCTTCTGACACTCATCAGTCCACTTAACTGCATTCGGCTGGGTCTTTTTGGTCAGGTCTGTTAGTGGGGGCAGCGATTTGGCTGTAGTGTGGTACAAATCGCCTGTAATATCTGGCCAAGCCTAAGAAGGATTGGACCTGTTTCTTTGACCTTGGGACAGGCCACTTTTGGATAGCATCCACCTTGGCCTGTAGGGGGTTTATGGTTCCTTGACCCACCTGGTGCCCCTGGTAAGTCACTCTGTTTTGGCCTATTTGACACTTTTTAGCCTTAACAGTTAGTCCTGCCTGCCTGATGCTCTCAAAGACTTTTTCCAGGTGTTCCAGGTGTTCTGCCCATGAATCAGAAAAAATGGCCACATCATCGAGGCAGGCAACTGCGTATTCTCCCAATCCTGCTAGGAGACCATCTACCAGCCTCTGGAAGGTGGCGGTGCATTTCGCAGCCCGAAAGGAAGCACATTAAATTCATACACCCCCGCATGAGTGACGAATGCTGACCTCTCTTTGGCGGGTTCATCTAGCGGTACTGCCAATACCCCTTGGTTAAGTCCATTGTAGAGATGAACTGGGCATGTCCCAACTTCTCCAATAGCTCATCGGTGCGTGGCATTGGATAGTTGTCTGGACGAGTTACCGCATTTAGCTTACAGTAGTCCACACAAAAGCGTATTTCCCCATCTGGTTTGGGTACCAGAACCCCTGGAGATGCCCATGCACTGGTAGAGGAGTGGATTATACCAATCTTTAGCATGTTTTGGATCTCCCGTTCTATAACAGCTTGGGCATGAGGAGACACCCGGTAGGGTGGGGTTCTAATTGGGTGAGCATTACCTGTGTCAATGGAGTGGTATGCCCATTCGGTCCCTCCTGGGGTGGCTGAGAACATTGGGTCGAAGCTATTACACAGCTTCTTGATCTGTTGCCGCTGCAGACGTTCCAGGGTGGTGGAGAGGTTCACCTCTTCCACGCCACCGTCACTTTTTCCTTCGTGGTAGACACCTTCAGGCACTCAGCGTCATCTTCTCCCTGGGCTTTAAACTGACAAACCTTTAAGTCTCTAGAATAAAAGGACTTGAGAGAATTAACATGGCACACTTTAGGGTGGAGGTGGGAAATGATATGAGATAGTTAACAGCTCCCAGGCGCTCTTGGACCGTGAATGGCCCTTCCCATGACGCCTCCATCTTAGGGCCTGTTGCGCTTTCAAGACCATAACCTGGTCTCCTACCTTGAAGGAACGCTCTCTGGTACGTTTATCATACCAGGCCTTTTGCTCTTCCTGAGCATCCTTTAGGTTTTCTTTAGCAAGGGCTAAAGAGTGTCGGAGCGTGCTTTGTAGATTGCTTACCAAGTCTAGAATGTCAGTTCCTGGAGTAGGCGTAAGCCTCTCCCATTGCTGCTTCACCAACTGTAGTGGCCCCTTAATCTCATGGCCATACAAAAGTTCAAATGGTGAAAACCCTAAACTGGGATGTGGTACAGCCCTGTAGGCAAAAAGCAACTGCTGCAACACTAGGTCCCACTTACTGGAGTGTTCATTTACGAATTTATGTATCATAGCCCCCAAAGTTCCATTAAACCTCTCCACCAGGCCATTGGTTTGATGGTGGTAAGGGGTGGCAACCAAGTGATTCACCCCATGAGCTTCCCACAGATCTTTCATGGTCTCTGCCAGGAAATTAGTTCCTGAATCTGTAAGGATGTCAGAGGGCCAACCTACCCTGGCAAAAATGTCTGTTAGGGCCTGGCACACAGCTTTAGCCCTGGTGTTGCTTAGAGCTACTGCTTCCGGCCATTGGGTAGCAAAATCCACAAAAGTCAGTATGTACTGCTTTCCTCTGGGGGTCTTTTTTGGGAAAGGACCAGAATATCCACAGCTACTCGCTGAAATGGGACCTCAATTATGGGTAGTGGCTGGAGAGGGGCCTTGATCTGGTCTTGGGGCTTTACCACTCTTTGGCACACCTCACGAGACCAGACATAATTAGCAACGTCCTTGCCCATCCCCTCCCAGTGGAAGGACTTCCCCAACCTGTCTTTGGTTCTGTTCACCCCAGAATGGCCACTGGGATGATCATGGGCTAAGCTTAAGAGCTTTACCCGGTATTTAGTTGGAACCACCAACTGTTTTTGCGGATGCCAGTTTTCCTGGTGTCCACCAGAAAGTCTCCTTGTGTAAAAGTCCTTGTTCTACAACAAACCGGGATCGGTTAGAAGAGCTAAGAGGTGGTGGGGTGCTTCGTGCTGCCGCCCAAGCTTTCTGAAGGCTATCATCTGCTTTCTGCTCCATCTGGAACTGTTCCCTTGATGCTGAAGACACCAATTCCTCCTTAGACTGTGGACTTGGGCTTGGTCTCTCTGGAAGCAATGTAGGCGATGGGGTTGTTTTCGTTGCTGGTGAACCGCTCTCCGCTGGTGCACTATGCGATATATCAGGCTCTGGCTGAGCCTCTTGGGTAGGGTTGTCTGCTGCTTCTGCCAGTTCAGGCTCGCTGGCGCCCTCTGGTGTTGGGGTTGGAGATGGGTTTGCAAGTGTTGGCGTCAGTGCTGGCAATGGTTCTGGTGTTGGTTGCTTTTCCAGTTCCAGTTCTGGGACTGGATGCACTGTGGCTGTTGCCGTCATTGGCAGGGGATCCGGGTCCACCACCTCTGTCTGGCTCTCTGGTAACACAGACGGGGCCCTTGTGGACAGCTCAGGAACAGGGATGGGTGGGGAAGCTTGCCTGGCTTGGCCGCGTGTAACCATTCCCACCCTCTTGGTCCACTTTACCTGGTTGGCCAAGTCTTCCTCCAGTAGCATGGGGATGAGATAATTGTCATAAACTGCAAAAGTCCACATTCCTGACTAGCCTCTGTACTGGACAGGCAGTTCAGCTGCAGGCAAGTCTACAGATTTTGACATGAATGGGTGAATTGTCACTTGGGCCTCTGGGTTGATGAATTTGGGGTTCACTAAGGATTGGTGGATAGCTTACACTTGTGCCCCCGTCTCTCTCCACGCGATAACCTTCTTTCCGCCCACTCTCAAAGTTTCCCTTTGCTCCAAGGGTATTTGAGAGGCATCTGGGCCTGGGATCTTTGGTGTGATGGTGGAGTAATGAACTGCACTTGGTTGAGGTTCTTGGGGCAGTTGGCCTTTATATGTCCTGGTCACTGGGCTGAGGTGGGTTGCTGCAGACTGATGAGGTGGGACAATAGGGAGTCTGGGGCTTTCCTTGGGTTGTAGGTGAGGTCTTGGGTTGCCCTCGGTGATAGGGTTTATTGTCTGTTTGCCCCCTGCGATATTCGCTCCCCTTGCTAGTAGCTTTTTTCTTTTCTGCCACTTCCCCCCATCTGGCTCCAATCTCCCCCGCCTCGGTTACAGTTTTGGGCTTCCCATCTAGGATGTACCTTTTTATTTCCTCAGAAACAGCCTCTAAGAACTGCTCCATTTGCATTAGGAGGGACAGCTCTGGCAGGGATTTAACATTTGCTCCTGATATCCAGGCATCCCAATTCTTTCCAATGTGGTAGGCGTGTCGGGTAAATGACACATCTGGTTTCCACTTTAGGGCTCTGAACCTCCGACGGGCATGCTCAGGTGTTAGCCCCATTCTGATTCTGGCCTTGGTTTGAAAAAGTTTATAATCGTTCATGTGTTCCTTAGGCATTTCAGCCGCCACCTCTGCTAAGGGTCCACTGAGCTCTGGCCTCAGCTCTATCATGTACTGGTCTGCAGAGATGTTGTATCCATGGCAGGTCCTTTCAAAATTTTCTAAGAAGGCCTCAGTGTCATCACCTGCCTTGTAGGTGGGAAATTTCCTGGGATGGGGAACAGTACCTGGAGAAGGGTTGTTAGGGTTGGCTGTGTCATTCTGCTTAGCCTTTGCTAACTCCATGGCCTGCTGGTGGGCCTCCCTTTGGAGCTCCAAAACCCTCTGGTGGTCCGCCTCTTTCATCTCTCTCTCTCTCTCTCTCTCTTGTGGGCTGCCTCTTTGGCTTTTTCTTCTCTTTCTCTCATCTCCATCTCTTTTTCTCTCATCTCCATAGCTCTCCTGTGGTCAGCTTCTTTGGCTTGTTGTTCTGCATCCAGTCTTGCCCATTCCTGTTTAACTGCTTCCTTGGTGCTTTTTTTTTTTCCCCCTTGTGCTGGCCACGCTACCTCTGCAGCTTACTGACTGCTTGCAGAGATTTTCTAACTAGCTATACCCGAGAGCTAGAAAGAAAAAAAAAAACAATTCACTTGTAAATGCCTTTTGCTGGTTGTTTGCTGGCTCACAGCTTGAGCCTCCTCTTAACAAAGACCCTTGTTAAAAAACTTAACACCTCTGCCCTCAGGCTGCCTTCCAAGCAGCCAGAAAGGAAAGAAAAAAACAACTCACTGGCTTTGGTTTTTAAAACCCAATCCCACCACTGTACACAATGTCAAGGTATTTTTCCCCCAGTTTGAACTTTAGCATCCAAAAGTGGGGACCTGCATGGACCCTTCTAAGCTTAATTCTTAGCTTAGATCTGATAGCGCTGCCACCAGCCAAAATATAGTGTTTGGCACACTTTCTGTTCCCCCAAAACCTTCCCTGGGGAACCCAAGACCCAAACCCCTTGAGTCTTAAAACCAGGAGAAATAAACCATCCCCCCTCCTTTCCCCCTCCCAGACTTTCTCCTCCCTGGGTTACCCTGAGAGACTGCAATGATCCAAACTCCTTGGATCTTAAAACAGAGAGGAATTAACCTTCCCTCCCTTTCCCCCCACCAATCCCTGGTGAGTTCAGACCCAATCCCCTTGGGTCTTTGTCAAGTATAATTCCCAATTCTGGACCTTAGTGTCCAAAATATGGCTATTAGCATGAATTCCCCTAAGCTTAATTACCATCTTAGATCTGATAGCGCTGCCACCAATCAGGAATTTTTAGGGCCTGATACCCTCTGGTCTCCCCAAAACCTTCCCAGGGGACCCCAAGACCCAGATTCCTTGAGTCTCACAACAAGGGGAAATAAACCATTCCCTTCCCCCTCCCTTCTTCCTCCCAGCTTCTTCCCGCCCTGGGAACACTAGGAGATTGCCTGATATCAATTCCTTGAAACACAACACAGAGAGATCAACTTTCTCTCTCCCCCTCACCCAGAGGCAATACAAATTTACCTTTCCCTCCTTCCTTTCCTTTCTCCCACCAATTCCCTGGTGAGTATACAGACTCAAGTCCTTTGAGCCTTAACTAGGAGAAAACTCAAACAGGTCTTAAAGCAAAGCTTTCAATAAAAAAGAAAGAAAAAAAGTAAAAGGTTTATCTCTGCAATTTAGATGGTAAACAGTTACAGGGTCTTTCAACTTATAAACAATAGAAAGGAACTTTCTCCAGCAGAAACACAATTTAAGCTACTTCCAGCAAGTACACATATGTAAATGAAAAAAAAAATTAAAGGACTATGACCGCCTTTTCTTACTCACAATTCTGAATAGATAAGAGACTGTAGCAGGGAGATTGGCAGAAACCTGGTTGAACCTCTAGCCCCATCCAGGACCCAGAGAGAACAAAGCCAAAGCCAAACCCAAAGCCACAAACAAAGGCTTCCCTCCACGAGATTTGAAAGCATCTTGTCTCCTGATTGGTCCTCTGGTCAGGTGTTTGCAGGTCACTGTCTGTTAACGCTTTATAGGTGAAAGAGACATTAACCCTTAGCTATCTGTTTATGACAGTCTTAAACAAGGGAAAAAATCAATCAGGTTCTTAAAAAGAAAGCTTTTAATTAAAGAAAAAGTAAAAATTATCTCTGTAAAATCAGGATAGAAAATGTTTACAGGGTATTCAGCTCATATAGACTAGAGGGACTCCCCCACTCCCTGCCTGAGATTCAAGTTACAGCAAACAGAGGTAAAAATTGTTCCAGCAAAATACACATTCACAAGTTAAGAAAACAAACATAAGACTAATCCGCCTTTTCTAGCTAGTACTTACTATTTTGAACATGAGACACTGTTTTAGAAAGATTGGAGAAACCTGGGGTGCACGTCTGGTCCCTCTTAGCCCCAAGAGCGAACAATGAACAAAACAAACAACACAAACAAAGACTTCCCTCCACAGAGATTTGAAAGTATCTTGTCCCCCCATTGGTCCTCTGGTCAGGTGTCAGCCAGGTTCACTGAGCTTCTTAATCCTTTACAGGTAAAAGAGACATTAACCCTTAACCATCTGTTTATGACAACTGTACACAAGAAACCCACAGATCACCACACCTACCTTCCCAGATCCAGTAACCACCCCAAACACAGCAGGAAATCTGTTTTCAACAGCCAGGCGCTCTGATACCATAGAATATGTTCTGAGGAGAAAGTCTGGAATATACACCTTAACATACTTAAAACCGCTTTTACCAAACAAGGATGCTCCACCAGAGAAGTAGATCACCTTATGGAACAGGTCACTCAATTACCCTGAGAGAACCTGCTTCAATACAGGAAAAAAAACCCGCCAACTGCACACCCAAGTTCTCACCTTGCACCCCACATTGGAACCCATATGCGGTATCATTAAACAATTACAACCCAGATTTGATGTGGACCACATCCTGAAATAAATATTTCCTGAACCCCCTCTTCTAGCCTTCAAACAACCCCCCGACCTCACTAAGCTCATCATCAGATGCAAGGTCCCCATAAACCAGGACACACCAACTCAAAGTGACACCAGCCCCTCCCAGAACAACAGATGCAAAACCCGCAGACATATCGCCACTGCTGCAATGATCAACACCCCCACAATACACCTTTCAAGACCCACTGGTCCTACACATGCCAATCACAAAGTGCTATACCTCATCCAGTGCCCTAAATGCTCCAATAACAATTAGGTGGGTGAAACCAGACAATCACTATGGTCTCTAATGAGCTCACAGAGAAAAATGATAAATGACAAACTTGTGGGCGAATAACTGTCACAAAATAAATCACTCCATATCTGACCTCTCAGTCCTCATTTTCAAAGGAAACCTGCACAACACGTTCAAAAGACGAGCCTCAGAGCTTAAATTACTAACTTTGCTAGACGCTAAAAATTATCGTCTTAATAAAGATGCTGGATTTATGGCTTATTGCAATAATCTGTAACCCATCAACCTCCCTTTTTTGTCTTATGACTGCAGAGGTGTTAAAGAGCCACTTCACTTTGAATGGCCTTTCATAATGTGTGTTAAGTATTTATGCTAAACAATCTGTTCCACCTTGTATTTAGCTGTAACACTGCATGAGTACCTTTCCCAGGGCTTGTCTTCACTACCGGGGTAAATTGACCTAAGTTACCGTACTCCGGCTATGTGAATAATGTATCTGGAGTCGATGTAGCTAGGTCGACTTACCCCGATGTCTTCACTGTGCTGTGTCGATGAGAGATGCTCTGCAATCAACTAACCTTACTCTTCTCGAGGAGCTGGGGTACTGGAGTCGACCAATTGCTCTGCCATCAATTTAGCAGGTTTTCACTAGACCCGCTAAATTGCGGCAGCGGCCATCTCCCCATAGTGAAGACCAGCCCCCAGACCTGAAGAAGAAACTCTGTGTAGCTCAAAAGCTTGTGTCTCTCACCAACAGAAGCTGGCCTAATAAAAGCTATTACCTCCCCCACCTTGTCTTTCTGATATCTTGGGACCAACAAAGCTACAACACTGTAAACACGATTATCCCTTTACAGTTGTACATCCCTTTACCTGTTCTAAGTGCTTCACAAATATTAACTAATTGAACTAGGCTAATCTTGTGCCCTCATTTAACAAGCAAATTCCAATCACGGGGGTATTTGGGGAGTCATTTCAAACTGGTTTACTGAGGCAAACTGCTTAACATGGAGGAGAAAATGAGCTGGATTAACAAAGCATAACATTCAAGAGAATTAAGTATAATAGCTTCTGCAGCCTCCATCAGCTCCCACATTCTGTATGGCCCAGCCAGCTCCTCATCATCTCACTGTACTTACAATCCACTTCCTCAAACACATGGCTTTTTTCATATTTCCATGAAGGTTTTGGTTTTTTTTTAAATTTATCTTATGCACTGTCCATAAAACTCCAGATACAGGAACAATCAATATCACAGCACACAACATGAAATAAATTTGAGCCAATGCAACATCAGCATGAACATTGCCATCCTCCCCAGCCTTCACACACCAAGGACAAAGCTGCCCTTGACTCCAGTGGTGGCAGGACCAAACCCTCGCCATTCAGCTCACCTCCTACAATATAGTCTGGGGTTTGCAATACGTCCTGAAGGTCGGTGCATGTGGCCTCCATAGGACAAAAGGGGATAATGTCTTGGGTTCAGTGCCCTGCACTAGGGGCACCCTATCAGCACCCCCAGATGTATAAATCCAGGGCCAGATTTTCTAGGAGCTGCACCCACTCCCATTTAGCCACCAAATGAAGCAATCAGGTTTTCAAGCATGCTCTTATCCAGGAAATCCTATGGAGAACAATGGATCTCCCCCTCCATGGAGTAGAGTAGGAGCTGAGCAATTCTGACAATCTGCTCCTCTAGGGATCACACATGTGAGCATGCCAGCTGTGACAGGACACAGCGAGATGGGAAGATCTCTAAGATACACAGTCCAACCCATAAAGAGGTATGTGGTTACAATTAACCCCTTGGGTTGCACCAAGAAAAGAGACCAGGGCCTGATGCAAATAGCACAGGTGCAGTGTACTCCATGCAAGACATGCTGCCAGGCATTTCGACAGCTGCATTCTGCACAGGCTGAAGCTTCCATGCGATCTCCTATTGGGCATCCCCAGGCAGAGTGCGGCCCACTAGAAATCCTGTCCGCCACTCACCCACTTCCCACGCACAACAGCTAAGCACTTCCACTGCAAGCCCCATAGCCAAAGTTCCTGAGGCTACATCCAGACTACCCGCCGTATCTGCGGGTTAAAATCGATTGCTCAGGGATTGATATATCGTGTCTCATCTAGATGCGATATATCAATCCCCGAGCGCGCTTATATCGATTCCGGAACTCCATCAACCCCAACGGAGTTGCGGAATCGACAGAGAGAACCACGAACATCGATCCCGCGCAGTGAGGACGGGTGAGTAATCCGATCTTAGATATTCAACTTCAGCTACATTATTCACGTAGCTGAAGTTGCGTATCTAAGATCGATTTCCCCCCGTAGTGTGGACTAGCCCTGAGGCTGTCTAGTGACAGGGTGACTGACAACAGCACCTTTGCCAGGTAGCTGTGAGTGAGGATTCCTGAAAGACAAGCCCAGCCTGCCAGGAAGCCCTGGCTCTGCATCAGCAGGTCACAGTCTGACCTCCACACCAGGATACACCTGCCTGCTCCATGCCACACCTGTTTCTCCATCACCACCACACACCTGCTGTCTCCTGCCACCTACTATTGGCCAAAATGACACTGACCTCAGCCATTTGGTCACAGAAACCTCATTGGATCTGCCCCTGTGGGGGATCTCCAGTGTTTCCTGGTCCAGGTCAGAGATGACCATCTATACTGGCTCGAGTGCAGGGTGAATGCTTATACTGAGGGATAAGGACGCTGCTGGACGCATTTTGACACTCGCAAAAAAAAGGTCAGGCCAGCCAGGAGAGGGCTTAAAAAAGGGACTCACCCAGCCAAAACAGGCTGTATGGTCACCCTCACTCTGAATCCATTTGCCCACCTCTGTTGCCCTCTGCAGCATTTCCTGTGGGCCAAGCTGAGCAGCAGCATTCAGCAGGTCCCTGGGTGCTCCACTTAGTCATCTCCCTCTGGAGCTTTCCTCATGAGTCTTCAGATGACACATCTTGATGCTGCAGGGTTGGTATCAGAGATGGGCCTGAATCACAGCATCGGACCCACACTCCAATGAGCTTGGGAGTTGGATCCCTGCCCTGGAGCTGGGAGCAGGCTTTAGCTCCCTTCTTTCTCCTCCTACAAGGTGCCTTAGTTTTCCTCTCCAGTAACTTATTTGGACGAAAGGTGGAGTGCCATGCAGCTGTGAGAACGGGGTTTAGCACAGCACACAGGGTCCCCACAAGCGCTGGTAAGGAAATGGTGGGTTTGCTGCAAAAAACTTTGAGAAACAAAATTTAAAAAAAAGTTTTGCAGAAATCATTTTTTTTTTTAAATAAGAAACATTTTCCCCACCCCAAAACCAGAACATTTCAAAGAGGGAACAAATGTCCCATTTTGAAAAAAAAAGACTTTTTTCATTTTTAAAAGTGTTGTCTGGACAATCCTGACCAGGTCTAGCCCTCACTAAGCAATTGTGGAGTCATTCAGCTGAGAAATAAGCTTGAACCTGTCCCTTTGGATTTGAAACAGCACCCAGGGTCTCTATCCCATGTTTTAGATGGAGCCCAGTGCATGATGGGACAGAACACAGGGAGCTAAGCCAGTTGCCATGACCTCCTGCTGTCAATGAAGAGAGGGCAGACATCCATTCTCATCTACCTGGACCTCTTCTGCAGCATTTGACATGGTCAGTTGTGTGATACTGCTGCCTTGTGAGAGAGCGATGGTGAGGGTCCAGAGGAATGCACTAAAATGGTGACTCCACCAACGAGTAGTAGTGGGAAACCAGCCTCCACCACTAGTCCCCTCCATAGGTGCTGGAATTAGAGTGCTGAGAGTGCTGCCACATCCCCTGGCTTGAAGTGGTTTCCATCAAAGACAGGGTTTACAGTTTGGTTCAATGGCTTTTAGCATCCCACAGTACAAATTGTTCCAGGATCCCTGGTCCCTCTTGTGGAGTGCGACAAGGATGAATCCTCTCTCTGATCCTATTCAACATTTACTATGGGAACTGGTCAGATGTCATGAAGTCAGATGCCTGCAATATGCAGATGGACACACAGCTGTTCTTCTCTATACATTCAACCACTCCACTACCACCAAGATGGCCAGTGCTTGGATGAGACCAGCTCAGGAATGAAGAACAGCTGGCTGATGCTGAACCTGGGCAAGAGAGAGGTAATGGCGCTAGGCAGAGGAAAGTATTGTGAGGTGTTTGCAGCCATGGTGAAGTCTCCTTTTATTGAAGGGTCACATCCACAGCTGGTCAATGCAATCTGTAGTTTAGGACAAGGGTGGTAGAGCCTGCCCCAAAGTCAGGGGCCACGGCCCCCTGCTCCTCCTCTACTGCCTGAGGACCCGCCCCCAGCCAAGCCAGAGTAGGCTGGGAGCCATGGACCCTCAACATGTCAAGGGTGAGAGGGGTTGAGAGCAGTCCCCAGCCCATGTCCCTGCCCCCTGGACTCCTGCCCAGGGCAGGTGGAGGGTCCAGAGCACAGATGCACACAGCTGCCTGCACAGCTCTTACTCTGGCTGGGCTGTGGCCCCCCAGCTGGAGCTGTGTCCAGGTAAGAGTCAAGCACAGGCAGCTGTGGGGCACTGCAGACCCTCCTGCCCTGGGGGGAGGGGGGAAGGGCCACGGGGCAGGGGCTGCTCTCTAGCCCCATACCCGAGACAGGTGAAGGGTCCATGGCACAGTGCCTCACAGCTGTCTGGACTCCAGCTGCCAGCCTAGCTGGCGTGGGGAGGCAGGTGGGGAAGAGGCCATGGTCCCCTGCCCCCCCCCATTCTGGTGCTCTTGGTTGAGGAGCACTCATGGATTCCTCACTGCCAAAGAGTTCTCATGTAGCAGCATCTGCAATTAATGCTTTTTATCTCCAGTTGGCTAGGTCTGTGTACAAATCCAGCTCTTGAGTCTGCCCCAGGGCTTCTCATGATATCTCCGTCACATGATGGACAGAGCCCGTCAATCATGCTCAGCAGTTAATGAATAAGTCTCGTTTTGCCAGTGGGTAAGTGGAACAGACAGCGTTATGAGCTGACATCCAGTCCTTCTCTTCTCCTTGCCACCTTCCATAGTGCTGGACCCCCTAGAACTGCTGGGTGGGGCTGGGTTACATTAACTCTGCTTCAGTTAGACCTAGGCTGCGAAGAATTCCCATTTAAAAAAAAAATAAAAAAAGTTAATGAAGAATATCAATATGAATTCCAGGAATATTTTTTTCTATCAAGTTAAAGGTGAACTGGAACATACCAAAATAAACAAACCAAAATAGTGCTTGTTCTGGTCCAGGCACAGTTTCTGTTCCAGCATAACTATGGTGGTTAGGGATGAGGGATTTTTAATGAGTATAGTTAAGCTAGTCTAAGTCGTAGCGTGGATGAATTTACACTGATCTACAGGTGCCTTTTGCTGGCATAGCTTATTTTCCCTTCCCATATAGGAATGAACTGTACTAGTATAAACACATCCTCAGGTGTGGAGATGAATCACCTGAGTCCTATACCTGCATGTGCTTCAGCTGGGACCTGCTATGGGGAAAAGTGACCTTGCCAATAATGCTACTTGAATGTGGAGGCAGCTTGGGCCACATCCTATCCTCAGTCCACGCGCATGCCTTGCCACACGTGCAGCAGGGCAGCTGCAGGTGTTTTGGCACAGTCCAGATTAGTGGGAGGCTGTAATACAGCAGGGATAGCCCAGATCAGAGCCCAAGAGGCGCCCTCTTGTGATCCATGTGGAACAGAGGCCTCCGCATGCTAGCAGGTGCGCACACCTGAGCCTGTTGTAATCAGGACACAGTGATAAGTTTTATGCTTTGTCCATTTTTATGTGAGCAGTTAATATGGCAGAGTTACAGGTGGGGAAAACAGGTGATTTATCAGCCCATTTTCTCATGTGAGGCTGGTGAATTAGGCAGCAGCATACAAATGGGCACAGCTCCAAACTCCTCGACCTGCCTGGGACGTTATGTCCCTTTAAGGCTACCATAAAGCTGTCACCCGAGCACACCAGCAAGGCTGGTGGAATCAGTCAGCCGAGCACCAGCTGCTGCAGTGTGGGAAGCAGCTCCTGGAGCTTTGCCAATAAGAGAGCGTTGGTCCCCTTATGTGTTTGGATTTACGGCCCACAAGACAGCAACGTGACCTCACTTATTACAATGGAACAAAATCCATGCACGTCTCCTACCAAACCTGGCTCAAACTAGCCTCCCAAGTAGTCTGCCACAGCCCTACGCCGAACCCCTCTCCATCATGCCAGAGCAGTAGTTTCATCACAGCTTGGCCTGTACGTTACAGTCAGTGTAAGTGACACGGGAAGAAAAGCAGGCCAACTTATCTTCAGGAAGCTGCATGGGCCAGCAGGCAGGATGCTGGCTTGAGACTCGGAGCAGGGCTCTTCCCCCAGCTCTGCTACTGCCTTGCTGGGTGACCTTGGGCGAGTCACTTCACCCCTTCAGGACCTCCAGGCCCCCTGTAATCCTAACAGTGACAAACTCAGCCTAGGTGGAGCATGTCTGTGATGAACTGTAGGGAGCCATTTTAGGAGGAATTCCTCTCTCCTATGCTGACTCCGAATCTGCTCTGAGCAGCACTTTCTTCTGTGAATTAGAGCTAAATGGCTGATGCTGCGAAGGTACTGAGCTCCCGGGGATAGAAGCAGGGCCGCCCCATCCCAGATTAGGCGCACAGGCTCTGCTAGGGACGATTTTGTTACTGGGGCTTGTTAAACTACATGAGATGTATCATGACAGTTTCCCTTTAATGTAGAAAATAATACACCGCAATACCAAAGTAATAAACAGCGAGTGCCTAATAATAGTGATTATCACCCCGTGCTGTAGATTGAACAGTATGCCTTAATGAGCATTGTCTTGCTTTCTGTATAACAATGCTGATATTTTTGTTAGCAGCATGAACCCTCCCAGCTACAGGAGACTGGGCTAGATGCGATTCTGCCTCACGCACCAGCAGCACAGTCGCTAGCCATGCCTGTTACATTACAGTAGGGCCTAGAGGCCCCGCCTGAGATTTGGGTCCCATTGCGCTGGGTGCTGCCCAGATACATAGTGAGGGGTAATCCTTCCCCCACAGGGCTTACATGCCAGAGTTTCTCAAATGTGGCCACCATGGCTGCATGTGGCCATCAGGGGCTTTTCTTGCAGCCACAGCTTCCTGGTGGAGGTGTGTGTTGGGGGGGCCACAATATAGCAGCCCCTTCTCATCCCCCTCCCCGGTGCTCCTGGATGCACCACCTTCATGTTGATTGCTGAGGCTGCCCCCTCTGGAGACACATGGGGCAACACACTGGAAGAGCAGGCAGCCAGTGAATTCCCCCACTTCCTAGGGGCAGTGGGGCTCAGGCTTTGGGCTTGAGCCCTGGAGTGGTGGGGTGGCAGGTTCTGGCCAAGGGGCTTCTGGCTCTAGCCCCTCACCCACCAACATCCCTGGTCCCTGCTGCCTTTCCCAATTCCCCCATGCAGGGCTTAATTTGTTCCCAGCCTTGGCAGAGCTGAATAAGTCTGCTGTGAAAAGTGGTACTTGTATGTTTGTTAATATCACTTTTGACAAGAGACTTACAAACTAGCAATAAATAAATGACAATGAGTTGGATGTGTGTATTTATGTGTTTTTGCTAAAGCTTATTACGTATTTTAGGAAAAAGTGTGAGAGTGGCCACCAGCAAGAGTTGGAGGCCACATACTGAAGCCACCAACACATTTGTCCTAAGAACACTCAGGGAAGGAGGGTAGTGGTGGCACAGAGAGGTAAACTGACTAGTCCAAGGTCACACAGCAGGTCTGCTCCTGCCTGCTGTGAAGTTTTGCCTGGCTCCACTGCACAGGGACAACTGCCCTGTTCCAGGTGTGTGTTTGATTTGTTCCACCAACAGGGCACTACAGTCAGTGACAGGGTGAGCTCCCCTCAGCATGTCCTGCCAGCGCTCCCTGGCACCAACCACAGCTCCATCAGCCTCCACCTGTCCCAAGCCTCAGCCACCCCCGAGACCCAGCCAGTATACCCATTAGTGCCCCTGGGGGTGATGGGCGGCAGATCACTCCGTGAGTTTGTGACTGGGCCAGAGCTGGGGGGCAGATGCTCAGCTGTCAGGCAGAAGCTGGCCACCAAATGACTCAAGCACAAGCAATGGCATAATTAGCTGCCTGCCCCCTGCTCCCACCACTGGCCTCCACTACTATGCTAAGAACGTGGAGGAGGCGGCGGGGGGGACAGCACTGGTAGGGACAGGCAGCAGCTCAGCCTGAGGATAGCGCACTGGGGGCTCAGTAGGGGAGGCCTGCACTGTGTCCCAGGGCCTGGCCCCAAGGCTCAGAGTCCAGGAGGGGCAGGTAAAGCTGCTCCAAAGGCCAGGGAGGCTGAGAAGGGGCCAGCACAAGCTATTTTTATTGCTTCTGTGAGATGGTGACCGTGTGAGTGACCCACCTCAGCCATGCATCTCATGACACCAACCCCCCACTCCCCACACACACACCAAAAAGGCTTCCCCCCACCCCATCAGACCCAAGGGGAGGGGTAGCATTACTGCAGGCAGGAGGCAGACAGACCTGGCACAATGGGGTTCTAATCAGGATGTTGGAGACTCTCTATTTCTCCTTCCAGCCAAAATTAATGAGAAAACATTTCCATGGTTAGCAATAGATTGTGCATCTGCAGCTGTGTGAGTACTTGGGCTACATGCAGGGGGGCACTAATGGGTGGGGTGGGGGAGCTGTTGGTCAACATCTGCAACTCAGACTTGGAGACATAGAAGGGCAGAATTGTTTATGAGTTAGGAGGAGCCTGGAGGACGGGGCAGGACAGAGTGCTTGCTTACAAAACCACAATAGTTGTTTTTCCTGATTCGACCCTGCCCTGCTGCTCTGTCCATGTCATTTACTCCTTCTCATAACACAAGAACTAGAGGTCACCAAATGAAAATAATAGGCAGCAGGTTTAAAACAAATAAAAGGAAGTATTTTTTCACACAATGCACAGTCAACCTGTGGAACTCCTTGCCAAAGGATGTTGTGAAGGCCAAGACCATAACAGGGGTTCAAAAAAGAACTAGATAAATTC
The DNA here is from genome assembly GCF_025201925.1 of Gopherus flavomarginatus. Classification (NCBI taxonomy): domain Eukaryota; kingdom Metazoa; phylum Chordata; order Testudines; family Testudinidae; genus Gopherus; species Gopherus flavomarginatus. The sequence goes on along the minus strand of NC_066623.1, from coordinate 34,895,945 downwards.
ATTGAGGATAGGTCCATCAGTGGCTATTAGCCAGGATGGGCAGGGATGGTGTCCCTAGCCTCTGTTTGCCAGAAGCTGGGAATGGGTGACAGGGGATGGATCACTTGATGGTTACTTGTTCTGTTCATTTCCTCTGGGGCACCTGGCTTTGGCCACTGTTGGAAAACAGGATACTGGGCTAGATGGACTTTTGGTCTCATCCAGTAGGGCCATTCTTATGTTATGTTTGTAGCCTGATTTAGGGTGTACTGATAATATTAATTTGGATAATTATTAATGTTAGTTAGAATAGGTTTAGGCTCGCCAATCTGTTTGATCAGAAGATAAAAGTTCTTGTCCTGAATCAGGCTTCACAGAATTTATAAAGGACTCTCAAGGGTATGACAGGAAGCTCACACTGAGACAGATATAGCCTTAAAGACTTATTAAAATCAATAATAGTAAGTAAATGGTAAAATACTCAAGAGTTACAAAGTTACAATTGCATTACTGCTATTTAAAAAGATGCATATAATACTATGTTCTCATATGTAACAAAGCTTTGGTTAATATACTCACACTCTTCGTTGATAACCTGGTGGTAAGAGACACAGGACCAGCCTTGCAGTTCAGGTTTCTCAATTCTTGAGTGAGGGATGCAGAGCTTAGAAAATGCTAAGAGCTGTTAAAGCTGACTAGGGTTTACTTGACTAACAAACTTAAATCAAAACCTAATAAACTAAGAATAAAACTTAGGGAAACCAAGCTTAGCCTAGTTCCCTTGAAACTTAAAGTTTAAGAAGAACAAGTTTAGCCTACAACTAGTAGCAGTCATCATAGATAGAGTGGAAGAAGTAAGTGAGAAATGGAGATAGAGAGAAGTGGAGAGAATGATGATGAAGCTAGTAAGAAAATGGAGATACTCTATTGAGGTGGTTACTTCTTTTATAGGGCAAATGCCAGACCACCTTCCTCTTATGCCCAAATTTCATTCCTCACCCACAGAAATGTTAGGGTACACTTACCCCATAGGCTAGTATATATGTGCGTATTGATGACAGGTATGTATGCACATCAGTCTCTTGTGGTGTGCTTGTTAAGTCTGTGGGAAAAACCCCTATGCCATTCGTCATTCTCTATCGGTCTAAATAAAAGGGCACAGACACAGGCGTGGGTACTCATCTATTTAGGTAACAAGCTATAGGTCAACTTTGCTTTCTGAGTAAAAGGTCTTAATATAGATACGCTAACTTTGCTTTAGCTTAACATACAGGATATGGCCTGTAGGTCTCTTGCATTACAGCCAAACTTACTTTAATATAAATCTATAGACCTATTACAATAAACCAAATACTTAAACTATACAAAAAGATTTTATATATATATATATATATATATATATATATATATATATATATATATATATATATATATATATATATATATATATATGCAAGCAAGCAGGTTAGTCCTATAGGCTACATGTTCAGACAAGTCTACACACAAAAGTGGTACTGCTTTAACTATACTGGTACAGTCAAAGTGGTAGAACTCTTCTAGCGTAGACGCATTTATACTAGTATAAATGTGTTTATACTAGTACAGTTCATTCCTATATGGGAAGGGAAAATAAGCTATGCCAGCAAAAGGCACCTGTAGATCAGTGTAAATTCATCCACACTGCGACTTAGACTAGCTTAACTATACTCATTAAGTATCAGAGGGTAGCCGTGTTAGTCTGGATCTGGAAAAGCAGCAAAGAATCCTGTGGCACCTTATAGACTAACAGACGTCTGTTAGTCTATAAGGTGCCACAGGATTCTTTGCTGCTTATACTCATTAAAAATCCCTCATCCCTAACCACCATAGTTATGCTGGAACAGAAACTGTGCCTGGACCAGAACAAGCACTATTTTGGTTTGTTTATTTTGGTATGTTCCAGTTCACCTTTAACTTGATAGAAAAAAATATTCCTGGAATTCATATTGATATTCTTCATTAACTTTTTTTATTTTTTTTTAAATGGGAATTCTTCACAGCCTAGGTCTAACTGAAGCAGAGTTAATGTAACCCAGCCCCACCCAGCAGTTCTAGGGGGTCCAGCACTATGGAAGGTGGCAAGGAGAAGAGAAGGACTGGATGTCAGCTCATAACGCTGTCTGTTCCACTTACCCCACTGGCAAAACGAGACTTATTCATTAACTGCTGAGCATGATTGACGGGCTCTGTCCATCATGTGACGGAGATATCATGAGCAGCCCTGGGGCAGACTCAAGAGCTGGGTTTGTACACAGACCTAGCCTCAGATTTTCAAAAGGTTTCCATATCAAAACTAACTAAATGCTCATGAGGGTCAGCCCCAATTCATGCAGGACTCTCTGGCCTTAGAAACAGGATTTTTTATTTTTTTTTAAACAGACTTGAATGGGAAATTCAACATAATTACTAAACCATATAGTTAACAAATTTCCTAGATTTGAAGAAGCCAAATTAGTTTTATTCCCTCTGCAGCATAGATAAGTTAGTGCTGAAAAACAGAACTAGTTCTACATAGAAACCGCAAGAGAAACATGTACAAAGATGTCCTAAGAGCATGTATAGCCTTAGAGTCTGAACACATAGCTATGGGCTGCCCCTCCCTGTTTCTGCAGGGTGAAGCCAAGACTGGCCAGCTACTGGGACTGATAGCTGCTGAACTCCACTAACTTCTGTTCATCCTGCCAAGGAGATAAATGCATGAGTAAATACCCAGGTCTCTAAGTGCCATACAGAGGAGGCAAGGGGCATCCATTACACAGATAGGGAAACTGAGGCACAGGGAGTTGCAAGGTGACCAGCCGGTTAGAAGTAGAACAGGGAACAGAAACCACGTCTCCTGACTCCCAGTCCAGTATCCCCTCCATTAGGCGAGGCTGTTCCACGGAAGAAGGGCAGTATGTATTTATTTCTTCTGTGAAACATTACAGCCCTGAACCTGCACTTCTTACTCAGGCAAAACTCCCACTGAAGTCAATGTAGGTTTTCCCTGAGAGGAGCAGATGTGGACTGGGCCCTGTGTGAAAGTACATGGCAATGAGGCGTGGCCCTCAGGCGCCGGGCAGATAGCCAGCATAGCTCTCCATGTATCAATGTTTGGTCATCGCACAGCCCATTTTGATGCCCTAAGAGACTACAGTACCCAGCTAGACAGAAGAGATGAGTCAGGTTAGACAGGACTGGCCCTCAAAGGCTCACTGGCATGCTGACATCTCCAGGATAAAATACAGCCATCACAAAACACTTATTCCAAGTATGAGTAAGTCAATCAGCTGCCAGACAAGGCAATGCTGCTCAGCTGCACTAGGAGAGGCAAAGGTGTGTATTACTGGCCCTTAGTACATGCCTTGGGCACCGAGTGAGGCAAAGGGATACTGCACATTCTGGAGTCACAGCTCTGACTGTGGGCTTGGTCTCTCACCATTAACTATTCTAGCACTGGAAATCTCGTTCCCTATCTAAACATCCAGTCCCCTCTGACTCTCCAAGTTGTAAGCCTCAGTGACTGCTGCCCCTACCTCTCCTGGCTTATTCAGTGTGGCCAGGCTCAAAAGTTCAAAGATCACAAGATTGGTCCCAAAATTAAGATACAGATTATATAGCGGCTTTGCTCTGCCTTGCCACGTTTGAACTTCCCCTGCTCCCCCAACATGCATACAGCGGCTGGTGTCTAAGTCACCCAAGTGCATGAGCGAGGTGATTCTGGCTCCACTGCAGCTCTCACCAGACCCCAGCTGAGATCACAATACACACGTTAGTATAAGATGCCACCTAACTGTGCTGAGCTTCCAGCCTTTCCCCTAACTTCCAGCCGATGAATTCTGTGCTCCCCATGCGAAGCCTCCATAGTTCATCACTCAGCCCCAGCCCTGCCTCTGCTGCTCCTGCAGTACCAGTGATCCTTCACCTCTCTCTCCCCATGCCCAGCCCAGCTGACAGGAGGAGATGGGCTCCAGCAGGGGCTGGAATCCCAGCACTGGTGTCATAAACAGATAGCTAAGGGTTAATGTCTCTTTCACCTGAAGCACCTGACCAGAGGACCAATCAGGAAACCGGATTTTTTCAACTCTGGGTGGAGGGAAGTTTGTGTCTGAGTCTTTGTTTTCTGTCTGCCTGCTTTCTCTGAGCTTTGGAGAAGTAGTTTCTACTTTCTAGTCTTCTGTTTCTAAGTGTAAGGACAAAGAGATCAGATAGTAAGTTATATGGTTTCTTTTCTTTGGTATTTGCATGAATATAAGTGCTGGAGTGCTTTGATTTGTATTCTTTTTGAATAAGGCTGTTTATTCAATATTCTTTTAAGCAATCGACCCTGTATCTTGTCACCTTAATACAGAGAGACCATTTGTATGTATTTTTCCTTTCTTTTTTATATAAAGCTTTCTTTTAAGACCTGTTGGAGTTTTTCTTTACTTCAGGGAAATTGAGTCTGTACTCACCAGGGAATTGGTGGGAGGAAGAAATTAGGGGGAGATCTGTGTGTGTTGGATTTGTTAGCCTGATTTTGCATTCCCTCTGGGTGAAGAGGAAAGTACTTTTTGTTTCCAGGACTGGGAACAGAGAGGGGGAGTCACTCTGTGTAGTTTCACAGAGCTTGTGTCTGTGTATCTCTCCAGGAGCACCTGGAGGGGGGGAAGGGAAAAAGGATTATTTCCCTTTGTTGTGAGACTCAAGGGATTTGGGTCTTGGGGTCCCCAGGGAAGGTTTTTCAGGGGGACCAGAGTGCCCCAAAACACTCTAATTTTTTGGGTGGTGGCAGCAGGTACCAGGTCCAAGCTGGTAACTAAGCTTGGAGGTTTTCATGCTAACCCCCATATTTTGGACGCTAAGGTCCAAATCTGGGACTAAGGTTATGACATGGTGTAGCAGCGGTTGGGATATAGACAGAATCCAGAAGCCAGTAGGAATATTATATTTTTCTTTTCTCTGCTAAGGGCTTTTTAGCAGAGAGAAACAGTTTGGTTTTAAAAGGGAACCAGAGAGAATTTTTTTTTCTGCTCTCTCTGGCAGTTTGTGGCTTGCATCATAAGCAAGAAACCATTAAGGTGCTATTACGAGTCTTTTGTCACACAATAGCACTCCCATTGAGAGTCATTACCAGCACTATATATATGCAAATAAAGTGGTTTTTCAGGTTTACTTAACATTGAAAATTAGCTAAAGGCACTGTTGCTAGGCAGACTTCAGGAGGCAACAGAGAACCTGCAGTTCAAAAGATAAACACCGGAGGGCACCCCAACCCAAGAAAACAGGAACCATGACTTCTAAGGCAAAAATTGAGGCCGAAGAACAAATAAAAGAAGCTGAACACAGGCGACAACTGGAAATAAAACAAAAAGAGATGGAGATGAAAGAAAGAGAAGAACAGATCAGAGAGGCAGCCTACCAAAGAGAACAGGCAGCCTACCAAAGAGAACAGGCAGCCAAAGAGGCAGCACACAAAAGAAAACTAGAAGAGGAAGAGGTGGCCTACCGAAGGAAACAAGCAGAAGAAGAGTTGGCCCACCGCCGAGACATGGAAAAACAACAAAAAGAGAATGAAGAGAAGGAAAAACAGAGAAAACATGAACTGGACTTGGCAAAAGCTGGGCTGCATGTGCCAGCCAACCCTAACAACCCGGCGCCAATTATTGCTCCACAGCACAGGAAATTTCCCACCTACAAGGCAGGTGATGACACCGAGGCCTTCCTGGAAAATTTTGAAAGAGCCTGTCTTGGGTACAACATCCCCGAAGACCAGTACATGGTAGAGTTAAGGTCACAGCTCAGTGGACCTTTAGCAGAGGTGGCAGCTGAAATGCCTAAGCAGCAAATGAATGACTATAAACTTTTCAAACCAAGGCCAGATACAGAATGGGGATAACCCCAGATCATGCCCGTCGGCGCTTCAGAACCCAAAAGTGGAAACCAGAGGTGTCATTTCCCAAACACGCCTACTACATTGCAAAAAACTATGAGGCCTGGATAACAGGAAACAACGTTCAAACCTTGGAAGAACTGCACCTCCTCATACAAATGGAGCAGTTCTTGGATGGTGTTCCTGAAGACATCACATGGTACATACAAGATGGAAAACCCAAAGATCTCGCTGAGGCGGGGGAGATTGGAGCCAAATGGATGGAACTGGCAGAAAACAAGAAAGCTACTGTCAAGGGGAACGATTACCCCAGGGGGCACACAGACCATAAACCCTACAACCGAGGACAGCCAAAGACCCCACATACCACCCAAGTAAAGCCACAGACACCCTACCCTTCCACCTCACCAGTCTCCAGTAACTCACCTCGGCCCAGTGACCCATCAGATGGAAGATGCTTTAAGTGTAATGAACTGGGACATATCAAGGCCAACTGTCCAAAGAACACCATGCGAGTGCAATTCATTACACCACCATCACACCAAAGATCCCCAGGCCCGGATGCCTCTCAAATACCCTTGGAGCGAAGGGAAAATTTGAGAGTGGGCGGAAAGAAGGTTACTGCGTGGAGAGACACGGGGGCACAAGTGTCAGCTATCCACCAATCCTTCGTTGACCCCAAATTCATCAACCCAAAGGCCAAAGTTACAATTTACCCCTTCATGTCACAAGCTGTAGACTTGCCTACAGCTCAACTGCCTGTCCAGTACAAAGGCTGGTCAGGAATGTGGACTTTTGCAGTCTATGACAATTATCCTATTCCCATGCTACTGGGGGAAGACTTGGCCAACCAGGTGAGGCGGGCCAAGAGAGTGGGAATGGTTACACGTAGCCAAACCAGGCAAGCTTCCAGACCCATTCCTGTTCCTGAACCGTCCACAGACGCCCCGTCTGGGTTACCAGAGACCCAGACAGAGGTAGTGGATCCAGATTCCATGCCAACCACTGAAACAGCCACAGCACCTCCAGTCCCAGGCCCGGAACTGGAACAGCAACCAGCACCAGCGATTGCAACCCCATCTTCAAACTCAACGCCAGTGGGCGCCAGCGAGCCACAACTGGCAGAAGCAACAGACAGCCATACCCAAAAGGCTCAGCCAGAGCCTGAAATACCCTCAGGTGCACCAGCGGAGAGCGGTTCACCAGCAACGGAAACAACCCCATCACCTACATCGCTTCCAGAGGGACCAAGCCCAAGTCCACAGTCTGAGGAAGAACTGGTGACCCCAGCCTCAAGGGAACAGTTCCAGACTGAGCAGGAAGCAGATGACAGCCTTCAGAAAGCGTGGGCGGCGGCACGGAGCACCCCACCGCCTCTCAGCTCTTCTAATCGATCCCGGTTTGTTATAGACCAAGGACTTTTATACAAGGAAATTCTTTCTGGTGGACACCGGGAAGAATGGCAGCCGCAAAAACAGTTGGTGGTTCCAACTAAGTACCGGGGGAAGCTCTTAAGCTTAGCCCATGATCATCCCAGTGGCCATGCTGGGGTGAACAGAACCAAGGACCGGGTGGGGAAGTCCTTCCACTGGGAGGGGATGGGCAAGGACGTTGCCAAGTATGTCCGGTCTTGTGAGGTATGCCAAAGAGTGGGAAAGCCTCAAGACCAGGTCAAGGCCCCTCTCCAGCCACTCCCCATAATTGAGGTCCCATTTCAGCGAGTAGCTGTGGATATTCTGGGTCCTTTCCCAAAAAAGACGCCCAGAGGAAAGCAGTACGTACTGACTTTAGTGGACTTTGCTACCCGATGGCCGGAAGCAGTAGCTCTAGGCAACACCAGGGCTAACACTGTGTGCCTGGCCCTAACAGACATTTTTGCCAGGGTAGGTTGGCCCTCTGACATCCTTACAGATTCAGGGTCTAATTTCCTGGCAGGGACCATGGAAAAACTGTGGGAAACTCATGGGGTGAATCACTTGGTTGCCACCCCGTACCACCATCAAACCAATGGCCTGGTGGAAAGGTTCAATGGAACTTTGGGGGCCATGATACGAAAATTCATCAACGAATTCTCCAATAATTGGGACCTAGTGTTGCAGCAGTTGCTGTTTGCCTACAGGGCTGTACCACATCCCAGTTTAGGGTTTTCACCGTTTGAACTTGTGTATGGTCACGAGGTTAAGGGGCCATTACAGTTGGTGAAGCAGCAATGGGAGGGGTTTACGCCTTCTCCAGGAACTAACATTCTGGACTTTGTAAGCAACCTACAAAGCACCCTCCGACACTCTTTAGCCCTTGCTAGAGAGAACCTAAAGGATGCTCAAGAAGAGCAAAAGGCCTGGTATGACAGACATGCCAGAGAACGTTCCTTCAAGGTAGGAGACCAGGTTATGGTCTTGAAGGCGCAACAGGCCCATAAGATGGAAGCATCATGGGAAGGGCCATTCACGGTCCAAGAGCGCCTGGGAGCTGTAAACTACCTCATAGCATTTCCCAGTTCCTCACTAAAGCCTAAAGTGTACCATGTTAATTCTCTCAAGCCTTTCTATTCCAGAGACTTACAGGTTTGTCAGTTTACAGTCCAAGGAGATGATGCGGAGTGGCCTGACGGTGTCTACTACGACGGGAAAAAAGACGGTGGCGTGGAAGAGGTGAACCTCTCAACCACCCTGGAACGTCTGCAGCGGCGACAAATCAAGGAGCTGTGCACTAGCTTCGCTCCATTGTTCTCAGCCACCCCAGGACGGACTGAACGGGCATACCACTCCATTGACACAGGTAATGCTCACCCAATCAGAACCCCACCCTACCGAGTGTCTCCTCATGCCCAAGCTGCTATAGAACGGGAGATCCAGAACATGCTACAGATGGGTATAATCCGCTCATCTACCAGTGCATGGGCATCTCCAGTGGTTCTGGTACCCAAACCAGATGGGGAAATACGCTTTTGCGTGGACTACCGTAAGCTAAATGCTGTAACTCGTCCGGACAACTATCCAATGCCACGTACCGATGAGCTATTGGAGAAGTTGGGACGTGCCCAGTTCATCTCTACAATAGACGTAACCAAGGGGTACTGGCAAGTACCGCTAGATGAACCTGCCAAGGAGAGGTCAGCATTCGTCACCCATGCGGGGGTGTATGAATTCAATGTCCTTCCTTTCGGCCTTCGAAATGCACCCGCCACCTTCCAGAGGCTGGTAGATGGTCTACTAGCTGGACTGGGAGAATTTGCAGTTGCCTACCTCGATGATGTGGCCATTTTTTCAGACTCCTGGCCCGAACACCTACTACACCTGGAAAAGGTCTTTGAGCGCGTCAGGCAGGCAGGACTAACTGTTAAGGCCAAAAAGTGTCAAATAGGCCAAAACAGAGTGACTTACCTGGGGCACCAGGTGGGTCGAGGAACCATAAACCCCCTACAGGCCAAGGTGGATGCTATCCAAAAGTTGCCTGTCCCACGGTCCAAGAAGCAGGTCCAATCCTTCTTAGGCTTGGCCGGATACTACAGGCGATTTGTACCACACTACAGCCAAATCGCTGCCCCATTGACCGACCTGACCAAAAAGACCCAGCCAAATGCCATTAAGTGGACTGATGAGTGTCAAAAGGCCTTTACCCAGCTTAAGGCGATGCTCATGTCTGACCCTGTGCTCAGGGCCCCGGACTTTGACAAGCCATTCCTAGTAACCACAGATGCATCTGAGCGTGGTATAGGAGCAGTGCTCATGCAGGAAGCAACAGATCACAACTTCCATCCTGTCGTGTTTCTCAGTAAGAAACTGTCTGAGAGGGAAAGTCACTGGTCAGTCAGTGAAAAGGAATGCTATGCCATTGTGTACGCCCTGGAAAAGTTACGCCCATATGTTTGGGGACGGCGGTTCCAACTACAAACTGACCATGCTGCACTAAAGTGGCTTCATACTGCCAAGGGGAACAACAAGAAACTTCTTCGTTGGAGTTTAGCTCTCCAAGATTTTGATTCTGAAATTCAGCACATCACAGGAGCTTCTAACAAAGTAGCTGATGCACTCTCCCGTGAGAGTTTCCCAGAATTCAGTAGTTAAAAAGTGTTCTTAAAATGTAGAAGTCTGTTAGTTATATACTTAGGGGTATATGTAACGGTGCATGTGTTGTATTAATCTGTTTATTTTAAAGTTCTAGAAGGAAATCGCCGCCAGTGAGCTTCCCCACTGTCTGCAATTTGGGGGGCGTGTCATAAACAGATAGCTAAGGGTTAATGTCTTTCACCTGAAGCACCTGACCAGAGGACCAATCAGGAAACCGGATTTTTTCAACTCTGGGTGGAGGGAAGTTTGTGTCTGAGTCTTTGTTTTCTGTCTGCCTGCTTTCTCTGAGCTTTGGAGAAGTAGTTTCTACTTTCTAGTCTTCTGTTTCTAAGTGTAAGGACAAAGAGATCAGATAGTAAGTTATATGGTTTCTTTTCTTTGGTATTTGCATGAATATAAGTGCTGGAGTGCTTTGATTTGTATTCTTTTTGAATAAGGCTGTTTATTCAATATTCTTTTAAGCAATCGACCCTGTATCTTGTCACCTTAATACAGAGAGACCATTTGTATGTATTTTTCCTTTCTTTTTTATATAAAGCTTTCTTTTAAGACCTGTTGGAGTTTTTCTTTACTTCAGGGAAATTGAGTCTGTACTCACCAGGGAATTGGTGGGAGGAAGAAATTAGGGGGAGATCTGTGTGTGTTGGATTTGTTAGCCTGATTTTGCATTCCCTCTGGGTGAAGAGGAAAGTACTTTTTGTTTCCAGGACTGGGAACAGAGAGGGGGAGTCACTCTGTGTAGTTTCACAGAGCTTGTGTCTGTGTATCTCTCCAGGAGCACCTGGAGGGGGGAAGTGAAAAAGGATTATTTCCCTTTGTTGTGAGACTCAAAGGATTTGGGTCTTGGGGTCCCCAGGGAAGGTTTTTCAGGGGGACCAGAGTGCCCCAAAACACTAATTTTTTGGGTGGTGGCAGCAGGTACCAGGTCCAAGCTGGTAACTAAGCTTGGAGGTTTTCATGCTAACCCCCATATTTTGGACGCTAAGGTCCAAATCTGGGACTAAGGTTATGACAACTGGGACTAAATGTGAGAGCGGGAATGCCACAATAGCTGCCTCCACATCCACCAACAGGCAATCACATGGACTCAGTGCTTCTGTTAACACGAGAAGCAGTGCTCTGGCGGGCAACAGCCATGCTCTCTTTGCCTGCCCGGGGTGTCAGTGTGAGTGCATTGCACAGCTGAGGGGGGCAGAGCCCACCTCCCCACTGACCCAGGCTGTCTGCAGACTGAGGACTTGGCTATACTGGAGAGTTACAGCACTGGTGGTGGCTTTACAGTGCTGTAACTTACTTCCCGTCCACACTGGCAAGGCACATACAGCGCTGTATCTCCCTGGCTACAGCGCTGGTTGTACTCCACATGGAGGAGAGGAATAAAGAGAACAGCGCTGGTGCTGCAGCACTGGAGTGCCAGTGTAAATGGTGATTAATATTACTACGTTGTAACTGACCTCTGGAATTTTCCCATAATGCTTTTAACTAAAGAACTCTTTGTTTTGTTGTGATGCCTCTGTTTTGTTGTGAACTCAGGGCTCCCAGAGCTGCTTATCTGAAAAACAAACACAGCTACTGTTTGCTTGAACAGAGGCAGGCAGGGGGATGAATATCCACAGCTAGTGTTTGCTTGAGGAGAGAAACAGCATGGGGGAGGAGTCAGTCAGAGCAGCTGCTTATCTGGTCTGAAGGCTATTTGCATTTAAGAGTGAATGAGAGAGGGTTGGGGGAGGGGGTCGGAATTTGCAAGGCAGGGAGCTGACACAGTGTCGGCTCCAAAAATCCACTCACTCTCTCTCCCCCACACTCCCTGTCACACTCCACCCCCCCCTTTTGAAAAGCACATTGCAGCCACTTGAACACTGGGATAGCTGTCCATAATGCACCACTCCCAACACCACTGCAAATACTGCAAATGTGGCCACACTGCAGTGCTGGTAGCTGTCAGTGTGGCCACACTGCAGCGCTTTCCCTACACAACTGTACGAAGACAGCTGTAACTCCAAGTGCTGTACAGGCACTGTATGGAGCCCAGGCGCCATGCACTAAATGGCAACATGAAATGGTCAATGGCTATTTACAGTCAGATTGTAAAACAGTGCCATCTTGCTCCACAGATCCACTCTCTCGGGCTACTCGGACTCCATCTGCTTAGCTGGCCAAGGTTTTCACTCCATTAGCACGAAGCAACCACTTGAGACAGGAGAGCAAGCTGGATTCTGTTCTGGCTCCCTCATCACCAACACAACCATGTCTGCTGTTCATATTCCAGTGACACCCCAATGTGCTAGACTCTAAACATGTCTCTGCCCTGAAGAACTTACCCGCTAAATAAATGAGACAGACTGGGATGGGCAGAGGGAATATTTCCTATTGCACACATGGGGAATGAGGTCCACACAGACTAAGGCTTAGCTCTTAACTTCCACTGAAATCAATGGGAGTTTGGCACCTACATGCCTTTGAGGAAATGTGCCTAAGTGACTGCCCAAGGCCACCCAGGAAGTTGGTAACAGAGCTAGGACTTGAACCCAGCTCTCCTGAGACCCAAACCAGTGTCCTGACACCAAGACCATCATGGCTGCTCAGCTGACCTCACTTCTGTCTGCTGACAGCCTGACCTCCATAGAGGATGCAGTCCTCCATTAAAGGGTACAGGGCTCACAGAGGCAGTTCAGGCTTGCCCCTCCACACTGCTCCACCAGTGAGCCTCATCCAAGTGCCTGAGAGTCATCTAGGGGTAAAGATGTCACCTGTAATCCGTCAATCCTTGACCTCAACAAGGGTGGATTGGGTGTGTGTGGGGAGATCTTACCATTCATGGAGGAGCTAGACTGGCTCCACTGTGAGCTGAGGCTGAACTTCACTCTTTGAGCAGGGATTCCAGCTCTCTGCTATGTACAGATAGGCTGCATTTTCTGCACCACACTCACGGCTCTCATCCACCGAGCACAGAATGGGTTTTCTGAGAATTCACAAGTAAATTGGTGATTCGTTAGAGTTAAAATTAATTTACAAATGGGTCCTTTAAGAAATGGTCAGATGTTTTTGGTGCTCAATGATCTTAACAGAAGGATAGAGTTTTCAACTCCCCACATGGCCACTCCCTGGAAATTTGGCCATAGGGTACATTTGAAGACACTAAGTTTTAATTGTCATTTCTTTTGCCATCATTCCCTCAGCACGGACTGAACAACAATCTTCTTCAGAATTCAATGAAGAGTTGTCCTCTTGTCCCAGTTGTTCTGCTACGCCCACCCTGCCCCACTGGATGGCCTGAAGACACTGGAGTGGCAGAGGCTTAACTGCAAAATTGATTCTATCAGAGGGTTCTATACTGCCGTCCATCAATGTAGTAACTGAGTGCCTAATCAATAGCCAGATTCCTAGAGGCCTCTCTGCAATCACAAGCTCTTCTTTTGGTGATCAAAACTCTGCTTAAGGTTTGTTAGATACATTTCTTGGTTGATTTGTTTCCAATTCCTTTTGTTGGTTGGCTGGAGTTTGTGTGGAAGGGTTGTCACCATTGTGACCAACTTGGACAAAATACATTGGGTGAAATCACAATTGAGATCAATGGCAAAACTGCCACTGATTTAACCTCTGGAACCTCCTATGGCCTTTTGTTAAAGCAGAGCTCTCCTTAGAAACATGGCCCTGGTTTATATAAGATGACTTAGATGTTTCCAGGAGTTAAGATCAGGGATATCTTATAGGCATAGATGTACTGATTGAATGTGTTAGATTGTCTGACTCCCCACAATACTTACCAGGGCCATTCACATGTGCAGTGCAGAAATTTGCACTCAAAGTCATATGTGGGGGGGAGGGATAGCTCAGTGGTTTGAGCATGGGCCTGCTAAACCCAGGGTTGTGAGTGCAATCCTTCAGGGGGCCATTTGGGGATTGGTCCTGCTTTGAGCAGGGGGTTGGACTAGATGATCTCTTGAGGTCCCTTCCAACCTTAATAATCTATGATTCTATAAAGACTGGGGAGCTGCAGCGTAAACAGACATTATGGTGCAGAGATGAGCACTTGCTGCAGTATTTCTACTCTCTCCACCACAGGTGGTTCTGTGGCACCCATCACAGAAGTATCTAGTACACAACTTCACATTGTAGGTCAGGAAAAGGACAGCACGCTGGATCAACTCTGTGCACAGCGGGAAGAGCAGATGAAAGACCAGACTAGCACAACACAGAACCCTGTTCTGAGCTTCCTTTCTGGGCGGCCTCCTGTCAATATCTTGTAGTCCATATGGACATCTTGACTCTACAGGAAGGACTATAAGCATGTCCCAGCTGCCCCTTGTATGCTATGTCTCTGCTTGTTAAGCTAGAAGACCTGACAGGCAATGAATTTCCAGATCATTGCCTGCCCTGGGTGCTCAGCAGACCCAGGGAGGAAGGGCCACAACCCTTCCATCAATGCCCATGTCATGGTGAGTCACTATTACATGGATCTTTTAATCCAAGACAATGCTTTGAAACATACCTTACAACTCGCGCTGGGCCAGCTGTGCTGGCTATTTACAGGGGTGGCAGTAGGAAACCGACCCTACCGAGGCATTCCCCCTTGGATCTGATGCTGGGCTAGCTCGCCCAGTGCTGAGTCATGGTATGTGGCTGTCATAACATTTCTTCCCAGATCTGGACCTTAGCGTCCAAAATATGGGTGTTAGCATGAAAACCTCCAAGCTTAGTTACCAGCTTGGACCTGGTAATTGCTTTCACCAGCTAGGAATTATACAGTGCCTAGTTCACTGTGGTCTCCCCAAAACCTTCCCTGGGGGACCCCCAGACTCAGATGCCTTGAGTCTTACAACAAAGGGAAATAACCCCCTCCCCTTGTTCCCTTGTTACTTCCTCCCAGGCTCCCCTCCCTGGACGACCCTAGGAGATTCCCTGCTTCCAGTCCTGGAAACACAAGTACCGAGAGATCTAATCTCTCTTCCCCCTCACCCAGAGGGTATGCAAAGTCAGGCTTGGTAAATCTAACACAAAGAGATTTTTCCCCCTGACTTCTTCCTCCCACCAATCCCCTGGTGAGCTGCAGACTCAATTCCCTGGAGTCCCCACTAAAGGAAAACTCCAACAGGTCTTAAAAAGAAAGCTTTATATAAAAAGAATGAAAAAGGACATTAAAAATAGTCTCTGTATTAAGGTGACAATGTACAGGGTCAATTGCTTCAAGAAAAAAAATGAACAAACAGCCTTATCCAAAAAGAATACAATTTAACA
Source organism: Gopherus flavomarginatus (assembly GCF_025201925.1). NCBI lineage: Eukaryota > Metazoa > Chordata > Testudines > Testudinidae > Gopherus > Gopherus flavomarginatus. The sequence goes on along the minus strand of NC_066623.1, from coordinate 34,880,768 downwards.
CATTCCAGCAACTACACACATGTAAATACAAAAAAAAACCCAATATAAACCTATTGTCTTACTATCCTTGTACTTACAACTTGGAAACAGAAGATTAGAAAACCTGGAGATAGAAAGATCACTCTCAGAGCCGAGAAAAGGAACAGACCAAGAACAAAGAACTCACATCCAAAACGTCCCTCCACCCAGATTTGAAAAAGTCTTGTTTCCTGATTGGTCCTCTGGTCAGGTGTTTGGTTCCCTGTGTTAACCCTTTACAGGTAAAAGAACATTAACGCTTAGCTATCTGTTTATGACAGTGGCATGCTGGCCTGAGGCACTCTTAGCGGCTCCAGGGAGCCGAGCACAGGCCCAGGGGCAAGGATCGGCTGGGTTCTCATCCCCGCTCTGCCCCCACCTGCTGGGAGGCCATGGGCCAGTCCTTAAGCAGCTATTAACTGGGGATTATTTACCCCCTCCCCCACCTGCATGCTACAGAGATCAGTTAACCCAGCTATATAGCGGTCTCCCTCCCACTAGCCAAGGGTGAGGAACTCTCTGGCTGGATGAGCAGATCGTACCTGTTCTACTGCAGCACCCAGAGGCCTTGCTCTTGGCCACTGGCTCAGGAGGCCCAATTCTATCACCCTTTCCAGCCACCAGGTTCCTGCAGTGCCCTGGGTGACTGGCTGCCAGGACAGGTGCCAGGCTTGGGTCACTGAGGCCCTGGTGACATGGAAAATAGTTCCTGAAAGAGGGGAAACTGCTTCTCTGAGCTCCCTAGAGCAGTTGGGCCTTGGTACAGGCCAGCAGAAGTCAGGGGAGATGGATGGAGCCAGGCCCAGAGCAGTGGAGCAGGGCTGGGGAGAGAAGAGCAACTGGGCTGGAAGAGGGCAAGGAGGGGACAGCAGGAGGGCAAGGAAGTGCCAGCTGGGGCTTGGCACGGTGGAGCCAGAGGAGAGAAGTGGCCTGCTACTGGGTAGGGGCCAGTGAGCATCTGAGCAGATGGGAAGGGAAAGCTCCAGAACAGAGGCAGAGCTATGGGAGTGGGCAGGAAAACCAAGTGTCATTTGGGGAGCAGGGGGAGCGGGAAGCTCAGAGAGTGTGACTGGGCGAGGGAGGCTCCCTGAGCAGAGGGATTGCAGGAGAGCTGGTTCCTGGTGCTTCGGGAGCCTCACTGCTGCTGCCTGACTGGATTTCCTCTGTCACAGGTTGGCTAGGCACACTGGAGCTCCAGGCTGGCAGAGTACATGGGCTGAGGAGGCCACAGCTGTGTGCACGTCGAGGTGGGAAGGAACAGCCCCACAGTCACTGCCCTAGTCCTGAGGGGGTGAGAGCCCAGGTGCAAACACTTGCATGTGAGTGTGAGCATATGGAGTCACAGGAAGCAATCAGTGCTAGAACCCCTGCCCACCTCTTGGCCCCAACCCATACAGGGAGCACCCTGCAGCAGGCTCCAACAAGGGCCGACTCTGAGGTCTGGCACCTGCTTGTTAACAGAACTGTGCCATAGCTCAATTCTCCCCATGCTCCCAACTAACGAGGATGCCTCCAGCCATTCCAAAAATGACTAGCCTTTGAAGACCGCCTCTTCCTTTCCAGAGAGTGTGCTGGGAAGGGAGGTGTGGCTGCACAGCCTACAGGGTGAGAGACTGAGGGTCCCTGTGTAAGAAAGATCATTGACATACACTGGCAGCAGTTAACCCTCCAGCACAGACTCATTCCCTGCAGAAGCCAAAGGAAAAGCCAGTGCAGTGTTTTAGAGCCTGTAGGTCACAGCAGTTTGCTCCAAACCAGCATCCCATTGCCGGCCCCCTAAACAGAGGTACGTGGGGATTATCACACCGATGTTGACAGTAGGGTTCTGGAGGTTAGCTGCCATGTCTCCGAATGCACCGCAGAACAAAGCCCACTATGTGATTAGAGGTGGGGAGAAATTGGGGGAAAAAATTCAAGGTACCAAAACGTTTTCCTGTCCCAAATCAGGACGAAAAGTCAAAATCCTAAAAATGGTGTCAAACTGAAAGTCCAAATGACATTTTGGTTCAGGTTAACGGAAACTTTCAATTTTGACATTTTTCTCCAGCCTTTAAGAGTAAATGTACCAACATTCCAAAAAAAAAAAAAAAAATCATTTTGACTTAGGAACTTGAACGCGTTGTTCTGAAAACATTGAATTAAGACACTGAATTTCAAAACTTTTGTAAGTAATTCTGAGTTGGGAGTTTCACTGAAACCAGTCCTGGTTTGGGGACAGTTTCAGGTTTAATGAAATGGCATTTTTGAGGGAAAAGTTGGTAAAAAAAAATTCCTGATGGTTCTAGCTGTGCTGTAACTAACCATCTACTTTCCCACTGCTGCCACCCATGTATACCTTGGGGGCTGCTGCTGACTTTCGCTCACCCAAAACTGCATCAGCATGGGGCTCACATGTACTCTGGAAATCTGCAACATTAATGCACAACTTCTGCATTGACCAGATCAGACTGGGCTCTTCCTTTTGTTGGACACCTGGACTATGCTTTTGCGGGCTTTTAAGTAGGGCAAAACCAACAGCCACCCCAACCCTGCATTTGTTCCTGTCAGATCTTTCCAGTTAAGCAGGTTCTGATCCATCCTAAGAAAACTCAGAGGCTGCAGCATTTTTTTTTGCTGATTCCTATGATACACCTCCCTGGTGACTTGTCTTCTGAACTCGTGTTCCGAGTGGGTTTTAAATGAGCCCAAACCTGCTCCCCTCACCCCTCCTGCCACAAGAGAGCTCACCACTTTGGACACAGTCTGGTGACATTGGCAAAGCAACCCAGGAACAGCGAGGCATCCTGGCTCACAGCACTCAGATGACAGCAAGTCCATAGCAGCAGCAGTTTTCATGCCGTCAATAAGAGCACAAGCGGCTTCCCACATTCAGCATACAGTCATGTCTAAACCCCAGCTGAGAGGTAGACTATCATTCAGCACTACCCGCTAATTGACAAGGGAAGGAGTAGTTCAATGTTAATTTCACCTGTCCACAGATTTAATAAATGGATCCCAGGCTCGGCTACAGCTAGTACCAAGTGTTAATTACAGGCTTGTTTCAGAAACGACAGGACCCCTTCCATTGGAGAGCAATGCATGATAATTACAGAGCAGTTCACCCCAAGTGCCTGCTAAGTGTGCAATTAACGCCCATCACTTTTGAAATAGTCCTAGCTTATTTCAGTCTCTTGCAGGACACAAACAAGTGCCACATTGTCCTGCCAACACCCCATGATAATTAGTTTGTCCAACCAGAAAACACCTGGACCCACTGTTCTTTCCAGTCAGAGCTTGTGGGACTGTTGCCTTGGCACCTAGGACTGAACATCCAAGTGGGAGAAGCCTGGTCAGTTGGAGAGTGGGAGACCTCTGGTAAAGGGAGGTGTTACAGGCCATGGGGGCGTGTAGCAGCCTTTCCTCAGCCAAGGCCCCAGCAGGATGGGCACACAAGACTGCCCTTCACATCAAACCTAGGTCTTGCTCAGCTGCGATCACTCTGCTAGCATGGTGCTTTTCACAATGGTGGGGCAGGGGTCACAAGGGCACCGGCGCCCTGGACAGGTTCCAGAAGGATGTGCACATTGCTAAATCCCATCCCCAGCTTTATTCCCTGAGGCAGCGTGAGAGGTCGGGAGGAACAATCCCACACCACTAAAAATCACAGCGCTCGGCTCTGGCCCAGAGCCATCAGCAGGGATCTCTGCAGCATGGCCTAATGGAGAGAGCACTGGAGAGGGACTCAGAAATGCTACATTTTAGTCCTGGCTCTGCCACTAGCTGTGGGGTGACCTTGGGCAACTCATTTTCCTGTTCTCTGCCTCAGTTTCCCCATCTGCAAAAAGGGGATAATGATACTGACCTCCTATGTAAAGCACTGAGATCTAGGGATGAAAAGCACTCTGTTTCTCAAATAGTGGGTCCTGTAGAAGTGCCCCTTCACCCCTGCGGTGCCTCTTGATGCTTACTTCCGAGAATTAGCTCGTTCCAGCTCCAGAGCACCCTCTGCAGGCCAGTAATCTGCCTGTCCTCTGGCTCCCGTGTCCCTCCCTGGATCCAGTGCCCTTTTTACATGGGGTGCTGCCCCCTGGCAGTAACCCTTTTCTCTCAGGATCACCCCCACCCACTATCCCCACCTTGCCTCAGTATATGGCTACTGCCAGTCATCGTCTAGCCCCACACCCTGGGGCAGACTGCAGTATCAGCCTACTCATCACTGGCAAGGAGGATTTGGACCTGCTGCCTTGGCCTACCCCTGGGCTGCCCTCTGCAACTCCCAGTACCTTTTAGCCCAATGCTAGACCGCAGCCTGGGGATTTCCAGGCTGGAGCTCCCCAGCTCCTCAGCCTGTCCCCAGCCCTCCTTCACTTAGGTACTCTGCTCAGGTCCCTGCAGCCAGGCCCTTCTCCTTCAACAGGCAGAGAGAGACGTCTGTCCGCTCCTGGCTTCTCTGCCTTTATAGGGCCAGGTGAGTCTGTTTGGCACCTAGCCCCACTGCAGCCACTTCCCCCAATCAGCCCAACCTAAAAGCTGCTTTCTCCACCTACAGCCCCTCCCAGAGATGTTTTTATTCCTTCAGGGCAGGAGCGGGGGTTCACCCTGCTACAGTCCCCACAAAGAAGCGGGGCATGGGAAGGGACCAGATGGATTCTGCATGCCCCAAAGCACTCCTCCCCTTCTCCACAACACTCACTTCCACAAAGAGCAGACAATGGCAGAGGAGAGGGATCTGGGCAGGAGCAGCAGAGGATGCGGCTGGAACCAGTGAGCAGACAGTCAACAGCCTGGTAGTGATCAAGGCATGGCTGCGGGAAGGGAGGAGCTGCAGGAAGAGGGGGACTAGCTAGGTGGAGGCGGGGAGTGGGCATGGGCTGAGGAGGGGAGGGCAGCAGGGGACTGAAAGGCTGAGAAGTGGGGAGCAGGTGCTCCAGAAAGACAAATGGAGCTGGTGGGTGACCTTAATAAAAAACATATGGGAACTCCTCTATTCGCTGAGCTCAGCAATTTTTCTTATTTATTCCTCTCTGCAGTTGAGATTTCCAAGCTGCCTATGGGGCTCAGGCCCCCAGCTCCAGCTAGTGCTACAGTAAGTCTAGCTCTCACTAGTGGGAAACTGGCAGCTTTGAGATGAGGCGATATTATTATTATATTTATATTGCCATGGGGCCTAGAAGCCCCAGTCACTGACCAGCCCCCCCATTTGTGCTAGGTGCTGTACACACAAAACAAACATGCTTGATTACCATGGCGCTTGCTCAGCGTTTGCTCCCACGTTACTTACAGAAGCCATTGGCGTCTCTGAGCTTCCATCCCCCTTCCCACAGTGCCCTGTGCTGAAGGCACTGGAGGTCGAGCTACTCCATAGGGCCAACAACCCTTAGTTCATTGCTATCCAATGCTTTATGTTCTCTGAAATCTCAACTGCAGAGAGGAATAAATATCCAATGCAATCTATGGTTCTGGCCACCACCACCAGTCAAACATCCAAAGGCCAGACCCCACTCTCTGAACAGCTGCCTACCTCCTGTAGTAAGAGAAGGCCCTGAGATATAAACCTTGGTATCAGAGGCCCGGCATGAGGCCTAAGGCCTGAACTAAAGTAATGGTCAAGACTTTGCTAACATAAAGCAAAGTTAAGCTGTGAGCCGGAGGCAGGCCCTGCTCACAGAAGCTGGCAAGGAAAGGGCTGATGCTGCAAAAAGAGACATACGTAAAAAGTACTGGACACCAGATATCAGAACATTCACATACTTGTACACTCCACACAGATAACAAGGAACAGGCTGACCCATCCTAATGACAGGGGCAAAAGGGTAATATGATGGATTGAGTTGTTTTGTTCAAACCAGCATGTATAAGGTGAGAGGTGGCACCTTACTACGCAGAGGGGTTGTACCTTGCTACGTAGAGGGGTTGCACCCCAATACGTCAGGAGTGATGTTTAACTTGTTTGTACCTGTGTATAAGAATGCAACCCTGGGGCGGTGTCTTTGTCCGGCCGAGGGGGCAGTGGAAAGTCCTGCCACTGACTGAGCCGAGTCCATTGCCAAGAGGCACTTTCTCGTAGTATGCCCTGTAGAGTAATAATCTAGAGGGAACTACTATTGTGTCCAATATGGCAATAAACCTGGCTGACATGCCTTCATACCTTACTAGACTCTGTGGTCATTGGGGGTTCTCTTCAGGTCTGCTGTGTTAGCTATCTTCGAAGAGCTGGGACAGCACAGAGAGGGAACACATGCACGCAGCCGAGTGCTATCAACATTGAACAGAGCAGAGCACCACACCAGTAGGCATCTGACAACACTGGTGACCCCGACCGCTGATCTGGTGAGTAAGCGAGCTGTCCACTTTAAGAATCGCAATCTAACATGGCAAAAAACCTTGTGCTAGGGAACCCCCGATCCCCTCCCTTATGATCCCCATGTAGTTTGATAACTCATGGACCTGCTGGATTGCCAGTAAGGGGGGTCCATATGAATTGAAGAATGGGGAAACATGTCCAAGCATCAAGAAAAGAAAAATGAAGTGCTTATAAACAACAGACTGGTCAAATACACTTCTATCTACCATATATGGACAATTAAGTTAACAATCCGCTAAAAACCTCTAGCTGGACCAGGAAAACTGTCATTTAATTTCAACTTGGTTACTGTGTAAAAACAACTGTATTATTGCTGTACTACTGTATTATCATTGTACTGCTGTATTATTGCTGTATTGTATTATTGCTGTACAACATGTACATTATGTATAACCTTGCTAAATTGTTTAACCAACACACAGGTAAAAATCAACGAACAAATGGAAGCCAACAACATAAAGGCAAGGAAAAAACAAATTGGTAAAAAAATTAAGTTACATAGTAACTACAAATTGGGTAAACAAATTCCTTTTAGTACCAGTCATAATTTGGGTCAGTGACACTGCATCCAAACTGAGGCACATGTTATTCAAAACAATCTTGTTCAGTGTCTGGGTACCAATATTAAATCCTGGCACAGCAGGATTAAATCCAGAACACACGCACGCAGCCGAGTGATATCAACATTGAACAGAGCAGAGCACCACATAGGTAGCATCTGACAACACCTCCCATGGCACAAACACCTGCCATGCCACTTCTTCCCCCCACAGGTGGTATAAAGCCACCTTTGTCCCCCACCAGTTTGCTCCTGCCCCAAGCGTTGCTCAGGAGGAATGGAGGATCTGGACCAGCCCATAGCCCCTCTGACAATGGCTGGAGCTAAATAAGACATGGTTTGGAAAATGCCTCCCTCTATCTATCGGCTATTCCCCCAAGTTCCCATCTTTCATGCATCCCCTTCTGCATCTGCTCCAGAGTTTTCACATTCTGGAAGACATATCCTTTCAGGAGTCATGGTATGTACATTCCAGATGCCACCATGTTGTATGAGGCATCCAGCACAAGAGGAACGTGCCAGGAACATCTGTTTTATAAGGACATTACAAACTCTCCTGTATCATAGCAGGAGAGCCTGCTCTGCATTTCATGTGGAGTTTCTCTTCACAAAAAGAGCTTTGTGGATGCGCTGCAGTGAAAACAGTTAAAATTGTAGGCTGTCATTTCACATTTCAGGGGTATTTCTTGGTTCTGCTTGCAAGCAGGGGGCTAAGTAGGGAAGACTGATGTGACATGGAGCTAGCAGCAGAGTTTAAAGACAACCTAGACTAAGGTGGGGTGAGTGGTGCCTTTCCACTTTAGGGAGCAGCCTGCTTTGTCGCTCTGTTTTGGGGTTCCTGGGTGTTATTTTGAATTCTAAGAAAGTGTTACACCGCAACCTTCCAGAAAGTGTTCTATATTTATATTTAACTTCTCTGTGCGTATGTAATGAACTTAACCGTGGAATCACCAGGAGCTCCTGTACCAAGTGCTGGGCTTTGTATCAGGTGGAGAAGCTGATCTCTCCAGCATCAAGGTTAAAGTGAACATTCCATTATAGCACCAAAGCAGAGCCCCTTCTGAACTCTCACATCCAGAGCAACGCACCTGGCATGTCACAGGCACAAACGCAGGCTGGGTTTGAAGTTTCTAGCTAGTGAGAGATGAGAGTTTAACAAAAAAAAAAAAAAAAGGACCTGGGGAAATTTTCCTGGTTTCTCTCTAAGTTTGTGATATCTCAAGCACAGGTTAGTCTAGAAATGGCAAATTGGTTTAAATGGTGCTGGCTTCGGCAAAGACAGGGGCTTTAGCTAATTTGTCGGAAGACGTGTGTGGTTATTAAATACAATTGATTCATGCATTAGGAATGCTGGCGAGTTTCCGATGGTAGCATAGCATACCCATCACATAAGCTGTCATGGCTCTGCCCACACAAAGCTCCAGATCCACAAGGGGACTCAGACTCCTGAAGTCCAGATATAGGCTTCTCTGCGAATCCCTATTCAGCTGCCACTGGTAGGTGCCTAAATGTCTGCTGTAAAAGTACCCTAGCTACCCAAGTTCCTGCCTCAGGCAGAATGAGGCTGCAATGTGCATGCCTCAAGCCCAGTGCAACCCACAGATAGGGATATAGGACAGGGTGTTTCTGAGGGGCCTGATCTGGTACCGGTGCTCAGAGGCTGCCTAACTCCACACAAAATAGTTAGGGGGGGAGGGAGAGGAGGCTTTCCTTGTGACCTTTTACCCAGTAGTTAAGATATTCACTGACATATGGGAGACTGCCATTCAATTCCCCTCTTTGCCTGATGAGAAGGGATCTGAACAGGGACCTGCAACAAGTCAGGTGAAAGCTCTAGCTTCTGGGCTAGAGAGCGATCCTCACTTTCTCTTGTCCAATTAATAGTTACAATTTTTAATTAAAGTGGAACAGTTTAACAGGAAAGACTGAGACCACATCAGAGCATGCCACAGCCCACTGGTGGGCACTCTTCTGAATCCCTTTGTGGGTCCAGGCAAAGAGCGAAACTGACTATCCACAAAGCAAACACTGAAAACCCAGAGCTTAGAGGGAAGACATGTTTCCCTCAGTCATTCAGAGCCAACATGGGTATTGCTTATAAGCACAGTAGCTAAAGAGAGACAGAGGGGTGATTTCTCAGTTCACCGTCTCCTTAAGCAGCCACTCAAGGGATGGACCATAATCATAGCTGTGGTGAGCTGTCGAATAAAGAAGGTCCAGAATTGTGTTCAGTACAGCTGGGGCTACTGGAGTCAGTCTCTTAAGGCAGGGGTTGCCTGTCACCAGACTCATGGCTTTTGTTTTCCTTAAAGCTCCAGCTTCTGGAGTCCAGTGATTACTGGAGACTCAGCTTCCAGTTAAAAAAGGATGTTTCTAGCCCACCTCACTGCAGAGAAGTGCTGGAAAACCCAACCCCTACAGGCTCAAGAACCGGTCGGCAAATAAAAACCCAACATTTGTTATTTTTAGAATCTCGGGTTTTGGGGGCCTGACCCGTGATTTTTGAATGCTTGGATTGGCACTCCCATTGGAGCTGGCGCCTATCTACCTTTGGGAATCTGAGCCACGCCTCCCACAAATCAATGACAAAAAGCCACTGAGACACTCCTGTACCAATGAGACAGCTGTGCTCTGCGTTTGGTACGTCCATGTGGCACACCAACCCTTGGGTGGCAAAATTGCCCAAGTCTTGTCTATGCTACTGATTCCACTGATGCAGCCGAAGTATTACAGTGATGACTTTTGCTCTCATAGACAAGGTCCTCTGTTAGGAGAGCTCTGCAGGATGGCTTCTGCTCCTAATTTAATCAGACTTCTCTCTCAGGGACACCCTTGTAATCCTTTGGCACCTAGAATGAGATTCTGCCCAGCAATCATGTTGGCACAAATGTGGGAGTATGAACACACCTCTAAACAAATAAGCCCCATTGCCAATAATTCAGTTAGCGCCAGGCATAGCCACCAGAGCCCTGGGGCTGTGAAGTGCTGCTCCATTTCAGAGGATTCACATTTAAAGGGTTCCTTTTCACTCTACTACTGCCTGATCTGGGGCTGGTATTCGACTTAACAGCATTCTCAGCAGCACGGATGAAGTGTCAACATTTATCTTTTGTAAAATCAAATATTCCACTTTGCCTATAGTCAGCCTCCCTCATTAGCAGCTGCATCCCTGACTGCACACAATGTATCCTGAAAGAGATGCAGGAAAAGCACATCAAAGGGGGATCAAACCACAGGTGTGACTCACGCATATATGGGAACGCTCCTTGGTCTGCAATAGCATTTGTGAGTTAAAAAAACCTCCCATCCTCTACAGATTCCTTCCCATTTAGTAAACATTTTGCTATATTTTTAGTGCTGGCTAAGGCACAAATACATTTTGCTTTGGTTGATTTCCCTCTGCTTGAGCACCAACCTCATCAGTATCAGAAGAAACATTCACAGAACAGGAGTTTCATATGCCTATAATGCAAAGTGAGAGGGTCACCAGTACTTTAGTGAGAGGAGGGCGCAAACCAGTTTATTTTATAACAAATTCACTGGTCAAGGAAATAGGTTACTTACCTTATAGGAATGAGTTCAAGATGGTGCACCTGGGCACACTCAACCAAAGAATGCAAAACAGTGTCTATGGGCCTGCCCCTGCTAAAAGCGTCACCTCGCACCTCTAGACAAGGGCATACAGAGGCACAGGCGCACCGACACTCAGTTCCTTCTGGACAGCGAAGCAGAGTCTCCACTCCTGAGGGGCAGAAAGGTGGAGCATTTATATGAACAAAACACCTTGAAGAAGGGCCGCATCGCCAAAGGTGGCAGCATCTTTGGAAGCAGGGTAAATGGTGTAATGCTGGGCAAAGGTGCTAATGGAAGACCAAGTTGCAGTCCTACAGACTTCTATTATGGGAACATCACTCAGTAGGGCTATAGATGTGGACTGAACACTAGTGGAATGTGCTATCACTCTGAGGGGGCTGCATCCCACTGAATTCATAGCAAGTTAAAATGCACCTTGACAGTCTGAGAGGAAATAGGTTGTCCTTTCACTCTCTGCAAATGATATGAATCATCTGGGAGAGGCCCAGAAAGGCTTTGTCCTGTCAAAGTAGAAAGAAAAAACCCTTTTCACATCTCATGTATGTAGCCTGGCCTCCTCTCGGGAGCCATTAGGCTTTGGGTAGGACACTGGTAGATAGCTCTTGATTAGTATGGAATTACAGAGACCTTAGGGAGGAAACAAGGATGGGGACACTATGCAACCTTATCTCTACAGAAAGTAGAGAATGGTGGGTCTGAAATGAAAGCACCAAGCTCTCCCATTTGTCTAGCTATAAGAAACAAAATCTTGAGGGAGAGGAGAAAATAGGTGGCCATGTGTTGAAAAGAGGGTTTCCTCAGGGCACCAAGAACCAAATTAAGGTCCTGTTGTGGAGGAAAAATGTGCAAGACCTTGAGAAATCTGGCCATAGCAGGGTGGGTAAAAACTGAGAAGCCTTCAAGTGAGTGGAAGGTTGCAACAGAGGCCAAATGTACTCTGAAGTTAGTGACGGACCTTGTGTCTTCAAATCCAACAGGTAGTCCACTATTTTAGAGAGTGGAACCTCCGATACTTAAAAGTGATGAGAACACCAGGACTGGAAGAGTTCCCACTATTGAAAATAAGTTTTGTGAGTACTAGGTTTCCGGATAGGAGAACTGACTGGACCTTATCTGAACAGGTAGGTTCCTTGCCCAAGAACCATCTAGGAACCATGCTCTCAGGTTCAGGGTGGAGAGGCTGGGGTGGAGCAGGGTCCCAGAATTCTGTGACAGGAGAGACTTCCTGAGATGAAGTGGGAGAGGCATTGCCACAGAGAGGTAGAGGAGGTTCAAAATCCACACATTTTGGCCAGGATAACCCTTGCTCTTTGTTGTAGTCTGAGCAAGGTCTGAAGGATCAAATACAGGGCCACAGTCTATTCCTCCATATAGCAGGAGCTGCATGGCAGCGGGTCCCTGCTCTTGTGCAGGTGCTGCTCTGCACAAGTACAGACACCAGACTCTGCTTTGCATTCTCCAGGCAAGAGCACAGTGGAGCACCCGTAGGGACATGCAACTTCAGGTTCTTCTTGAAGTACATTAGCTCACCAGAAAAACTGACTCAAGGGAATAAAAAAAAAACCAACATTTCTTTCAGTAGATAACAGCTGCCTCAGAGAAGTGCAGAATGTTACAGAGCTCGATTTAGAATGCTTCTCATGTACACAGGTTCGAATGCTATTTTAACCAAACCAGGTTGCTTTAACTGTGATTTGTTAGAAACAACTGTGCCAAAACAAAGTGATTTGTTAACCAGCTATCAATAACAAATGCTAATCACTGAGGAAGGTCTTAAAGGGGCAGTCCATTTGAATTCGAGTGAATTAAAAACAGCCGTTTCAGATCCTGCACTTGCTCACAGAAGCCCCAGCTAATTTCTATGGTTCTGTGATCATTTTTCCATCTTTAAAAGTATTGGTTTCTCCCCTGGTGCTGAAGACCCACAGGAAAAACTGACCGAGCAATTTGAAAGGGGAAAAGGAGTAGTTTTTGTAATCTCTCAGTCATCTTGGATGCTTCTGGAACCAGTTAAAAAGAGACACAGAGGGGTGATGTTTACCTAAGTCCTAGCACTTTTATATCATACTTCCCTTTACCTGTCAGTCCCAAAGCACTTTACGAAGGGGAGCAATGTTATTGCTCCCATTTTACAGATGCTGTAATATGGAGGCGAGGGCAAAACATTTGTAACAAGTGGTCACTGGGTGTAGGTGGCCAACTTGAGACTCCTTGGGACAGGTCTTCAGCGGTGCTGAGCACCCACAGCTCCCATTATCTTGTGTGCTCAGCATTTCTTGAACAGCAAGCATTAAAGTAGCTAGCAATCCTGAAGGGGGCACTCCCCAACTGGTGGACATTTTTTTTTAAATGTGGAGTTGTAGTGATTTCCCTGCAGTCACCTACACTGACTCAGTGTAAGTCTGGAACAGGAACTAAGACAGCCCCTCGGCCTGTGTTCGGTCCACTAGGTCTAGCTGGCCCTTGCTTGCTGTACTTGTACAGAAAATAAATTTCACTTAAAATTCCCTTCACATCAAAAGATCTTTAAATGTCAGGCTGGCAGGAAAACAAGAATTCCATTTTGCAAAAAAATGTTTGGAGCCAGAAGGAACCACTAGATCACCTTGCCTGACTTTCTGAATAGCACCAGTTCTGAAGTTTTCTTGTTCTGTACCAGCATGAAAACCAAACCTGAAAATTTTCATGGAAAAAAAAAAGACAGACACCCCCCACCCCAAATATCCAATTGCCCAGTGGTTCGGGCACTCACCTGGGACATAGGAGATCCAGATTCAAGTCCCTTCTCTGCCTGATTCAGAGCAAGCAAAAACCCACCCCAGCATAGCGTGGTGGTTAGGTGTGTCCATCCAGGGGTGAAAGTAACTTAAGGGACTTACCAGTACGCAGGGCGGCTGGGGTTCTGATTGGATGGGGTGGGAGAGGGTGGGGAAGAAAGCTCAACCTGGCGGGGAAGGGCTTCAGGCAGAAGGGCCGGGGCCAGACTCCCCCAATCAGCCCTTCAGTGTGGCCCTGTGGTGATTTAAAGGGCCCGGGGCTCCCGCTGTGGTAGCGTTGGCCGGGAGCCCCGGGGCTCTGGTGGCGATTTAAAGGACCAAGGCCTCCGGCCACTGCCAGGAGCCCTGGCCCTTTTAAATTGCCGGGGCCTGGTGAAGCAGCCCCTTGCTGGTATGGTCAGCTGTGTACCAGCTCTTGCCACTATGCTGTACTGGACCATAGCAGCTTATTTTCAACTTCTGGGTCTGTCTCAACTCCATTTTAGAACTGAGAAATCTTCCAGATGAAAGTTTTGTTGAAATGTTTCAATTTTGAAAAAATTTGGTGTTTTCCAACAAAAAATGTTTTGTCAAGAGATTTCTGATCTGGGCTACATAAAAAGCTACCAGATGTCTGTGCAAGCCAATTTGGAAACAGAAGTTCAACAGGCAATGGTTTAAATACCACACATGCTTCCTTCTTGTGGGGAATAAAGTCTAGCAAGCACCCATAATAGGAACAAAGCTGACTGGCTGGGAATTAAATGAAGAGAGGTGAAAGAACAAGATAATTTCAGCCATAACCCAAACCTATTGAGTGAAGCCAGCACTACTTCAAGAAAGGAGTAATATATTACCTCTTGTTAGGATGTCAAGATGCAAGCCCATACATTTAACACAGAAGTCTAGCTATAACTTTATTAGAGAGCCAATTGAAAAGAATTACAGTAATTACTGCTTGATGTAATTAAGTGTCGGGGTAAGGATTTCAGCAATTTGTCTCATTCAGTCCTGCCAAACTTGAGGAATATTCCTCTAACAAGCTAAACAAATCAGCAGAAAAGATGCAAGCTAAAGAACCAGTATGCAAGTATAAGGCTTCCAATTGTCTTCCCACATGGTGCTGAATGAAATAGAGGCGGTGTTGGATACTATGGTATCAGGTTTATTGGTGTACATCTAACTGCCTTAGCATAGCCAGCTTGATACTTACTCGAAAAATTTCACTCTCATCCAGGACTTAAAAGATATGAGAAAGATGGCACCGAAACAGCAACTATGTGAAGGAAAGAATCATTCTGTCATTGATGCAATGCGGAAATTTGGGCTACACTATACCTTCTACCTGCACATCGAAGTACGTAGTGGCATGGGTGGCTCTAAACATGGTATGTGTTCAAACACACCGTAACTACGGCCTCTAATCATGACACCATCACAATGGTGATAAGAGCTTGGCTCTTCTCCTGTAACCAACTCCCAACACTTATTGATGTGTAGAGATGGCCTGCTTCCTCCCTTCTCTGACTGCATTCCCCCCCACCCTTCAAAATAGCGCTGAGGCAGCCCTATAGCTCCAATTTGGTACTTATGCAGTACTATCAATCCCAAGTGTAGCAACACTCCGCAAGGAATGTGGACGGAGGAGCATGGGTTGCAAGAAGCAACAGCGTGGAGGAGGCACATGTCTAGAATATTAACTGCTGCTGAATTGGCTCTGTAAACAAAGCTTGCTTTAATAATGAGAACATTTACTTTAATATGACTGGACTCTATGTTATTACTTAGCAGGGGAATATACCACGCATTCGGAAATCACGAAATGAGTCTCCAGGGCTTACATTTTTAAGCTTTTCTTCACAATCATAAGGGATAGAAAAGAACAAATAAGACATCTCGATGCATGTAAGATGTTTAAGAACAGCATGAGACGCATGCGCAGCAGAAGTGAGATCCACATGGACAAATATTCAGCACTTAATTTTTAAAAAAACTGAAGCTGAGATAATCATGTAATCCTCTGACTCCAGGAGCTGGAACTCTTAAGAAAGACATCAAATATCAGAAGAGTTAGCAACATTCCTTTCTGAAGTCAATGGGAGTACTTATGTGCTTAAGCACCTTGCTGAACTGGAGCCTATCTGCTCATCCTGCAGATTCTCTATTGACATCTCAGTATGTGCAGCTGGTAGAGGGAGCATGTTTTTGTCATTCACTAAATGCATTTGATTTTCTAGACCAGGATATCCTCATTTGCTGCCTGCGTTTCGTTCATTGCTTCTGTACTGGATCTCTCCCACCAACTGCATCCCAAAACTCTTTACAAAGCCAATTGCAACACCATGGAGTGGGGAATGCAGAGGCATAGGCAAGCAAGCTGAGAGGCTTCGAGTAAGATCTGAAGTGAGATGGAGTGTCGATGTGGCAGATCCTTCCAGGAAACCTGTCTTATCACAGAAGCTACCCATGAGAAGGCACTCAGACCTACTGAGAACCAACTATGAGGAAGCAAGAGGATGGCAATTTAAGGAGCTGAAGCAAAGAGGGGAGGAGAGAGCACCAAAATACTTGAAACGAACTCGAGGAATTTTAAAAACAAGGACACTTGAGAAAGCAGAATTCTGGAATCTAAGGAGCTGGTTGAGGAGCTCACAGCAAAGTTGGTTGGAGTAGTCAAGAGATAAAAGCACACAGAGAAATTAAGGCAATGAGCTATTACAAGGAGCCGTGACTGGGATGGCTGAATTTCAGTTCACTTACCAGTGAATAGTTTGTAATGTGCTTTGGAATCCTTCAGCAGAAAACTTGATTTAGCCATCGATTTGATTAATTCCCAGGGCATGTAGTAGCATAGCCAGTTTTGATTTCAATACAAAGCTATTCTGATATGCTGAGTTCTCAGCAGCTGAATTCTAACTTTGTACCTTAAAATACAGGGGGCAGCATCAACTCAACATTACCTCTCAGGGTCCATGGTAAGGGCAGCTGGCTGTAATCCCATCTGTGCCTTCCCTCTAGAGGTTTTGAGATTTAAGTTTGATCTGTGTATAAAAGTTGTACCAATTTAAATGGATTTAAGAACTGTTTTTAGTTACGTGTGTCCCAGAGGTTTTGCACCAGTTTACAACTGGCCAATATCAATTGAAGTGAATTAACCTAAGCTAAGCTGATGTAAATCAACTTGTGACTACACAGAAGTTTGCCCTGGCTTAACTAAATAGATTAAAAACCACAGATCTTAGAGAAGCCGGTGGCCATTTATGTTTAGACGAGGCTCATTAGGGTGAACAGTGACTGTATGACAGCAAAGTCTTTGTAAACAAAACATTTAGCTGTTTATCCCATAACAAAAATTGAAAACCAGATTAAATGCAATATTAAATGAAGTCATCTCATTACTTCCACATGTTTTTTTCTCTCACAACCAGTGAGAATACTTCAATTTAATTGACCTGTTCTTTAGAAAAGTCGTGTCTATTTAAGCATGTAGCCTTATGTAGTGAAGGGATCATTATCTCCATTTTAAATTTGGGGACAGAGGTACTAAGATAAAGTGGCTTACCAAAGGTCATGCAGCCATTCAATAGCACAGCTGAGACCAGGACCTCACAAAACTCCCACTCACGTGCACCATTCACTGAGACAATGTTGCCTGTGTCAAAATTCAGTGATGACTCCAGGTTACATGCCACCTGAAGCACGCTGTGCATACGCTAAGAAGAGTCATCAGCCCTGCCTTAGATAACATGGTTGAATAGACTACAGCATATGAAGCAGCTCTCTCGGAAAGAAGATATGCATCAGATTTTAACAGCAGGCCACTGGTTATGCAGTTGGCTAGTTCCACACTGTAAATCCTGCAACCAGGAATGAATGTGCTCATGAGGCACCACATCACCATGCTGTCTGAGCCCTTTAAAAGAACAGAACAGACTATACTACTTGAATAGGGCTCACCTCCATTCTTGTCCCATGAGGTATGTGAAGAGCTTGCATTCAAGATCAGCCAAAACCGGGACATTGCTAGAGGATTATGCTACTGCAGAGCTAAGCCACTGATCCATTACAGGCCACAATTCTCAGACAGATATTAATACTCACCATGGCAATGCCCAGCCAGAATCATATACATAGGGTCTAGGCCTCAGAGTACAGGAAACTAACCTTATAGGGGCTGTGTCTCTCCTCCCATCAATGTCTGGAGCTCCACAGTAATATAAAGAGGTTAGGGCAGACCAAGACTGCTGGAATTGTTAATGCTGAACCTGGGTTTGTAAAACCTGGGACAGTTCTGATGGAAATGGGACTAGTGGAATCCAAACCTGTCCACACTAGCACTTGCTCAATTCCTATCCCCATTCAATTCTAAATTGTCCTCCAAACAGAAAGCTCCAGTAAGCCCCATTATAATCCTTCAGCTGGTCTCCACTGGCTTCTAATGGAGGATGAATCCCCACATTGATCTACTCCTCTGTTCCAAAGAGCTGTTGGCCAACTGGAAAAGCCTTGCTGACATCTGGCACTTCATGGACTCACAGCTACTGCAGAGGCAGGTGATAGGTGTAGGTACTCACAATCTCAAAAGCAAACAGCTTTAGAAACTAGAAAAGTTGATTCTTCCATTTTATCATATACCTCCACTTTGTGTCTTTCTGGACTTCAAAGTTTTCCCTTTCTCCCTCATCTTCTACCTCTAGGAAGAAGGCCGAGGAAAGTTTCACTTTACTCCAGGTCTGCTAAAATCCTTTTCCTTGCCTCAGCCTCTTACCTTGACTATTAGAGCTTTATATGATCCAGATCTCTTTGGTGGGCCTCCAGATTGCTACAGGTCCTCAACACACATTGCAGGAAGCCATTCGGCCCCCTCAGATTTCTCTACTTTAGGGAGTGAGGAAAATTTCCAAGAACGATCCTTCAAACGAGCCAGGATCGTGAAAGCTACTAGTTCCCAAGGAATCAGAAGTATGTGCTTATGATGGAGAATCGTAGATTCTAGACTAACTTGGGACTTCAAGAGGTTTGGAAGTTCTGAGGTTTGTATAAAATCCTGTAATCCACCATGCCCCTCCTGCAAAAGACACCTCCCCACCTGCCCTCACCTTTGTTTTTTTAGGAGGGAGTTGGACGGGGCAAATGGTAGAGACTGTGATCTACTACATTCCTCTACCATGTTCCATGGGGAGGACGGAAAGCCCCACTTCTTGGAGGCAACTCACCTTCTTGTGAAGTGGAGCACACAGGGCATATCCTGTTTCTTCGTAGGCCTCACTCCATCATTGTACAGATGGTAATGGCTGGCTCCCTCCTCTGCTCTCTAGCAGCTGGGGATGCAGCTGAGGCACGGAGAGAGGCAGTTCCGAACCTGCTTCGACAACTGCTCAATGTAACAGCTTCTACTGGCTAGAGGCCCACACTGCTTCTGCAGAAGCCCTCAGGCAGCAGATGGCACAGTCCCCATGATACTGCTGGGATTGTCAGTGCTGAGTATGGATTTGTAAAAACAGGCCTGGAAGTCATGCCTAGCCACAAAAGCATTCAGATTCCAATCCCTATTCAGTTCTAAATTGTCCTCCAGTTTTCATATTCTCTTCCCCTCCCCCCCAGAAGTCACCCCTACACTAACTTCAACAACAGTTGAGTGCTCTCTTCCATCCTCTGCCTGAGAAATCCCTGCCTTTCTGCAAGGTGTAACCCTTAAACTATTCTAGCTTGTTTTGATCCTCCCCACGAAGGCTCTTGCTAAATTTGGCTTCATGGCATTTGATTTGGATTTTCAAATTATATTTAAATCAATTGTGGCTATATTGTAATTTGTTGCTACCTTAATGACTTCTAAGTTCTGCATACAAAATACAATAGCTAGCCAACTCTTAAATAAAAATAAAGATTACTACTTTAATTTTGCTGCTCATCTAAATATATAGGTTTTTTTAGCTAATCAGATTTTTTTAAAACTAACGTGCGTATTTTGGTGAGAGTCACCAAACAGCCTAGGGCAGATAACCTTTAAAATAATGTTATTTTAACCCTAGGAACAAAAATGACTTTCAACATTGTGTGCAAAGAAACTAGCTCATTAACCCTTGAATGCCAGTGCCTCTGGCATACTTTGAGTCATCTTTTAAAAACGGATCCATTTTGCCTATAGTATCTATAAATGCAGAGCACATGTAGGGTAGCATAAAAGCTCTTATATAATACAGATAGTACACTTATACTGATGAGGACAAGATATAATTTGCTTGGAAAACAGAATAAATTCAGCAAAAATATCCTTACAGAAACTTTATATGAGTGATGTAAATGTTTATTCTGATCAGCATATTTGTACTGTAGTAGCAATACCGTGAATATATTTTAAGTCTGATTTATTTTAAAAAGCGTAGTAAATTGCTAAGTTGATCAAGGTAAATCAAGTCATACCTTCTTAACACAGCAATGACTGGCTCTGTAAAATTTAATTACCATCAAAATGATTAAATCCAGAACAGGTCATTTTCCCTTTTTAAAAGTGTGCTTTTAAATACAGCAAACTTTGACCTGCACAATTCACTAATTTTTTTTAAAAAATATTCATAAAATTTAAATAAGACAGCAAAATTATACCTTGTAGCTAAAGTTATCACAAATAATGTAAAGTCTAAATTGTAGCCTGAATAAACACCATTTGCTGGATTTCTTTGCAAGCCCAAGGCAGGATGCATTGCAATTATCAGAAATGAGTACAATGATGAATTTGCATTTGAATGCTGGAAGGAAAAAATGCTAAATTTACAGCACGACAACACACCAGCTGATAAAGCAACTTTATTAGTGTCCTGTGGCAAAGTACATTAGTAATTTGTAACCAACCATTAAAATTCTCATTTTGTGTCATAAAAAAAGTAATCAGTTTCCTCCATGATGCATTATATGTTTCACTGAATTTCTTATGGGTTCTCCTCCTGGAGAGACATACATGAAACAAAAAGGCCTATTGCAAAGTAACCACAAAATACTTTACCCTCAAGATGCTTTAAT
This sequence comes from Gopherus flavomarginatus, assembly GCF_025201925.1. Classification (NCBI taxonomy): domain Eukaryota; kingdom Metazoa; phylum Chordata; order Testudines; family Testudinidae; genus Gopherus; species Gopherus flavomarginatus. The sequence goes on along the minus strand of NC_066623.1, from coordinate 34,860,478 downwards.
AGGCATGACTCACCATTTTCTGTCAAATAGCTCTAATACCCACAGCTCAAGTAGTGTCTTGGAAAACAGCAATTTTAAAACAAATGCAACAAAAAGCTCTATTCCAATTTAAAAAAGAAAAATCAAACCCACTCAGGTTAGAAAAGTGTGCGACAGCGTATTACTTTCCCAGATGTTTGTTCACTGCTGCCTTATTGTATAAGAAGCACAGCTAGCACCTGCTATCCTCACACTCTAAACACAAAGTTTATCCCCTACACATACCATGTGTGAATACACTAGTGCATCCATTAGTAATTTAATTCTCTCTTTTGAGTGTTTTCTTCTTGATCACAATGTAAAACTGCAGTCATTGAAAGGCATAACATGATCCAACTACTAAGGTTAATGATTAGTGTAAGATTCTTTGGTTATAGGATATATTTTAGTTTAGCAGAGTTATAAAAAATAATTGTCACCTAGAAATATGCCCCTGAAGTCTAAAAGCAACCTAACATTAAAACATTTGCAGGCTGAGGTTGTATTGATAGGATTTATAAATTTGAGTATTTCCCCATGTAATCTAAACAAAGTTATCCAAATTATATTAAGTAAATACATTTTAATGAATAGTAAACTTTTGAAATCCATAGAATATTAAAAGTAAAGTTCTGGAAGTAGCAGTAGTGGTCTGAAGGAAAAACTTCTCTTTAAATACTCTCCATTGCCTTGAACTCGCTGAGAGCCTGCACAGGATTAACATGCTTCTTCTGAGATGCTCTTTTGATTTTGGTTTGAGTTTCATCCTGCTTCTCTCTCTTGACCAGAGGTTTCTTCTCTGGAGCCTTCATTTTCCAAGACACAGCAGGAAGGTTCAGGGAAGCCATTCCTTGAGACTTTTGATATTTAGTAGATGCCACATAGGAAGCCTTCACAGTTTGCACCACAGCATTCATCAGGTTCTTTGCAGCTTGGATCAGAGACATAGCACTGTCCACCTACAATAGACATAATCATCTGTTTTTAGCAATGCCCATGCCCTGCTACTCACTGCAAGAACTAAGCAAACGCAAGATGTTTCAGAAGCTTTGTGACCCTAGAATTTTTAGAATATTTTAAGGTAGTTCATTCTCTTATTAAAGGGACCCTCAGCAGGATTTCCAATAATGATGCTATGTTTTCTGACTCATACCATCAAACGAATGAGCAGTATTTCTGTGCACTCAGTGGTGCCTCTTTCATATTTATGACTATTGAAAATATTTGTACTGGGCTGTCTGCTGTCAGTCTTGAGCTGCCCTATCACAGCAGCTTCCACTTCACTTAAGTGTATTATAGCTATGATGATATCTTAAATCGCTGACTGAAATATTTAAGTCACACTGGCATATTAAAATCACATTAAGAGGAAGGTACTATTAAGCAGTTTCAGCCAGTGATGAAGTCCATGCAAGCAGGATTAAAGTGAGGAAAGCTGCATTAGAGAAAACAGTTCTTTCAGAGTAAGGAAAAGATGAAGAGTAAAATTATACTCTGGGAGACCAAACTTTAGCTCCTGCCAAATTACCAGTGTATAGATGAACCCAGTGGAGTAGAGGGCCACAACTAATTTGCACAAAATTGAGCAGATTATATCAGCTGTTCTCCTCTTTCATATGGGGTTGTGGTTTACAGAGACCAGAGACGCCCACAAGCAATGCTGCAGTTCAGACAGGTATGGCATGAAGGGATTACATACCAGGATCTCAGGTTTCTGCTGGATGTATCTTCATATTAATGGTAATAGATAGAAGCTGCCTTTGGGCTGTAATTTGGGCACCCAGATGTAGTTTATTTACCTAGCAATTTTTATTATGAAAAAAAGGAGAACTTAAGGGGAGGAATGGAACTCAGCTCCTCTGTTGCTCATGCCAAGGTCCTTTAGAGAAGTTGAAAGGAAGAGGCAGTCTGAAGGAACTGCATTTATGGCAAGCAGGGACAGAATGAAGAACATGCAATGGAGAAAGCAGACAGTAGGGCAGATGAGAGCTGAACTAGGGGAGGAAGCTGGGCAAATGTCTGAGCATGATCTAGGGCATGAAGGCTCTGTGCATCAAGACAGACCAATACCACACAGTCTTGCTGAAATAATGGTTTATCCTCTCCAATTCTAGGAGTCTACTTTGAGCCCAACACTATGCAGCGTATGCTTGCACTATTATAACAATTCACTGTCATTTTAAAACAATATATTTAAATCTACTTTATTGCCACGAGTGCCCATACATATAACAAGAGGAATAGCTACATACACTTGAGAGTTCACATGCATAAACCCCATGGCAAACTAACAGTCAGATTGATTGGGACACTCAGAACCGGCTGTAGACCACATTACTGATCTTTAGTGACCCTTGATTTTGTTAAAATTTCTGTTTTAACTGAAAGCCTGGATATTAAGCAGGTATCATACCACTTGTTGCCTTTTGGCAGCCTACTGCACTACTAAACTGAAGCTGACGTTTTCACCTCTTGGTAAACTACTATATTTTTAAAGAACTGGTTGGCACAGCCAGTCTTGGGGTTGCGCAGTTGCACTGTGTGCTTCCTTTTCATTCTAGTTAAACTGCTTATTGGCTGCTTTGCCAACAAACTGGTGCACCCACTAAGCAATTCTTGGAGTCTCTGGAAAAAAGATTGTGTCCTGGCTTTGAAAGTCAATGGTTAGGTCTCTAATGTGACCCATCACATCTGCATAGACTGGTCAGCTGCATCAAGCACATGTAAGGGGCACTCCAAGTGCACAGATCAAGTATTTCCTCCCTAGAACTCAAGACATTTTAGGATAATAAATTGCATAGGAAGCAGGTTTCAGCACTTGGGTTCTAAGCCGAGCTGCAGATTCACTGAGTGGATTGTTTCAGAAAGCTGCTAACTGCAAAATGGCCATTTCTTTTTCAGAGGGTCTGCTGTTCCCAGGGTCTATGTCCTTTTTTTTAAAATAAAAATTCAAAAAACTACTTGTTGTAGGTCCTAGAATGATCTGAAGCAGTTTTTAGCCTGCATGATCCAGAAGCGGTATACGTACTTCAGGCTCCCCCTATGATTTATATAGCTCCAATGTGCTTGAGGATTTACAGATTAAGAGCCCTTTCCCCAGGGTGCTCGCAATTTGGTAGCTAGTGACCAGATCTGAATGACCTGGTGTGCTCACTTCCGTTCAATCAATCTAACCTTCTTTCCTTAACTTAACCATCAATTTGGAAAATATATTTTTATCTTCACTGTTCTTTACAGAATTTTTCCAACTGTGAAGAAATCTGCAAAAGTATGCAAAACATGTGGGAGGGAAACTGCTAAATTCCTGAATTTTCCTGCCTGGATTCTCTTTGCCATAGTTCATTCTAGTTGCTCAGTGATGCTTTGCCAAATTCTTGCTATGGAATTGTGTGCATATATTTAGTTCAGGATACAAATTGTTAATATTTATTTTTAAAGACAGAGCGCCCAATTCAATGGGAAGTAGTGGACTTTCTTTTACAGCACAGATTTTCATCCAATAATCTGCTAGGGGCCAAAAAGTGTTGGGAACATTTAGCCATGTTCTTATTCAATGAAAAGAGATAAAAATAAGCAGACTGTAGTAAAGATACTAGCCTACTGATATGGACTAATTTATGTCTGAAGGATGTAAACTAAAAAGGAATTTTATAATCACCAGTAAAACCCTAGAGCACATTCTTGTATAATGACATATCTAGTATTTTGACACCACAATGCCTTCAGTCTCACAGATGACAGCCATGCACCAGAGATACATAGCAACACATGTTCTGCTGCATCTTATCGCTTAGTTCCTCACTTCTGGCGGTTTGAGCATGTCCTGCTGCCAGTAGTGAGAGGGTGGCAGAGAAATCTCTCTGGCATAAAGGAGCTAACATTATGTAAAAGTATGTTATGTTGCCAGAACTGTTTCAATTACATTTGGTTTCCAATTTTTCTCAGCTATTATGCAACACTCACTATTCCTATACTCCTTAGAGCAGCCACTTGTCAGTGCAAAAAGCAGTAAAGTGAGAAATTGTACGAGATACTTGCACAAATGAGAAACTGTACAAAGGTTTCGAGTATATGAAACACCTTAGGAAAGATCAGATTTTAAATTGATTTCTAATGACTCAACTGCTAGTACTGTGTTACCAATCCCTTTTGTCCCTCCATAGACTAAATCCTGTATTAACTCTCCAGCATCATGGTTGACTTCACTCAATTAGAACATAAGTGACTATTATAAACAAGTTAGAATGTGGCAGAAGATTTCATAAATGTAGCTGTTTCTCTCCTACGTAACCTAGAGCATGTAGATTCATCTCAGTGAGAAAAAAAATCTGAAGTACAATGAAGACAAGAATGCATTTGCTAAATTGATGTCCAGAGTAAGGAATGAGGTTGGCCTTACAGCAGCTTTCAGCTGTCATCAAATAGTGGAGCAACTAAAAAAAGTTTAACTTCAGGGCATAGTTATTTTGAAATAAATACTCCTAGATAATTACATGTCCATCTTGTTCAAAGTCTCTATGAAAACATGGGGTAGATTAAGAAATATACATAAAATTACGCTGATTAAAATGATTTAATCCCACTATATGTAAAATCAACAGCCTGTGGAAAAAGTGGTAGAACATTACAAATTTTTAGTGAAACATCTTGCTGAGGGTATTGGCTAGTAATGAAAGCTGAAAGGTAGTTTGAAGATTATTAAGATGCTGATTCTGCCTTCAAGTAGAGGCAGTTACAATATTTACAAGGATTTAAAGTTTGGACATAAACCCTCGTGCCTTTCACTTTATCTATAGGTCTTTAACACAAAAGCTTAAACTGGGAAAACTATTCAACCTAGAAAGAAAAAAATGAAATGGAAATATCAGATCTTACATACCCCAGAGACCACCAGTTCTCCTCCAAGGTTTTGAACTTCTGCCTTAACTTTGCTACAGATATTCAACTGATGGCAGTATAAAGCAATACGCTGTAGATAGGCTAGAAGGTCTTGTTTGCAGGCAGAATCTGGGCACTGAAAATAGAAAATTGTTATTTCAGAATTTTGAAAAGCAGGAATACTATTTTTTAGAACTAACTATCCTGACACCAGTAAATCCAAAAGAAGCTTAACTTGTTCAGCTATGTATCTATCATGATGAATACACTCAATTTATGTATTTATAGGCATCCAGTCATCTACTTTCACTGACAAATGGTATGAAAAAAGTGAATAAAGAAACAGTGCAGTAATGAGTGACAATATTAAGAATGGAATACACATTTGTAATAGCTGTACAACAGTTCTGACATACCACTAACTCCACACAACATTTCTAGTGATGAAAGGCAAATGATAATTCTGAAGAATTTCTTGCATTTGAGTTCAAACCCCTTATTTAAGCCTAAGTTAAGTAGCAGCAAAATTTTCATTTAGAAGTTATTAAACATTAGTATCTGCTAAATGTTGGGATTGTGGGATGAGAAGTCATTGACTTGCAATAGATGGTAACTGTGCAATCAAAATGTATTCTCAAACATTGGCATTGGGAGACAAGACTTTCATGTTCTCATCTGCTCTTCCACTAGTCTTGCTGTGTGATCTTGGGCAAATCTCCTAGCCTTTTTTGCTAACAGGTAGTATCTGCACACCACATGGATACTGAAGCTGTATTTGTGAAGCACTGATACAGCACTTTGCATCCTACGATCTCAAGTTAGCATTTATAAATCCTACTTGTAACTCTTAAATCAAGAGTAGCGTCTTTGTGCCTCGGATGCTGATCTTTCATTTTAAATGAAATGTTTGCATTAGTGAATAATGACCCCTGTAATTCCTCTTACCTAGTATCTCCAAAAGAACAGATATGTAGTCCTGACTACCTCAAACCTCTTATCAGTGTGGTAACAATTCCTGAGAAGGTGTGAAAGTGCTTCAGCAAATGCTATTGCATTAAATCACACAGATATACATTTTTTAGCTGTGTAATAAATTGACTACTGGGCACAGTACTGCAGTAGAGAAGCCATTTGTTCAGCTCTTGTGGCGTACTGTGGAAGGAGAACATGCTCCCCTGATAGAATAAGGTGGTAATATGCTGAATGACCTTAAAGATTCAAGTGCTCTGGTGTTTCTCAGCCTCATTCCCATATCAAAAACAGAGGAGCCCATCCAAGTGGCAGCCACAGTCCACAATATGCTCTGCACATTTGAGATGAAGAGGGTATATGCACAATCACCTAGTGTATAGGAAGACTGGTGTTTAGCATGTATTGTAGTTATCTTTAAAAATGGTAGTAGCACAGCTAATTAGCATAGCTTCTGCAAAAAAAAGTGTCTCTCTCCAACCTATTAAGAGTTCTTTGTGTGTGTCAATAAAATAGTGGATAAAGGAGAACCAGCTGACAATCTGGAACATCAAAAAGTTTTAACAAAGTCCCTCAAGAGAGGCTGGTAAGAAAACCATGTCACAGGGTGAGAATTAACATCCTGTCATGTTAGCAACTAGATAAAGGAACACAGAACGAAGAAAGAATGGTCAGTTTTCAACATGGCAAAAGGTTAGCAGGAAAGGGTCACAAAGTTTAGTACCAGTACTGGAGTATTGGTACTGAAAGGACATTAAGGTTGAAGGATTGAGCACTCAAGAGTTATCAAATGACAAAATTAAAATGATTTGTATACTGAGGCCAAGAGAGAGTAAGCCCAACAACAGGTGTCTCCACTATTTCTGGGTGCTAAGTGACTCAAGTTTGGCTACAGTCAGTCACCTAAAGACCTGCATCTTCCAGAGCATTTAGCATTTTTATAGCACTCAACATATAAAGCACGCTACAGACAATTAATCCTCCACTTCCTGGAAGGTAGGCAGCTACGCACTGTAGTAGAAAGAGAGTTTGAAGCATGGGGCCTGGTATGAGGCCTGGGGCCTGAATTAAAGTGACCAAAAGTCAGGCCTTGCTGATATTAAGCAAAGTTAGCAAGAGTCAGGCCCTGTTACAAGGCAGATGCCTGCTTTCAGGTTCACTATCCGATACATGAACTTGGCAAGAACAGGGCTGGCATTTCAAAAACACAAGCTCTCCTAAGCACTACGTATTCACATAAATACATTCTAGAAGGATCGTGCCAGAACACCCTACTACAAGGTTATGGTGTAAACTCATTCAACTAACATGATATAGGACACACTGACCCTTCCTAAGGATAAGGTTAGGATGACAGGGTAACGGCTACAGATGTTTTGATCGAACCAACATGTACAAAGTAAAGGGTGGTAACTAGCACCACCAGAGGGGCAATAGGTAACTTGCCTGTAACAGTGTATAAAAGAGAGGTCACTGAGTGGGTCTCTCTCTCTGGTTGAGGGGTGGAGCTGAAAATCCTGCCACTCACTGAGCCAAGTTCATTGTGATGGGCATACATGTATTAAGTGTACCTGTAGCATGTATAGGGCACTAATACCATGCTTTTTGGGCAATAAACCTGGCCAAGTGCCTTTGCCACTGAACAGAGTCTATGGTCTTCCCTGGCAGTTCGATCGAAGTCTGCTGTATGGGCTATCTGGCCAGAGCCAGTGCAGCATGCAAAGAGAATGCATGCAGCCAACAACCGACAACAGATGGAGAAAGAGGAAGACTAAATGACTTGCCCAGTGTCAGACTGAATCAGTGCTTGAGCCTAGATTAGAAATCAGGATTTCTTGACTCCTACCACTGAACATTCCTTCAGATTACACTGCCTTGCTATCGGAGCTGCTGAGTAGCCATAGGTTCCACTGACTTCAGTTGTAGCTGTGAGTGTCAGCTTTTAAGACACCTTGAGCATGATTTTCAGGATAGGCACCAAGAAAATGAGGAACACATAACTAGTGGCCACCTGTGAAACGGTTGGTTTAAGTGATTTGTCCAGTGGCACATACAAAGTCTCTGACAGAAGCAGAAACAGAACTCGATTCTTCTAGGTGGCATTCACCTGCCCGACAACTACAAAACATTGCATATTGGAAGGAATAATTTGAACTCCTTGGGTATTTTATTGAGTTCTAAATTAAGGAAATAGACATTGGCCTCACTATGGATAGTTCAATGAATGAGGGCTGCTGCATGTTGTGCAATGGTAAAGAAAGAAAATATTGTTCAGCTGCATAAGGAATGGGATAGAAAATAATGTATTATGGTGTTATTCCACCATACAGACCAATAGATCATCACCAACTGGAAAACTGTGTTCAGTTCCGGTCATTCTACTACTAAAAGCTAATTGCAGATCTGGGGGTGGGGATGGGAAGTTTGTTCCAAGAGTGTTTAGTTCACAGAGTACGATGAATGAAAGGGAACATGATGAAGGTATACAAGATAAGGAATAGTATCAAGAAGATTAAATAGGAGCACCCAATGTATCGCTGCCCCTTCATGTTATGACAACAAGGATGTTTAATTAAACTAAAAGGCAACATTTAAAACTGCTAAAAAATAAACACTTCTTTATCAGTCAATTAATTTGGGAAAGAAAGACAATTAAGTAATGTTTCACTGCATAAATTAGTCATTAACTGATTGGGGGGTCAGGAAGAAATGGCCGCTATGAGCAAGTTATTCTTAACTCCCTGACATTTTCTGCAGCTCCCTCCAAAGGATCTTGTACTGGCCATTGTCCAGTATCCTGTCTCTGACTAGATAGAGCATTAATCTGCTGTGGTATGGCTCCCAACAAGGAGGTAACCATCTCTGTGACTGTTAGAGGAAGTCAATGTCATTCACATTCACCAGTTGGCCTCCAATAGCTCAAAACTGGAAAACTTGCTGAGGCACTTAGAAAAGTACAACAAAATTTGGCTGTTAAAACTCAAAACGCAGGATTGCTAATGATACAGACTGACACCTGACAAAAACCACCACGCAGTAAAAATGTGTTCACATTTTTACAAGATCTCCTAAGAAATGGAACCAAACTTTCTTAAAGAAAACAAGGCTTCTCCATTGGAATTTGCTTACTAACAGAAAGCTATTGATAGGTTCAAGTTGGCAGGCAGAGCCATTTTCCTTTCCAACATAACCCCATTTTAGAATCTGAACATTGTAATTTTTGTCGGTTAAACCTTGACACTGTGCCAGTGGCCCAGAGAGCAAATTCCACTACATGCATAATACATGAGTTTTTCATCATGCAGTTACAAAACCTGTAAGAGGAGGAAAATTTTTTATTGCTACTGGATAATCATTTTGGCCACACACAACAGCAGCAGTCAAATGAGAAAGTACTAATCCTGCATCAGAATACATTTTCCCAAAAGCAGCCTTACGTTGTGTGAGCATTAGACATAATCAAAATCTTGCTTAACATAAGGGTGCTAGGAGAGGCTGCTATTACTTTATTGGAAAGCTGGGGAAATGCATAAGCTTTCCCTACTAGTTCACTGTGATTTCACAAATTGGCAATTGATGTACCTCTTACAACTATCAAAGCCTGGAAGCAATAGAAATATTGTCAGAATGATTTGTAAGTGTTCTTGTAGAGACAGGAGAATGAATTTTATGAGAGCCTCCATTGTGCTGCAATCATTTCAATTTCTTGAGGTATTTGCAACTTACTAATATTTCCGCCATTCAAAAATATCCTGATATTTTGAGTGAAAGATGAAACGCCTTTGGGAAAATCTGAAGCTAGGCACTTTTCAGCTGACTTGAAATACCTTAGATAATAGCACATTTCCTTTGAGGCCATAAAAGTGATAAAACTATCTGAGATCAGGAGTTAGGATTTCCTGACACATTAACATGAGGGGCCCAATTCACCTAGTGCCATGTGGTTAACACAACATGACAGTGCACCCCTTAGTTTAGTTCCTGTTCTTGGCATATTGAAAGCATTAACACTCCATTGAAATTGTATTGCAAGTCTTCTGTGATTGTCAAAATAGTTCTGCATTAACAGATTACTGCACCTGTTTCTATAGATACATTCACAATTATGGTGGCATGTAGAGCAAAGCCAATATACACACACGGGTATAACAGTAGCATAGACGGAGAGGCACGGCCTAGGTGACAAAAACGGAGTGTTCCCGCTGCTGAAGCCTTTCCCTCCTATCCAAGTCTTTCCCTGCCATATGTAGTTAAACATACCCTACATGCAACTGCAAGTGTAGCCAAGGCCTATGAGTATGCAAGCAGACTCAATGAAATATATAAGCTGAAAGTTTAGGGTTTGAAAAAAGTTAGTCTTGTCACTATGACTGTCACCAACTGCTTGCCTCCCCATCTCCTGAAGATACCTGTCAATTTTTTTTAAAAAACAACTTTTCCAATCAAAATAATCCAAAATATGCATTTAAAGAGTTCTGTTGTCTACTTGTTGTGAGAGCAAATGATGGCTTTTCATCATCTGAGTGTGTGCGTGGAACACTACTTTAATTTGTAGCAATAGACGACTTCAGCTAACAGAGGTCACTGTAGATTTCCAAAGGCAAGCTAAGTCTGAAATCTTGCCCTGCTTGTCTGAAGTGGGGCATCTCCCCATTCTTCACCTTAATGCCAGGACTTCACTCACTGCTGATAAGTGGTGGTGGTGGGGGGGACGTTTGAAGCAGCCTTTCCACGCTATTCCACTGAGCTGCTGTCAGTTTATTAATATTAAACATTCAGTAAAACTAATAAATGTATATCAGTCATAACAACAGTCTCTGGAAGCTGGATGAAACAATTAAAACATCTGCACTGGTTTTAAGAGTTAATTCTTCTTTAAATAAAAACAGGTCTCATTTTTTAATCACACGCTGTGTATTTGTATTCAGAGAGAGAGACTAAGGCCATGTCTACATCTAAAGTTTTGCAGCGCTGGTTGTTACAGCTGTATTAGTACAGCTGTATAGGGCCAGCGCTGCAGAGTGGCCACACTTACAGCAACCAGCGCTGCAAGTGGTGTTAGATGTGGCCACACTGCAGCGCTGTTGGGCGGCTTCAAGGGGGGTTCCGGGAACGCGAGAGCAAACCGGGAAAGGAGACCCGCTTCGCCGCGGTTTGCTCTCTCGTTCCCGGAGCCACCCAGCAAACCGCAGGGAAGGAGACCTGCTTGCTCTGGGCTCCGGGAACGCGAGAGCAAACCGGGAAAGGAGACCCGCTTCGCCGCGGTTTGCTCTCTCGTTCCCGGAGCCACCCAGCAAACCGCAGGGAAGGAGACCTGCTTGCTCTGGGCTCCGGGAACGAGAGAGCAAACCGGGAAAGGAGACCCGCTTCGCCGCGGTTTGCTCTCTCGTTCCCGGAGCCACCCAGCAAACCGCAGGGAAGGAGACCTGCTTGCTCTGGGCTCCGGGAACGAGAGAGCAAACCGGGAAAGGAGACCCGCTTCGCCGCGGTTTGCTCTCTCGTTCCCGGAGCCACCCAGCAAACCGCAGGGAAGGAGACCTGCTTGCTCTGGGCTCCGGGAACGAGAGAGCAAACCGGGAAAGGAGACCCGCTTGATTACCAGAGGCTTCCTCCTTCCACGGAGGTCAAGAAAAGCGCTGGTAAGTGTCTACATTGGATTACCAGCGCTGGATCACCAGCGCTGGATCCTCTACACCCGAGACAAAACGGGAGTACGGCCAGCGCTGCAAACAGGGAGTTGCAGCGCTGGTGGTGCCCTGCAGATGTGTACACCTTCAAAGTTGCAGCGCTGTAACTCCCTCACCAGCGCTGCAACTTTCTGATGTAGACAAGCCCTGACAAAACTACCTATAGCTGTGCAAAAGTAAAGCTTGGTTAATCACAAACCTCAAACCTAAGCTATCTGTATTTCAGGACCTCTCAGGAGCATCGACTATCATGAACACCACAGATTTCTTTAGCCTTCGATGTCTGTGCTTGTCAAAAATGTTATGAGATAGAGTAAGATTTTTGTTTTATTATGATTGTCACTGTGGTATGAATACCTTGTGTGATAACATGAGCACTTGGTTCATTGTATCAAGCTAAACTCTGTTAATATTTGCAGTGACAAAGCAAAGCTCCACTGATAGTCCTCTTGCTAATGGGCTTTAAAGCAGGCGAGTTCAAGTACAGAATAAGGAAACAGCTACCTACTCTGCTGACACTGTAGTGCAATAATAGTGGGAATGGTGGCCTTCTTTGGATAAAAGATGAACAATAAACCTATTCTAGATGGATATATAGGAGAGATGGGCAGAAGATAGAGATACTGTGGAGCATTTCAAATACAACTCGCTGATAACTCTACTCTCAAACATCTCCGCAGAAACAGGAAGATTAAAATCAAGGTTGTGCCTGATCTATTGCTGGGAGCATAATGATCTTTACTGTGTTGCCTACAGTCACATTGTTGTTTGTATCTTCAGTACAACAAACCCAAATTCTATTCTTTTCCACTAATATAAAGAAACTAGGTGCTTGATTTAAAACAATGAGCTGTTAAAAGTATTTGTATGCATTCAGTGGTTTATGTTGATGGGGCAGCAAAGCAGTTGGGAGAAAAGGTAGAAGAGCTGTATTCACAAAGTGATTGTGGAAAACTAGATAAGTAGTTAAGCCGCCAATCGTTCTCAAGGATCCACACAGAACAATTACTCAGTTGTGATGGAGGCTTATGAAGATAAATGATGACTTACATGGTCAGCAATAGCCCGTCCCAGCTTGTCCATCCTTGACCCAGCCTCTGCAATTTTCTTGGCTGCACTAATCACATCTGATGTATTTTTTAGTGGTCCTTTACCTCTGCAAAACAAAGCAGATTCTAATTTTTGGCACCAAAACAAGCATGTTGCTTCTCTCTCATATTCTGTTTTCCAGACTCCCTAACTGAACTGTATTCACGTGGGTAAGGTGGACTTGCATAATAAAAATAAACAGCTCACAGGAAAGTTATCACACATGCTATAGTATATCAATAGCTCTCTCATTTGTAAGTCAAGTTTTTCCAATGAGTTCACAAATCTTCTTTGTCAAGTCTACAAAGGGCCCATGTTTTGTGGAAAAAACTTTTTTATTAGGCTATTTATACCAATTGTTTCAAGCAACGTAATATACTATTATATGTGGTAATATTTCAGAAGTTAAATATATTTTAGAATCACAGATTATTAGGGTTGGAAGGGACCTCAGAAGGCCATCTAGTCCAACCCCCTGCTCAAAGCAGGACCAACATCAACTAAATCCCCAAATGGCCCCCCCAAGGATTGAACTCACAACCCTAGGTTTAGCGGGCCAATGCTCAAACCATTGAGCTATCCCTCTCCCTTATATACTGCTCCCCATAATATATGGAGATATACCTAATCTCATAGAACTGGAAAGGCCAAGTACTGATTTTGCCCCAGATCTCTAAGTGGCCCTCCTCAAGGACTGAACTCACAACCCTGGGTTTAGCAGGCCAATGCTCAAATCACTAAGCTATCCCTCCCCCCAGGGGAGTATCTAGTTTTTAATGGAATGTTGAATCAATGCCTGAGAAAAACCTTATCAGCTCAAATAAAAGCTTTACTGTTAAATTTCAAAACTACAAGACAATTTTAAATATGCTCAGGAAAACGACCCTAGTCCAGCCTTGTGAACAGACAAACCAGTTTAATATCTGGTCAATTTATACCAATTTGTAAGTTTTTAAAACTACACATCAGTAAGTGTACTGATGTGTAGTTTAAAAAAAAAAAAAACACACCGACAATACTGTTACATTCAAAGCTAAAGTTGTAAAAAAAACAGGAATTTCAAATATTTACACTTATAAAAGTTAGGGTTATATTGGCCAAGGCATTTTACTGAGAGAAGATGAACATCTGAGAAAGTTAGCACCTGTACAAGTTGAAGTAAATGAAGGAGGCTCACCTGGTGAAGTCTGTCATTTCCATCATAATCATACACATTTGTTTTGCCAATACAATAATATCATTACCGCTGTCATCCCATTTTGATACTTCAGCATCCAATTTACTCTTCTCTTCCTGGAAGCTTGCTACTTGCTCAGCAATTTTAGCTTTTTGCTCTTGAGGGAGTTGAGCCATGATAGCCTGAAATAAAGTGATTTCCATATTTCCTTATTCGGTTATTTGTAAAAAGGACTTTTTAGAATAGTGTCACTAATAACCAATCTAAGTGATGCACATAGAGATAAACTTTAATAGGCTTCTTTTGACCTAAAGGGCTGATAGGCCCATTTCTTCTCATCTTGAACCAAAGTTTATGACTAAATAATTATCTACTAACATTACAGAATAAGGGCTATCTGGACAGAAAGCTGCTGGGTTGATTTTTCAAGAACTGTAACCTTGTCTGTTTAATAAAATTGCTAGACTCCTTCAAAGAAGTTAAAGGCATACAACAGTATTTTTTCTTCCCTTTTCACAAAGGAAAGTTGTGTGAATGAGGACAGAATATATTTTTGTGTGAAATACAATAGTTTTAATGACAAGCTATCAGGGTGGATAAAAAAAAATCAATGTGCTTTTTTGATTTAAATTAAAAATCAGATTTTTCTTTTATTTTAGATTTTTCATTATGAAAATAAACCTGTTTAACATGAAATCTAAGCTAAACGTTTCAAAAGATTATAAAAAATCCATAAGCCTCTATTAAAGATCTTTGAGTTAAAAGCTGCTCTTCTACATAAAGAAAGAATGGAAGAAAACATCTAACTTTGGAGGCCAAGCTCTATAAATAGATAGATCATGTGCTGTGTTAAGGGCTTGATCCTTGGGGAGGGACCAAGGGGCTGTGCTACTGGCTGCAAAAGACTGTTAAAGTCATCAAAAATGTTGGGACCCAGCCTCTGACTCGAGGAGACATCATCATATATCTCATCAGAAATATTCACTGAGCCCACCTGGGTGGTCTCACACTCATATTTTATAGCTTCTCCCTACCTGAGCTGACTGGTCTCTCTCCTTGTGTGTGTACACAAAGAGATAAAAACAAAAAAAACATTAACTTCTCAACTGCCTCCATCTATCTATAAACAAATAAGATACTGCAGTGAAAAAGGCATGTGGGTTACATGAGCAAAAGTCTTGGACTGTTTTGTTTTTCTGAGGATAGGGGTTATGGGAGAGTTAGGGAACAAGAGAAGGAGCAAAGCATGCAACCAGGAAGGAGAAACACTGGTGTCAAAGCAGGACACTGCAGGAAGAAGGGAAAACATTCTTCAGAGTGCAGACTCTAGCGTTGATTTCAACATCAGGGATCTGGAGAAAAAATTACCATGGCTGCAGGTCATAAGAGAGACCCTATTTGGAAATATTTTCAAGAAATGCCTCTATCTCTGTGTAAAAAAGGAACATGCGGCCAAACAAACAATGCAAACAAAGATGCAAGCCCTGGCTGTCAGAATGAAACAACGTTATGAAAAATGCTTCTCAGAAGGCAATGTCTTTCAAGATATCATGGGACTTGTCTGAACAATCTGGATCAACTAGTTAATAAACTTTTTGCACTATTCTTATGGACTACCTAGGCCTTACTATGCTAGTAAATGATAAAATAGACAACATCAGACTAAAGATAAATGTAGAAGATAAACTTGTTATACTGAAATATACTAATTCCATAGCCTAGGACAAATTGCAGAAAAATTGCTGCTGTACTGCTGATGCTGTTGAAACTTGGAAAATATCAAGGAGGTGCTGAAGAAATACTCAATGAAGTTAAATTGCAGGCAGTAAAGCAGATGGTTCAACAACCTTACTCCACTTCATTTTCTTGCTAATATTCTCAACCCAACATACCAGGGTAGATGCCTAAATGCTGAATAAGAAGATGCTGCTATGACATGCATATAACAATCACCCACCAATCATGCCAACCAAAATAAATTTCAAGGCTGGAGATGAAGTATTCAAGCAACACATGTTTGCTGCTGCTGTTTGAGAAAGTCACTCCACTGAACTGGTGGAAGTCACTAGCTAAGCACCTGGAACAGAGTCTACTGGAGTGCTAGGCCAGCTTTTGACAGCAGTAGCCTCTTCTGCAGTAACAGATGGTCTAAATGAAGAAAATATTGTAATTCATTTGAAGTTGAGAAATCAACTAGAAGTTGAAAAAGCAGGAAAACTTGTCTCTCCCTTCCAGACCATGAATAAAATACATGGCAGGAGGGGATGAGATATATTAGTTTTAAAAGTCTGAAGGACAGGTTAAGTAACTTAGGAGACTGTTGTCTCATTTTCAAGAGACTTGGGCAAGCAGGAACTTGAGCTCCAGTCACTTTCACATACACATATTTGAAAATTTACCCAGGCTGAACTGAAATAATCAGTTTAATTCACAAACTATAGTTAACCCTTTTCCTTTAACAAATCATTTAGCTGTAAACATGAAATATGTTTTGCTAAGAGAAGTTTAGTACCCAAAATATTTAAGGTTGTTTTGTTTAATAAAAGATTTATATGCTATCTTATGTGTTTGTTTAAATTCCAGTACCATGCTGATGCAGGACACAAATCATAAGAAAAGAGTTAAGTATCTAGTAAATAAGCAACATATCCTTCACCATTTTCTAATACTAAAAATGTCCATTTAGGAATCTGAAAATATTAAGCTATATAACTGCTTAAATGAAAGTATATAGTTATAGTGTACCCTCCTAGATAGCAAAAAGGTGCACCAAGTCTACCATAAAGGCTGTATTTAGTTGTAAATGAATATGTTTTCATGGATATATCAACCAATGAGAACACAACTTTCTTTAGAAAATAACAAGTACAAAGCGAAAAGTTGATTAAAATTGATTATTTAAATCAAGACTTTCCACTTGGTGATTTAAATCAATCTACCCTGCAAGCTACACATGGGTATTTCCAATTACTACAGAGTTTAGAACGAAGATTACAATGTGAGCCTTCCAACAGATAGCTGAAGTGGTTTATTAGGTTGTATTTACCCCCAACATGCAAGATAGAAACTCAAATCTACCCTTCTTCCAGGAAAAGTAGGAACACTATAGAGCTGGATAGCAGGGCTGCCATTACAATAGCAGGAGAAAAGGAATTCAGTGGTGGCAGATGACAGAACAAGAAGCAATGTTCTCAAGTTGCAGTGGGGGAGGTCTAGGTTGGGTATTAGGAAACACTACTTCACTAGGAAGGTGGTGAAGCACTGGAATGGGTTACCTACAGAGGTGGTGGAATCTCCTTCCTTAGAGGCTTTTTAAGGCCCAGCTTGAGAAAGCCCTGGGTAGGATGATTTAGTTGGTGTTGGTCCTGCTTTGAGCAGGAGGTTGGACTAGATGACCTCCTGAGGTCTCTTCCAACCCTGATATTCTATGATTCTATGAAACAATGACAGACACCTGGTATCAGGCTGTGTCCAAAGTACACTACACATACCCGACAACATTTTTTTAGTTTGGAGTGAGTGGGAGAGGGGAAGTGGAGCAAATTTTTACAGGGAAAGAACACACTTCCTGCAAGTAAGATTCCAAAGCCAAGCGCGCTGAAAATTTGATAAACAAGGACCAACTGTTCTTGTATGGCTTTAGGTGATTTTAAAATAAAAGCACTGAAGTACAATATTGAATAATTAATGGCTGAAAAACTAGAAATGGTATATTAAAGTAATACTGCCTTTACTGTTGCATTTATTTCCACAGTTGAACTTTAGGTCAATAGTGTTCTATGCTCTTGGGATGATGCCACAAAAGATTTCTGGTGTTCGATACCTTTTTTTTTTTTTTTAAAACTGTCATAGGAAAAGAAGTTGGCTGAATAATTTTTTGAGGCTGCTGTCTTTCAGCAGACTCTTTATTAAAAGTCCAGTGGACTTTCTAAAAGGCGTTTTGTAGAAAATGGCTAAGCTTGTGGCAATATCTATTTCTAGTCTGAAGTTCCAACAACCAGGAAAAAAAGATCAATTTGCCACAGATGGACTTGTTTACCAGCCAAAAATTCACATGCCTAAAAAAAAAGGGAGCAACTATTTCAGATTTGTGATGTGAAAGTTTACAATAGTTTATCAATATCAAAAAGATTCTGGTCTTTCAGAATGCCCAAAACAAAGCAGACACTGATGTTTTTAAACTGTAATGTTTCTCTTAGCTGCTTTTTGAGGCAGTGGAAAGGAAGAGATTAATGTCAGTTTTCTGACCTAGCATTTTCAAGAGAGAAATAGAACCAGACCAGGCTTCTTAAGTGACAGATTTAAAAATTTGATTCTTAGAACAAGTTAAACTGTTTCTTGTAGAAAAGATATAATGTTTAAAATGTTTTCCTTACTCTTGCACTTTGCCCAGCAATGAGCTGATCATCTTCAGTTTGAACACTTGTTCTGCTTCTGACATCAAAGTCTTCAGTCTCAAAATCAGAGTCATCCAACTCTTCAGGAGTCTAAGAAAAGAAAAGTAGAATTCATCACAAGTCAGTCAAGATCAACAGAAGAGAATCGATCTCTTCACACCCAATAAAAAATACCTTCTGGTCAGCTGTTTAACATCAGAGGTAGGAGGAGGAGACAGAATAACTATAGTGCATTATTTAGGCTTTCAAGTGAGAGTAAGTCAGAATTCGATCCAGTTTATGTTATTTGTATGACTATATGTCTAACTGCTCAAACCTGAAGTTTACAATTAAGTAATTGCAGAGGGCCCTAAAATGTGTGCTAAACATGGAATAAGGTTAAAGGAGTGTACTCAAGATTTGGACTACATGAAAAGACAGTTACATGGAATCCAAATTACATAAGGTATACCTTGAGTTTAATTGCTTTATTCAGAAAGCCCACATCAAAATTCAAGTCAACACGTCTTTTAAAGCCTATTTCAAAATAGCAGCTGTTCTATTGTTTAGGACAATTAAAAAAATCAAAGCTTCCACAGGGTTAACAGTAGCTATAGTAAACCAAAATTTATTCTTACCATTCTCTAGGCAAAGCTTAAAATTTGTAGTTAATAGGGTCAAATTTTATTCTATAGGTTAAACTCAGCTGACAATTTATTTTTGCTGCTGTCAGTATACAGCTGAAACTGCAACAAAAATTTTTATAAAGCTTAAGTTTAAACAATATCCGCTTATATTAAAATACTACACTTTTACCTAGGCTGCCACATTTTTCTGACAATTTTGCAGGGCTGTAGTAATAAGGAACTTGACTGAATAGTGCAATATTTGCTTTTAATAGGTTTAAAGATGTAAGTAGCTCTTACCTGCTCCTTTCCTACAATTTAATTTGTATAATGTGTTTTCCAATACAGGGCATCTTGCAATACAAAAGAAGATTATGGATGGTTGTGTTAACCATTTAGCCAAAAATGCAGGCTGGTCAAGTAAGCCTGTCCTGAACCTAGTGCCTTTCCCAGGCCCCACTTTACATAAGAGATTTCTTCATTTTCATATATGAATGTGAGAACGCATGTGAATCAGTGTAAAGGCATGTAAGGTACTATTCTCTAAGCAAATGAGGAAATATTCTTGTGTTTGTACTGTTTTTGGTTACCAAAACACCTGAAAATATGACTAAATACTGATGCAATATTAAATGCATTTTATTATCTGAAGGACTATGTATAAAAGGCTTATCACTTAGATAGACTGCTCTGAGTATCAGAGTAGCAGCTGTGTTAGTCTATACCCGTAAAAAGAACAGGAGTGCTTGTGGCACCTTAGAGACTAACAAATTTATTTGAGCACAAGCTTTCGTGGGCTATAGTCCACTTCATCGGATGCTCTGATTATGTTCACTTACTCTGAATACTTAACTTACTTTTTTATTATTTACTCCTGTAAAGCCTCAGACATCATCCAGCTAACTGAATTCTTTTCTAGTTTAGGTACAAATAATGTTAACTATGTGTTAATAGAACCTAGTACTATCAAACCCTGAGCCAGAAAGAATGCAGCCTGACTTTCAGAACCCAGGTTATCTTTCAACTCTAAAATGGAGCAAATCTGATATGAAGACAGAACATTAAAACAATGGCACTGAAAAAATTTGCATCAGTTGTCACAGGTTAACAGTTCAGTGGAGAAATTGGAGCAAAGGCATTTTTGCCCCCCACAAGCTCCTTAATTTTAGTCTTGGAATTGAGGTACAAGGCAAGTACAGCATTTAGCATTTGACATCTCATTCTGTTACCACTGAATAATACTATCAGTCAAAACTAAAGAACTTCTTCCATTGAAACAGTGGAGATAATGCACACTAATACGACAATGACAGCAGTGCAGCTTTATTGTTTCAGATCATAACCTTTTCTCCATGTTCCCACTCTCCACTGAGATACTGGTGATTTCCTGTACTCTAAATTAAATATAACAAATCCAAGTGAATATATGAAAGGTTTCCGATGTTTAGTTTTGTCTTGCAACATGGACTCAAGAAGGGGAGTATTTATGTTTAAAGAAAAAAGGGTCCGGCTCCTGCACAAAGATTTTAGCTTTGAAAAAAATATTACATAAAAGAAACCAAAAAATCCTATTAGGCTTTTCAGTGACTTTTCCTCCTAGGATATGTGAAGCATTGGTCAGATTTCCTCATTTAGACCCTAGTTTCAACTTTAAGTGGTTTGTTTGCACTGACTTTGCTCAGCAGCACTCTTTTTCAGAGCAGGGTTGCTTCTGAATTCCAATTTGAAACAAAAAAGTCTGTAAAAATGGTGCGCCTTCTGTTATCTCAGTTTTGAGGGCTCTATTTTATTTTAAGTAAGTCGTACAACTCAAGCCCTTCAGCAGAAAAACACTTGAGTGTTTTAACATTTTGACTTTTTTTAGGTCACTTATTTGTCACCACTGAACTGCCTTTAGCTACTGGCAGTTGCAATATAGCCATGGAATCCTGACATCATAAATGTGGCTTCTCCACAGCACAGATGAGCAATGTGAGGGAAAATGTCAGGATTCCTGGCACTGCCAGCTCTGCTGATTGCTGCAGGCATAGAATTAGCAGCTGTACCTCCTTGTCCTGAGCAACAAGACTCATAGAAGGGGATGAATAAAATTAATTTGTAGCATGTGAGGGAAACTGGATCCCAACTAATAATGCTGCTCCATGGAAAAGAGGTATATATCAAAGTTTCTTAAAACTGCTTCCTGCAATAGTTTCTCACTTTCTCTGCCCTCCCTTAGGCTTTAGTTTAAGCAAGCAAAGGTAACAAATGAGTATTATGAGGGTTGTTACAGTCAGTGATGTGCTGGGGTTACATCCTGCAAATTTAGTCACCATCAAGACATTTGCAACCAGTGGACAATATGAAACCTCTGCAGGAAAGGCTCATTTCCAACCTTACAAATATTGCCTTGGGTGGAGAGACGTTCACTATTGAGGCAGGGGAAGAAGGGGAGAGGGATAGAAAACCTTACATCCATTTTGCTATCACTAAGCTCTGGTTCATATTAAGGTCTGAAGAGCTCACATGTAAGCCTGATGCTTCCTTCTTGTGTCTTCAAATCACTCCAGGTGCCCTTTTGCTCCTTCAGGTAATACCATTTAGATTACTGCCTCCTTATCAGGTAGAGAGACATCCAAGTTTGTTTAATTGCATTTGCAAACTGCAGGCACAGAAAAGGAAATAAAATTCTAACAAGCTAGCCCCCATTTATCTATGCTGCCTGGTTTCTCAGGTTCTCTAAGAACAAGGCGAGTCTTAACATCCCGATCACCTAAACTCATCTTCAAGAAACTGGTATGAAATTTTTGTAAAGTTTACTTAAGGTTTGAGAAATTAAGTTGGAGGTCTCCTTTCCTTAAATAAAAAATAAAGTCAAACATAGCAAGAGTTAATTTGCTATTGTCTAAACCAAGGGTCACCAGTTTTAGCATATGTATAAGTATTGCATTATGAACAGATGCATCATTAAGGATGTTTAGCACTTCAGCTCTAATTACCAGTGATGCACAGACCTATTTGGTGAAATTCACGTTTTAAGATAAAACATACATACGGCAGACATTTTGAAGTCCTCTATAAAGTGATTAACACCTTTTAGATTCATAATTTTAATAAGCTGTCAGTGAAAAATCTTATATTTTCCACTCTGTGTAGGAACGATATATTTTCTTAAGTTCAATAAATGCTGAGTAAAGTAAATTAAAGTAGAATGCTGTAAAAATAAGTTAAATACAAAGTCACTCACTCTGATCATCAATACAGCTTTTCTGATATCCCGAATTCCATCATACACCAATCGAGAAGCATCAATAAATTCGTTTTCATCCATTGGCTGAGCAGGGTCAGAACTAAGTGCTTCCACTGCAGCTTCCACTTGCTCAGTAAAACGGGGCATAACTGAATTAAGACAAGAAATAAGTCAAGCACGTTCAGCAATGTTGCCCCTACTCCCCGGCCCCAATGTACTCCAATGAAAGATGGGCAAATTCTGTGGTACTCAGGTTGGCACTAGAAATTCTGCAGCAGCTTCAGTTAATTTAAAAACTGAGGTTACTAAAGATAGAAAAGCTAACAATAATCAGTTAATAGCTCAGGTTTTCTTTTGATATTAATTGCAGTTTACTTTATGATGTCACCACATTTTTAGTTTCAAATATGCTCCACAGCTGCATGGCAGAGGATGTTGGGGGAAAAACCAGGAGATTTATAGTATTATACCTGGATAGTATGGGAGGCACTTGAGGATTGTGGGATAAGAAGGAAATATTTGCTAAAAATGATCAGCAGGGAAATATTTAAGAGCTAACTTAAACCTAAACCTAAAAATGACAGTTTAATACTCTACTGAAACGAAGGGCATTCATAACCTTCAACAGCTTTCAGTTTCAGGCTCTGTATGGACTCAGGAATAGAACATTGGATTGGTTTCCATCTGTTTTTTTCAGCGTCCTCTTTGGTTTTTGGGCTTTGTTTTGTTTTTAGTTCTCATGATTGCAATTTTAAAGACACACAAGCTCAAATTCTGATGCATCATTCTGTGAAGAAGTATGGAGCGATGCAAGTCACTGGACCCTACAAGTCCATATCATAAGCCCAATTTCAGAAGTGGCACAAACACGGCATATATTTTTCTACAATGATTATATTATATTTATTCTTGATTACAAATATTTGCAAATGTATGCATCTATTGCATAATAGTATTTTTCAATTCACCTCATACAAGTACAGTAGTGTAATCTCTTTATCATGAAAGTTGAACTTACAAATGTAGAATTATGTACAAAAATAACTGCATTAAAAATAAAAAAAAGTTAAACTTTGACTGGACTTGTAGGTTCTAGTCCTACTTCAGCCAATCACGCAGACAAACAAACTTGGTTACAATTTTCAGGAGATAGTGCTGCCCGCTTCTTGTTTACGTCACTTGAAAGTGAGAACATGTTTGCATGGCACTGTTGCAGCTAGCCTTGCAAGATGTTTACATGCCAGATGAGCTAAAAAAAGATTCATATGCCCCTTTATCTTCAACTACCATTCCATAGGACGTGCGTCCATGCTGATAATGGATTCTGCTCGATAACGATACATAGCAGAACAAACCGATGCATGTTCATTTTCATCATCTGAATCAGATATCACCAGCAGAAGGTTGATTTTCTTTTTCGGTGGTTTGGGTTTTGTAGTTTCCGTATCTGAGTGTTGCTCTTTTAAGACTTCTGAAAGCATGCGCTACACCTTGTCTCCCTCAGATTTTGGAAGGCATTTCTGATTCTTAGACTTTGGAGTTGAGAGTTGTAGCTATTTTTAGAAATCTCACATTGGTATCTTTGCATTTTGTCAAATCTGCTGTGAAAGTATTCTTAAAAACAAACGTGCTGAGTCATCATCCGAAACTGCTATAACATGAAATATATGACAGAATGCAGGTAAAACAGAGCCGAAGACACACAGTTCTCCCCTAAAGAGATCAGTCAAAAATTTAATTAAAGCATTATTTTTTAACGAGCATCATCAGCATGGAAGCATATCCTCTGGAATGCTGGCTGAAGCGTGAAGGGGCATATGAATATTTAGCATATCTGGCACATAAATACCTTGCAATGCCAGCTACAAAAGTGCCATATGCACGCCTGCTCTCACTTTCAGGTTACATTGTAAATAAGAAACAGGCAGTAGCATCTCTTGTAAATGTAAACAAACTTGTTTGTCTTAGTGATTGGCTGATCAAGAAGTAGGACTGAGTGGACTTGTAGGTGCTAAAATTTTACATTGTTTTGTTTTTGAGAGTGGTTATATAATAAAAAAAATCTACGTTTGTAAATTGCACTTTCATGATGGAGATTGCACTATAATACTTGTATGAGGTGGACTGAAAAAATACCATTTCTTTTATCATTTTTAAAAGTGCAAATATTTGTAATAAAAATAATATAGTGAGCACTGTACACTTTGTATTCTATGTTGTAATAACAATCACTATATTTGAAATTGTAGAAAAATATCCAAAATATTTAATACATTTCAATTGGTATTCTATTGTTTAACAGTGCGATTAATCACGATTAATTTTTTTGAGTTAATTACATGAGTTATCTTCGATTAATTGACAGCCCTACTTTGAATAGAAATTCTGCACAGACAGGTATTATAAAATTGAACTCTTATTCTTGTAAGTTGCACTAATATGTTTGTATCCATTTACCTTTGTAGTTGTATGCAGTTTGAACCCATACATCAGTATTGAGCACTGTGTTTATTCCTACCTGTATTGGACAACAATTTTGTTGCTTCCAGCACCTTTTCTGTGTAGACTCCAGGTTCATAGTTATCCATTTCGGAAGTTACAACATGAATGACCCTAGCTGCACGTCCACGAATTGCACCAGCTGTTCGGTCTAAACCATCAACATCTTTTTCTTGGAGAGCAATGACACATTTGTTTACATCTTCTAAAATATGATTCTCTGGTGGCAAAAGAAGAAGTATTTAGACATGAACATTTTCCTTTCGCGCGTACGTGTGCGTGTGTGTAAATAACACCTCCCAAAAAGACCGTTTTTCAGCACATGAAGTTTCAATACCTTCTCTTTAAAATAAGCTCCAACCATACTTTCTGAAGCATTAACTATGTTTTAAACCAAGTTTGTTGCCATCAGTGGGCAGATGCCTCTCCAAACTGGCTGTCAAAATCCTAGTTCACATACTATGTGGAATCCAAATGTATCCCAAACCTTGGGCTTGGTTCTATCAACACAAGAGTTGAGAGTTCAGTTCATGTCTATCCAGCCTTGTTTGCTCTGAGATTCCTTCCTCTGGACTGCAGTAGTCCACATCCTTTCCACTTGCCTTGTATGTGGATGGGATAATGAACCACCTTGCCTCTGACTCTCCAACCCTTTTAATTTTCTAACAGGATCAACATCTCTTAACAGGATGAGGCGTTTCTAGTATACGTAAACAGCTTTGGACAATCCTGCTATACAAGTCTAGAAATACAAATCACAACTTTACTACATAAGATCATCAAATAATTAATCCCCATCCTATTTTGAAATTAGACAATCAAATGGAACAGTATCTGGAAGATCTCGCTTTCAGGCTCCTTCATTCTTTCAAAAAACCCTCAGAGTTATGCATACCAGAGTTATGAACTGACCAGTCAACCACACACCTCATTTGGAACCAGAAGTACACAATCAGGCAGCAGCAGAGACAAAAAAAGAACAAATACAGTACAGTACTGTGTTAAACAAACTAAAGGGAAAAAGTTTAAAGAAAGATTTGACAAGTTAAGGAAACAGGTTCTGTGCGGTTTCATTTAAATTAAGATGGTTAAAAGCAGCATTTTTCTTCTGCATAATATAGCTTTGAAACTTTGCTAAGTTAATGTTTAGTTGTAAACTTTTGAAAGAACAACCATAATGTTTTGTTCAGAGTTATGAACAGCCTCCATTCCTGAGGTGTTTGTAACTACCGTAGATGATATTTACTGGTTCATAAGAGACAGAAAATACTCCAGTTTTGTGATTTTTGTATTTGCTTTTACAGTAAGGAATCAGATTAACATTATTGAATGAGAAAGTTACAAAATGCTCAAAGAAAAAAAAATAGTGAAACATGCAGTTACTACTCCTGAGGGAATTCTGCGCCCCAAAAATAAAAATTCTGCACACAATATTTTAAATTTCTGCAAAATGCTGCAAATTTTATTTGTCAATAAATGCGTAGGCTTCAAAGTGGCAATGGGAAGCACAGGACACTGGCTGCATGGAGGTGGGAGATCACGCTGCAGCCCTTCCTGTCTCCCCTCCTCCCCCAAGACAGAGACTCAGCAGTGATGCTGCACCCATGACACAGCACAAGGGCCAGGCCTGCCCCAGAAACACCCTGAGGCCCTGTCCCTCTGTGCTAGCTGCGGCCAGGCAGGCTCAACCCAGCAGGATTCAAGCATGGGGCAATCTTGGTGAATGTGGCTCAGTGAGAGATCTGGATACACTGGAGCTCATTGGGGGATCTGGGTGCAGGGGCAATGGGGCTCTGCATGGGGCCAAGCTAAGGGTGGCTGGGGCTCAGCGGGGGAGTCTGGGTGAGGTGGAGTCCGGGTGCAGCTGGTTGGGGTTTGGTGGGGTTGGGGTTCAGGTACAGGGGGATTGATGGACCTACTTAACAGGGGAGCCTCAGCTGCTGCCAAGGGGCTGCCACTTGCTGGGTTACCGCCTCCCCCCCATCTCCATCACTCCCACATCCCCCTTCCCTATTCCATCCCTCTTACTTTCCCCACCACTTGCTCTGCACCACCACAGGCACTCACCATTGTACAGAAAACAAGGTGCCCAACACACAGACTGGGAAGACAATCAGCAATAGGACTCAGGCAGAGGCAACTCTGTGCCCACAGAAATTTGGGGGTGGGGAGCCACAGTGACACGTGAACCCCTGTAACCTCCCACACCTCACCTCTGGGGGGACAATGCCCCCCCAACTACACCCATGTGCCTCTGCAGTGATCTACCACCACACCACCCCCCCACAGCTGCTCTGGACACCAGAAACAAGGTGCCCGCACTGTTGGGGAGTGGGCATGTGACCACTATTATAGCTTACCTTTGCTTTCCTGTCATTTTCTGTGTAAAATCAAAGAAATCTGTGGGCAACATGAATTCTACGTATGCACAGTGGCTCAGAATTCCTCCCAGGGTAAATTATAGAAGCCTAGGCTGAGATTTTCAAAACTGCCTAAAATTTGGATATCCAGCTCTGAGAGTCTTAGCTCTGATGTTCTGATATTGTTAGATATCAGTTTTGTACACTTATGCCATTTTCACCTAGCATTAACATTTGAACATTGTGCTGCTAGCCAGAAAAATAACTAGCTCTGAAACACCATACTAGTAAGGCATTTCTGCCCTGTTGCTTTCTACAGGTTCAAATGTTTCCTACCACTGTCCTAATCATATTAGACTGCCAACTCACACCAGCAGAGTTCTTTCATTCTTAACACAGATCGTGAAACAGCCATTTTGCAAGAATTTACCAAAGGTGAAAAGGATATTGAGTTAACTGGTAAAAGATCTGTTTAAACTAGTGGAAGAGACTTGTGCCTGGTCTACACTAAAAAGTTACACCGGGG
Organism: Gopherus flavomarginatus; assembly: GCF_025201925.1. NCBI lineage: Eukaryota > Metazoa > Chordata > Testudines > Testudinidae > Gopherus > Gopherus flavomarginatus. The sequence continues at coordinate 34,833,044 of NC_066623.1, read as the reverse complement.
GTTAGATCGGCTTAGAGCAGGTGTCTCAAACTCAAATGACCATGAGGGCCACATGAGGACTAGTACATTGGCCTGAGGGCCGCATTACTGACACCTCCCCCCTGCCGCCCTTGGCCCCGCCCCCACTCCAATCCTTCCATGAAGCCCCATCCCTGCTCCGCCTGTTTCCAACCCTTCCCCCATTCCAGCCCCTTCCCCAAAATCCACACCCCAACTCTGCCCCCTCCCTCCCCAGGGGGTGCAGGAGGGGTGTGGGGTGTGATGGGCTCAGGGCAGGGAGTTGGGGTGTGGGTTGCAGGAGGGATGAAGGGTGCAGCAGGGGATCAGAGCAGAGGATCAGGATGCAGCAGGGGTGCAGTGGGGTCTCAGGGCTGTGGGTTGAGGTGCAGAAAGGGTGCAGGGTGTGGCAGGGGGTCAGGGTGCAGGATACGGCAGGGGCTCAGGGCAGTGGTTTGGGGTGCAGGAGGGATTTGGCAGGGGGTCGGGGTACAGGGTGAAGCAAGGGGCTCAGGGTAGGGGGTTTGACTGCAGGAAGGTCTCGGGGGGGGTGGGCTCTGGCCCGGTGTGCACCAGGGGCAGGGCAGGCTCCCTGCCTGCCTGCCCTGTCCCCACGTCACTCCGGGAAGCAGCTGGAACGTGGGGGAGGAAGGGCACAGGGGTGTGTATTGCTATTGCTTCAAGCACCGCCCCCAGCATCTCCCATTGGCTGGGAACAGGGAACTGCGGCAATGGGAGTTGCTGGAGGCGATGCCTGAAGCAACAGCAACACACACCCCTGTGCCTCTCTTCCCTCACGTTCTTTGCGCTCCCCGGAGCAGCATAGGGGCAGGGCAGGCCGTCAGGGAGCGCCAGGCCAGAGCCACTCTAGGTAAATGCTGGGGGAGGGTGGTGGGACTGCGAGGAGCTCGCGGACTGCAGAAAATAACCTCGCGGGCCGCGTGTTTGAGACTCCTGGCTTAGACATAAGAACAGTTCACTCTGGATGAGGCCAATGGTCCATCTAGCCCAGTATCCTGTCTTCCAACAGTAGTCAATGCCAGAAGCTTCACAGGGAATGAACAGAACAGAGCAATTTATCAAGTGACCATCCCTTGTCATCCAGTCCCAGCTTTTGTCAATCAGAGGCTAGGGACACCCAGAGCTTGGGGCTGTATCCCTGACCATCTTGGCTAACAGCCACTGATGGACCTATCGTCCAGGAAATTATCTTGTTCTTTTACTGAACCCAGTTATAGACTTAGCCTTCAAAACATCTCCTGGCAACTAGTTCCACAGGGTGACTATGCATTGTGTGAAGAAGTATTGCTTTTTGTTTGTTTTAAACCATCTGCCTATTAATTTTATTGGGTGGTCCTTGGTTCTTCTGTTATAAGGGGTAAACTTCCTTATTTACTTTCTTCCCACCTTTATGATTTTATAGACCTCTACCATATTCCCCCTTAGTTGTCTCCTCCCCCCAAGATGAACAATCAGTCTTTCTGTGGAAGTTGTTTCAGACCCCCAATCATTTTTGTTGCCTCTCTGTACTTTTTCCAATTCCATTATATATTTTTTAGTTGGGGCGATTAGAACTGCACACAGTATTCAAGGTGTGGGCACACTTAGATTTATAGAGTGGCACTATGATATTTTCTGTCTTATTATCTATCCCCTTACTAATGGTTCCTAACATTGTTTGCTCTTTTGACTGTCGCTGCACACTGAGTGGATGTTTTCAGAGAACTATTCACAATGACTCCAAGATCTCTTTCTTGAGTGGTAATAGCTAATTTAGAACCCATTATTTTGTATGAGTAGTTGGGATTATGTTTTTCAATGTGCATTACTTTGAAATTCAGTGTTGATAAATGTAGTCATTTTGTTGCCCAGTCACCCAGTTTTGAGAGTTTTGTAACTCTTCCATTGACCTGCCTACCCACCAACCACCTCTAGCGGAGGTGGATTACCTAAACCAATTACCTACCCTTCCTAACATAGACCAGGGGTAGGCAATCTATGGCACGGGTGCCAAAGGCAGCACAGAAGCTGATTTTCAGTGGCACTCACACTGCACGGGTTCTGGCCACCAGTCAGGGGGGCTCTGCATTTTAATTTAATTTTAAATGAAGCTTAATCATTTTAAAAACCTTATTTACTTTACATACAACAAATAGTTTAGTTATATATTATAGACGTATAGAAAGACCTTCTAAAAATGTTAGAATGTATTACTGGCACGCAAAACCTTAAATTAGAGTGAATAAATGAAAACTCGGCACACTGCTTATGAAAGGTTGCCGACCCCTGGCATAGATAATGCCTACAACTGAAGTGCTACAGTGGCGCAGCTTCTACACTTTTCAAGTGGAGGCACTGGAACAATAATTAAACTTATATAAGATTAGCAAAGCCAGGTATCACGTTTCAAGAGGTTCTTGAAGCATCAAGAGCAAAATTCTGCCTCACTTATAATTGGGTATTTCACAAGCAACTGGGGTTGTACAAGTTCAGCGGAGGGCAGAATTTGGCTGGAAGAGCGGAAAGTGTGCTCATTAGTATTTGAAAATTCAATGAACAGATATGTGTTACAGGAGAGCCAGCAAAGAGAAAATGTAATACAAACATTTAAAGAAGTAGAGACAGAGAGCTTGGAAGTGAAAACAGTAGAAAAAGCTGCAATATCAGAACAAAATCTATACTGCTCATTGCTCAAAGTTCCTCAAAGAATAAAATTACACCAGACACCACTTCAAGCCTCTATGGTGACATAAACCTTACTGAACTAAGTGAATGATGCGGACATAATAGGCTGATGACTTCATTGCCCTGTGACCACTTTTACAACAGTTACAGAAATACAAGGTGCTCAGTGGAACCCTGATGCAGAGGGTGTTCCCAGGCATGGGTTGGTATTGATAGCCAAGATAATCTTGAGCTGCTAGTTATTCTTCAGCTGGATAAGAACATAGCATAGTGGCAACAAAATTAGTTGTCTGCAAATAAAGTACTTGGGAGCATTGGTGAGTTAAGTATACACTTGTTTCTGTGAGCCACACTTTCTGAAATGAACACTTGTCAATCTCCTATTTAGTGTGCCAGCTTCACGCTGAGCAGAACAATTAACTGCCCTGCTAGATACACTGTAGAACAGTCCTTTAACATTCAATTTATGTCTATTGCCAGAAGACTTTTTGTAACCATTTAATGGCCCCAAATAAACTATATCTATCACTAATTTATCCAAAAAGGTTTGAAACATTAGCTAGTATGTAAGCTAGAAAGTGTAAACAGATAAAGTAAACTGCTTTTATATGGAAAGTTTGTAAAAGTTAAAATCAAATTTGAAGTCTTATCACTTTGCTGCAAATCAAATCTATCTCCTTAAGAATTCATTGAATACAAATACAAGGTCCATTTGCTGAATGCTCTCAATCATCTCCAATACCCTCAAGTTCCAGTATTTCAAAGACATTCTGTGCTAAGAGCATAATTGAGGTAATCTGTTTCTCTTTGTTCAGACAGTCACTGCTCCTGAGAAAGGTACTTAACATTTCTAGTTACTAGGGTGCCAGATGTCCTGATTTTATAGGGACAGTCCTGATATTTGGGGCTTTTTCTTATATAGGCTCCTATTACCTCCCACCCCCGGTCCTGATTTTTCACACTTGCTGTCTGGTCACCCTATTAGTGACTCACCAAGATCAGCAAAGACCCTGAAATCTTTCAGAATAATTAAATTTAGTGAGCTAACAATATAGTCTACTTCTCCTATAGTTTAATACCAGTCTCTCTCTTGGGGTGAGATGTTGGGAGGGAATAGGCCATAGTCAACTATTTCTGCAATTTGAGAACTTTTCCAAGCATATTTACAATTGAAACATGCTGGGATGCCTTATAAAGAAGGATGTTGCACAGCCCTGACAATTTTTATAATTTGTTTATATTAACTGGCACATTACAAACAGGCCATAAACATGAGACCATCATTACTTATTCTAAAAACAAGTATCCTTACCCAGAACTATGCGCTTCTATTGCTGTGCAATTTCAACTACCAATACTGTAACAACCATGGAGATGTAAGATGTAGAGCCCCATGGTATTCAATTGCCTTGCAAGCGACTATGAGCTCATCCCAAAGACAAAGTTGGTATTAAAAGTATAGGATGTCAGAATGCAAACATTTATTGTAAACTCTCTTTTAAAATTAGAACTTCAAGTTCTCTCCTACAGTTCCTATATAACTTATCTCCATGAACATCTTTTGAATACTGGTACTTTCACAGCATTTGAGATGCTCAGTCTGTTTGTACAAGGAAAATTGGATCCCTAATTCTCCACTGGTAGCAGCAAATTATAATCATCAGGACTCAGGTGTTTACATGGAGGTAAAAATGCCTGCATTGTGTCTATACTGTAACCGCTGGTGGAGCTGCACTGGTGAATTATGGATTTTAGTTCATTATTGCAGACAAATGACTCAGTAAGTATTTGAGACATCTGGTACATAAAGAATACATTTACCAAACTCTTTCAAAAGAAAATTTCAAGTTATCGTAATAGGATAAAGAATTTCATTTTGACAAACAATTTTTTGTGTGTCATTTACTGCACCTATTAGTTTGTGTTTACACACTGAGAACAATTTTTATGAGGCAAATTAAATGGATTTATTTTTTGTTAGTTCATAGCTAATTTGCACTTAATATTTATTTTCTATTTCTTTTATCTGTTCATACACAGGTTAGTCTTTAGTGGCTAAAGTGATGATAATGTGTGTCCAAGCCAAGTCTCTGAACGAGAGTAAAGATTAGGAGACTGGATCATGGAGCAATTCCACATAACCATTTTAGCATCTCTAATGTGCATACCAATTTACAAATATTAAACATCTTTTACCATTTATGAATTGCTGTATCTGCCAAATTATATATCGGAAAAAATATATTTACATGATATGGTACCCATTGAAGTTAATCTGCTTCATATTTTATAACTCAACCATGTCTTGCTCTAGGGCTGGTCTACACTACGGGGGAAAATTGATCTTAGATATGCAACTTCAGCTACGTGAATAATGTAGCTGAAGTCGAAGTATCTAAGATCGAATTACTCACCGTCCTCACGGCGCGGGATCGATGTCTGCGGCTCCCCCTGTCAATTCCACAACTCCGTTCGGGTTGGTGGAGTTACGGAATCGATATAAGTGCGTTCGGGGATCGATATATCGCGTCTAGATGAGATGCGATATATCGATCCCCGAGCAATCAATTGCTACCCGCCGATACGGCGGGTAGTGAAGATGTACCCTCAGTTGCATCAATAGCCCACACTTCACATTTTCACACCTTAACACCGCTGAACTTGCATGCTTACTTGCTTATATATATCACATTGATTCAACATTCCATAAAAAGTAGATAGTCCCCCGGGGGGAGGGATAGCTCAATGGTTCGAGCATTGGCCTGCTAAACCCAGGGTTGTGAGTTCAATCCTTGAAGCCATTTGGGGAACTGGGATAAAAATCTGGGGATTGGTCCTGCTTTGAGCAGGAGGTTGGACTAGATGACCTCCTGAGGTCCCTTCCAACCCTAATATTCTATGATTCTCCAAAAAGGTGGAGAAAAATAATTTCTAGACTATTGGAACAACTGCTGATTTCCTGAAATAAGCCCCAATATACAGCTGATTGCCTCTGTGCAAGTAGGGAACTGTATTGCTACCTGAAACAGCCAGGAAGTCATCGATGGAAGTGATGTCATCTACAGCATCTGTCAATACACGGACTTGCTTTTCCCATAGTTCTTTGAAGAGATCCATGTTTTCTTGTGCTAGTTTACTTTGTGGTTTTGCAGCAAGAGCCAACGCAACATTGATAACCTGTAAAATGTGTTATATGTTCAGAATTTACTCTTTTTATTTCATGCAATTAAATCAGTAAGTTACATTCAGTCTGATAGCCATCAGAGATGGGCTAATAAAATATCTGTTAACTATCTGTTTAGTTCAGCCATAATCATGTCCAGTTTGTGTTCACTTCCATGTATATCATGAGCAGTTAATTTTACATGCATGTATACTTGAAGAAAGTTGAAGCTAGCTTGTTTGATTATTCACACCATATTCCTGAAGAAGTTGTGCTAAAAAAAATTCTGCACACAATATTTTAAAATTCAGCAAAATGCTGCAAATTTTATCTGTCAGTAAATAAATGTGGATGCTCCAGCATGGCAGTAGGGAGCACAGGCCACTGGCTGCACGGAGGTCAGAGATCATCTTGCAGCTCCCATACTCCCCAGGACAGGGACGCAGCGGTGAGGCTGCACCCGACCCTGACACAGACCCAGAAGCCTTGCTCCTCTGTGCCAGGAGCACCAGGTGTGAGCAGGTAGGCTCAACCCCGCAGGATCCAAGTGTGGAGGAGATTAGTGGGGGGGATCCAGGTGTGGGGCAATCTGGATGCAAGCAGTTCAGTGAGGGATCTGGATGCACAGGGGTTCATTGGGGGATTCTGGGTGCAGGGGCAATGGGACTCTGCAGGGGGGTCCAGGTGAAGGTGGTTGGGGCTCAGTGGGGGTCATACGTGGGTTTCAGTGGGGTGGTCCAGGTACTGGGGTAGTAAGGCTTGGAGAGTCAAGGTGCAGCTGTTTGGGGCTCAGTGGGCTGGCGGTCCAGTGGGCCTGCTCAGCAGGAGTGCCCCAGCTGCTGCTGAGGGGACATCTGGGCGCTCACCATTGTACAGAAAACAGGGCATCCAGCACAATGGGGAAGATGACCAGCATTAGGATCCAGGCAGAGTCAGCGAGTTGTGCTCACCTGAATAGGGTAGGGGGAGGCAGTGACATGACCCACATGCCTCCGGGCATCCCCAGGCCCATATGCAGTGACTGATCTCTCTACTGGCTGTTCCAGGTGCTGGAAACAAAGTGTCTGCTGCTGCTGGGGATGGGGCATATGACCACTCTTGCAGCACTTTGCTTCCCCACAGAAAATGATGGGGAAGCAAAGAAATCTGTGGAGGGACGTGAATTCTGCACGCATGCAGTGACGCAGAATTCCCTCAGCTGTAACACCAGAAGTGGTATATTTTAGATGGGATAGGGTATGTTAGACACATCTGAAGGCAGTGTCCCCTAAATACCTTGGCCAGAACACTGACCAAGGGAATGAAATGCTCCAGAAATGGTGACATTTTCCATAATTAGAATTACACATCTGGGAATTTGATGAATTTAAAAAAAAAAATCTACTCTGTATCCAGCCAATAAATCTTACAGCAGCCTAATTGTTCTGGGAATTAACTGTATAAGGCCTTGATAGTCCAAAAATGAAAAGGCAGAAAGTTTGTTCATGCTGTTTTATCTGCTACCTCTCCCAAAACTGCTCCCACTTCTTGAATCAACCACTTACAGGCTTCTTCAAGCCTGCCTTCAAATTGCTTCCATCTACTAAGGAAAAAATACAATGTGACTTCAGCAAATCCCAACAGCTTAAGTTTTGAATATAGAGTATACAGAGACACTACAGAGTACATATTATACAAGCTATTCAGTCAATTTCTAGAGTACTTCAGTAAGAAACATTGATCTCAGAACCTTTCCTTGATTCAGCATTGTCCAAAAAGTTTTATTTCCCATATTTTAGGGAAGCTAGTTGGAAATATTATTCCATCATATTGCCACCAGAAGCCAAGAAGAGAAATGGAAATTACTACATCTGACACTAAAGAAAAAACTTAGTTTAATGCACTGAAATAGGGTGGAGGGGGGATAATTTCCGTCTCACAATACTGAATGAATTGGCACACGAGATTCCTAGCCCAGTAACAAGGTTTTTACTAAGTCTACCTATTCAGGATATCAGTCAGCATCTAGGAATAAGACCATCTCCCTGAGATCCAAACTGAAACTGCTGCATGCATTGGTCATCTCCATTTTTCTGTATGCATGCAACACATGGACCCTTATGGCAGAACTTGAATGGAAAATACAGGTAGTAGAGATGAAATACTTCCATAAAATCCTGGGCTTCTCCTACTTCGACTGTCACTAACGAAGGGGTCCACAACATCATCACACAATGCACTGGGTCACATGAAGACCTCCTGATGACTGTGAGGAAGTGCAAGCTGAACTGGTACAGCCATGTGACAAGATCATCTCACCTATCCAAGATCATCCTCCAAGAGACAGTACAGGAGAAGAGAAGAAAAGGCAGATATAAGAAGAGATGGACTGACAACATAGAAGAGTGGACAGGAATGGACTTCGCGGAGACTCAAGCACTGACACACAATCGTCAGGGGGGAGACAATTGGTTGACTGCTCATCAATGATTGTGCCCCAATGACCAATGCGGTTACAGGAGTAGTGATGATGATGATGATCTATTCAGGGCTGGAGACGTAAGACTAGAGAGTAGCTAACATTGTACCTATATTTAAGAATACCTCTTCTTACTGCAAATCCAGTAAGATCCAAAGCAGAGAGGAAGGAGAAGCAGAATACAGATAGACATCACACAACTCAGAGCTTTTAATTAGATGTAAGGAACTTCCATTTCTTCTTCGAATGCTAGTCCCTATGTGTATTCCATACACGGGCGGCAGAGAAACAGTATTCAGACCAGAGGGGAGGTGCAAATATGAAGTCAAAGAAGACACTTGAACTGTAGACCCCAAACTGGCAGCAGAGGCCCAACTAGCGCATAATGTTTTGTGAATGGACTCCAGGTTGCCAGATTCCTACTGCATTAATAGCTTAAAGCCACTTAAACTAGCCCACAAGTAGCCCAACTAGTCAGATAATGACAACACTGATTACAAATGAAAGAATTTAAAGAAATGTAATGTAGTTGGTAACTACTTATGTGCTTTACTTTCTGCATTTCTCTAAGTGTAGACAATGAAAAAATCCATTCTACTACTTCTAAATTCATTTAACTTTCAGTGTCCTAGTGCTCCAATGTTTGGGTTCAAAAACACTGCACAGGAATCTTTGCCCACAAACTATTTTCAGTCAGATACACAGTCTTTTTAAAAAAAAGTTTTGGCCATCAGCCACGAAGCCTTATCCCGACCTGTTCCCCAGACACTCTCAGAGGGGCAGGAGCTGGGACAAAGGGAGTGCTCTGCCCATCTGGGCACATGATGGGAGGGGGAGGGACACCCTGCCATCAGCCCCTACGTGGCTCTGTGCTAATAAGGAGGTTTGTGGTCCTGAGCAGCTATGGCCAGCAGCGGCTCCATGGAGGAACAGAGACAGTACAGCTGGAAGCAACAGAGGAGGCGAAAAATCTGGGTCTAGGGGTTGATCAGAGGAGGACTATGAGCCACCAGTATGATACAGCTATGAAAAAGTCAAATACAGTCCCAGGAATGTATTCACGAGGCATTTCCAATACAGATAAAGAAGCATTAATGCCATTGAACAAGGCAATGGTAAGACCTTATTTGGAATACTGTGTACAATTCTGGTCACCCATGTTCAAGATCTATTTAAACTAGAATAGGTGCAGACAGGAGCTACTGGGATGATCAGAGGAATGGAGGCTCTGTCTTATGAGAGGAGACTAAGAGCTTAGCTTGTTTAGTCTAGCAAAAAAAGGCTGAGGGGGTATATGTTTGCTCTCTATAAATACATTAGGGGGTAATTTTAGGGATGGTGAAGAGCTATTGAAGCTAGACAACAATGTTGACACAAGAACAAATGGATATAAAATGACCATAAACAAGTTCAGGCTGGAAATTAGGAGGTTTCTAACCTTCAGAAGGGTGTTATTCTTGAACAGCCTCCTAATAGGAGTTGAGGGGGCAAACAACTTAACTGGTTTTGAGAGCATGCTGGACAAATTGAGTGAGACTGTATGACTGGGTTGCCTGTGATGATAGGAGAAAGGGTTCAACAATCCTGCAGCTTACTTTCAATTTATGTCTATGTTCCTTAAGCTCATGCTTCAGGATTTCAGCCAGCCACGGACAGGGGTCAGGAAGGGATTTCCCTCACCCCACCCAATCTATTCTGGCAGTGTTCTGTTTTGGTTTTTTTAAGATCTCCTTTCTGTGAAGAATCAGGGATGGCTACAACTGGAGAAGAAACATTGCGTGGCACACGCCAGGGCTCTGAAGTGGCATCGAGCACATCTGTTCGATGTGTGGCTGGCTTGTTCTTGTTCACACACTCAGGGTCCAACTGATCTCCATATGTGAGGTCAGGAAGGATTTCCCCCCAGGTCTGATTGGCAGTGACCTTGGGTTTGTTTGTTTTGCCACCTTCCTCTGCAGGATGTGGATGTGGGTCACTTGCCAGGATTATCTGGGTGTCTCATTTAATCATTTTCCTGCCGTTGCTGGAACCTCAAGCACTGTCGCACCATGGTCCCTCCTATTCTCTGCCTGGGGCACAGAAGAGTCTAGTCTCCTGAGGACTTAAAATATTTTGGTTTCATTTCAGTTGCTGGGTTTAATGTGCGACTGCTGGGTGGTGTTGGTGTCCTGTGATATCTAAGAGGTCAGACTAGATGATCTACTGGTCTCCTCTGGCCTAAACTCCTGCAGCCATGATAAAAAAACAATACTGATTTTTGTTTTCAAACACAAGCTTTGGAACGAATTAACTTAAAGTTTAGCCTATACCTTTTTTCACTGTGGCTTTTTAAAGCTGTGTATCATTTCCCAAAGCTGTGAGCAAAACAGTGTAAGCAACAGATGCGCCTGCTTTTATAAAATCCATTTTTTTCCACCTATCTGACTCATTCAGAAGTGTCACAACCCATTCTTTAAATATAACTCACTAATTACAGAGTGATGGTGATGTTAAACATGTTATAATGGCACTGAATGAATCAGACAGGAGAAGCAGGCTTACTTACTCAAGGGATCTTGGAAATTAGCAACGATTGGGGAAAAAATGCAGAGAAGTTATATTGGGCTAGGGAGACTAGTATGTTATGTTACTTTTTCAACCCTGAAGATTTGGGCTGAAATCCTGATTTAAGTCACAAGTGAAAATGAGCTTGATAGGTTTTGTAATGTAAACAAATAATGACAATTTAGCAAGAGTGGCAAGCTGCCTAACAGATGAAGGGCTGAAACATGGCACTGAAGGGACTGCTCTCTGTCTGGTGTGCTCAGTCCCTTGCTTTCACAAGCATAAGTTTAACTTTCCCTCCACCCCAGGAAAGTAATGAAGACATATTTACACTTGAGTGTACTGAATACACTCATTTACTAACCTGTTATGAATATGGTTCTCTAGAATTTTGAACGTTTCTGAAGGAAACTTCCTATTGCCTAAGAAAATGGATTTCAAAGATATGTGGTTTTCCAACTATTTTTTTTTTAAACCTCACAAATGTTCAGCAATTGTTTTTAAAAGGAATAAGTTATAATTCATCATCCCACGGTATCATCATCATCCTACAGTATAGACTAAATCAGAGATTCATCACAGCTAGTGATTGTATTGGATGTGCAACAGGAAGATGCAAGGGCAGTATGTCCTGTGTTTAGGATCCTGTTATTCAGTCAAGGCTAAGTCTCAGTTGTGTTTCATCCTGGCAGATAAGATGGAAGCAGAACTTCTCTCTCTCTCTCCAAGTATCAGAGAGGTAGCGGTGTTAGTCTGGATCTGTAAAAGCACCAAAGAGTTCTGTGGCACTTTATAGACTAACAGATATATTGGAGCATGAGCTTTCGTGGGTGAACACCCACTTGGTCGAATCTGACGAAGTGAGTATTCACCCATGAACGCTCATGCTCTAATACGTCTGTTAGTGTATAAGGTGCCACAGGACTCTTTGCTGCTCTCTCTCCAAGACTCTGTACTCACGGTCTGGTACAGGAACTGCTGGACCTGTTCCCCCGAGCCTGGATTATTTAACGAATGATCAGTCTATCAGTCAAAAAAGCAGGATCTAGACACCCACAACTCTCCAGACATGAATCTCAGTAATGAGAACCCTAGAAGGGACGGATAAAATGGGCAACCCTCCAGAAGTTCTCTCAGCCTGTATTTTGCTAGTAACCATGACTACCAAAACAGAGGCTGGTAGTGTAGAGCCTTGGAATCCTGATTTTATCCTTCTCCTAGTTCCCTTCGCAATTGCTAGCATAAAACCATACTTCAGTGAGTATTAAAATCAGTTAACATTAATGCCAGTGACACACATGCTGCTTGTATCTGCATAACGTATGCTCTGAAAAAGGAAACTGTCTTGGTATTTTTTCCTTAGAAAAAAGTATAGCCACTAAATCTTGCACTCTGATCAGCTACCTTTCCCTGCAATGATGGAGGTGATTACGGTTATCAGAGCAGCCCCTATATTTCCTTGGATAAAGCATTTTCTCAAAAGCTACAATTTCTAACATACTAATGCTGACAAAATTGAATACAAAAAATGAACTATACAAAAACCATTCAGAAAAGGCAGAGAGTCTTCCTGGAAGAAAAAGGTGATTTTGGTTTTCCACATATCCCCCACAAAAGGGGAGGGCTAAGTTAGTGAAAGTGCCTCATTAAAAAGTTGAGAGGTAAGATTCTCTTTCCAACAAGCAGGTATGGCTATGAACTCATACTTGGGAAGTAGCCGGCAGCATGAGAGCAATGACAGAAAAAAGACAGATAAAGAAAACTCAAAGGAGGACTATAGGATCAGTGTGAAGTTTATGGGGAAACTTCACCAGGAAGAAGCTCTGTGCCAGACTCTCTCAGCTGAAAAACTCTGGAATCCACCTTGTAACGTTTGACGAACATTAGTGCAGGGCCTGATAGTAGCTTCACAATTGTCTTTTACTGAGGCACATTCTGTCTCCACCCACAATGTGACTGCCAACCTCGAGTGGTATGCACGAATTCCATCTGGGCTATCAGGCCTTTAATTCTGTACATACAGTTTGTGGTCTAAGCAGAACACCGCTCATGGCTTCTTGGTTTTTTCTTTAATACACATTCTCTGGATTGATTGTAGCTGTATCGACAGGCCCTTTTCAAGCATGTGCATTTGCATTTTTAGAACACAGACAAACCTACAGAACAATCAGTCCAAGAAATCAATTGAACTTGCCATCAGCCACCCACCTCAAAGGAGAAGAAAATGGGCACACACAGGAACTGTCTGTCACCTGGGACAAAAACTGTAGATTTATTTTGGAGGTCTCGAAGAGCAAGTTAACCAGCAGGTCATAGGTTCAAGTCTTTAAACCAGGGCCGACCAGAGGATTCAGGGGGCCTGGAGCAGGGCCGGGTCTTCGGCGGGTCCCTCTCAGAGGAAAGGGCCAGCCACCGAATTGCAGCCGAAGAATGAAGAGGCAGCAGTAGAGCTGCCGCCGATCGCAGCTTATTATTATTTTTCCCGCTGCTTGCGGCGGAGCTTGTACTCACTGGGTGGCGCTCTGAGGCTTCGGCAGCACTTCAGTGGCGGGTCCTTCACTCACTCTGAGTCTTCCACTGCACTGAAGGACCTGGCGCTGAAGACCCGGAGCGAGTGAAGGGCCCACCACCGAACTGTTGCCAAAAACCCAGAGCAGCTCGCGGGGCAAATTGCCCCACTTCCCCCCACTCCCTGGACCTGATTTAAACCACGCATGCCATAGGTTGTCTACCCTGCTTTAAACCATGATTTGAGGACTTCAACGGCGCAGACATAGGTTAGGGGTTTGTTGCGAGAGTGGGTTGGTGAGATTCTGTGGCCTGAGTTGTGCAGGAGGTCAGAGCAGACTATCATAATGGTCTCTTCTGACCTTAAAGTCTATGACTCTACAGGTAACTGTTTGCTGAGCATGGGAATTAGAGGATGTGTTAGGGAACACTGCACAGGGCTGAGTAGCAATTGGAGAAGCAGTGATCAGCAGTCCTCTTTTTGGAATAACCTATGTGATAGACTTCACTTTTTTGTGCATACAGCTCTCTTTGCACAGTCTGCTTCCCCGTGGCTGGGGCCCAGCTCAAGGAGTACAGCTTTTTTGTGGCTCTGAGCCAAGTTGGCTGCTGGAAGCTGGAGATACAGTATGAGAGAGAGAACGTCAGTAGACATGGACTGAAAGATTGTGGGGGAGAAAAAATAAGGATGGAATGGAATGCTGGGGGGAGAGAAAAATCTAGTTATGTTAGTATTTGGGGACTGCAGCAATAAGAACTCAGAAGCTGTCAGTCACCGCTCCTGCAGGACGATGACAACTCCTCCCAGGGCTAATGGAGACAGACAGCTGCCTGTTTCTGCAGGGAAAGGGATCAGAGCCAAGTGTACAGGTTAGTGGAAGTGTCTAATTCAAAAAAGCTGTAATAAAGTTGGGAATTGCATTACATCTTCACTCCCTATTTTATTCAATTCAATTTTACTGCTGCTTGACAGGAAAGAGTCAACGGAGAAGTGACTTTCCTGCTTTGCAATCAAAGTGACTGAAAAAGTAGTGTTCAGCTCAAGTCAAAAGAGAAAAAATGGGCTTGGGTGACAGCCAATGGTCAACATACTTACTTCTGTGAAAAAATGTGCAAAGCAAGAACAGCTTAGCCTTCCTTCTCAGATGCTTTTAACATCTGTAAAAGAGTAACTTCAGTGTTAAAATCTCTGCTTTACAGAAAATGTAGGTGGTTTACTTTAGGGTGGCAAAAAGTGTTCAAAATTTAAAACTCTGCATGCTCTAAAAGTGGACAAAGCCATCTACCGTTCTGCCACCACAACCCCTCCCCCCTTCCACAAAGGCATGCTTAACTGGTGCAAGAGATGTGCATTTAATGATAATTAAGTCACCTCCATTTACATCCAACTCCAGTGTCTGAATCTTGTGCAACCTTCAGTGTACTTCACTATGACTATGACTTGAGGCACTGAAATGGAAGTGCCTCACCTGGAAGCCAAATGTAAGAAACAATGAGAGGTTTTGGCTTTTCTAGATGCGCTGGCAGTGACCAGTAGAAAAGTTAAAGCTGTGAGCAAAAAGATTAATTGCTTTCATTTGTAATTCATTATCTGTCCCAATGGGCTTAGAGTAGTCAATATCTTCCCACTCACACAAGAACATTTACTTTGGTAATGTTACAGCAGTTAAAAGGACGCTTAGGGCTTGTTTACATAAAAAAAGAAATTTACTGCTATAATTTCCCATGAAGATATACTTACTTTAGAATTAGAAAGTGCCTTTTTCTGATTTAGTTTATACTTCTTTAAAAGGCATATCCACAGGGGGTGTTATTCTGATATAACTACACCAGTAAATAAACAAGCCCTTAAATTTATGTGTGCCCCATTTAGTATAAAAACTGGAAGAACTTTTAAATAGACATTTATTTTTCAACATTCGTGCTGTTCCCACTTTGCATTTCACCGAGTTAGAACAATGAAGATAAACAAAACTCCCAAAGCACACCAGTCTGTTTTTAACTAGCAGCTGTTCTCATATTACAATCTACAGAGCAAGTTCTGCCCGCGATAAAACATTCAGGCTTCAAACAGTAACACCTACTGCTACTTGCCACCTTGCTTTTCAGCCCCTCCTTCCCCACCCTCTTCTAGGCCCAGGATATCAAAATGGATATCAGCTCAGGATTCTTGTGCTGTCTTCTTGACTTCATCCCATTTGTCTCTTGCTGGTTCCCTTCTAAAACGAGTCTGCGTACGACCCCTGACCTGATCGTGGGAGGGTCGTACCTGGGATCAAACTATAAGCTCTATGTTAGGAAACGCTAAGGTGCTTAAGGAAGTGATAATAAAAACAATTAAAGCTACAATGAACAGGAACAGAAGATGTAAAAGTATTTGAAATAGGCTTTGCAATAAGCTTGAGGCCTAACAGGGCCCAGCAGTTAGCAGAGTTAGCTATGTCTAGTTAGCCTTGGGGCTCATCTACACTTAAAACGCTACAGCAGTCTCACTGCAGCTGCACTGTTGTAGCACTTCAGTGTAGACACTGGCAGTGCAGGTAATCTACCTTCCTAAGAGGCGGTAGCTAGGTCAACAAATGAATTCTTCCATTGACCTAGTGCTGTCTACATGGGGACTTGGGTTAATTTAACAACGCAGCTCAGCGATGTAGATTTTTCACATCCCTAACTGAGAGGATTTAACCAACCTAATTTTCTTGTGTAGACCAGGCCTAAGTGTTTGATCTAGGGCTATAAGAGTTAGCAATAGGTTTCTTCGGAGAAAATACAAAACAACAAACTGATCTTAAATTAACAGATTTTAGGGGCTTTTTGACACACAACCATGAAGTGAAACCACATTTATATAGAGAGATGTACTGATGTAAATAACTTCCACAACCAGTCAGAACCCTCATTACTCTTCCCCGATGTAACATGTGGGCAGGAGGCTGAGACCCAATCAAATATGGTCCCAGATGTGTGGGGATTTGAAGTAAAAAGCATTGTAAAAAATTGTCAGACCAACCCCTAGCTGGGACATAGGATGACAGCATCAATCCAACTTATGTGCTTCTGCCAATTCTTTCCATCCTCACACCCCGATGGTTTCCATAAGGCTGTGATATGCACAATGCATAAGGCCATTCTGCTATATTTATCTTACTTAATTATGGTTGCAATTGTAGTTACTTGTATTTGGATACTAAACAAAGTTTTCATGTATCTAGATGTGACTCAATCTCATTTCCTATAACAAATTTCAAGGAGCTACTGAGTAAAAAACCTATTAGCAAGACTTGTGCATTTTGTACCCTGAATTAATCAAATGCTACATTATCAGTTTCTATACTGTCTAGGTACATTTATTTTTGTATTTAGCTTTTATTTCAGATTTTCTATTTCGACAGAAGTGCCACCTGAATACTTCAAGACTCCTGAATTAGGCACTGGAAGGGTTAGGTCAAGTATTTGGCTGCTGCATCTGGAGGAGATGCACTAGCCTTTCAAAGGGGAGGAGAAAAGAGCACACACTGCTTGGGTAACAGTCTCTGGCACAAAGGAGGGAGGAAGCCTTCTTCCCCAAAAAGGACTAGCTGTGGGCTGGGAGATGTAACCATGGGCACAATGACAGCTGAAAAACCTGCCGCAGGGTGCATGTGATTTCTTTTTTAAAGCCATTAAATTTTTAAAGCTTTGTTTAGGATTTGCCAGTCTCTGCATGGGATTTTTCACACTAATATACTTTATATGCTGTGTCACTAGGTGTGACCAGCATATGTTACCATCTGTTTCATCAGATATCTATAAGCAATTAGTTGCTTTTCAAGCATTTCAAAATTATGAATGTAAGGATGTGGAACAGTTATTAAAAACAAGATGTTTATCTGATAAAAGGGCCAATTTATTTTAAAAGTGTCACTTTACCCAGGAATTAGCTAACATCTGTTTATTAGGCCTAACTCGCTCAACTCTGTGCAGGGAGATGCAAGGTAGGCCAGGCAGGCCCGCTTGCACCATTAAAGGGCTGGCACTGACCCCACGGAAGGGCAGGTGATATCACCACCTGTCCTTTCAGGGTTTCCTTAGAGGTAGGGAAGTTTTAATACCACCAGGGGTCCTTAGGATCCCTGTCTGCAGAGGCTATAAGGAGATGTGCTGAATCAGCTCCCAGGACCCCCAACTTTTGGGTTAAGCCAGTCACCTATGACTCTCAGCAGAGTAGAGATCACAAGTGTTTTTTGTTCCTAGTGAATTTTCTGGCAGAGGGCTTTCTCCAGCAGGCTCTTTGCTGGGAAAAACTGACAACCTGGGGGAAATTTAGCCTAGTCTATATAACTAACATTCAGATAACCGTCTGCAACTGAGCTTTACTTGGGTTTATTCAAGCCTCTTTCCAAAGATTAAGTGATGTGAGAATAGTCAATGTCCAGCCGCTAAATAACAGCATCACATTACAACATTGAAAAGTATCTGTAAAACTCTATTTCCTTTCAAGAGCCATACAACGTCAAGTTTCCCTATTAACTTTCTGCGCACCTACCACGTGTGCTATGCATGTTATTCTTATCAACATTTGACCACTATTAAAATCTTTTACTCAAATATCCCTAACTCAAAATGCATTTTAAAATCTCCAGAAACAGGTTTTCACGTTTCTAAACAGAATTAAATTCCAGGGGGGGATCGAGTCTCTTATTGAAAGAAAGATCTAACCAACTTCCACGAATTACATTTTAGTTTTATCTTAACCAATAGATGCTACCCAGTATCTGAGTCAGGTAGATGAGATGGAAACTGGTGTTCAGGGCTGAGAAAGGCTCAGGTGAAGGACATATTTCCAGGGTTTAGGGGAAGGCAGCAGAAGCTGGATGTCAGAAGGTGGGCTGTGGGAGTTTCCAGAAAGTGAGAATATTAGATTGCAGCAAATTAAGAGTGTGCGCGCGCACGCGCGCGTGTGTGTGTAAGGACTTGCACAGGGGTGTGTGTGTGAAAGAGTTAAGTTTGCCAACCCAAGGATCAGTATAACTGTTTAAGAGCTAAGTCATTAAAAAACAAGCTAAACAAAGTTTTTTAAGCTTCAAATCACCAAAGCAACTCTTGTGTGAGGACGTGCTTGCCATTCTACCCAATAGTAAGTTTACAACCAATTTAAAGGCTTGGAGAAAGCACAAAACATTTACCCCAGAACGTGTGGGTCGAGTTAGTGACATTACAAAAAAAATCTCTGTTCCTCAAAGTCTCCAAGTTTTAAAAACTTTTATGTACTGGAGTTCCAAGATACAGCACTCTGCTGATTCAGCCCTTAGCCAGGTTCCCTCCTATCGCCTCTCCCCAAAGCCCTGGAGATTAGTTCTACAGAATGTGTAAATTATTTTCTTGTTGCCTCAAAGTCTTCACTAACATTGTAATTTTACCACCTTTAAATCAAAAGTATCTTTAAAATGCACACCAGTTCTGAGGCCTGAAGTTTGAGATGTAAACACAGTGGAAATTAAGAAAAGCTTTAAATTTGTTTACCCCAGATCATCTACATTTAAAGAATTCCCATTTTTGCAGCAAGTTGTCCTTTCTTATGTTCATTTTGGTCTCATCCATTTCAAATGCAAATGGATAGAAACATAACTTTATAACCAGCACTGATTATGCACAGGAGTATTTAGAATATTCCACGATGTGCTGCTTCCTCTCCCAACATCTTTATGAAGAATGTATTATACATTTGGTTTTTAGTGCAATATGTAATTTCTGTGACTAAGGCTTTGGTTCTTTCCCCAACTTTACACCTGTCATGAACTTGTCTTTATTTTCACTATAATATAAAAGCTTGTTTGAACATGGTAGAGTACATGGATGTTTTGTGATGCTGGTCTTGAGAAGTCAGAATTGTGTTAACACATTAGCAGAAGACTCATTAATACACATCCTCACATTATGAAGAACAAATTTAGATGAGTTCAAAAGGTAATTTTTCAGGAAGAAAGATCACACTGTTCACCAGGTCTTCCACCTCCTTGGTGTGCTTAGGAATGCTCCATTCTTTATATATAAACTACCTCTTAACCTAAGTTTTAAAGTAGTTTATAAAGACATAATATACTCTAAATATAGTGCAGGGGAATTCAGCTGACCCAATATATGGTTGTCCTAATGTTTTTTCCTGAACCAATAAAGAGTTATCAATATTGCAACTGGTCTCCACTGGCTTTAAATCTGGCACTGATTAACTGGAGACTCATACACTGGAAAGGAACATGTTAATCTACATCTGTGACTGAAATGTCATTAGGAAGACCTGATTTTTGCCAATTTGTCCAGATTTAGCAAAATTTAAATTTTCCTGTTTGTAAGAAGCTTTTAAGTGAACTATCTTCTTGCTTTTAATGTAGTCAAACTGCAGGACTGAGTGCCTCTGAGCCCATATATTAAGCCAGTGGTCCCTCAACTTTTTCCATCTCCCCACCCCATAATGGAACCTGTCCACACCAATAACCCACCCCTGAAAAGTGCAGTCAGGAGCACAGCCATGATTGGGGCTGAGAGCCGAGGCCAGGAATGGAGCTGAGACTCTTGCTGGGGCCAGGAGCGGAGCTGGGACCAGGTCTAGAAGTAGAGCAATGGTAGGGGGCTGAATGGGGCTTGTGGCAGACAGGGGTTGGGTGGCTCTCCCTCCTTGCCCCCTGTGGGGCCTGGCCTGGGCCCCATCTGACATTCCTTCACGCCCCTCTAGGGGGGGCGTACTCCACAGTTTGGAGATCACTGTATTAAGTTGACAGACCATTCTTTATCCATATGCAATTTTTCCCACGTTTGTCATAATCAAATACTATAGGGGGTGGGGGGCGTCTTTGCACTGTGTGACTTGTATTTCCTCATTTCTATTGCATTGTTTTAGAACAGCAAGTCTGTAACAGGGGATTGACAAGTTTCAACTAATTAAGATGAAGCTATTATGATTAACCAATTGTTTGTATGGATCTGACAGGATCCCGCTGGAATTCTGTAAGAA
Source organism: Gopherus flavomarginatus (assembly GCF_025201925.1). Classification (NCBI taxonomy): domain Eukaryota; kingdom Metazoa; phylum Chordata; order Testudines; family Testudinidae; genus Gopherus; species Gopherus flavomarginatus. The sequence goes on along the minus strand of NC_066623.1, from coordinate 34,812,698 downwards.
GCAGCTGTTTAAACAGGAACGCCCTATGCTCAAAATGGTCACTACATTATCTTACAATAGCTTGGCAATGTTAGCCAATACCTTAAACTTACTGTACACTCTTAGATTTCAGCCTTCCAGCCATACCACTGCCTTTAAAGATTCACTCTTTCCTACAACAATCATCAATGAGGTATTGATATTCCCCCCCACCCTCCCGCCCCCATCCTTTATGGTGCAGGACATTTTATAAATTATTTTGTAAACACTGATTGATCTGACCTTTGAACCCAGAGGCATAATTTGTCCAAAGAAACTAGATTTTAGTTTTACTATTTAAATAATGTTGTACAGTGATATTTATAGGTCTAAGCTCACACTGCATCTATTTGCTAAGCCAGCAGTCTGAAAGTTCTGAGGTAAAAAGCATGTCTTCCCAAGAATAAGTCTTGCCTTTAAGTCTATTGGTGTTTGCAACCTTTGCCGGGTAACTTGAGGTTCCAAACTCTAACATTTCAAAACACTGTATTTGAGGATGCTAGTATTGTGAGGTCTATTCTTGTTTAAAACAGAAGATCTGTAATCCAAAAAGACTACATTTTGCTACTGTTAGAGCAAGGGGAGGTGCTACCAGGGCCCTAAAACAGCACCATGCACAACAAAACAGTTCAAAACAACCTTCCTCAATTACTCTATAGGGATCCCCAAGTTGGGTCATCCTCGCCTGGTATTAAGAAATCAATCATGGCACATGCAGCATGGCCCTAGAGAGAGCACACTGCTACCACTAATTTCTTGAAAACTGCTTTGTAATTGATGGGAAATTGCATGTTGAAACGTCAATTTTGTGGTTTAGGCTTCCAGATAAGATATTTCAAGGGCAAAATAAGTGCCCATTTATGTTCTATTATCTTATAGGTAAGATCAATTCAATGTTTCTAATACACGTAAGTTGTATAATACATTTCTCCTGTCCTTTACAAACAAGATTAAAATTGTCTTGTTTAAGCAATTTTCGACCTGTGACTACTGTGTTGAACTGGTTATTGGATGTTTACCGTATGAATATATTGGTGCAGCTTAACAGGAGGCTAACAGGAAGGTAAAGAATGGCTTAAGATAAGCCACTTTATGCAAACATTTGAAAGTTAAGACTAGAGACAGTGCTAGTACAGGCAAAGGTCCCAGAACACAGGAGAGCAAAAGAAACAGTCAGGTTTTAAAAAGAAACTCAGAAGAGGGGGATAGTTGCTCAGGAGAACCAGGTTGAAATGCAGGCACCTGTGGGAGTTTCTGAAGTAGCTAGGCCTGCTTAGGTTACTATCATGGGATGGTAAACCATGAGATAATATAGACATGTACCTAGAGTATATTTTAAACAGTAGGAAGAAAGCATTTAGAGAAAAAGGACTTAGACAGTAACTTTGGGTTTAAGAATGCTGTCTGATCACGGTACTTTACTAGTCAGATTTCCAAAGATTCCTGAATTCAGTCAGACCTGCTGGGCAAACACAATTGATATATAGGCTGCTGCTGCCCAGGGTCTAGTCTTAGGGTCTGTTTGAGCGTACGCGTCGCCCCTTCCCTCCCCACACCATTTCCTTCTCAACCATTCTGAGGCTGAAGAGGGGACTCGGGGCAGTGCTGAACATCTTCAGCTGAGGACAGCGGAGAAGGAACTGAGGGGAGTGCGGGATGCACGCGCGCTCAGACAAACCCAAACGACGCCATGAGACAGCAGCTGAGCGTGTGCGTCCTGACCAGGCACTGCTACCGAAGATCTCTGATCAATGGCACCAGGACGCACCATCATCTGGAGTGCAGCACCACAAGGACAGCACTCAAAGAAGAACTGCAGAGTTTAACTCCAGGACAGGTAAAAGGCATGAGGTCTGCCATCTGACGGGTAGATTCAGACAAGTAAGGGGACAGAAGTGCAGCTAGTCCTGTAATAGTGACATTACCTATTTAATGCATCAGGCTCAAAAGAATTACATGCAGAGCTCTGTATACATATAAAGTAAAATGAATTGAACCAGTTTTATAGAGCATCTATACCTAGTCTAGTTGTATCTATTATCAATTAGAGATACAAAATTAGAGGCTGTTCTAGGAGTCTGACTTAGTATGCCCATTTTTACAAATAACCAAATAAACAGAACTGATGATTTTCAAAATCAACATCTGAAACATGGGCACTTGGTGATGGATCAATACCTAGCAATTAGGAGGTTTATCAAAAAACATGATCTTGTTGATTAAGACTTATTGAAAAGAAAGACTGATCCATGTACCTGTATTTTTAATGTGGGTATATACCAGAGCTGGACAAACTTCCTACAATTGCCAAAATCATTTCATTCTTGAACTGCATGAACTTATTTTCCCTGTACAAGATAATAATGTACATTCTCCAATAGGGAAATGTGTGAGAATGGTCAAAGTAATTTTAGTGTTGGATGAAATCTGATTTTTCTTCTCTTCTTATACTCTCAGATAATATAGTCATATAAGGCACAACGTTCCTTCTGGTGGGAGAAGGAAACAGGGTTGCCTGTCTCTCCGAGACTTAACTATGTGTTTGGCGTTCAAGTGCATGTATTTGCTTATTTAAATAAATGTTGCTGGTTTTCTAAGAATGATACAAAAAAAATAAATATTACTACCAGTCATATCCCATTCACTCACACTCATCCCATACAAAACAAAGAAACCCAGAGCAGCAGTGACCTGAATTCCTAAAGGGAAGGAGGATAGAGGGGAAACCTATATAAAAACACAAAGCAGCTAAAGGAGGCAGATCGCCTTGTCACAAAAGGTGAAGTTTGACAATGGATGAACAGGACATTATATTTTTTAAATATATATTTCCTATTCATGCATATCCTCTTGCAATGGCTTATTTCTGTACTTCAGAGCTCTGAATGTCACTGCCCTTCCTTTAAGCCACCATAAGCACTGATGAGCACTAATATCTTCAATTCACTCCTACCACCTTGTCAGAAGTATTTATGACATCAAGACTTAGATGATTAAATAGGACAGTCTAGAGCTTTATTGCTTTCCTGGTTGCATCTGAATAAAAAAAAAACGTGATCTTAACCGAAAGTTTGATTGGTTTTAAGCTTATCTATCTTTTTTTCTCCCTATCAAAGAGGATCTTTTTTAACAAGTTCATGCATTCTGCTACTTGGACAAGATCATTTTATAACAACTTAGCAAAGAGCATGTAAAGTATTTAGCATTTCATATCATGGTCATATCTTAAACCTACTAATTTTGATAGATGCATTGGTACTTTCTTCATACCACATTCTTTTGCAACATGAGCATGCATATATACTGCATAGCTTCACTATTTACTGTCTAGCAGTTTGTCTAAACATAACTGTTTGAATCTAGTGGGCTACACATTATGACTAGTAAATGTAGTAGTAAGCTAATCAGGTAGCCTAAAATCACAGGCCAACTTTCCTGGCATATGTTTTTAGGGAAGTTCCTATCCCAGTTGTTCATCCTTCAATACTCAGTCCACTTCCACTGCTTTAGATATTCCCTCCTCCCATGTACACCTATGAAATACTCAAGCTTGCAAATTACCTGAGGACAGAGATTTTCAAGCTGACTTGCTGACATGCGAACTAGTTTCACGCCTTCTTCATTGTTTGAGATGGAACAGGCCAAGTTGGCAACCTATATTGGAGAGAGGGGAAAAAAACAAACAAACTTTTTTTTAAAAAAAGTAGTTTTTATTTCTGTTGTAACATACAAAAATTACAACCTCTTTGTTCTGTGATCAGGAAGCCTTCTAGAAATGCTCTCCTAGTTCTTACAACACAATCTAATACAGCTTTCGAATCACCAGCAACATCTGTTTTGTCACAAGCCAGCAGATCATAAAATAGTCATTCAAATAAGAAAGGCTGTTATCAGTGTTCCCATTTACTCAATTGAGAGGTTGCCACAAGGACACTATTAGTGATACCTGAAGTCACAGCTAAATGCCCATTCCTACTTATAAACTACATAAGAATGGAAAAACTGCAAGCCATCTATTTTATTTTTAAAATGTAGGGATAAACAAATTGCTGACCATCTGAGGGTTAAGTCTTATAGAACTTATTACTGTACCTCAGCCCTCTTCCCTGAACAATCACCACATGAAAATGCTGGAGCATACAAAGTCAAAATGTTTGAAGATCCAACATACACATATAGTGCATAACTGCAGGAGGACCATGAAGCTTAATCTACTTTTTAAAAAGAGTACTGTTGCACAGAAAGTGCCTTAGTTCCTGTATATGGAAACAATTAGCTATTATTGCATAAAAATATCTCAGTTTAGGCTAACAATTTGACTTCCCTTAAAACTACAATATTCTGGGAAACGTCCCCCACCACCACAATGCAGAGAAAAACACTGACAGAAGTTATGGGATCTATGCGAGACAGTATTTATAGGTGCAGGCAGAGCTCAAGAGCACTGACTATTCCCCAAGATGCTAAAAACAGTAGATCAAATTTTTAGCCTAAAACCGGACAGTTTCTCTTTAAGTGGGCCATCATGAAACAAAGACCTTTTGTTTCCAACCACTTTTTGGGTGGAGGGTGGGGAAGGGGACGGCATAGAATATTTTTGTTTTGTTTTGTTTTTTAGCAACTGAAGATATTTGCATATTGGAGCTGCTCTCGGGGGAGGAAAATCTAAAGTTGAATTATGTTCCTTATTTGACGGGTGAATGACAAGCTTATTTTGAGCTCCAATACAATTACATGTGAGCCCAGAAAGATGTAAAAAATAGCACAAAGACAACCGAACCAAGATGAACATCCTAATAGAAATGTTAAAAGGCACCTGCCCAAAGTAGTGACAATCTCAAAGGAGATAGTTATGCTCAGTAAAGCCAACAAATGCACCAGATATCTAACCAAACACATTTTTAGAGAAAATTTGGGGTAGTTATCTTATTTAATTGAAGTATACTACCTATTCATACATAAAATTTTAGATAAAAGTTAACATGAAGCTACAGCCAGATTTTACAATTTTTTCAATGCCTTTCATTCACTTCCTTTACCATAGTCTTTCCTGCATCTAGAAAACACTCCTGGGGCAGTGACAACAGATACAGTACTAATCACATATCAATAAACCAAAGTGAAGAGTCTTGCCACTTCCATTAGTAATACCACAGCTCAAAGTAAATTCATGAGGCAGAAACTTCTCACTCTACACCCTCAGTTCCTAATTGAGTTATGAATGATGTAAGATCAAACACTCGCCAGATCAGAGGTACATTTCAAACTCTAAATGGCTGAGTACACAATAGTGGTGGAATAATCTTAGATTATTATTCATCCAAGTGCATAAATGGACAAGAGAAACGATAATATAATAGAGTTGCTCTTTCCAATATTACAGTTTAGGCTCTATTAGCTTTTAGGAATATCACTGGTATGGTAGCCTTATAGCTTTTATTTAGTTTAATTAGTTTTCATAGAAAAAAATTAACATCTTAAAATTGAGCTAAGAGTGACAGAGTAAATCTTCAGTGGACTGCCAGATGGGACAGCGGTTTTTATGGACTGTATGGGCTCAAAGGGGCATAAAGAGTTCCTGACTTAGCAAAAGCTCATTTTTATTGGGCTGCACTGAGTGTGAAAACGGCACACTGAAAAATCCCTTAAACTGCAGTTCTGCTCTGAAAAATGACTTTGTATGGTTCAATGTTTTTCCTCTCCATATCAAATTATGCTCAGTTTTGTACATAAGGATTTTCTCTCTAAACTATCATGCCTGCATACTGAGAATCTGAGAATCAACCTAAGCTCTTTTCTATCTTGCATATCCCCAGCAAAAGATTCTAGTGGCCATTTACACTCCTATGTATTCTATTATAACGATCAAAACCCTATGAAGACAAGACAACTGCTGAACAATTCTGTTGATGCATAAGATTGAACAGAATCACTCAGTTAGCCGTGTTGGTAGCAAGCTAATGATAGTAAAAAAGTACACAGTAAAATTTCTACTTTTGTCACTAAAATGCGTGGCTGTGACTTCGAATGCTCACAGTTGGCAAATTTAAGTAGAGTCATTTTTACACAGTCAATTTCTAGAGTTGCTAGGGAGTCTATTATCCCTAACACATGCTGAAATTAGTGACCACTGGTCAATGTAATCAAATTTTTTTAAATTAATCCCATGACTTTTAGGACTTTCACTGGATTGGCAATATTGCCTGCGGGCTACATTTTAAAGTGATTCAGCTTCTAAATCTGTACCTAATTAAATGAACAGATTATCAGTAGTGTTCAGGACCCCAGAGCCCTCATGGCACACTAGCACCACACACACGTGAATACTGAATGGAAGCTGTATAGAACTGCCTAGAGAGCGGCATACAACAGCCAAATGTGGGAGACTCTGGCTTCTCCAAGCACAACTTGCTGAATTAAGAACAGTGTATCCACCTTGAATGCAAAAAAGGAAATCAAAATTAAAAATCTGATGTTTAGTGATATTTTAAGGAATTTATTTTGTATTGTATATTCATTTCTTCCCCTTAGCTCTTGATGCGGGTAATCCTTCCTTGGTAGCTATCCTGCCGGGACTGCCAGTAACTACAGGTGAATATATGAAATTTCATTGCAACATGTAACCTAAATATGTTTCAAATGATTTACACAATGGTTGACAAAAACCTCAATTTTGTAAATGATGTACTAAGCTGCTAATCAAAAAGAAAACTGCATTATAATGTGCATTTAAAATTGTTCCTCAATATTTCTTTAGGTGTATTGTGGCAGATATTCTAAAAGAGCACGTAGCAGTTGAGGGGAAGTACAGTCTTGTAGTTATAGCAATGGAGTGATTCTCCAAAGAATGAGATTTTGTTCCTGGTTCTGCCAAAGTTCCTATGTTACCTTGGACAAGTCACTGTCTCTATGCCTTAGTCCCCCATCTGTAACAGGAGGAGAATACCTCAAAACTATTGTGTGAGGATAAATTAATATGTAAGGTGTGACAGGGTCAGGCCAGATGGCTACAGAAGAGTGACAGAAGGCAGATATATTAGTCCCAGATTAAGCAGGTCCCTTTTCCTTGGGTAAGGTAACAGCGACAGTTCCAGAACAAGTAGGAACTTGCTGGAACCAATTAAGGTATGCAGGCAAGCTAATTAGGACACCCGGAGCCAACTAAGAAGCTCCTAGAATCACTTAGGACAGGCTGGGTAATCAGGGCACCTGTGTTTAAAAAGGACCTCACCTCAGTTAGTTAGGCACGCATGTGAGGAGCAGGAAGCAAGAGGCACAAGAAGCTGAGAGTGAGTAGGCATATTGCTGGAGGATTGTGAAGTACAAGCATTACCAAACATTAGGAGGAAGGTCCTGTGGTGAGGACAAAGAAGAAGGAGTTGGGAGGAGGCCATGGGAAAGTAGCCCAGGGAGTTGTAGCTGTCACACAGCTGTTACAAGAGACACTGTAGACAGTGGTAATCCACAGGGCCCTGTGCTGGAACCCGGAGTAGAGCGTGGGCCTGGGTTCCCCCCATTCGCCTCAATTCCCTATTTGAGACCAGAGGTGGTGACCTGGACTGTCAGTCCCACCAGAGGGGAGGGTCCCTGGCCTAACCCCTGACCCATTAGGTGGGTCAGGAGATTGCAGGGATTGTTCTCCTCCCTTTCCCCATGCTGGCCAGTGACGAAGTTAGCTGGGTGAACAGCAGATTTGAGCCACTAGCAAAAGTGGCCAAACTGAGGGTTGCCGTGAATCTCTGAGGTGAGCAAATCCACCAATAAGCGCAGAACTCACCAAGGCAGAGGAGGAACTTTGTCAAAGGATAAAGTAGATGAGTCATAAAAGTGTAGAAATAGAGCTAATTACTAAGTCTCCTTTAACACAAAATCAAATTGGTAAAGCACATAAGACAGTTCCCTTTTCTGTAACTGGTGTTCGAGAGGTGTTGCTCATGTCCATTCCACATTAGGTGTGTGTGCTTGCCACATGCACCGGTGCCAGAAGTTTTTCCCTCAGCAGTATCCGTAGGCTCTGGCTCCCTCTGGAGAGGCCCCCGCATGGCTCCTTCCACCCTCAGTTCCTTCTTGCCAGAAACTCTGACAGTGGAGAAGGAGGGTGGGTCATGGAACGGACATGAGCATCTTGAAGAACACCCAGTTACAGAAAAGGTAACTGTCTTTTCTTCAAGTGCTTGCTCATGTCCATTCCATATTAGATGACTCCAAAGCACGTACCCCTGGAGGTGGGTAGGAGTTTACAGACGTGTAGATTGCAACACAGCTCTGCCGAACACAGCATCATCTCTGGCCTGCTGAGTGATGGCATAATGAGCAGTAAACGTGTGACTAGAGAACCATGTTGCACCTCTACAGGTGTCCTGGATAGGGATGTGTGACAGGAAGGCTGCCGAAGATGACTGCGCTGTTGAGTGAGCTCTGACAATCAGTGGTGGCGGAACCCCTGCCTGGTCATAATAGCTCCTTATGCACGGAGGTAATCCAACTGGAGATGCTCTGTGAGGACACCGAGTGACCCTTCCTCCTCTCTGCTATAGCGATGAAGAAGTTGAGTCAATTTTCGGAAAGGCTTGGTACATTCTAAGTAGAAAGCCAAGGTCCTCTGGGAATCCAGGGCATGAAGACACCTCTCCTCACCTGGTCTTGAGCAGTTTGGGACAGAACACGGGGAGAAAGATATCCTGGTTCACATGTAGACCACCTTTGGCAGGAAGGACAGGTGGGGCCACAACTGAACCTTATCTTCGTAGAAGACCGTGTATGGAGCTTCTGAGGTCAATACTTTAAATTTCAGAGATCCATTTAGAAACCCCTTCATCAAGGGGTAGAGCCACCCTGGCAGGAGCTGAAGAGCAGAGGACATCAGACAGAGTCCGCGGGCTCTCCCAATTCCTCTCCCTGAAGCCCCAGCTTAAAAGTGACCCTCTTCAAAAGTTCCTGGTGTGCCTTGGCATCATCCTGAGGAACTGGGTGAGGGGCCCCCGTCTTTGCTGGGCTCTTGGGGACCGACAGCGTTCAGTGGATCTGCATCAGATACCTGGCAATCCACGCCTCATGCTACTCAACCGGTACCGAGATGTCAAATGGGACTGGGAGCTACTATGAGCTGGCTGCTGGGAGGATCGGCCTGAGTGGGGCAACCTTCCTTTTGGAGATGGGAAATGACGGCCCAGCAATTGGCCGTCTCTGGTGCCTGATCAGTCCTGGACCATTGAAGATGGTCTGTGCCGGTCCTGGAGTTCTTTCTGGTGGCATGTGCCTCAGAGGGTCTGCATCAATCTATCAGCAAGGTACGCCTCAAGTCCTTCGATTGGTGCCCCCAGTGCAGGGACTGAAGAGGGCTCTGCTGAGCCTGCCTCTCCGATCCTGAGGCAGGACAGCTGCAGGCAGGCAAACGCTGGTAGGATGTCCCTCTCGATGGGGCATGGTACCACTGAGGCAGGGACACATGCATCGGTCCCAACGTGTGTTCTCCCAGAGACTGGGGTACTGAAGGAGCCGTGAGGGTGGCCCTGAGAGAGTGTCAGGATATTCTGAGCTGCTTGAAGGGCTTCGGGCATCAATGGCACCTGAAGTTGGCCAGGGCCTGCACCTCTATCTGGAGGCGCAGGCAAGGAATGGGATGGGCTGCACTGCTCGACTTGAGCTGGGGCCCGACTTCTCGAGGGAGATGTTGAGCTGTTCGATATGGGTCTTGGCTTGCCCCCTGCCCTCTCCTTTCCCTTTGCAGGAGGTAGGAGATCTTCCCCATACAGTCTTTTTCAGCTTCTTGACTGGAGCCGTGGAGGGAGACCGGTGCTGGCTTGTGGATGGCGCCGGGGGAACACTGCACACAGAGACCACAATGCTTGGTGCGGAGTTGGACCACTGCTCTGGGGCAGGAGTGAGTGCCAACTCTTAAGAGTGCTCTTAGATGGATAGCGTGCTCCTTCTTCATCCTAGGTTTGAAGGACTTGCAGATACAGCTCATCACTTATGTGCCCTTCACCTAAGCGGCTCAGGCAGCTGGTATGGGGATTGCTGATGGGCATACCGCGACCGGGTCCTGCCCAGGACCAATGGAGAGTTTAAGAACTACTATTAAGGGTAAATAAGAAAACTGTGTATAACTATTTTACAGGATTTCAAAGTTTGCAAGAACAGAGAAGGAATCAATGCTAGTCTAAGCAGTAGACATTCCACTTGTCACTGGTGGCAAGAAGGAACTGAGGTGGGGGGAGTCAGCAACACCCCTTATACCACACCAAGTGGCCGCCACTCCAGAAGGCACCAGAGCCAGTCCCCTACGGATACTGCTGAGGGAAAAACTTTTGACACTGGCGCATATGGCAAGTACACAGCCCTAATATGAAATGAACATGAGCAAGCACTCTAAGAACAACGTGTATTTCCAAAATAGATTTAAAGGGTACCTGAAATAATACAGACATCCTGTGCAACAAGATTCAGTTGAATAATTCACCCCACTTTTCCAAAAGACAGGAAGACAGGTGGCACAATGGTTAACTGACACCACAAGAGGGCTAAAAAATTAGATTTAAAATGAACACTTGTGTTTAAGGGCGGGGGAAAAAAAAGCAACTGAATTCTTACAACTCAATACTGTCAAACCTCTACAATTACCAGTGTCACAGAAGTGATGATACAAGAGAGATGTGATGAATGTAACCAAACACTATGACATTGTTAGTTTGTACATTCTGGGAAAAATATGCCCCGAGAACTCAGACCAGAGAAAGAAGTGGCTCACTTCACAAATACCCCTAGTAGTACAGACAGATCAAATTAAAAACCCTTTCTGATGCAATGTCAAAGCACTAATGTTTTGTAGAGTATGTAACCATCTCCAAGAAAGTGCCTTGTATATCCTAAAAGGCAGGACTGACTTGAGGCTGACTACTGTTGCCGCCAACGTTTGGATGAATGAGCTTTAGTTTATCTCCCAGTGACAATTCTGTCTGGATGCAGCAAGTGACAAATGCACAAATACAAACACTTCACATAGTTCTTTGCTACATGCTGAACTAAGCTACTGGTACAAAGTGAAACTAGAAGCTGGATGGAATTTTCTAGAAAGCCGTCTACTCCAAATATGTCTCAGATCTTTACATTTAACTTCTCATACTCCAGTATCATTCATTTGTTAATGAATTTCAAGTTAAGTGAAAAGTTTTTAAACTAAAACCTATTCATTTTTAGGGAAAGATATGCATAATCAGCAATTTGTCAACTCATTACTGAGTAAGGATCTCTTCAACACTACTCCTGTCCATCATTCTAAAGAGAGTTGTTCTCAGTGCTAAAAACAGAATTTCAATCAAAGCTGCATAGAAGCTGATGTACAAGGAACAGTCTGCTTCCATTCATTTCAAGACTGCAAGAACAGAAACCAGATGAGCTTGAGTTGTTATTAAAGAACAGTTGAAGAAAATCAAGGATAGTTGCTAGAAGTTTGTGATTTTTCAATGCAAAGAAAATTTCAGTCATTTAATATTGAGCATAGATACGTACCTTGCTTTTCTACAAGTACTGATTTGATATTAAAAAGACTCCTCAACCAGTCTTTAAAGGAGATCTGTACAGTAACTCCTCACTTAAAGTCATCCCAGTTAACGTTGTTTCGTTGTTACGTTGCTGATCAATTAGGGAACGTGCTCGTTTAAAGTTGTGCAATGCTCCCTTCTAATGTTGTTTGGCAGTCGCCTGCTTTGTCCACTGATTGCAGGAAGAGCAGACCAGTGGAGCTAGCTGGTGGGTGCTTGGAACCACGATGGACAGACTGCCCCATCAGCTCCCCACTCCCTTAAGTTCCCTGTGCAGCAGCTGCCCAGCAGGCTAGCATTGCAGCTGTCCCTCCCTGCACTGCCATGTGCTGCTCCTGCCATCTGCCTTGGAGCTGCTCCCCAAGACTCCTGCTTGCTGGGGGGGCGGGGAGAAGAGGAGGGGGACTAATGTCAGGGTGTCCCCCCCTCCCCTGCACCCCGCTTACCCCATCTTCCATAGAGCAGGGGGAACACACGACAGAGGGAGCTTCCAGACAGAAGCAGCTGCTGGCAGCTGCTGTCTGGTCTCAGCTTGCTGATCTAATTAACAAGGCAGGGTACTTCTGATCCCACTCTTCATACTTAAAGGGGAAATGCGCATCTCTCTCTCTCTCTCACACACACACACACACACACACACACACACACAGTGTCTGTCTGCCCTCCCTCCTTTCCTGCTGCCTTGTGCCTTGAGGGCTTAGCCAATTGCCATTTCATCATTTAGCAGTAAGGCATTCCCTGGAAATATCCCACCCTCTGAGTCCTCCACCTCAGTCAAGTTTCACAAATCATCATCATCACTATGTACCAGTATTAAATTGTCCTGTGGCACCTTATAGACTAACAGAAGTATTGGAGCATCAGCTTTCATGGGTGAATGCCCACTTTGTCAGACGCATGTGGTGGAAATTTCCAGAGGCAGGTATAAATATGTAGGCAAGAATCAGTCTAGAGATAATGAGGTTAGTTCAGTCAGGAAGGACGAGGCCCTCTTCTAGCAGTTGAGGTGTGAATACCTAGGGAGAGAAACTGCTTTTGTAGTTGGCTAGCCATTCACAGTCTTTGTTGAATCCTGAGCTGATGGTGTCAAATTTGCAAATGAACTGAAGTTCAGCAGTTTCTCTTTGGAGTTTGGTCCTGAAGTTTTTTTGCTGCAGGACGGCTACCTTTAAATCTGCTATTGTGTGTCCAGGGAGGTTGAAGTGTTCTCCTACAGGTTTTTGTATATTTCCATTCCTAACATCCGAGTTGTGTCCATTTATCCTTTTATGTAAGGACTGTCCAGCTTGGCCAATGTACATAGCAGAGGGGCATTGCTAGCACATGATGGCGTGTATTACGCTGGTGGATGTGCAAGTTAATGAACACGTGATGATGTGGCTGATCTGGTTAGGTCCTGTGATGGTGTCGCTGGCGTAAATATGTGGGCAGAGTTGGCATCGAGGTTTGTTGCATGGATTGGTTCCTGAGTTAGAGTTACTACGGCATGGTGTATGGTTGCTGGTGAGAATATGCTTAAGGTTGGCAGGTTGTCTGTGGGCGAGGACTGGCCTGCCTCCCAAGGCCTGTGAAAGCAAGGGGATGGTTGTCCAGGATGGGTTGTAGATCACTGATGATGCGTTGAATAGGTTTTAGCTGAGGACTGTAGGTGATGGCCAGTGGAGTTCTGTTGGTTTCTTTCTTGGGGTTGTCTTGCAGCAGGAGGCTTCTGGGTACACATCTGGCTCTGTTGATTTGTTTCCTTATTTCCTCGTGCAGGTATCGTAGTTCTGAGAATGCTCCAGACTAACACGGCTACCCCTCTGATACTTGACAGTATTAAATTGTTTGTTTAAAACTTATATTTTGTGTGTGTGTGTGTGTGTGTGTGTGTGTGTGTGTGTGTGTGTGTGTGTGTGTGTGTGTGTGTGTGTGTGTGTGTGTGTGTGTGTGTGTGTGTGTGTGTGTGTGTGTGCGCAAAATGTTTTCAAGCTTCAAAAGGCTGGAGACAAAGTTTTAAAAGGTTCTTGATTGCCTTTAAGAGAAAGTTAATTGGGCAGGTGACAGAAATGCAAAACAGGGAAACAATGAAATTAGAGCCTTGGGTACTCACTTGCCCCTATCAATGTGATACTCAATCACCTCCTTAGTATTTAAAATTAAAACTCCACCCTTTCTTCCAAGCCTGTAGGAGACAACTTTACTCATTTATAAGTTGAGTTTGTATGTTTAGAATTTATCAAGGGAAAGAAAAGTTGAAGAGTTTTTCATTTAGCTCTGAACATGACCAGGCATGTGGCGATTATTTCTTCAGGTAACGAGTTTCATAGTCTAGGTCCAGCTCCTGTGAAAGCTCAGTGTCTTACACTGATAAGCCTCCCCCATACTGGAAGACAATTTCTTTCTTCAGTGGAGTGTGACTGTCACGTGAGCTCAGCCATGGAGTGAGGAAATTTCCTTAACAAGCCAGGAACAGAGACCTTCCAGCTCCTGGGCTATGATCAATGAATCAAAGGAAAGACCAGTGATCCTGACTGAACCACGAAGAATCATTGATTTCAACAAATTCCAAAGCCTACTAAAAGATAGCAGCACTATACCCACAGGACAAGGAACGGAGGACCTAGAGAATCATTATCATTGTACAGCTAACCTTGGCAATCAGCACACACTGGACTCAAGGGTCCTCTGTTCCTCCCCATTGCCCACACAGATCTTGGTTCTCTGACACCCTGCACCGGTTGAAAACAGAGACAGAAACTCGAACGCTGACAGCAAAAAAAGCTAATATAGACAGGAATTAGATATTTCATCCTCAAAGCCTATGCAGAGACTATTACAGGCCAAGAGAACCTTCCTATTGGCCTCCACTGAAGCCACCAAAACCTGCCCCAAGAAGCTACTTAGGATGGTAAACTGCTTCATTCTCGAGCATCTGAACCTGCATCAGATTGGAGCATCACAAGCAGGAAATAACCTCCTACTTTGCTGAGATCACACGTATTCGGGAAGCCTTCTCAGACAGCATGGATCTGCTCTACCTATACCCACCAACTAACAGCCCACCTGCATTCCCAGAGTTCAGTACATTCACTCATTAAGTAGTTCTGGATACTCTTAAGGAATTTCAGCCTAAAACTTGTGAATCTTACCCTGCCTTTCCTGGGCTCGTGAGAGAAAGTCATGAATTGGTGCTACTTCTGAGCAACAGAGCCAGCACACCATTCAGAAAAGGAATCTTCCCTTCCCCTCTTTTTTCAATATGCAAGAGCCCAACCAGCTAGAAGAAACTGACCAGGGATATATCTGTTCTGGCCAACCATCAAGTATCATCAAGTCTCCCCATTCCTAAGCAAGCTCACAGAGAAACTAGACACGGCCAATTATAAGCTCACCTACTGAAGCTTATATTCGAGACCTAGCACAAGCCAGACTCAATCTAGGACATGGAAATGAAACTATTTAGTGAGGCTCACAGATCTAACTCCTGTCAACTGATAGGACAGACATCTATTCTCATCCTTCTGGACCTCACTGCAGCATTTACCACCACTGATCATGAGATAGTGTTGTCTCAGAGGAGTCCAGGATAATGTGCTAAAATAGTCTGAGTCTGGAGAGGCACACCAAATGAGTGGTGATGGAAACTGCACCACCACTAAACCCCTCTCATGAGTCCCACAAAGATCAATTCTTTCTCTGGTCCGATTCAGCACCTACTAAGTGAAGAGGTCAAATGACATGAACCCAAGGCACCAGCAACATGCAAAGCTCTAATTATCCTTTTCCACATATGAACACACCACTGCCACCAAGGCAGCCCCAATGACTGGACAAGTTCACAGATGAACAGCAGCTGGCTGAAGCTGAACCTGAGCAAAACAGAAATGATACCAGTGGCCAGAGTTTTGAAGAGTTTGCAGTCTCTTTTGATGAACGTATACGTCCACAACTATTTAACTCAGTCCATAGTTTGGCGTCAGCTAGAAATCAGAGACTACTTTCTAAGCTCTCACATAAACATTGTTACTTGCAGATGCTGCTATCATCTCCATTCGCTAGGAGACTCCGTCCCCTCGTGGTAGATGATGACTTGCCCTCGATTATTCACATCTTCCTCATTGCTCAGCTGAGTACAGCAATGTGATATACCTGCACACGAAACTCCAATCAGTACAAAACACTGCAGTGTATTCTTAGCAACATAGGGTATCACAAGCATACTGAACCTATCCTCTGCTCTCTACACAGTTTTCCAATAGAATTTAAAATCAAGTCTCAGTCCTTATCTTCAAGGTGCACCATGGCATGTAAACTACCTAAACTCCAGGATTACGACTGGTCAACGACCACAGCTCTCTGGCACAACAGTGGCACAACAGAACTTTCTACAATAAAGCTTATCTATGCAGGACACAGGACTCTCTTGGTGGCTAGTCCCAGATAGTGGAATCAACACCCCAAGGAAACTAAGCACCATCACAAACCACTACCTTCCATTTGAGGTGCAAGCTGCATTGCTTTGCATGTACTTTTTAACAAATACAGATATTTAAAAACTCCAAACCTAAAACAGCTGTAGCAGCACGGGAACTAGCAAATAGAGCTGTAAACAGGGGAGTTTGAGTGGGAGTTTGCAAGGGGAGTTTTGGGGGGGGGAAGACCAGAAGAGGAAGGCAGAGGAACAGACAGCCTAGTGAAGGGAGTGCATGGTGTTCTGATAGTGTTTTGGTGCTCATTAGGGATTTGTTTTGCTGTGGGTTGTGGTGTTTTGCTTTGGTTTGCGTTTCCTGGACTACTAGGACTTAGGTGGGAAGGCTACAATAGATACCGAAGCAGTAGTGGTAGTGACCCAAGCAGTGGAAGGCACAATGAAGATGACTGGATGTGGAAGCTGCAGTATGTACATGATCCTGGAGGGGGTACCTGAAAAGAGTTTTGTCTGCATGCAGTGCTGCCTGATAGAGCTGATAGATGAAAAGATCCGAGGACTGGAGATGCAGGTGGAAACTCTGGTTAAGTTTAGAAGGAGGTTCAAGCAGATGATGGAGCAGAGATGTGAGGAGGCTGAAGGGAAAAGCTCAGACTTGCAGATGGAAGCAGGACCAAAGAGCTCTGAGGGGAGACAATGGAAGCATGTGATTAAGAGAACCAGGCAGAAGAAAAGACGGGCTAGTGAAGGAGAAACAGAGCTCAAGAATAGGTTTGCAGAGTTGGAAAATGAAGAAGGGGCACAGTAGGTGGTTGCTGAAGGTGAGAGGGCAAGGAAGAAGAGAAGAGCAGCTAGTCCTATAGGAAGAGGGGAAGAGTCAATGGAGATAATACCAAATATGGAGTCCCAAGAGACTACAGGATGGGTTGCAGAGGATTACAAGAGAGAATAGGAATCAAGAGGACTGGCAGCTAGAGGGAACAAGGGATAGACCGGAGAATCACACCATCACCAGGGAAAGGCAAGTCTACATGATTGGGGACTCCTTACTCAGAAGGATAGACAGGCCTGTAACCAGAGCTGATTCAGAGATCAGAAGGGTGTGCTATCTGCTGGGTGCTAAGATATGAGATGTGGCCCTGAGGCTGAAGAGGATCCTAATGTGAGTGGGAAGGAATCCACTGATTGTATCATTTGTTCCCACACGAAGGACAGCTAGATTCTCACTGGAATGAATCAAGGGAGACTATGCCAGGTTGGGGAAGACGCTTAAGGAATTTGAGGCTCAGGTGATCTTCAGTGGGATTCTGCCTGTTCCAAGAGAAGGGCAACAAAGGTGTGACAAGATTATGATGATCAACAGATGGCTCAGGCAGTGGTGCTATAAGGAGGGCTTTGGGACGTATGGCCACTGGGAGGCATTCATGGACAGAGGACTGTTCCTTCGGGATGGACTTCACCTGAGTAAGGCAGCATATAGACTTCTAGAATGGAAGCTGGCACAAGTGATTGAGAGCTTTAAACTAGGAATTTGGGGAAAATGGTTGAGAGATGTCCAGGTAATCTCCATGCTGAATTTTAACATTGAGAGGGAAGAAAACGAAGTAAGAAAGGATACAGCCATGAGTAGAAAAATGGACATAAGAAGGAAGGGTAGTGTAGGTACCAGTCTAATAGGTGATACTGGTGGTAGAATGTCTGTGCCTAAATCGGGTAAAGAATGTCAGTGAAGCCAAACAGCAAAAATTAAGATGCTTATACATTAATGCAAGGAGTCTAGGTAACAAAACGGAGGAACTAGAGCTACTGGTGCAGGAAATGAAACCAGGTATCATAGGGATATCAGAAACATGGTGGAATAGTAGTCATGACTGGAGTACAGGTATTGAAGGCTATGTGCTGTTTAGGAAAGAGAAATAAAAGGCAAAGGTGGTGAAGTAGCACTGTATATCAATGATGAGGTAGACTGTAAAGAAATAAGAAGTGATGGAATGGATAAGTGAGTCTGTGTGGGCAAAAATCACACTGGGGAAGAAAGCTACTAGAGCCTCCCCTGGAAGAGTGCTTGGGGTGTGCTATAGACCACTGGGATCTGATTTGGATATGGATAGAAACCTCTTTAATATTTTTAATGAAGTAAATACTAACGGGAATTGTGCGAACATGGGAGACTAACTTTCCAGATATAGACTGGAGGACAAGTGCTAGTAATAATAATAGGGCTCAGATTTTCCTGGATGTGATAGTGGATGGATTCCTTCACCAAGCAGTTGCTGAACCAAGAAGAGGGGATGCCATTTTAGATTTGGTTTTGGTGAGTAGTGAGGACCTCATAGAACAAATGGTTGTAGGGGACAACCTTGGTTCAAGGAATCATGAGCTAATTCAGTTCAAACTAAATGGAAGGATAAACAAAAATAGATCTGTGACTAGGACTTATTTCAAAAGGACTAACTTTAAAAAATTAAGGAAATCAATCCAATCCACTTTCCTAACTAAAGAACTTGTGGATCTAAAAGCAGAGGAGGTCTAGAATTACTTCAAGTCAAAGTTGTAGAAACTAACAGAAGCCTGCATCCCAGGAAAGGGGGAAAAATTCATAGGCAGGAGTTGTAGACCAAGCTGGATGAGCAAGCATCTCAGAGAGGTGATTAAGAAAAAGCAGAAAGTCTACAAGGAGTGGAAGATGGGAATGTTCAGCAAGGAAAGCTACCTTATTGGAGGTCAGAACATGTAGGGATAAAGTGAGAAAGGCCAAAAGCCATGTAGAGTTGGACCTTGCAAAGGGAATTAAAACCAATAGTAAAAGGTTCTATAGCCATATAAATAAGAAGAAAACAAAGAAAGAAGAAGTGGGACAGCTAAACACTGAGGATGGAGTGGAGGTTAAGGGTAATCAAGGCATGGCCCAATATCTCAACAAATACTTTGTCTCAGTATTTAATGAGGCTAATGAGAAACTTAGGGATAATGGTAGGATGACAAATGGGAATGAGGATATGAAGGTAGATATTACCACATCCAAGGTAGAAGCCAAACGCAAACAGGTTAATGGGGCCCAGATAATCTTCATCCAAGAATATTAAAGGAACTGGCACATGAAATTGCAAGCCCATTAGCAAGAATTTTTAATGAATCTGTAAATTCAGGGATTGTACTGTATGACTGGAGAATTGCTAAAATAGCTCCTATTTTTAAGAAAGGGAAAAAAAGTGATCTGGGTAACTACAGGCCTGTTAGTTTGACGATGCAGTAATGCAAGGTCTTGGAAAAAAATTTGAAGGAGAAAGTAGTTAAGGACATTGAGGTCAATGGTAATCGGGACACAATACAACATGGTTTTACAAAAGGTTGATTGTGCCAAACCAACCTGATCTCTTCTTCGAAGAGGTAACAGATTTTTTTAGACAAAGGAAATGCAGTGGATCTAATTTACCTCAATTTCAGTAAGGCATTTGGTATGGTTCCACATGGGGCATTATTAGCTAAATTGAAAAAGATGGGGATCAATATGAAAACTAAAAGGTGGATAAGGAACTGGTTAAAAGGGAGACTACAATGGGTCATACTGAAAGGTAAACTGTTAGGCTGGAGGGAAGTTACTAGTGGAGTTCCTCAGGGATCGGTTTTGGTACCAATCTTATTTTATCTTTTTATTACTGACCTTGGCACAAAAAGTGGGAATGTTCTAAGAAACTTTGACAAAGAGTGTCCTGTGGCACCTTATACACTAACAGAAGTATTGGAGCATAAGTTTTCGTGGGTGAATACCCACTTCAGATGCATTCGTCAGACACATGCGAAGTCACATGCGTCTGAAGAAGTGGGTACTCATTCATCCTCTGTAGCATGGGTCACATGCTGGAGGATTCTCTGTACCTTCAAGTCTTTAAACCATGATTTGAGGATGTCAGTGCCTCAGACACAGGTTAGAGGTTTGTTACAGGAGTGGGTGGGAGAGATTCTGTGGCCTGCGTTCTGCAAGAGGTTGAACTAGACGATCATAATGGTCCCTTCTGACCTTTAATCTATGATTCTATGAAATCCTACCCAAAGGAGACATTTCAAATGCACATGCTTCTCCTGAGGAGAGGATGAGAAAAACACATGAGATGTTTAGTCATGTAGCCTTAATGCACTACTGAAAAACAATCAATCAGATAGTATGGCAGTTAGTGTTGTATATGAACCTTCATAGAATAATAGGTCAATACACTGAAATATTTTGGCTATAATAAAATGAACTGGACTGGGGAGCCAGTGCAGAAAGCAGTATTTCATTTCAGATCACATCTGTGCTCTACAGATTTCCTGTCAAAAGAAAATGATGTCTACTTTCACTTGTTTTGAATTTTTGTCAAAGTGCTTCAATACGCCTGCTTTGGCTTATCTATTTAGAACAGTCTCTATGGCCCTCAACATTTGAGTCTACTTTGGCTATGCCAGGAAATCCCAACTGTTGCAGTCTATACATCTATACATCTCTCCATATGATAGATTCTGACAGGAAATGGGTTAGAAGTGCAGGTAGTCATGAAGATTAAAAATGCTGAGATCTCTTCTGTCTACAGCCAGGTGAGACAGCCAACATTTTATCATGCACCTACCTTACCTAGTCTTAGCTATGAACACACCTTGTGGTCCTAAATTTACATTTTTTAGTAGCTCCTTGTATTGGAACCTTAAGCCAGTTACTTGTACTTGGCTGGGATGTCCATTTTTTCTCTCCACTGCCATTATTTCCTGCTCAACCAATTAACATTTCTATGGTACATGGAGGCTGGTTAACGTAATTTAGGACATTTCATAATGTATGAAAGATAGCAAACAAGAATTCAAAAATCAGTGTGTTTTACTAGAGGCAGTCTTTCAAACATCACTTTCACCAACAAAACCCATCTATGTATTGTGGCTACTATATCAGGTGAATTGGATACCAGAATTCTCTCTCTCCCCACCTATGACTAGCCAGCAAAGATTATTAATTGTATAGACTTTAGCCAAAAATTTCAAATGTGGTGCCTATAGTTATCTAATTGACCCAATTTTCAGTGATGCATAGCACCTCTGGCTTGCATTAAGTTTGATAGCATTTGTAAGTAAATGGCACTTCTGAAAAAAGAGAGAGAAAGTAATACTTACTGGAGGAATTCCTTCTACAAATGAATCTGATGACATTACTTGTCTCAACTCCAATACTGTAAGTGATTAACAAGATTAAAATTTACGAAGGTGCCAATTGCATTAAGCTGTTGTTGGTAACTTATACATGAAGAATTAAAATGCTGTGACACAGGCCAGGTCCACACTACAGCGTTAAATCGATTTAAACAGCGTTAAATCGATTTAACGCTGTACGCGTCCACACTACAAGGCACTTAAAATCGATTTTAAGACCCCTTAAAATCGATTTCTGTACTCCAGCTAAACGAAAGGAGTAACCCTAAAATCGATATTACTAAATCGATTTAGGGTTAGTGTGGACGGAAATCGAAGTTATTGGTCCCATTCTTTTACTGAGCTACCCAGAGTGCACCACTCCGGAAATCGATGGTAGCCTGGGACCATGGACGCACACCACCGAAGTAATGTGCCCTAGTGTGGATGTGTAAAATCGATTTTATAAAATCTGTTTTATAAAATCGATTTTATTAATTTCGATTTTACTCTGTAGTGTGGACGTGGCCACAGATAGCCCTTCCCTTCATATACTAACGTTTTATGGAACCTGCTATCACACACGATTCTGTGTAGCGTTCAGATGCTGTGTAAGATGCTACACAAAGTTTGTACTATAAAAAGAATGGTTTGTTTTCATTTGTGTATGCTGTACTGAGTTTGTACATCTTGTTTTGTTGAGAAATACAAGAGAACAACTCTTTGTTGAGGTTTTTCTATTTTGCTTGCAATTATGAACCTGTGAGAAGATAGTGTTCTAAAGACATTAAATGCATCATATCAATTAATACGCAAGGATTAGCTGATTATAATTAGCTTGCTGAGGGAGGTTAGCTAGGTCTGGAAAATGCATCAGATTTTAGATGGTATATTAAAGAAATGTTGGTCATTTACTACACATTCGTTTTAAACTGTCTTGATTATCCATAGCTAAATCAGTTAAAGGAAAATGGACTTGGCCTCCTGTCTGGTTGAATACAGACTTTATATATTTTGCTCTCTCTCTCTAACATGGGAAACGCACAATTCAATAAATCTTTTTTCATTTGTGTCTCAGCTTTTCCCTCACCCTGAATCTGGGGCCATTTTCTCCTCTAACACAAACTTACCTTTGAACTCAAAATCGCAAATCAAATAAGGATTTTGGTTTTCAGAGATTTCTGATAAAATAGCTTACTGCTCAGAGAAAGTAGGGATTCAGATACCATGGTAAGGACTGTGGCATGAGCCTACATAGATTAAAGCCCAAGAATTCAGAAGTACATAGTTTCACGTCAATATTTGATTCTGATGTCATATTGAGAAGAAGCAAAATATTTAACTTTTCATTTGTGACTTAAACTTCTGATTTTCAGTTACAACGGGAATGAGGGTATGTCTACACTGGAAACTTCAAAGCACTGTTGCAGGAATGCTCCTACGGCAGCGCTTTGAAGTGCGAGTGTGGTCGTGCATGAGCGCTGGGAGAGCGCGCTCCTGGCAATCCACCTTCATGAGGGGATTATGCCAAGCGCTCCCAGTGCTCAGAGCCTGTCTACACTTGTCATGATATAATTCCCCACTCTGAACCTTAGCATCCAAAAGATGAGGTACCAGCATGAATTCCTCTAAGCTTAATTACCAGCTTAGAACCTGTAGCGCTGCCACCAACCAGGAATTCCAGTGCCTGGTACACTCTGGTCCCCCCAAGACCTTGCCCAGGGAACCCCAAGATCCAGACCCTCTGGCTCTTAACACAAGGAAAGTAAACCCTTTCCCTCACGTTGCCTCTCCCAGGCTTCCCCTCCCTGGGTTACCCTGGAAGATCACTGTGATTCAAACTCCTTGAATCTTAAACAGAGAGGAAAATGCACCTTCCCCCCTCCTCCTCTCTCCCCCTGAGAGAGAAAGTAATCCTAACACAGAGAGAAATTAGCCTCTCTCTCCTCCTTCCCTCCCTTCTCCCCACCAATTCTCTGGTGAATCCAGACCCCATCCCCTGGGGTCTCACACCAGAATATAAAAAAAAAAAAAAAAAAACCAATCAGGTTCTTAAACAAGAAACTTTTAATTAAAGAGAGAAAAACAGTAAAAATTATCTTTATAAATTTAAAATGGAATAGGTACAGGGTCTTTCAGCTATAGACACTGGGAATACCCTCCCAGCCTAAGTATACAAGTACAAAGTAAAATCCTTTCAGCAAAATACACATTTGAACTCCTTCCAGCCAAACACACATTTGCAAATAAAGAAAACAAACATAAGCCTAACTCGCTTTATCTACCTAGTACTCACTATTCTGAGCTATTAAAAACCTGTATCGGAGAGATTGGAGAGAAACCTGGTTGCACGTCTGGTCCCTCTGAGCCCCTAGAGTGAACCACCACCAAAAACTAACAGCATACACACAAACTTCCCTCCCTCAAGATTTGAAAGCATCCTGTCCCGACTGGTCTTCTGATCAGGTGACAGCCAGGCTCACTGTTCTTGTTAACCCTTTCCAGGCAAAAGAGATATGAAGCATTTTTGTTCTATTAACTCTTACTTATCTGTTTATGACAACACTAGTGCTTTAAAGCGCTCAGACTTGCTGCGCTCAGGGGGGCGATTTTTCACACCCTTGGGCCAGCAAGTTAGA
This sequence comes from Gopherus flavomarginatus, assembly GCF_025201925.1. Lineage (NCBI taxonomy): Eukaryota > Metazoa > Chordata > Testudines > Testudinidae > Gopherus > Gopherus flavomarginatus. The sequence continues at coordinate 34,788,930 of NC_066623.1, read as the reverse complement.
GTGCTATAAAATGTGTATATAAAGTGTAGACAAGCCCTGATATATATATATATATATATATATTATATATCCATCCCATTTGCTATTAAATGGTCAGAATTTGAACACGAGAAGGATTAAAAACAAAAATATTAATAAGTGGAATGATAGATACTAGAAAGGCAGGATGATTTTGGGAGACCTAAATTCTAGTTGCAGCTCAGTCAAGCTTGCCCAAAGTCAGTCATTTTCCTTCTCTGTATTGTGATAGACCCAGGCCAGTTGGGAACAGCAGAGGAGTAGAAGGGAAATATACTAGCCACTGGATAAGCAGTTTTCTGTTCCCTGAGTGACCAGAGCAGAGGCTTCTCCAGGCTAATGAGAACACCTGACTCCAATTAACCTGCTCAGAGTCAGGTGAAGCAGTTAAAGCACCTGACTCTAATTAAGGCCCCTCTGACGCTATAAAAGGGCTCACTCCAGTCAGGCCAGAGGGAGCCAGAGGAGAGGAAGTACATGCAAAGAACTGGGAACAAGATGCGTGCAAGAAGCTGAGAGTGAGTAGCCATGCTGCTGGAGGACTGAGAAGTACAAGCATTATCAGACACCAGGAGGAAGGTCCTATGGTGAGGATAAAGAAGATGTTGGGAGGAGGCCATGGAGAAGTAGCCCAGGGAATTGTAGCTGTCATGCAACTGTACCGGGAGGCACTCTAGACAGCTGCAGTCTACAGGGCCCTGGGCTGGAACCCGGAATAGAGGGCGGACCCAGGTTCCCCTCAAACCTCCCAACTCCTGATCATACACAGGAGGAATTGATCTGGACTGTGGCTTCTACTAGAGGGGAAGGTCTCTGGGCTGTTTCCTGACCCACAGGTTGAATCTGTGAGGTGAGCAAATCCCCCAATATGTCCAGGATCCACCAAGATAAAGGAGGAACTTTGTCACAGTATATATAAAGTTGTGTAGTCATGTAGTCAGAACCTTTAAATATAGATAATGCCCTGAACCCAAATAAGTTACATATCTAATATGTATGCAATAGGTATGTCTCAATCATTCCTGAAGCCAGGGGGGCTCATTGTGGGGATTGCACCTCCAGTGATTTCTGGTCACATTTGAAACAATTTTCCAGGTGTCTACTTTTTTAAAAAACAGATTCTAAACTTTCATGTTAGAAAAAAGTTATTTTCTAGCTCTTCTGGTTGCAATAACCTTCAACTGCAGCAACTAGATTCAACTTAGATATCGCACTGGCTTATACATAAGTCATGAAGTTTTTAATAAGATGAGTATATACTAGTATATAAATTACCACATTTAAGGCTTTTTGAGGCAGGAATTCTGGGACCAAGTGAAGCTTACTGTAGGATATGGAAAAGAGTGAATGAGTTTGAGATCACAAATGGAAAAATTTCACTAATCCCTGAAATAGATCATTGTTGGAGAAGGAAGCACCAGAATTTCATTCTTACTAAAAACATAATTTGTAATTTGATTCTCACTGAGTAAGTCCTCACTGACCATGGAAAAATAATCTCTACATGTGAGAGACTAATGCCCTAAGAAAACCTGCCTATGTAATCCCTTTCAATAATCAGCATAGTCTCCCCCCCCGCCCCGGCCCCTTCAGCTAAGAAATTGATGCGTGTGAAAGAGCAGGCAGAAAGCTCTGCTCCCTGGTCTTACATGAAGGTTTCTTTGAAGTAAAGGCGTTAAGGTAAAATCTCACCTAAGAGCAGAACACACTGGACACAAGGGTGCTGAAGAAGGTGGGAAAAAATTATTCAATTTTAAAATATTAGAAATATCCCCATCCCAAAATATCCTTCAGCAGACCGTGAGTCAAGTCTATATCATTTTAGGTGACAAATGCCTACTGCAAGCATTCATCAGGGACTTCCTTCTAAAGTATCTTTTTAACTGCATCACTACAATCTCTTTTTTAAAGCTTAAAAAAAGTCTTCCAATTAAATTGCATAGTACAAGACAGTTGGCAAAAGTCAAAAAAATTAAGGTTTTGTTTTTCTGACCTACTAAAAATGTTGTGGACACAAGTTTTCTTTTCTCAACATTTACTGTTGTTTCACTTTTGAAATAGGAACTGAAGCACTCAAGTTGACTTTACAAAGTTGTCTCCTGACATTTAGTGGCGTGTGCCAAATGTTATGCTGGTCAAAGTCCAGCTGCTAAGGTAACACATGCATATAAGAACACTTCTCAAGAAGGGAAAGGAAAACTCAACGAGACAATGACAGACAACTTTGGTTGGAATGGAAGCCATGTTTCAGGATAGTCTAGTGAGGGGACTGGAGAGTCACACAGTAAGCCTGAAGATTCTGCTGTCTCCCCTATGGAGCAAACAGCAGGTTCTGCCTTAGGCACAATGGATAAAAATCAGTTATTTAAATTAATAAAATGGATGTTTTGAGGGTATTAATTGGTAAGTGCTACAAATCACACTAAGGAACAGGATAACTGCCTCCTAATGTGCCTATCTATAAGGTGTAGGAATAAAACTTTGTGATCATGAGGGGACTTCAATTTGAGTGGCATATGCTCAGGTCTCATGCTGCCATTACTAAAGCATCCCTGGAATTTCTAAGCATTATAGATGACAATTTCCTACCTCAAAAAATGTTGCAGCCAACACGGTGGAATTCTTTATTAGACCTTGACTTAACATATAAAGAGGACCTGATCACAGAATAAAAAATTAATGGTAGCTTAGGTACAAGTGATCATAGCTTGATCACATTTATAATGTACAAGCAGAATAAAGTCCAGACCAGTAATATTACACACACAGAGATTAAAAAGGGCCAATTCCACAAAGCTGAAAACAATTATGAACCAAATCAGCTGGGAGAAAATTTAATCAGAAAAATGTGAATGACAATTGGGAATAATTCAAAAACACCTTACTAAAGGCCCCAAAAGCCACAATCAGCAGGCTAGGCAGGTTAAAAAACCTGACCTGGTTTAGAGGAGAAGTGAAGGCTGCTATACAAAAAATAAAAATACATAAACGGATGAAAGGAGAAGTCAATAGTAACTGTGATAAATGAGAGGGGGTAGCTCTTTTGTGGACACCCAGACTGCCAGTTAGCTATAAAATTCCTCTTAGTGGCTGTTCTCTACTTGCTTTACCTGTAAAGGGTTAACAAGCCCACAGGTAAAAGGAAAGGAGTGGGCACCTGACCAGAAGAGCCAATGGGAGGGCTAGAACTTTTTAAAAATGGGGAAAAAAAGAAACCTTCTCCTTGTCTGGGTGTTGTGGTTCTCCAGGAAAGAGGGGAACAGGGAGCAGTTATGCTGTGAGAAGCTGAAGACCAAATATGAAATTCATCAGATCATATCTAGAACTACTTATTAAATAACTCAGATATGTAAGTAAATCAGGAATGTTTAGAAAGATACGATTAGGTTTATTTCTTATTAGCTTGTGGACTCCTATGTGCTAACCTCAAATGCTTTGTTTTGCTTGTAACCTTTAAGCTGGACCTCAAGAAGGTTATTCTTGATGTTTAATTTTTGTAAGTGGGGTTTTTTTTAAAATCGAGCAAAAGCTTAAGTTCTAGATGTATTTTCTTTCTTTTTGTTTCTTTAATAAAGTTTACCCTTTAAGAACAAGATTGGATTTTTGGTGTCCTAAGAGGTTTGTGCATATGTTGTTTAATTAGCTGGGGCAACAGCTACTTTCCTTTGTTTTCTCTCTCAGATATTCCCCGGAAGGGAGTTGAAAGGGCTTGAGGGTATCCCACAGGAAGGAATTCCCAAGTGCGCCTTCCTGGATTTCAAGGAGTTTGCATTTGGGTGGTGGCGGCATCGGCCCATCAAAGGTCAGAGAGAAGCTGTAACCTTGGGAGTTTAATACCAACCTGGAGTGGCCAGTATTAAAATTTTTAGAATCCTTGCAGGCCCCCACCTTCTGCACTCAGAGTGCCAGAGTGGGGAATCAGCCTTGACATGGTGTCAGAGCGGTGGGATCATTTTGAACCAGAAGCACAAACCTCAGGATTTTAAAGAGACATATTTTTCCTTTTGGTAGCCTGCAAAGCCAGGGAGTTCTCCCCCTCCCCCCTCATTCCTTTGCTGCCTGAGGGAGAACAGGCAAGCAAAGGGTTCAACCTGCCAAGCCAGGGAGTCCAACAAGCAGTTTATTTTTTCTCTCTCTCTAGCTTCATGGCAATGCAATAGCTAGGCTAGAGTAGGGCAGCCCTGTGCATGAGGTTGAGGTCAGGCACCGAAACCTTAGAAAAAACAGTCTTCCCAAAGCAGCATGCCACAGAGAAGACAGATCCAAATCAAGCCCAGACGTCCAGCTCCATGATGGAAATGAAACGTCTTTGGAAAACTCAGGGGGTAAACCACTTGATTGCCACCCCTTACCACCACCAAACAAATGGCCCAGTGGAGAAGTTTAATGGAATTTTGAGGGGCCATGGTATGTAAATTTGTTAATGAGCACTCCAATGATTAGGATCTAGTGCTGCAGCAGTTCTTTGCCTCCAGGGTGGCATCATATCCAAGTCTGGGATTTTCACTGTTTGAACTCGTTTATGCACATGAAGTTAAGGGGCCATTACAGTTGATGAAGCAGCAATGGGAGAGGGTTACATCTTCCCCAGGAACTAAAATTTTGGACTTTGTAACCAACCTGAAAAATACCTTCAAGGACTCTCTAGCCCTTGCTCGAGAAAACCTACAGGAAACTCAACAAGAGCAAAAGGCCTGGTATGATAAACATTCCAGAGAGCATTTCTTCAAAGTAGCTGACCAAGTCATGGTCCTGAAAGTGCTCCAGGCCAATAAGATGGAAGCGTGGTGGGAGGGGCTATTTACGGTCCGAGTGTGCCTAGGAGCTGTTAATTACCTCCATGTTAATTCTCTAAAGCCCTTTTATACCTGAGAAATCAAGATTCTTCAGTTTACAGTCCAGGAGAGAGATGATGCCGAGAGGCCTAAAGGACTCTACTATGAAGGAAAAAGCAATGGTGGCGTAGAAGAGGTGAGCCTTTCCAACACCCTTGGGCATAAGCAGCGACAGCAAATCCAGGAGCACCAGCTTTGCACCAATGTTCTCAGCCACCCCAGGACACACAGAATGGGAGTACCACTCCATTGACACAAGTGATGTTCTGGAGAAGCTACACCCATACATTTGGGGACGGCGGTTCCACCTGCAGACTGACCATGCTGCACTGAAGTTAGGAATAATAGAAAATTGATAGGGAAGCAAAGGCACATCAGCAGAAATCTATGGCCAGCAGAGTTAAGGGAAATAAGGAGTTTAAGTATAATAGGCTCAAAAAAAGAACCCTGACAATGATATTGGCCTATTTCTAGATGGAAATGGTAGAATTATCATAATAATGCTATAGTAGGAAGAGCGCCTGAAATAGAAGCCCTTGTATTAGAGGCCTGGCTATGAGGCAAAACCTGCTCACAAAATTTGGCAAAAATAGGGCTAATATTGCAAATACACATTCCTAAGAAGTGTTCATCAAAATGTACTCTGGCAAAAACATCCCAGTATTAAGTACCAGAACATCCTGATATCAAGGATGGTACAAAAACATTACCCAAGGGTAACAGGAATACACTGTACCCTCCTAAAAGTGACAGTTTACCCTCCTAAAAGATAAGGTCAGGATGACTGTACGTAATAATGTTTTAATCAAACCAACATATACAAGATAATGGCTGATAACTAGCGACATCAGGGGCAGTAACTATGTCAAAGGGCAGTACCAACTTGTTTGTATCATGGTATAAAAATGTATCTCAGAGAAAGTATCTTTGTCTGGCCTTAAAGATGAACAAAAAGTCCAGCCATTCACTGAGCTGGTCTGTTACAGGAATACATGTATTTGCGGTACAGTAGAATCTACGGAATACTAGTACCATGCTTTGTCAACGATAAACCTGGCTAGGTGCCTTTGTCCCTTAACAGATCTTGTGGCTGTTGTGTGGTTCGCTTGAGGTCTGCTGTGCCAGCTGTCTGAGCAGGGCTGGGGTGGCACACAAAGAAAACACATATGTGCACACGGCCAAGTATCTGTCAACATCTAACCACAAATGCAAGAAAGGCGGAAGCATTCAGTATTTCTATTCTATATTGGGGAACCACAGATCCTGTCTCATCATATGAGGAGGAGAACGCTATTTCCATTCCACTAGCATCTCTGGAGGATGTTACATTAGCTACTAAAGTTAAACATTTTTAAGTCAGCAGGTCCAGATTTAAAGCTCTTAGACATAAGTTTTATAAGAGTTGGCTGAGGAATTCATTGGACCATAAATGTTGATTTTCAGTAAGTTTTGGAGTACTGGGATAGGTCCAGAAAGCTAATATGCCAATTTCTAAAAAGGATAAACAGAACGACCCAAGTAATTATAGGCCAATGAACCTGGCATTGATCCTGGGCAAGATAATGGTGCAGCCAATATGGGACTAGATTAATAAAGAATTAAAAGAGGATAATTAATGCAAACCAGCACATGTTTGACTTGGTACTGCACAACAGATTAAAAAACTAGAAAGATAAAAAGTAACATGGCACACATTAAATGGATTAAAGTCTGGCTAACTCATGGTCTCAAAATGTAATTGTGAACAATGAATTGTCATCAAGCAGGTATTTTTTCCAGTGGGGTCCCACAGGGATGAGTTATTGGCCGTTGCTATTTAACATATTTATCACGACTTGAAAAAAAAAGAAAAAACCCACCACCATTAATAAAGTTTTCAGGTGACAAAAAATGATGGAAACAGTAAATAATATAAAAGAGGAAAGGTAACTGATTCTGAGCAATCTTAATTGCTTGGTAAGCTGGGCAAACACAAACAAATGTGTTTTAACATGGGCAAATGTAAACGTATACCTCTAGGAACAAAGTATTAGGCTATACTCACAGGATAGTGCCCTATCCTGAGAAGCAGTGACTCAAAGAGATTTGGGGATTATGGTGAATAATCAGCCAACCATGAGCTCCCAGTGTGACATTGTGACCAAAAGAAATAATTCTGCCCAATTTTTAAGTGAGGCAAACCACTGAACAGGTAGAAGTCACTGGCTAAGTCCTGGAACCAGGGTTTGTTGAAATGCTAAACCATCTTTTGACAATAGTGTCTTCTGCACAGCGACTAGTTCAGTTCAATGACTAGTTCAAGTGGAATGAACTAAGTCATTGAACTGAACTAGTCTCTGTGCAGAAGACGCTATTGTCAAAAGAATTAAGAAACCAATAGGAAGTTGAAAAAGCAAGGACGTTTTTCTCCTTCCAATCTATGAATGAAACTTGAATGTGCAGATGAGATACACTAGTTTCAAAAATCTTGAAAGACATAATGACCTGCAAACAATCAGTTCAATTCACCACTACACTTCCTTTGTTTAATAAACCAGTTTTAAATGCAAAAATACTAACCTTTTTTTTTTTAAAAGCAGCAAAGAGTCCAGTGGCACCTTATAGACTAACAGATGTTTTGGAGCATGAGCTTTCGTGGGTGAATACCCACTTCGTCAGATGCATTTAGTGGAAATTTCCAGGGGCAGGTATATATATGCAGGCAAGCTAGAGATAATGAGGTAGTTCAATCAGGGAGGATGAGGCCCCGTTCTAGCAGTTGAGGTGTGAAAACCAAGGGAGGAGAAACTGGTTCTGTAATTGGCAGTACTGTGAACGGCTTGCCAATTACAGAACCAGTTTCTCCTCCCTTGGTTTTCACACCTCAACTGCTAGAACGGGGCCTCATCCTCCCTGATTGAACTACCTCATTATCTCTAGCTTGCCTGCATATATATACCTGCCCCTGGAAATTTCCACTACATGCATCTGACGAAGTGGGTATTCACCCACGAAAGCTCATGCTCCAAAACATCTGTTAGTCTATAAAGGTGCCACTGGACTCTTTGCTGCTTTTACAGATCCAGACTAACACGGCTACCCCTCTGATACTTAACTTTTTTTTGTGTCCAGCACATTTGAGGTAGCTTTATTTAATAAAAAACTCAAGTGTTATTTCTGTACATTCTTAACTTGAATTTTCATCAATGTAGAGTTTTACACAAATAGTAAAAAAACCTAATAAATCATTTTTCCTTTTCTAACAAAAATGGAAAAGTTAAGAATCTGAACAAATGTAAGTTAAGCTATATAATTGCTTAAATGAATATGCATAGATAGTGTATCCTCATAATTAGCAAAAGGAAGCACCAAATTTAGTGTAAAGGCTATATTTAGTCGCAAATCAACATGTTTTATTGGTTACCAAAGAAAATCTACTTTTCTTAAGAAAATAACTAAAAATTACAAATGGAAAACATGGTTAAAATGATTGCTTAAATCAGAGTTTCTTGCTTGCAGATTTAAACTGTGATTAAAATTGGTGATTTAAATCAACCCACTCTGCCTGTATGTTTGACTGTCAAGGCTACTGAAGATGAGTGGGGGAGAAGAATAACCTCTTACATTTTTAGTTAGGGACATTATAATTCAACTAAATTTCTGCAGAACTTCTATATCACCTTAACATATCTGTTCTCAAAATAACTTCTTTTGATATTCAATTTTTCTTTTTTGTATTAATTCCATTATAATGCAGTGTAAAAGATAAACCATTAAATTAGCTAACAGTGATTTTGAAAGCCATCTGAAACATGCTATTCAGTATTGTAGGAGGAAGTGAGGCAATCCACACATAGCCCTCAAATTAATAAAACAGTTAGTTTCCCCCTCTATTAAAGCTGAGTCACCAAACTGAATTGGGCATCCAACTGAAGCTATTCGTGACATGGAAATTTTTGTATATCTGTGATGCACAGGCCTCTCAAGTGTGCCAGATTTTTGTAGGATGTTCCACATTTTGGTTGCACCACAGGGCAGGTGACATTCTGCCAGGACAGAAGAGCATACAACAAAGTAAGCTTAGGCTAAAGAGCCAGAAGGCGTAGAGTTCAAATGTCACCTCTACTGATGTGTATTTTGTTACTGTGCACTTCAAAACCCTACTTAATCGAGCAAGCATTTGTACCCCCTGCCACAGAAGGCAGTCAAGTATCTTTCCCCCCCATTATAAAAAGGTTGAGAGAAAGGCTGCAGAGTCACTTCAGGAAGAGCTGAGACTAGAACCAGGTTTCCAATATGAGAGATTCAAGTTTCATCCATATTGCTTTTCAAAATGAACTTGCCAAACTAGTGTGCTCACTTAGATGAAACTACTGCTTTAGCTCCTAAACAATACTTCCATCCTGAAGCCAAGAACCTGGGATTCCTGATCCGCAGTGTTCTATTGTTCTCTAGAAAATAGCTGTGTAAATCACTGGCAGAACATGTATTGCATATATTCTGTGTGTCTGGTCCACAAAGAAGATAGCTGTTACTCCTGTAGATCAAATGGTAGAGATCCGTGCCGGGGTTCTGAAAGTCCAGGTGTAAAAAGTCTACTGGTTTCCATGTGGGGATTTCTTAGGGTGGAATATATTGGAATTTGTTTTCCAGTTTTTTGAAAAAAGAGTGCTCTAGTTAAGTCACATTAAGAAAAGCCGTCCTTAATAATGAGCTTTACATTTAAAAACTATTATAATCTGTCAATTATAGCATGAGGAACATCACAACTCAGGTGTTCCACCTCTCTATTATGATAAAGTACCATGCACACTTATACTGCAACATACAGACAGAAGTAGTCACATCTAGTACCACTAAGTAGGATGTCTTCTACTAAAACATTTTAAGTAACCTCCTGTAGTACTACAGTTTCTGAAGATGTAGGTAGATTTTTTTTTCCTCTGCGCAACAGTAGATTCCTAAAATAGCCTTATGTAGCAATTATCAGATCAGACAAACAGCTCATTCTGTTCCAGAGTTCTTCAAAAGGGGTCTTAATTCAAATGCAGTGCTAAAAAAGTTAAGTTTTTCCTTCACAGGCAAACTGACACTATGCATGATCCTGCAAAGGCACTCTATTCATTCTAAGAAAAAGGAGACTGATGGTTGGAAGCTAACGTTTTTAGTATAATGCACATACGCTCCTGTAAGAGCTTTGTAAACATCTAGGCTATGCCTACACTGCACTGCAGTGTAGACTACAGGGGTGTTAACTGAAGAGTGCATCCAAATGTTGCTCTCTCAATGCCCTGTATGGACTATGCTGGAGCAAACTAAAAGGTACCTACTAGGGTTCCTGTTAACATGGTCCTCCTTCACACAGGACTATGTTAACACGAGCAAAGTACCTTTTAATTCATGCCTGTTGCATGTTCAGTGGCACAGTTCGAGCACAACATTTTGGTGTGCTCCGCAATTCACACCCCTGTAGTTTGCACTGCAGTGCACTGTAAACAAGCCCAAAAGATCATGTTACTCTATAGGCATAGTTACACTTCTGAAAGTAAGTGATTACCAAAGATCTCTGAAGAGTTGTTGTATGTAGCATTTCATATTAGTAGTGTCTGTTTCTAGTCAGAAGTGTTCTGTTTAATGCATACTTGCACAAGAGCGTTTTCTTGAAGAACAGAATGTATGATTACACAGACTCTCCAAAAAATTTAATTTGCAGCTTTGTGTTTAAACACAAGCAAGATCAATAATGCCTCGTGCTGAAAATGACAGCTGCTCAGTGCTAGAACTAGTAGAAGCAGAGGGCTCATCTACATGGGGAAACTGACTGGCATAACTACAGTGGTATAACTGTACCTTTATAGCTATGTGATATGAATGCTATTCTGGAACAGAAGTGACTTTATTCCAGCACTAGACTAGCTAAATAGTGAAGGCAAAGTTTGAATTATTTCATCTTTTTAAGAAAATGCCATTAAAACTACATTAAAGCTACTACGCTGAGCATATAAAAGTCAAAAGCCAAATTTAAAAGTTGCATAACAGTAACTGCTTTTGGTTTCTCAGTGTTTCAGCCATAACAGTCCCTATTTCAGCTTCTTTGTTGGTGCCCATTGCCTTAGACCTTGAGCGTCCCTAATAGTTTGCATTTGACTTCGGGCTGGTCCAGACTGGGGGGGGGGGGGGGGGAAGAAATCGATCTTAGGGTATGGCTACATTTGGAATTTCAAAGCGCTGCCCCGGCAGCGCCGCGGCAGCGCTTTGAAGAGTGAGTGTAGTCAGAGCAGCAGCGCTGGGAGAGCTCTCCCAGCGCTGCATGTAAACCACATCCCTTACGGGTGTAGCGTGCAGCGCTGGGAGCCGTGCTCCCAGCGCTGCTGCCCTGATTACACTGACGCTTTACAGCGCTGTATCTTGCAGCGCTCAGGGGGGTGTTTTTTCACACCCCAGTTGCAGCGCTGTAAAGTGTGAGTGTAGCCAGGGCCTCTGATACACAACTTCAGCTACGTGAATAACATAGCTGAAGTCGAATATCTAAGATCGGAGTACTCACCCGTCCAGACGGTGCGGGATTGATGTTCGCGGCTCTCCGTGTCGATTCTGGAACTCCGTTGGGGTTGACGGAGTTCCGGAATCGATATAAGCGTGCTCGGGGATCGATATATCGCGTCTAGATTAGACACGATATATCGATCCCTGAGCAATCGATTTTAACCCGCCGATACGGCGGGTAGTCTGGACGTACCCTTCATATCCAAATGGATGAATATATTGTGGTAAATCTGAATTATCTGTAAGGTGTACTTTAGAGAGCTACAATGTAGCTTGTTTTTACCTTTGACATGCACAATTTGGGGACATTTTGGAAAGCTCCTCCAGTTTCTGAACAGCCCTATACCACTATTTAGATACATGTGTCTACAATTAGCTCCGGCCCCAGAGAAGTATCACAGCATATTTATCAAAAGCTTATCAATTTCATTTGACATACATCACAAGGTGATTTCCAGATTCCAAAATTGCATAAAGAAGTTCCACACTTCAGGAGAAATGCGATTTTATACAGGATATTTCCAAACAATTACAGTTAATTTTTCCACACTTCCCATATAATCAAATAAGCAGAATGTATGGAGAAACCAAAAGGCAGAACAGCTTTACACCAAGTACCAACCAAAACCAAAAGAGGTTTTTGGGGGCAAGGAGGTCACTGAATAAGCCAATTAAATCAAAAAGTATTAGGAGGTTGTCAGGGAATTCAGGTTGTCCTGGCAACCTAAATTAATTCCCTTTGCTTTATTTATGAATAGTACCTCCAAACTGTTTAATTATTTCAAGGAAAACATTACCTAGCCTTATGTGATTCCTGTGCTGAAAGACCTTACAGTCTCTCTTATGTGTACGTGCAATGGTGCCAAGAGTCTCTTAAACTAGTGAGAAAATGGCTTGCAGAATTAATGCAAGAGTCAGATCAATGAAAGAGTGACAATTGCCTTGTTCCTGAAGAAAAAATAAATAAGAGTTGTGTGAAAGACCCAAGATTATTCTAAAAGTCAAATGGACTAATTTGTAGTTCAACAGCAGAACAGCATTATTATACAGTACATTTTGATCAGCATTTGACTTTCTTTTTTATTGCAATTGGGGTTAGTGGTGAGAATTAATCATTCAACCGACCAATTGACAGTATTAATAGAACAGAACATTTAAAGGTTTGGCAAAAACTAACTATGCACAAGCAGTAAACAATTACAACTGTAGATTTATATTCCTTTACAATTTTTGCAACACTGCACAAAACTAAGTGTGAATAATAAGACAGCAGGCACTATTACTAAGACATATGCAGTAAGACCAGGAATGAACTTGAATTTTTTTCTTGACTGCAATACCAGTTGCCAAAAACATTAACTTTTATGGTGGATTGACTTGTTTTATGTATTTTAATTAAAACTGGTAAGTTTCCCATTTAAGTTCGTGTTCTTAGAAAACAGTCTTACAGACAGGAAAACTTTCCATTTGATGACTTGTTTTCAAATAATATTCTTATGTTGACCTTATCTAAGGTGTTTGTATCCAAATTCTTATTTTTGTACAGAAGTTTGTAGCATTCATTCCATAAACCTTTGCATAAAGACCAATTTCACCTAGCAATAATAGATGTTTCAAATGATATTTACATATATTTTGGACTCAATACACCAGCATGAAGGAGGCAGTGATTACTTATGTTTCTGCTTAGAATAATCTGAGTCAGTGTACTATAACCAGACAAAACAACAAATTCACATGTTGAAACTACAACTTTACAAAACATTCAAAGTATGGTTTGAAAATATGATGCATCTCTTTATGCCGTATGTGATCACTAAAAAACACAAGCTATGGCAAAAGAAACTGTTGGATCACCACTTACATAAGTGAGTTAGTCTATAGAAAACCATCAGCATGCAGGTTTATACCTAGGCTTGACAAGATTCGATCTAAAAATCGATAGATGTCAATAAACATCAATTTCCAGTGACATGCTGAAATTGATGAAAAAATATTGACCGGTAGGTAACAGTGGGCAGGAACACAGCCTCCTCCATTTGTGCCTGCAGGGACTGGGTGTCACTGGCACTGTGGTAGCACAGAGTGTACACTGCAGCCCCACTGTCATGCGAGTGAGGGAGTGGGTCTATGACAGACCTTCTGCAACTCTGCTGTCAGGGCCCCACTCCCTCACTCACCAGCCATGAGTGTAGATGAGTCATCCCCAGACAGGCACTGTTCAACAGCAGCACTCTGTGCCCAGGGCTCATTGTCCTCCTCACAGTCCTGGCTGGGAGTTATCTGCTCTGCCAGGCCAGGACTGCAGCCTCCCCTGCAACTTGAGCCCGAGTGTCTTGGCCCTCTCAGATTGGCAGGAAGCCCCTGCAACACCACTTCCCACACTGCGCTAACTCTAACACCAATTCTCTTTCCCTTGATATCTAACAATTGAAAAAAGGGTACAAAACAAAATAAATATTAATAGTTGAAGTTAGAAAAAATTAATTGAATTTGCCAAGCCTATTAATACTATAAAAAGTGTTAACAGCTAGAATACAGTTTGAAAACAAATTAGAAATTAAGCTAAAATTTGTAAAACTGGCAACTTCAGTTGGTTTGTATGACCTTACCTCAATCAACTTATTGGCATGTTCACGGAAAACCTGTGCATACTCCTTAACTTCTTTTTCATTCCCATTCTTGGCAGCTTCAATCAATACTAAAAGTGGAACGTTGGTTTCCAGAAAAGAATCGGACACATGATCCATAACAGCTTTGCGGAGCTAAGAATTAAAATGAAAATTAGTTGGTTTTTTTTTGGCACACAGTTCAACTGCTGTTTTCTTGCATCTTATTAACAGGAAAATGTTTGCCACAATAAGGATCTTGATTATTTGTTTAGTAATTGCTCCCTCTGTTGCTGTGTGAGACCAGGGCTCTCTCTATTGGGGTTGGCCATTCAGTTTTTGCACCAATTTAATCAAACTGGTTAAGTCAGTGCAACAACTCATTTGGGCACATTAATATTTATTTAAAATGTAGAGATATTGGCTTAGCTTCAGTGACTAAATCTGCGCTTTTTCTGCTGAATATTAAAATTAACACACCATTTAATTCAATGTAAGGATTTTGAAAAAAGTTAAAAAACTCAACTCTCCTATATATTTTGCTACTTCCACATTTGGTTTTAAAGTGAACTTTTTCTCCTTTAACAGTGAACTGTCCTTAAGTGTTACCATTATACACACTGTTGCTGTAGGTGTACGTGTTTGTAATTTGAGTCCAAAATGTTTTATTTTAATTCAACATCCAAAATCTCTTCTCTGTATGGTTATCTATAGAGGATTACAATTCAGACCCTAATACTGTCACCCAAACAAAGCGCTGCAAGCTTCTAGCTTTCAATGAACTAGGCAAGAAAAAAAGAGCAAAACGACTGCCATGCCGGAACACAGAGTGCTCAAACAAACCAAACGTTTCCAATAGGGAACATTCAGAATTGCATTATTTCTATAAACACTTACTACATTACATTAACATTTTATTTATTCTGTACCTGTCTACGCAGGTCCCTGGTCTTTTTAGTCATTTTGTCGATTGCAGAATTCAGTGCATCACTTCTTTCTTTGCGTCCAGCCTATATAAAAAGAGAGGCTACGGTAAGTACAATATTTTATGTTGGACAGGAGACAGTATTCACCTCTTTAAATAGTAAGAAAAATAGCAGGTTATACCAATGCAAAGCTGAAAATGACCTTTGGATTCAACCCCTTATTCAACAAGGCTATTGGTGTTTCTTCCCATCTCATGTTTTCCTTCCACTACATTTTCTCCTTAGAGGAACTACGGGAAAAGTTAAAGGAGTTTTCAGAAGTTTAAGCTAGAGACTGATCCAAAAAGTCTTCAAATACAGTGTCTTGGATCCCTTCTTGATCGATCTGACAACTCCACAGTTTCTTGTGCTAGAGCCACTCTGATTCAGACTTGCAGCACGTCCTGTATGAGAGCTCTGATTAAGTCCTGAAACTCTTAAGACCTCCATCAGAAAGCATGAAAGCTAATGGCTCTGACTCTCACCTTGATATAAAAAGATGTAGACAGTACACACCCATTTGATGGCTGACCTTCACCCAAATATTTTAAATATTAAAATGGTTAATCCAAAGTGGTCACTCATGGGACAAGAAGCATTCCCTAAAGAGTTGTGCATTTCAGATCAACCATAGTGGACAATTCACATGTAGCCAAAACCGTAAGCCACAATTTAAGTACTTTTAAATACAGAAAGCTTAAAAAAAAGCATTTAAGTTCAACACAATCATCAAGTGTAAAAATCCAACACCAATCTCAAAACCAAAACCCACGTAAGGAGGAGCAGTGGATTCCATAAGTAGGGGATCTAGGCAGTGTTGTAACCTTATTTCTTCTTTGCAATTTCGCTTTGATTAAAGCAGACATGAGGCTGAGAGAATACTGAGCTCAAATGTAATTATGTATATTAAGGAATTCTAACAATGATTTTAACACATATGGTTAGATTCTAGTTCTGAATATACAGTATATAGCTTTAAACTAGCCTTTAAGCAATCACAAAGCAATTTTACGAAGTTCTGCACTATGCTCTCGTAATTATACTGCTGAGAGAAGACGAGATTAGCCGCCATTAATGTGTGTGTACGCTGAGAAAAGAACACATTAACCACCATTAATGTAAGTGTAGGCTAATTATCAAATGATAGGTTGATTTGGAAGACTTGGATCAGCAACTTTGAAATCTTAATCAAAGATCTGGAGTTCTGCATAAACCAGATTTTATGGGATTAACCCCAACTGGGAACAGCAAGGCTGGGTTTATTTTGATCACTGTTAGGCTCATGTCCACACTACAAACTAAAGGTGACCGACACTAGGTTGTCTTACATGTCCACACTGCCCTCCTTCTGTCAGCGCTGCATGTCCTCACTAGAAGCACTTCCACCAACTTAACAGTGGCCGGCTCTCAGCTCCCCACTCCCTGCCAGGAGCCTGGGAGCAGGGCACTGGGAGCCCAGGCAGCAGCCAGGCTCTAGTGGGAACCCTCCCCCGACTCTGGGGTGACAGCTCGAGCTGAGAGTGGCCTTCTTGTCAACTTCACAGCTCCAGTGCAGAGCCATGAAATTGACAAGAATGACAGCCAACAGCCAAAGTAAGTAATCCATAGTGTCTCCACCTACAGTGCATTGCCTAACTACAATGACAGAAGCCCTTCGTCGCTCGTGGAGGTGGATTTACATTGGTGTAGTAAGGCACTTACACTGGCGGGAACAAGGCTGTAGTGTGTACACTGACACAATTAGGTTGATGTTAGGGTGACCAGATATCCTGATTTTATAGGGACAGTCCTGATTTTGGAATCTCTTATATAGGCTCCTATTACCCACACCCCCGTCCCGATTTTTCACATTTGCTGTCTGGTCACCCTAATTGATGTAAGCTGCCTTATGTCGACTTAACTGTGTAGTATAAACCAGCCTTAGTTACCAGCCATGATATCCAAGGTCAACTAAACTGATTCGCTGTCACAGAAAGTGGTTACAAGACAAAAAAGCACTGTAGATTGAAGTTACTATTGGAACAAAAATTAGTTTAGCTATTCCTCTTCCTAGCATCACAATGCAGCCTATTAAAAATCTCACCCCACTCCCTGCCAAAAAAAAAAAAGTATGTTAAATTATACAGAAGAAAAACTAATGATTCTAATTACTATACACTTATGTTTCCTCATGTTTAAAGTTTACATGTAGAGAGAGTTCAACCAGAAAAGCATCAAGTTCAAAGAGCTCTGGTTTACTGCTTATGACATTATCTTTACTTTGTCTAAAGCTTTCAGTTGATATTTATGACAAGTTTAAACAAAACTGAAGTGACTAATAGCATACTCTGTAGAAGCAGATTCGTGTGCTGTGATTCAGTTTAAGATGAAGCCTAAACTCTGAATTTACTAATTTTGTCTTAAGCTAGCCAGCCTAAAAAATAATCCATTTGTTTGTGTTACCTAGGGAACAGATGTTTATGGTTCATTCACCAAAAGCAGATCTCAGTAGCCGTTATTTACTGAAATTTGCATGATTTCTGTGTGTTTTCCAAGTTATAATTGTTGTCAGTTGTTGGCTGCATGTGGGTTCTCTCTGCATGCTGCACTGGCTCTGGCCAGTTAGCCCGTACAGCTGACTTCGATTGAACTTCTCAGGAAGACCACAGACTCTGTGTGGTGGCTAAGGCGCTTGACCAGGTTTATTGCTGACAAAATATGGTATTAGTGCCCTATACATGTTACAAGTACACTTAATACATGTATGCCCATGACAATGAACAGCTGAGTGAGTGGTGGGACTTTCTGCTCCCTCCTCGGCTGGACCTCAGTGACCCCTCTTTGATACACTGATGCAGACAAGATGCATGTTGTGCGTCTGATGCGGCTAGTTGCCACCCCTTGTCTTGTACATGTTGGTTCAATCAAAATGTCTCTAGCCATCAGCCTGTCATCCTGACCTTATCCTTAGGAAGGGTCAGTGTGTCCCTGTATCTTCGGGGAGTGAGTTTACACTCTTAGTATCGGGATGCTCTGGCATGATCCTTCTGGAATATGATTATGCAAGTGTCCAATGCCTAACACTTAGGAGCATTTATATTTTTGCCAAGTTCATGTTCCGGACAGTGAACCTACAAGCAGGCATGTTTTGTAACCAGGCCTGACTTTTGCTCATATGCTGACTCTTGCTAACTCTGCTTTATATCAGCAGGGCCTGATCTGTTTGGGCCTTAGGCCTTACACCAGGTCCTTTATATCAGGCCTCATGTCTCAGGAGCTCTCTCTCTACACTACAGCAATATGATCAATTCAAAAATGTAGTTCAATATCCAGATTTTCGGCTATGTCTCCTTGCTTAATAGAGGACTATATATTCTATACCAGCGGTTCTCAAATTGAGTCACAACCTCATTTTAATGCGGTCACCAGGGCTGCCTTAGATTTGCTGGGGCCCAAGGCAGAAGCCTGAGCCCCACCTCTTTCGCCTGAGGACTCTGGCCCTAGGAAGTGGTGCTCTGATTATAGGGACCCTGCCTGGGGCTGAAGCCCTTTGGCTTTGGCCCTTCCCAACCCAGGGCTCAGGCTTCCGTCTCCCTCCAAGGGTCATGTAGTAATTTTTATTGTCAGAAGGGGCTTGTGATGCAATGAAGTTTGAGAACCCTTGCTCTAAACTACTTTAACTTGAAGATAGAAACCCAAATATTTGGGTATTCCAGGAAGTAAAATTTAACTTATGTATAGCCTCAAGTTGTTCCAAAATTAAAATGAGCAGCTGTAAATTATTTCCAGTGTGTTAGCTTTACAAAGCACTAAGTATACAGGCTCTAGACAATGCTGAATAAGACAGCTTTCACAGGATTTCTCTAATTTCTCTACATTTTGCCCTTCAGAGGGCTGCGTTGGCAATCTGCCAGCAGCCAAAGGGCTGCACCTACTTGGCATAAAATGAAGCATATTTTAGCTACCCATATTAAGTAAGAGGTCCCAGCAACCAATGCATCATTTTACTGCAACCAGTGAAAAATGGAACACGGCAAGTTGGGGCCCATAGTCTTGTTGGGCCATATTTGCGTCAAAGCCACAGGCTGCACTGGCAGAACTCTAGTATAGTTTAGACTACATAAGTCTAGATTCATATATAAGGGACCACGAGGATCATCTAGTCTGACCTCCTGTATCACCCAGGCCATAGAATTTCACTCAGTGATTCCTGCATCCAGCCCAGCAATTTGTGGTTGAACTAAGAGCATGTCTAAGGTTATGTCTACATTGCACTTTTGTGGGTCAGGGATGTTAAAAACAAAATAAACAAAATCACCCCACCCCACCCCCGACCAACAAAAGTTTTAACAAAAAGCACTGGTGTGGACAGTGCTTTGTCAGTAGGAGAAAGCTACTGCCCCTCGTTGGGGGTACTTTTATTTTGCCAGCAGGAGAGTTCTCCCATCAGAAAAAGTAAAAGCAATGTCAGTATCTAGAGGACTTTGAGTTAAGCGTACACCATCATGAACCTATCATCTACTCTGGCTTGAGAACAAGATTTGTGGATGGCTTGACTTTGAGAAATTAACATCCTCAGCTGTGGGTTTGCCAACTTCATTCAAGAGGAGAGTGTTTGTGATCACTTTTTAGCTTTAAATGGAGGAAGGAAAAGTTCATTAAAAACTTGAGATGGATAATCCATTTCACTCAATTACAAAGCTCTATTTGGATAATAATAATAATAATTAATAATAATTAATAATTAATAATAATAATAAAAGCTAATCAAGTTCTCCTAAAGCTGTTACTCTCACAAAAATTTATAACCAGCTTGTAAGCTAAAAGTAGCACAAAAATTAGATGGTTGTGGCCAATGGAGGGATGACCATTTAAAGCAGCAAGGTAACTATATGGTAACTACCCAGAAACCCATTTATTTTCTGACCTGAGTGTAGCTGTGGTTCTTTAATGAGAACTCCAAAGTAAAAGAAGAGTTGGTTACATTACAAAAACCTACAAGTAGTACAGCAGAAACTCACTAGTGTACAAAACAAAGCAGCTTCACTTCATATCTCAGCTACGTAACAGCTCTGTAGCGAGAGCTCATAACTAAGATACCATTGCTTTTAATATCTGAACTAAAGTATTTTGACTGGTAGACTGAAACGTCAATTAATTAAACCGAAATACATTTACTGGAATCTATTCTGAGAGAGAGCTTTTCTGTTTCAGAATAGACAGCTTGTCTTGTGAATTGTAGTGTGTGCAAACTGGGTAATATGCAAAATGTCCTAGTCAAAATTAGCGAAGTTCTTTTTTGAGATTAGTGTTTAGCACACCTTCCTTTTGGCCAGCCAGTACTGAAGGAAGTTTTACATAAAAGCACACCTCTAGGTGCAGCAATTTCACCATGAAATTACTCTGGGAGTGCTCAGGCTATCATGGTTTAGCACATGCTTTTCTAGAAACTTTAACAGTTTTCTTAGCACTTCACTTACATCTGGGTCTAAAAAGGATAACCTTCCACACTCCTTCACTATCCTAGCATACTGACTGTAAACAATTCCAGGTTGTAAAATAGTGCTTTGACCTGACTGAAGTTGTAGGTCAGAAAATAGATGGGTTCAATTTTTGTCATTAAAACTTTTGTTGGTCGGGATTGGGGTGTGTGTGTGTGTGTGTGTGTGTGGTGTTTTTTTTGTTTGGTTGGTTTTTTTTGTTTTTTTACACACATCCCTGACCAACAAAAGTGCAATGTAGACATAACCTTAGACATGCTCCTAGTTCAACCACAAATTGCTAAGCTGGAAGCAGGAATCACTGAGTGAAATTCTATGGCCTGGGTGATACAGGAGGTTAGACTAGATGATCCTCGTGGTCCCTTATGTATGAATCTAGACTTATGTAGTCTAAACTGCACTAGAGTTCTGCCAGTGCAGCCTGTGGCTTTGACCCAAATATGGCCCAACAAGACTATGGGCCCCAACTTGCAGTGTTCCATTTTTCATTGGTTGCTGGGACCTGGAGTCTCTGCAACCCTCACCTCTTACTTAAAAATATGGGTAGCTGAAATATGCTTCATTTTATGCCAAGTAAGTGCAGCCCTTTGGCTGCTGGCAGATTGCCAACGCAGCCCTCTAAAGGGCGAAATGTGGAAAAATTAGAGAAATTCTGGGAAAGCTGTCTTATTCAGCATTGTTGGTGGCTGCACTCTGAGGCCACCAAAAATCTGTTGCGAGAATCCCCTGGAATAGATCATGAGGGTCCCTTCTGACCTTAAAGTCACAGTCTATGTACTTTTCTAGTGGATTCCTTTACCATAGCATCCAGTTCTTCGGGGGGGGGGGGGGGCGGGGAATCAAGGTGTAGCGTGAAACAGAATTCTTGTGAGGCCTTTTGGTACCACTAATGTTACTGGGAGAGAAATGCTGTTATCCCCTTCCCAAATACACACCCTTTCAACTTTGCTGCAAAATACTTGTTATGCGAGAAACCAGTAGATGACATTGCTACTCATAGTCTTAATTTTTTTTTCTGAGTATGCAAGCAAGTTTTCACGCTTACAAGTAGTGCTGTATTGTTAGTTTTGTAAGCAGCAGGAGCTTATTCTCTGCTTTTAACTAGAATCGTTTCTGGAAGCACAGTGGACCCCTGGGATGTGGGCTGAGTTTCCTGAAAGAAGGGACTACTCGCATACCTAGAGACTCCATGCCACTGATTTCTGAAACAGAAAGCCAACCTGCAATGTGCCAAACATCAAGCATTACATGGCAGAAGGGCAACATACTTCACGAAGAAAAAGAAGAAAAAGAAAAAAGGCTTTATTGCATTTGGACAGTAACCCTCCTTAGCATTAGTTTACCACCACATTAGGATTGTGTAATTCTCATCTGTGTTAACCGGTACCACAAGCAAGATGATACCGGTAGGAGAAGCAACACAACTGATCTGAAAGAAATTCTGAAGTTTGGGTAACTGGTAACATTCATAAGAATTACACAGGATATCAATTCTTTGCCATAACTCAACTTCTGAATATAGAATGCCATATTCTTGCAATGGCAGTATGAATTTTACAAAGATTACAGGTAAAAATCTTTCAAAAACAGAATGTTTTTTATCTAGCTAGTTGCTATGTCATACGTAACTTCAGGTATACTTTCATAGTGGTTCCTTAAGGAAAAAGGCAATTCAGTGCTTATGCTGGGTATATTTTTGTTAATCAAAATATTTAAATTTTTAAATTAGCTTGTATGATTTGTTTGCAAGAAATTCCTTCTGCAGGGGTTCTCAACAAAATTTTTGGCGGAGTCAGTGTGGCCACCAACTCTTGCTGGTGGCCACGCTGACCATTTTTCCTAAAACAATTAACTGTAGGAAAAACAAATAAATATGCATATACACATGTCCAAATTCTTGTAATTTATTTATGTAGGGTTTTTTCAGACTTTGTAATAAAACTATTTTACAGTTGTGTCTATTCTTTACTGGACCTAAACAGAACACAAAAATAAATAAGGTGTTTTGCATATTCTTGTCTGTTGTTTTTCTTTTGCTTTTTTTACTCGCGCTTTTTCTTCTTCTAATACTTGCTACCTGGTAAGTCTTCTGCTGTGAAAAGTGATATTTGTATGTTTGTTAATACCACTTTTCACAGCAGAGTTAATTTGTCAAAGGGCTTCCTGGAGCTGAGTAAGTCCTGAATGGGGAAGTGGGTAGGGAGGCAGCAGGGCCAGGGACGCTGGCAGGGGTAGAGAGCCTGGAACCAGAGCCTGTCACCATGTGGACAGAGCCTGATGCCCCATGGCCAAAGCCTACCTCCCCTATCCCTGGGAAAGAGGGGGAATTCACCAGCTGCCTGCACCTCTACAGTTTGTATCTCAGGAGGGGGGCACTGCTCAATCTCTGCTGGTGGCCCTGGGAGAGGGGCCATTGCTTTCTCCTCCCGCACCCAAAGCCCAGATGGCTGTGGCTGCAAGGAAAGGCTCTGGTGGCCGCATGTGAGAAACACTAGACTAGAGCAAACTTGGAAATATTTACAGTGCAATTTAATACACAACCAGCACATTTTCTTTATTATAGTCAATTAGTGTTCATATGTGCCTCTCTCACACCCAAACTTCTAATTAATGCCTCAATGAAGTCATAGCTCTGTTTAAAGCAGAACAGTCCGCCACAAAATGACAACTTCACTACAGGATTGAAGAGAATGAAGAGTTAGGGAAAGAAGGCACAAAGCTTTGTTTAAACTCAAAACACTTTATAATCAGGGTTACTGCTTTCTGAAGTGTGGAAAGAATTGTTTTGTTTTTAAGTCCTGTATTTGAGTTTCGCACCTTCCCTATCATTATGAAAGTCCCTTAAGGCCATCTTACATTAACATGAAAGGTATTCCTTCTCTGCAGTCCATGCATTGAAGACATTTCCATGTCACTGTATGGGGCTCAAAATGAATAGCCCGTTGTAACAGTTTAAAATGCACCTCATTACATTATAGCTCCAAGTTACAGGATAAAGGAATTTAAAAAAAAAAAAAAGAAGACGAAGAGCATACTCAAGGAAACAGAAGAGGAAAGTTAGAAACAAAATTATCTGGGTTAAAGCAGCCTTACCAAAAAATAGTCATGAAAATTCACCAACTCATTTACCCTTTATTATTAGTTATCATGGAAAAGGAGTGGTATTTGTGTGTGTCCTAAGTGCGCACAGCTAGTCCAGAGTATAGATCCTCTAAATCTGGTTGAATGTGTGAGCTCTTGATAAGAGATACTGATTGGTCAGCAACAGTGCAGGCAGACAGCTTTACAAGCTTTCCCAAGAACACAGTTCTACCAAGTATCAGAGGGGTATCCGTGTTAGTCTGGATCTGTAAAAGCAGCAAAGAATCCTGTAGCACCTTATAGACTAACATATTTTCACCAGTAACTGCACACCGCCCCATAGTAACTCTAGCTCAGGAACCAATCCAGGCAACAAACTTCAATGCCAACTCTGCCCACACTGCTGAGCTTCAGTTCATCAGCAAATTTGACACTATCAGCTCAGGATTAAACAAAGACTGTGAATGACTTGCCAATTACAAAACCAGTTTCTCCTCCCTTGGTTTTCACACCTCAACTGCTAGAACAGGGCCTCATCCTCCCTGATTGAACTACCTCATTATCTCTAGCTTGCCTGCATATATATACCTGCCCCTGGACATTTCCACCATATGCATCTGACGAAGTGGGTATTCACCCACGAAAGCTCATGCTCCAAAACGTCTGTTAGTCTCTAAGGTGCCACAGGATTCTTTGCTGCTTTTACAGTTCTAGCAGTGCATCTTAATTTTAAAGATGCAACATCACTGCTGTTCAGGCCTGGACGTTCTGTTGCACAGATTCCCAGCAAAACTAATGTGAACTTCTAGTCACAGGAGGGGGAAAAAACGAACACAAAACAAAAAAAGCTAACTACTAGTGACTGAAGTAAACCATCAAGCTCCTCACTTGACCGCAAATGTGATTTGAGCCCCAGCCTGAACTGCAGAGCACATAGCATTACCTCCACCCAATCCCCAGGAACAACAGTCATCTGCAGTTTTGTTAAAATTGAGAAAAATAGGATTTTGAAAGTGGGGAAAATCTAATTTGATTCTAAGGAAAACAAACTTCACACACTTGAAGTTAAAGTTTTATTTTTTCAGAGAATTTGTCACTCTTAATTGTAAGTTTATTATTTTGTTATTTTTGTTCACATCTCCACTTAGTTTCACCTCCCCATATTCCAACAATATCTAAGCAAAATGTTTTCCTTCTTGTTCATTCTAAAGACAAAGAAGGAATGCAATGGCATACAGCTCTAAAATGCCAGATAATTCACATCACTGTACCAGTTGGTGCTAATCAGCATTCCCCTATTACTACTCAAACAGTATGTGCACATTCCCTATTAAAGTTCTTTATGTGCAGGAAAATACAATACAAAATGAGCAAGAGCCAGCATTAAAAGACCCTTCACAATTCTAGCTGTACACTGCTTGAGGCTGTCTGAAGATAGTAAGCAAAATGTACTACAGAAAAAACATTAGAAATCATTCTTACTCCTTGAATTGTATGGATGAAGTGTTCTTACAGTTGATTTTTCCCCTCTGTCAGTAGTTTAACAGGATCACAGTATGCACCATAATGCTTTAAAACAGAAAAGCTTCTGGAAAACCCAAACAAAAGGAACGTCACCAGGTGACGTCAGCCTATATACAGTTCTGTGTGGTCGCGGCGCATAAGCAAATCCATTCTTGTACCGTTTCCCTGAAAAGCTTTTCAGTAAATGCACTCATGCTACTACAGGAGCTTCTCTCAGCAATAAGCCACCCATCTGCCATCAACAAGTTAAGACTAAAAGAACCCACAGCCGTGGAAAAAGACCGTGAGCTTCAATTAAACCACAGAGCAGTCACAGGAGGAGGAAAAAAAACAACTTACATTCAGCATTGATTCCACAATTACAGACCTGTCACACGACATCAAGCCAACGAATTTAAAAGGAGTATTTTGAGAGAGCAGTGTGGATTCAGTCTTACATTAATATCGAAGGACACTAGAAAACAGTAAATTATTCAAAGGCTGTCTTACACTGGAGCCTTTTACAGACTCACTGCGTTGAGTTTAAAACTACGACTGAATGCAACCTCCAATGTACTCAAAAGAATGGGTAAGTTTACACATTTATATATACCTTTTATGATGAAAAACAGCTATGCTTCAGAAAAACAGAGGTACTAAAAATAGATTTTCTGAACTGAAGCCTTTTAATTGCTTGTTCACATTGTCACTTGTAATCTTCAATACTGTAGATAAAGATTTGTATCAAGGACAATATCTACGTACTCTATTTAGTAAGTTAGTTCTTACATTCAGAAGAAGCTTTTTAGAGATGCATGAAAGTAATCTGCAGTGAAATCTTTCACTATAATGTTCTAAGTGTACATGATCTGATAAGAATATCCTATCTTGTTGTTTCCCTAAATTATATTCTGCAGGCTTACATTTCAAGTGGCCATTAGGGGCTCCTATGCTGGCAGCACTATATGCAATGAGTATGATTTTAAAATTGCTGCCTGCCTTGGGCATGGCTTGTCCACCAAAATGTCGCTGTGAGAAGCTGCTCTTTTACTGTGACTCTCAGGTGTTTCACTCAGTGCCAAACACCACTGACAAGGGCTCTCTAGGTTTGTCACTGAGGCACAATTATATTTCTGAACTTGAAAGGGATCAATTTGCAAGCTTCAGTCAACTTACTTGGCTTCACTTAGATCATAATCAAATTGCAACAGTAAGAGAAGATTCTTTTCAAGGACTATATAAACTTAAGGAATTAATCCTAAGTTCAAATAAAATATTTTATTTGCCAAACACAACTTTTAGTCAACTGTTGAACCTGCAAAATTTGGACCTCTCTTTTAATCAGTTATCCTCTCTGCATCCTGAGTTGTTTTATGGACTTCGCAAACTGCAAACCTTGCATTTACGTTCCAACTCCCTGCGGACTATCCCAGTCCGCCTTTTCTGGGACTGTCGTAGTCTGGAATTTCTGGATTTGAGCACAAATCGCTTACGAAGTTTGGCTCGCAATGGATTTGCAGGATTAATCAAATTGAGGGAGCTTCACCTAGAGCACAACCAGCTGACAAAGATTAATTTTGCTCATTTCCTACGGCTAAGCAGTCTGCACACCCTCTTCTTGCAGTGGAACAAAATTAGCAACTTGACATGTGGGATGGAGTGGACCTGGGGTACCCTAGAAAAACTAGATTTGACTGGAAATGAAATCAAAGCCATTGATTTGACGGTTTTTGAAACTATGCCTAATCTTAAAATACTCCTAATGGATAACAACAAGTTAACCACTCTGGATTCCAAGATCTTAAATTCACTCATATCCATAACTACAGTGGGCCTCTCCAGCAATCTGTGGGAATGCAGTCCAAAGATATGTGAATTAGCCACATGGCTGAGTGGTTTTCAAGGTCGGTGGGAGCACTCCATACTGTGCCACAGCCCAGACCACACCCAAGGAGAGGATATTTTAGATGCAGTTTATGGTTTTCAGCTTTGCTGGAATTTATCAACTATTGTTACATCCATGGTTACAAGTTACAGATCTCCAACTACTGAGTATACAAAAAGAATAAGCTCATCGAATTTCCATATGGGAGACAAAGAAATTCCAACTACTGCAGGCATAGTTGTTACTACTGAAGAACATTTCACTGAACCAAACAATGCCATCTTCACTCAACGGGTAATTACAGGAACAATGGCTTTATTATTTTCTTTCTTTTTTATCATTTTTATAGTGTTCATCTCCAGAAAATGCTGCCCTCCCACATTAAGAAGAATTAGGCAGTGTTCAATGATTCAAAATCACAGGCAACTCCGATCCCAAACACGGTTACATATGTCAAACATGTCAGACCAAGGACCATATAACGAATACGAAGCCACCCATGAAGGACCTTTCATCATCATTAATGGCTATGGACAGTGCAAGTGTCAGCAGCTGCCATATAAAGAATGTGAAGTATAATATCTACAAGTCATCATACAAGTCATCAAAAATTAAAGCAGATAAGTAACCTATTTTAAAATTGATGGGGACCTACATATGATTCTAATTTTTACAAATGTTGACATAAACCCTAATTTTCAAAAACTATTTAATGGAAGCATTGTTTTTGAAGTGGTGCAGTATTTTAAAAGTTTTGTTGTTTTTTTAAATAAAACCATATTTTCAGTGTTAAAGCAATGATTACATTAAATTTGCACTCAATGTTTGAAAGTCAAAAAGATGCTCACCTCAAAACATGTAAAATGTTTCATGTTATGTAATTATATGACTGTGTAAACATTTATACTTAAGTCTCCATAGTCTACTTTTTCTAATGAAAATAGTCTGGGTGAAAGGAATCTAGATATGTGTACAGATATCTGTGAGGGAACATGCATTACATTTGTTCCATTGTAGCTATGTGATCACAAACATTCCAGTTGGCTCAGTTCACTTTTCAAGGTAGACTTACAGGAAGATTTTCCTTCTGTGATAATCTGATTCTAAAATCTACAGTCAGAGAAGAGGAGGAAGGGGATTTTTCAAGTGTATTGGAGACTGGTGATTTTAAATACTGTTTTCCTACCTCCGTATGGATAGTCAGCCTTGCCTAGATGTACCTTTGCTAAAGCTCACAGCAAATTTACAACACAGCAGTTTTACACAGTTACAAACTGACTCTGTAAATGCTTACAAAGTACTCAAGTGCTTATGTAGGAAGGCTCGATTCAATGCAATCAATTCTAAGTATTCAATGTGTTTAACTCTTATTAGACCTCTGGTTTGATTTGATAATTGGCATAGCTTTTCAAATAAATTTAGGCAAATTATTTGGGACCATGAAAGAAAGGTATTTCAACAGCTTCTCATGTGTAAATACCCTGCATGCAAATTTTAATTAAAAGTAAATATCAATTTTGGGGGTAAAAAGAGACTAGGGAGGGAAGAAGCCTCTCCTCTCCTCCCCACAGCAGTTTCTTCATCTTGCCTAGAAGCTATTTTCATGCACTAATGCGACTGGTTTCTCTGGAGACAGAATTAGCCCCTGCAATATAAGCTTTCACTTATTCTATTCTTGTGAAACTCCCAATCTTCCCAAAGTCAAGGTAGTTAAATCCAATCTCATATCACTTAAGTATAAAACGAAACATTTTTCAATTAAATACTTTCTAAGCTAATTATAATTTATCAGCTGAACAATTACAAGAAAAAAGTTTAAGGTCATATGCTATCTGCATTTTTTTTAAATAAAATTACTCACCTTGGAAACTTATTTTCTTTTATCCAGAAGTAGCATGTGCTATAAACACTATTATAAAATTACATGTAAATATTTGGAGACCTATGCAGCCACAGTGGTATAAGACACCACAAATAAATATAAAATTACAATATTTTTAAGAAAATTGCTCAAATATTGTAAACTTTAACCAAAGTTACTAGACCGGGGGGGGGGGGGGCTACAGGGAGGAGGGGATTTATATATATAAATATGTATATATATTTAAAATGTGTTCTGGGTCAAATGCTGCAGTGTTTGACAATTAGCAGCAGCACACAACTGGAGAAAACAATTCCTCCGTGTTGACATACTGTAATTGCTGATTCATTCAAGGTATGTTAATTATGTGTTGTACCAAACTTCTAAAAACTTTTCGAACAGATAGTCACTGCACAAGTCTGTTTGCTTATCATTCAGCATTATGTTTACATACACACACACCCCTACGTATTTAGGGTACAGTTATACAACATTGTGATGTTTTATTGTGAAAGGAATAGGTCTCAAATACATGGGGCTTCAGATAATATTTTTCATAAATATTTTTAAATTACTCTTATGCTATCCACATGCTTCCGAATACCTTTGTGTCACATGAAACTGCAGTGTCACAACTTAGCAAGAAAACAATATATACATTTTCTTATTCTCCATGATTTTGTATTCTATTAAGGCAAGTGCATTCAGTAAAGGCTAGTTTCCCATAATTTTTTTAAATGAACCCATCTGCTGTTAGAACCTGAATATAGACTGATTATCTTGCATTACAAGTATCCCAACTACTTTCAGCCATATAGAGTACCTTCTATGCAGACAGAGGAAGTGGTAGGAGGAGGAAGAGAAGGGGATGTTTTGATGATTAAATCCTACGAAAAAATAGATTTACTGGCACTACTGGTGATAAATAAATCTTTTATCTTATTAAAATAAGTGTTCGTGGCCCTTTGTTTACATCTAAGCTTCAGTCTTTCCCTCCGATGTGTGACCAGGCATTTCATATCTTGTTAAAAATTTGTGCATGTCTTTACTAGCTATAGTGGTGTAAATGTTTGGGTATTAGCGGGCAGGATCAAGCCCTTGAAGTGCTAGCTTTCAGAAAAGTCTTTGCAAGTGCACCCTTAGGTGCAAACAGATGTGCTCAGGGATTAGAGTCATTCCAGCAATGGTGGGTAGTCAAATGCTTTTGCTATGGTATCCCCACTTAGGAAGACAGGGCTAATTTCTGCTGCACCCAGCCCCTAACACAAACGTTTGTCCTCTCCTTATCCAATAAGATCCTACTGTTGTAGCATGGTCCAAAAGTAACTTGAAATACTTCACTCCAGTGTGGAGAGGGAAGTAGTGAGTGGGGCTATGGCTGTCATGCTACCCCCAAGAGTATGTGACTGTGTTGCATTTGCAATCCTACACAAGAGCCCTAATTAGCAGTAATTTTTAGCATAGTTTACAGTCATGACTAAGGAAGGCTAGCAGGCTTCCAGCTTACCTTGTCAACAGGGCTATGTCTAAACCCCATTCCCCTTGTTTGCCGTGCTCCAAAAACCAACACAACACTGTTTGCCCTTAACAATTAGTAACCATCCAGGTCCTTATCCTCTAGAATTTCAGCACTCTCCCTTCCCTCCGATCTCCAGGAATCAGCTTTCAGCCAAGGCACCCACCCCCCTTTTGAACCAGTACTCTAGGCTCAGCCTTGCCTAGAGATGGTAAAGTAGTAAGGCACACACAATCTAATGCCACGTAAGCTGTGGAGGCAATGTAAGATTTAACAGCCTCTGCATGACCCATCTTAAACAAAGTCAATCTCCCAACTGCCTCAGAACATAATTCCCACTCCCTAGCAGCATTTAGCCTTTGACCTGAGTCGTCAACACCCAATATTCAGGGAAGGACTGTTGGACATTCACACATTAGACCCCAGCAGTGAATATTACATCCAATGTACTGTGCGTCATATATGGCAATGAAAATTTAACTAGGTTTCTCTAATAAGCAGTAAGTAATGATCTATGCCAGCGTCGTATGCAAGAACTCATTAGAAGGAGCAATTCCAAGTGGCTTTTTAAAATTGTTTTCCATTCTCAATTGTTTGTGGCTCCATCACGACAATAAATTTTCTTTCATTTGGCAAACACTTTTCTTGTGTTTCTTAGTGAGCGCAAGCCAAGGTGGTTGGTTTAACTTGTGTTCCAGTAGTAGGACTAATGACCACAATCTACATTCCATCTTTTGGTTACTGAGTCTGCGTTCAGATGCACTGCACACAGTCACAGCTCCTATCAAGTTTAGTTGGAATTCTGGGCGCATCACACTTTTATACACACAATTAACATGTGTGGACAGTTTAAGAATTGCTTGTCATTCTCCAGAGCATTCTCTTAAGAACTACTCATCCTCTGCTCCATTCTCCACCCAATTTGCTCATTCCTCCCCCACATTCCTCACACCTTAACTCTCAGTGATATCTGAACCCAACACCTGGAACCAGTTTAAATCATAGTGCTTGAGTGGATCAGAAATAAGGAAGAACAAGCTCTCCCATCTCTAGTAATTTCTCTGCAATGATGGATTTTTTCCACTTATTTTTAACTTTGAAGAACTGCCTGATAAGGCATTGGGTGAGTCAAGTCTTGTTCCTGTACTACTTGATAGTATTCAATCAACAGGACGTTAACACTTATCAGATGCAAGGCTACCCGGGCTCATAACCATTGGGGGAACTAAGCTAGTTTTCAGTGACAAACTAGTTTATGTGCAAATCCAAGTGTGTGTGTCTACATCGAGCTACAGCCCTTTGAAGACAGTCACCTATTGCCAACACTTGAGAGCAAAAGTATCAGCTTGCTTTTTAAGACAGAAATCTGCATTAACATTTGTTTCCTAATGTGCCTAAGTTAATTTTTGTACTAGTCATGAAAGTTGATTGAATTTTGTAATGAGTATTTAAAATTGATCTGTTTCGATTAATGTAATCAGTTAGGAAAAACTAGATTTCATCTTCCATAGAAGTGGATTTCCACACAATAATGACGCTTCAGAGAGGGATGGAATCTTCCTTCTCCCATAGATAAAACAAAATCCAGTGAGGTTTATTCGTAGTGCCAATTCATTCATGTCAATTCCCCTTTCCACAACTAGAACTGAGGTTTATCCATAGACTGAGGCTGTCAGTTTTTTCTTTTAAACCATCGTCCACTGATTGCTAGTGGTACAGTTAAAGGCCACTGTGTAGTCAAGTTGGGGATCACACATTTCATATTTTGTATTAAACACTTCTTTTACAGAGAAGTACTAGGATCTAATCAAATCTTATCTATTAAGATAGGCAAACTCATACTACCTAATAAGGTCAAAACAATAAGCTTTCAGATCTGTGAAGCAAGCATATGAAATGTTCCATCTGCTACACTTTCAACTAAACTCTTTCATTATGGTAAAAGAAAACCCAGATTTTAAAACATTAGTGAACTTTTTCTACCGACACTGAGACCAGAGATTAAAAAGCAGAGTCCCAAATGTATTGTATTCAAGACATGTTTAAGAGCCATTTTCTGGTGGGGGTGAAAATATAAAATGGAGTAAAATTGAAGTGCAGTGTACAGAAAAATTTTGTTATTAAAACTGTATATCATAAAACTGAATTTGCCTCTTTTTTCCTGCCTTCTCAAACATAAATATCTAGAAGCGTCCAGTTTTATGGCAATGTAAAATTAGAAGTCATACCAACTGTGTTCAAAAGAGACACATCGCTTCAAAGCAAACTGCTTAGAAATCTCAGTAGTGAAGTTTTGGTCAGTCTGTTCACCAATATGTTGCTTTAAATTACACTTTATGGACTGAAAAAAAGTCTGAGTATCTGAACTCTTCATGCAGACTGATTCTTTGAGTCTAGAAAGTTTCTTGCAGAAGGAATATGAGTTATTGCTCATGAAAGGTAACAGATTAATGGCTCTGGAGACTGAACCCTTTGTACTCATCTATTTAATGTACAGCAATGCCTTCCACACATCATTGACAGTATACCTCAACCACGACCTTGGAGTAGCCATCTACAAGGTTGAGAGAACAGTTCCTTCCCTATTCTTGTTCAGTCCTTGGACTCTCGACTGTCACAATGAACGGTGCCAATTGGGGTGGTGGGTAATTCAGACAGGGCTATCTATGAACTCAATAAGGACAAGCAACCCAAATCATTTAAAGATAGTATGTGTTGGTGGTTTGGGCTCAACTTTGAATCATCACCAAGCAGAACCAGATACGAGCTGCTGACCTCAAAGAAAAAGTTCCATAGCCCATTATCACTGTCTTGAGTTAACCAGTCCAGTTCTCAGTACGTTACTTGTAGTGATATTCTCAAACACTGATTATTAAAATCAACAAAGATGCTTCTTTCATCATTTAAAGAGATTCAGCGTTAGAGGATGTTAACTTACTAAAATTTCTTTAAAAGTACATGTCAATAACTAAAATCAAGCAAACTTAAAATGACAGATAAAGTTTACTTAATTCGCAAACAAAATCTAAATAGTTTAATTTGTAGCTGCATTTACTATAGGAGAACATTTCCTTAAAGAAAGGTTTGTATATGCAAAACAGAGAATAAAATAACTACTTTTTAAAAACGCAGAATATCAAAATGTTTACTATAGCTGGCTAACAACCCCATAAATTCTTTTCAGCCTTCAAAAACCTGCAGAACATTTAATCTAAATCAATACAGCTATATAAATGAGATACTTAGAATTTTCCATTTAAGTGCTCATATATGTGACTAGTAACAATTAAGGAACGTTATGCACAATATGATTAATGCTGTTCATAGTAATTTTGACAAGAATACTGCAGAACACCGAATCTCTGGCCAGAAATTCTTGACTAACACCTTAAAAAGAGAACTGCAAGAGTGATTTGAAAATTGAGGCAAGTCTGATAATGTGCTGAAATACCCCAACGAACAGGAGGTGGGGTACATTCAACACAAATCTTCCTTAACATTAAAAGCTCCTTCCTCAGGCCTTTAACACCAGTTACTTAAAATATGCACAGAATACACTGTTACTGATGCTAGGAGTCATGCTTTTCTATCTGATATACAGAAAATGTATTCTGGGATGTATTTTTCGTAAAGGGCCAAATGACCACACAAGAATTTTTTTTAGATGAATTCAGCACAAAAATAACTTACCTGGGGCATTAACCACATATTTTTACAATTAAAGGCAACCTTCAAATTGTGGAAGGGTAGGAAAAGCTACAAATAACTAATTGTGGCCTCTTCTATTCTTTCTGATGTATAAAAATCTAAAAAGGGAAGATTTCTCCTGCCTTAGCCTTCCAGACAGGACCGGAGTTTTCCATGTAAACAGATATGACTTGAGAACTACTGAAGTGTTATTGCAAGAGAGAGAAAACTGAAAGTTGAGCAAGGCAGTTTTGCAGAGACAAAAAGTGGATGAAATATCTTTTATTGAACCAACTTCTGTTGGTGAGTGAGAGAGGCATTCGGGCTCCAAAGAGCTGTTGTTCTTCTCAACAAAAAGAATAGGATATGACCTCACCTACCACGTGTGTCATGTTCTGGCACCAACATAGCTAAAACCCTGCAAACAAAGGCGTTTTAGTTGGACTATTTCACTTTCATCATTAATTAGCATTTTGGAAAAATGACCCTTCATTCAAGAGGTTTGACACATCTTGAGACTTCCAGTAGGTCTGTCAGCAAAACCAGCTGACATTCCTGAATACCAAACATTTTTTATAAAAGCTTTCAGGCTCTCTTTATGTAGCATACAGAAGTACCAATGAGTACACTCCCATTTAAAAAAATTCTTTGTAGGTCACTTTTAAATCAGTTCAAGTTTGCTTTGACCTTAACTTTTCAGGCATTTTCTTTCACATGTACTTTACTAATTGAGTACTTAGGATTCTTTTTCAAAGCCAACAACTAAAGAAAAACCATTTTCCTTCTCACATTTTCCATCCTGTAAACTAGGATCAACACATTCACTTGGTCATGTAGGACATGTGCAATTGTTTTATACTAATTCAATGCAGCTTGGTTTTCTAAAAGAAGTCAGCAAGTAAGTTCATTCATCAAGAAGGATCATAAACACTGAAAAGGTCATAATTCTTTACAGGCAAGAACTACTAATTCTGTATTATAAATCAAGAATATAAATCTGAGAAGTCCAAGCTAATTGCTCAGAGTCTGAACTTCAATTGTTACAACTGCTACACTATTTTAAAACTAAGTGCATTGAGGATTTTCTCTCAGCTTGAGCACACAGCCTTCTAGTAAAATGTACAGGCCCCTTACATTTGGTAAGTAGCAAAGGTGGGACAATACTTCCCAGATACTTGAGGAGTCTGCAGGTTTTCCTTCATCTCTAAAGTTCTATTTGGACAATTTTAAGACTACCATGCAGATAAGGAATATGCCAGTTCTGAGAACAGAAATAATAAATATAGATAAGATGGAGGAATGTATTTCCTGAGGAAGAAGGCAGGTATAGTTCTAAGGCATACCTTACAATGATTAAAAAAGACCAAGAGTGGACAGAAAAGGGTTGCTAATTCACTCACCCTATGGATAGTCTTTATCATTACGAGCAACATTGTCTTTATATTTCAGAACTCTAAGATGGTAGCCACAATAGGCTTAAAAAGGTGGCAGGTAGAGAAAAGCACACCTAGTTTAAAATTAAAGCTCTGAGGAACATATAGCTCTGGGCCGTTCAGGGTATGTCTACACTACAGTTAAAAACCCACAACTGACCCATGTCAGCTGATACAGGGGAAGGGGTGGTTTAATTGCAGTATAAAAGTTCTCTCCTGCTGGAGCCTGGGCTCTGGGACACTGCAATTAAAACAGCCCCGTGGCGCAAGTCAGCTGCCATGGGTGTTTAATTGCAATGTAGACATACCCGAATTGGCAGTACAGCAGCAGTGAATCCTGGAAATAAGGGGATGGTGACCTTGATAAAATTGTCAGTCTCATTCATCTACGCTTAAAATCAACACCAAGCCCTAGAGCTTCAGGGAGCCTATAGCCAGGTATATGAATAGGCTAGACTGCAGAGAGGATATGCTGAACAAGACGTGGCAGGTCTTTCATCTTTGACCTGACAAGCATAGACATACCATCGTCTGCAACAGCATGACCATGACATTCTCCTTTTATGAGTTACTTTTATACCAACTCAGTCTTTATAACCACCATCTCTTTTTTAACAGGTATTTCCACACAAATGTTCTAGGTCAGAGTTTCTCCCTGAGATACTGAGATGCTAAATAGGAAATGTCCTGCTCCCAAGAATCCCTGTCTGTTTGCATAAGGCTGATACACCAGGTTTGAGAGGACAGTATGAGGTCATTTGGATGATCTCTCACTTTTAAGATGACCTTTAGGTTCATGGAGAAGAGTGAGAACAGCTATGCTGAAGGCACCCATAGTCAAACTGAACTGGATACCAAAGGTAACAACCTTGTCTTTTGTATGGGCGCAGGAAATAAAGATGCTTAAACCCAACTGCCTCCACCTGTTGGGAAGCAAACTAGAATACTCTTAGAAGAAGAAGGGTCCACTTCTCTCAAGTGGATGAATTATTTGCTCAAGTCACCTGCAAAGGTCTATTTCCTTGAAATTTGTGAAGTAATTAGTAATTGAGAGCTTTATTTTCAAGCCTTCAGCTTGAAATTCAGGCTTCTATTGTTTTTGGACACACCTTGCTTAATTTCACTGGAGACAAGTAGATAGCTGCCTTTCACCCTGTCTGGGAGAAAACCAGTTTCTCTTTGTGTTCATTCACAGACTTTAAAGCAGAATACCAGTGAGTATCCACAATTCCTCATACAGTGTTAATACAAGCATTTTAAAATAATACTGATCAGTGTGTGTCAGCTTTCATAAAAGACCTGACTTGATATGCTTTTGTAATACCATAATATTGTATATGATCAGTTGATTCATTTACTTACTTAAGGTTCAGACCCCTGTATTTAAGAAACTCTCCCCCCCAACTCTCCAAGTTAAAGTCTTCATTTACCTTTTATGTAAATGTGCCTTAACTGTCTCTGCCTAACGATCAGGCTAGTCAGACTAACAAGCAGACATTCCTTTGTCTAAGGCCGATTGGGCTTCTGCATGACTTGGAAAACACATTTTAAAGAACATAATTCTAGCATATACTAAAAATTATGGGAATACAGCCTGTGCATACCTCCCACAAAACTATTATGATCAGTGTTAGTTTTCCAAGGACATATTACATACCACTCTTTGGGTATATACACATCATGAAAACAGCATGTTAGGTTTGGTGAATATGTCAGGCCTGACAAAAGTTACTGACACAGTAGTAAACCACCCGCATGCCTCTGAATCACAGCCAGTTGCTTGCTAACATGGAGAACGAAGACAGACTGACCCATGGGGGGAGGGGGAACTATTTATATGCCTGTTTTACAGTTAACCTCTATCTTTAAATTTCAAACTCAAGAAGTCTAGATTAAACAAAGAAATGGTTAGTGAATTCTGAAATATTTCTAGATTCTTATTTCCTCTTTTTCATGACAGCCCAATAGACTGCATAAGGTGATCAAAAAGTTGACAACCTGAAGACAAAAAGACAGTGGAAGCCAACAGATCTCCATGAAAGATGTGAGCTGTTAGAACTAAAACTGCTTAAATCATCCTAACTAGCACAGCACCCAGCCCTGGCACTAAGGTTTTCTGAACTTCTATGTAACAGTTGAAGATAACACATTCATGTTTCCTCATTCATTTGGATGCTTCCTTTCAAAATATCCAGGTAATACCTAATAGATTCTCTAAACATATCAGGCAGTTGTGAGTAAGCAGCTGACTGGAATTTTGTCAGCCATTAGTGATTTCTACTTTACTGGCACATTGCTCTCAGTAAGCACATGTCCAGGTGCACGAGAAACATACTACATGCTAGATTAAAATGAATCAATACTAGCAGATTAGATATTCAGTGTAGAAGGGAAATCTATTCAACTATGTAGAAAGTAAAATCACTATATTACACTTCACTATTTGTCCAAAAATGGCAATGCTGGACAACTATTTCACACAGAACTACTGAATAGCATAAATATTAGTTTACTTGTTGAAGCTAACAAATACTTATCGGACACGGCAATCATATTTCTCTTTCAATATTTGACATCAACTACATTCAGTTAAATTCTTTTTTCAGTAACTCCACTGACTTTTGATTTATGCCATTATAATAGAAAGCAGAGCTTATCTCCTACTTTGTAAGTAGTCACGACAGTGCCTACTTCTTCACACACTACAAAAGAACCTTATTACAAGGCTTTATTTGCAGCTCTTTTCTTCTACTGGTGTAAGTTCATTAATGGTTTCACTGTTAGAGATCTAGAGTAGAGCTGCTGTGCTATTGTTAAAAGTTGTAGATTATGCCTGTCAGTTTAATTTAAGTTAACACAGTTTTAGTTTCTACTTCCTATTTGAAATGGGGGAAAACAGGACATTTTTGTTTAAAATTTCAAATAATTGCTAGAAAGACACAGAAAATAGTGTCAGTTTAATATTTAGTGCATTTATCAGTCTACTCTAGAATTTAAGTCTTTTATTTACAAACCTCTTTCTACAGGTTTATTAGTCATTAATTCACCTGTATCAGATTTCATAGTGCAAACTATTCCACTTACCAAATTTTCATAATTAAAGCAAATTCTCCATCTCTACCAAATCCACTATTCAGGAACCCTGTTCACCACCCTCCCTCTTCTCCTCATACAAGTTTCTATGGGGAGCTCATCTTATCTTATCCCTTCCTCTTTTTCAGGGTCTCTAAATACTAAGGACTCTAGATGAGGCTGCTACAGTACAGACCCGTTTACTCGCGGATGTCAGAAGTCAAGCCATCACGACCGCGTGTTAACAGACCACGGGTTAAGAGGGCCATGATGAAATATCTTAAGATTCTATATTGTGTGTGCGCACACACACACACACTCTCACACTCAATTATCTAGGATTATGTATGTATTCACAGCATCTCAAATACTACAGGCCTATCTGTTAACGGCGCTTTGCAAGAATATAAAGTCAAATGTGTAATTTAAGAAAATTACTACTACTATTACACAGGGGAGAAAGTAACTCAGGACACTTACTAGTATAGAGTGGGGGCGGCTCTGGTGCCCAGAAGGGGGTGGGGGCGTAGGGCAGAAGGGGTAGAGCTAAGGGTCAGCATCCCCCAGCCAGCCCTTCCAAGCCGCCTGGTCTGCACTGCCCAGGATTCCAGTGGCCATTTAAAGGGCCCAGGGCTCTGGACGCCGCTGCTATGGTAGTGGTGTCTGGAGCCCCAGGCCCTTTTAAAAATGTCAACCCCAGGGTAGCTGCTCCCTTTGCATCCCACCCCATCGGCAGCCAAGGGGGGGCAAAAGGGGCAGGGACCTTAAAGCACTGCAGGGGTCCTTGCAGTAAAGTCATACAACACGTTTCCGCACCGCACTTCCTGACGATTTCTGTGTCAGTGAGCAAATCTGTAGCGCTACCCAGCAAGTTCCTGTACTGTGTGTTAGTGAGTTTCACATGTTAAATAGGCAACACTGGGAGGCATAGCACTACCGCGCATTAAGAGGATTCGTGTGTAAACGGGTCTGTACTGTAATTTGATTTGTTTCATGCTTGCTGGAAACCTGTTTTAAATTGGAGTGTCATATATTTTTTTTTTAATTTCTGTTGCAAATTAAAAAAAAAACAACCTTGTTTCTGGCCTTAAATGACCAGTTATTTATTCCACTGTAGCAAAGGGGGGAGGGATAGCTCAGGGGTTTGAGCATTGGCCTACTAAACCCAGGGTTGTGAGTTCAATCCCTGAGGGGGCCATTAAGGGAACTGGGGTAAAAATCTGGGGATTGGTCCTGCTTGGAGCAGGGGGTTGGACTAGATGACCTCCTGAGGTCCCTTCCAACCCTAATAGTCTATGATTCTATGAAAGTGAGAGAAGATTGGTAATGAAACCAAAATTCATAGGAAAATACATCAGAAAACAGTAAGTCCTAGATTTTAACGGCGTAACTTGATACTAGCAGTGAATAAACAGTGAAAGCTCAGCAAAATAGGAGTTTTCATAATTCAAGGAAGGAATTTTCAGAAGAGACTTATTACTCAAACAGTTGCCAAGCTCCACTGTTTCATACTTATGCTTTGTTATAAACATCAGCTAAGATGAGGACAAAATTATGATGAAAGCAAAAAGACTTAAGTACAGCATTTTTACCACTATGGATTTGGAAACTGCATCTTCCCGCCCAACAACTAAACACTTTAGTCTCCCAGCACCAATGTACTAGCTATTTGGTGTCAATAGTTCTGGACTCTACACCATTATATTAAATGGAATATAATCAGCATTTCTTGCTTATTCTTCAATAAGATTGCTTCCACATGCATCTCCCTCAGCAAAAGTGTGCTAACAAAATGAAACTAGGTCTAGGCCAATTTCCAGTTAGAACTCAGTAATCATGGACAGCCTTGTAGAAGCAGTATGTTGTCACTGACAGTGAGTGCTTTAAGTAGCTCAGAATCACTCCTAGTCTAATTAAAGCATTTATATTCCCTCAAGACCCGAATGGGTAACCCACAGAAAACTAGAGTAGAAGAGTGACGCCTCAAAGATATAGAGGCACTGCAGACAAATAACAAAATAAAATAAACCAAAAATCAAAGTTCAAAATCTAGGATTTTTATTTTAAATCAGATTTTCAATTTAAGTTACACACTTTTGCAAAAATAAACCAATTTAAAATTAAGTCTGAAATTATGAGAGCCAAAGTCCTAAATGTACTATGATGTATTAAAATGATGAAAGAAAATCAAATCATGTATGTTTGCTGCTGACATTTTAAAGAAAGTCAAACCCTGAACTGGCAAAACTTATTGGCTAAGCACATGGAACCAGAATCTGACAACAGCAGCAATCTCTTCTGCAGGCAACTCCTAATATTCTCTTAATTTCAGTTTATTCAACTAGTTCAGTTCATTCAAAATTAAGAAATGGATTGGGAGCTGAAAAAGCAGAAAACCTTGTTTTTCTCTTCTAATCTATGACTAAATAT
Source organism: Gopherus flavomarginatus (assembly GCF_025201925.1). NCBI lineage: Eukaryota > Metazoa > Chordata > Testudines > Testudinidae > Gopherus > Gopherus flavomarginatus. Next base: position 34,748,030 of record NC_066623.1, on the reverse strand, counting down.
GAGGTGGGAGGAAATGAGATCTACTGGATCTAAAATCTTGAAGGATGTCATGGACAGAAATAAGCAGTTCAATTCACCAATAATAGAGCAGATTCAAATACTAAATATATTTTGATAACACTCTTATCCAGCAAGTTTAAAACAATTTTAAAATGTTGGGTTTTACATTTAATTAAATTTCAATTTCAATCCAAACGCAGCTTCATACAGAGAGTAAAAAAATTAAATGATTTAATAGGAAATACATGATCCACCATTTTGTAACAAATGTAAAAATTAAAACACTGAATAAATTATGTTAAGCTATATAATTGCTTAAATAAATGTGTATGGATTAGTGTATCCTCCTGATTATTAAAAAGTAGTACCATATTTAGTGTAAAAGCTAATTTAGTTTCAAAATATGTTTTAATAGTTACCAACCAATGAGAATCTACATCTCTTTAGGAAAAGAAAGTACAAATGCAAAACAAAATTAAATTTTCTGTAAGTCAAGGTTTCCTATCTACTAATTTATCAAAGTAATTTAAATCAATCCATCGTGTACAGAAGTTGAAGTGGAAATGGCAAGATTTTCAGGGATATGGATGCCCCACTTCAGGAAGGCTAGAGTAATTTTCAAAAAGAAAAAACAGCAAGAATGCCAAAGCCTTTTAATGGCAGTTTACCTCAGTAGTTTGGACCCCAGTATGAAATCCCTAACATCAAATGGTTAGAGTCCAGAATTTGCCACCTAACTTCTCAGGAAATACTGGGTCCTATTTGTATTCCAATATGAGTTCTTAGCCTAAAAGCAAAGTGCAAAGTATGATGTGGTAGGTTACAATACAGGTCTGGGCACGAAAACCAACAATATCTGCAGATTTCTCAGATACCTTTCCACCCCCCAGGAATCCCAACAGAAGCAAACATCTCTTGTAAAGAAGACCCTTCAACTTTTAGCATAGAACTGTGGAATGGAAGACCATACTAGGAATGCTCTTGCCAGATCTAATGGCGCAAAAAGCTACTAAAAGCAGTTCAGTTTCTGAGGTTAGTTAGATCCTCTGGAGAGCAATCCAGAAGTCTAACAATATGTCTAAGTTGAAACAGAACAGGCAAATTAGAACCTTTGCTGCAAAACAAAAAAATTACAAACTAGTATAAACATCAACAATGGAACTCTGACAGACATGCTGAAACCACATTACGTGGTTACCAAGGGACAAGGATACAAATTCAAGAGTCCTGAGAGAGTAGAGAAAATTGGAACAGGAATTTCCTGAAGCTATAGGTAGATCTTGCCAGCTTTTACGTTAGTGAACATAAGAGAAAAGCCAATGAGGGGTTATTTTAATTGAAACTGAAATTTAGCTACAAACAAAAAATGACTAAGGTTTTAAACCTTGCTGAGTAGTTTCTGTAATGTCTTCCTCTCCTTTGCTCTCTGAAAAAGAAGCCAAATGAATCAATGACAGAACTTCTCCCCACACTGTGTGGGTAAACTAGGGATTTGATCCTCTCATCTTCACAGAAAACTGTAAAGAGAATTATAATTCAGTTCATTAAGGTGAACCAGATTACCAAGATTACAGAGACTATACTGATAACACCTAAACAGTAAGAGTGAAACAAAATATTGTCAGCACAGGCAAAAAAGCCTTCACACCTATTACCAACCAGGAATTCCGAAAGTACAAACTATATTTCAGAAAACCTGAAGATGCAGCTGCCACTAGATTCTCTGATCACCTTAAGTCATTTCAATATTTAGTTTAGCAAATGAAAAAAGTGTTCTCTTCAACCTTAATTGAATTCTTGGGTAATGGTATGTTAAAGCAAGAATTATTGAATGCTGAAACACCATTCCTATTAGTGAAGAAAAAAGGAATCAGTTATACAATGAAAAGAAACACTAAAGGGGTGCCAGAGCACTGAGAAAAACCTCAAACAATGAGATTCTAAAATGGGCACTGAAGTTTTAGTCAGAAGGCAAATGCTTTTAAAGATTGAAGTTGTCCAATCCAAATTTATATTACAGTCAACATGACTGCATTATGTACCTGTTGCACCTAAATAAAGCCACCTCTTACAAGCAAGGTTTTGACCCTGATTTGCCAAAACAAAATCAGCTTGAAGTCTCACAGGCAAAATGCCCCAGGTTTAATTTTGATTGTTTGAGGCAAGTCAAACAAGACCATTGGAAGAGGTGATCTCATCCGAAGTTTTTCCTAAAATTCTTTGCTCAGAACTCCAGAAAAGCTTGCTCTAGAAACTAAGTTGTCTTAAAACTACTGATAACAGCACACATGCAGGCCTTCAATGACCTTTTAGGGGAGGAAGGAAGAGAGAAGGGATATGGAAATGGCAACAGCTTATAACTAAGGCTATGTTTGTTACGGAAGTCACAGAATCAGTCACTTCCAGATACCTTCGTGACATTCTCTGCTTCAGCCCCAGGGACTGCAGGACTCTGGAGCTGGCAGCCAGTGGGCCCATGGCAGGGTTCTAGCAACAGGGACCCCTTGCAATGTTCTAGCAACAGGTGACAGAATCCTGAGGGGGCCCTCCTCAGGGTTCCAGAGATGGACGAAAGCCTCACGCAGGAGGAGAGGAACGCCTTGGATGAGTGGGTGGGAATGTTCCGTTTTCTCTTTGGGAAATATGGTCACCCTGCAGCTCTCAGCTGCTGTGGGCAGAGGGGGAACTGCACAGCTCCCAACCACCACAAGGGGGGGAGGGGGGAGAAAACAGGACCATGGGACCTCAGCAGCAGGGCACAGACAGGGCACAGCTTCTGTGAATTTTTGTTTATTGCCCATGACCTGTCCATGACTTTTACTAAAAATAACCATGACAAAATCTTCGCCTTACTTATAACTATAAAGGCTGAAAGTTGAGGAAACCTGAATGGCCTGGAGTGAGGGAGAGATGGAATCCTGAGGACAGGTTCTTAAGGGTTCAGTATTACAGAATCAAGGTCAGTGGTTCTATCCTTCAGGTTCTAAATATTTAGAAGATACTAAAACACCCACCCCCTCCCTTCAAGAAATATGCTTCTTTTAAAATCATTCTTTCAGCGAGCTGTTCCTCCAGTTCTCAACTTGCTCCTTTCCAGAATGGAATCAGCAAGAGAGTGCAGTAAACCATCTTGTGTCTGCTGGAGAATAAGTATTTCATGGGGAGCTGAGTGAACTCTCATAGGCAGGCCAGGTGGTAGCCCTGAGAAGGGGCTAGGCACGGAGAATAGAGTCTTCTATAGCTTTAAAAGAATAAAGCTAGACAGGTGGGAGTGGGGGGGAGGGAAGAAAGGACAATAAGTAGACAAGGAGAATTACTCTGCACCTGCTGCTCAAATTAAAACCTTAACAGAGCATGCTTGTTCTAAGGGCTAATTTAGGTAGTAAATACAAGGTTGCAGAAGGAGACTACTCATATTGGATTGTCAAATCAATGGGAAAACAGAGGAAGACACCAATCTATAATTGGAGTTTAAGACAATCCTATCTCTTCCCATACTATAATCAGAATCTGATAGCCATAGAAGAAACCCTATAATTCAAAGGGGTTATTTTTCAACATGTTCAATACCCAATACTTGTTTGCCCCTTTGCCATTTTACAACTCTACTCTTCCTTTTATCTCCCTCCACCGTTTTTCTTGGTCATTCTCCACCTTCGTGCCCCAGTTCAGCCCACTAACTCTGCCCTTCTGCTTTCCATTTCCAGCTGCTAAATTTCATTTAGACAGCTACAAATCACCCAATACTTCCGTAACATTACTTCCCCATTTAAACTGCTGTAATTACCACAGAATTATGATGTTTAGAAGCGAGAAAGGAGATATTCACAACTGTGCAGACTGTAAGATGGTCTACAAGAAACCCCAGTTAGGATGTAGTGATACATGCTATAAAAAAGTTTGACAATCCCTGAATTAGGGCAAGAAGGGTTAATGCCAGCTTCTAAGAGAGACTCACTATAAGCCATTCCAGAGTAGGCTATTTTTATTTTCTGTTTCAAAGCGACAGGAGCCCCATGGTGTGATTTCTATTCTAGTGAGTGACTACATCCTGTAGGTTTAACAGGTAGCCTAGAAATACCTAAAAAGGTCTATGGGGTGAAACCTCAATAGCTTATTTCTGATACTTTGATATATTTTATCTGACAACAAAATCACAGTTTACCAAAGACTTTCACTGAACATCAAAAGTGAACTCCTGGGCAATTAACTGTCTAGACCAGTGGTTTTCAAAACTTTTTTTCTGGGGACCCAGTTGAAGAAAATTGTTGATGCCCGTGTCCCAACGGAGCTGGGGATGAGAGGTGTGGGAGGGGCTCAGGACTGGGGTAGGGGGTTGCGGTGCAGAAGGAGGTCAGGACTCTGGGTGCAGGCTCTGGGGTGGGGCTAGGGCAGGGGTACAGGAGGGACTCTGGTTTGGGGGGCTCAGGACTGGTATAGGGGTGCAGGAGGGGGTCAGCTCTGGGTGCAGGCTCTGGGGTGGGGCTAGGGCAGGGGGCTGAGGCGCAGGAGGGGCTCAGGGCAGGGGGTGCAGCAGGCTCTCAGGTGGGGCTGGTGTTCTAGGTTTGGGGGCACTCAGGGCTGCGTCAGGGTACAGGAGGAAGTCAGAGGTCTGGGCTGGGGGTGCAGGCTCTGCGGTGGGGCCAGGGATGAGAGGCTTGGGGTGCAGGAAGGTGTTTCAGCTTTGCGGGGGCTGGGACAGGAGATTGGGCACAGATTTACCTCTGGCAACTCCCGGTCAGCAGCACAGCTGGGGTGCAGAGGCAGGCTTCTGGTCTTTCCTGGCACTGCGCTGTGCCCCAGAAGCAGCCAGCAACAGGTCTGGCTGAGCCGCAGGTGCACAAGTGGCTTTGCGCGACTCTGGCCAGCAGGCACCGCCCCCCACCCAGGTTTCTAGCCAAAGAGAACGTGGAGCTGGTGCTCGGAGTACTGTGACCCCCCCCCTAGAAGCCAGACCTGCTGCTGGACGCTTCCAGGGTGCAGTGTCAGAAAAGGTAGGCACTAGCCTGCCTTAGCTGGGCAGCACCATCGACGGGATTTTTAACATCCCAGTCAGCAGTGCTGACCAGAGCAAGGTAACCCAATGCTGGCTTGCTGTCACCTGTTTGAACACCACTGGTCTAGACTGACACGTCTGTTCCATGTTCTTTATAAACATGAGAATTGTGTTTATCTACTACTTTAAAAGATGCTAATGTTGGATCTAATCAACTGGATGGCATAGGGGGAGGAAGAGTTAGGGAAGAGTTTAATGACTGAAAATATGAATCAGTACTCTAGAAATAAAGTTGAACCAGGGTTCAAATTATAGGCCTGATTTTTAACATCTGTAACAGAAAGTGAAAGATCACTAAACATTTTAGGGATTACTTGAGATGTAGCAGAAGGAAGTAGGGAAAGCACCATTATTCCATCTTAACAAGTAGTTTTGTAAAATGGCTTTTATAGCTAGTTTAAAAATTAGTTCCTAACTCTCTGGTTCTCCTTTATTTCAAAAACGAAGTGTAAGTATATGATCTGTAGAGAAGCTCATGCAGAGGGCACATTAAAAAGTTTTTCATGGAGACATCCACCCATCCATCTTAGACATAAAATACATCAACCACAGTATTTAAAGAACCAAATACGCATTTTAAAAAAATTGAAATTGACTTGCAACAGATTCTGTTCTTGTCATCATAGAATTAGGATGATTGTCATCCTCTGTACCCAAAATTTCTCCAAAAATATATCATGCATAAACTTGCATTATAGATCCTCACATCTTTCACTCCAAGCAAGAGCCAACTCTCCTCCCAAAGATACATTACCTTCAAAGCCTGTTGTAAGGCTTTGAAGGTAATCAAATTGGGGACCACATCAGACATTCTAGAACAGAGCACCCAACACAAGATACTCTACCAATAGTCCCCTCCCTTTTAAACCAAAGGATTCTTAGTGTTAGCATCTCTGCTAATCTCAATTGCTGCAACATCACTTAGAAACGATGCAGACTGAGGCAGCCGGGTTCCAACCATTTTGGTCTTTATAGGTCAAAATCAGGATCTTGATTTTACCTGGAAGTTAGACAGAAGCCAGTATAGCCTCTGAACTGTTGGTGTAGTTCATTTCCCATGCAATGCACTTAGTAAGCAAACAGCTGCAGTCTTGACTACTGATATTTCTAGAGCACTCAAGAGCAGCTGATGACCCAACAAACCCTAAATTACAAACTTAAGTAACAAGTGGCAAGCACAAGAGGGCCAATACAATATCTGCCAAATCTACAAGCATTTCCTTAATTTCACTGTTAGCCAGCCAAGCCCGTATCCAAATTCTAGTCTAATTCAGCTATGAAGCAAGCCATTCAATTCCAGCAGATGGGAAAATTCAGTATACTAAGTGAGACTGATAACACCCATGAGACAAAGCTGTCTGAGCAAACAAGCAGTTGCTCGGTATTGTCCAGACCTTTCAAAGAATGGAATGACATCCGTCACAAGCAACTCTTTTCATCTCTAACCAGGGACTGCACATATATTCCAACTATATGTCAAAAGCTATACTGAAGATAGGAAAAGACTAAAAATGTGGTTACCTGATCAGTTACTGTCCAAAGGAGATCTACCAATGCAACTAGCAGGGTTTACCATGCTCAGACCTGAAAACAGATTCATTGGAGGAATTAAGTTGAGGACTAAGTGTTACCAGAATTGCTTTGCTAGCATCGTCTCAAAATGCTCTCTCTCAGAAAGTAAGGTTTGAAATAGATTAGTCTTGCTCACTGTCAAATGTTCGGGACCGTTTCTTGGTCAAACACTTAATTGCTTCCTCATATACAGCAATACACTCTTCTCCTGAAAAGAGAAAACAGCCTCTAATAAAGGACCTAGTACTTCTGCTTAGCCTTTACAGTCAGGAGTATAGTTCAGAGTTTGGAAATTAACCAGCAATTCCAAAAGATCGATGTACAACGTTAGCTGAAACTCAAACTGAAGTTTTCACGTTTCCCATCAAGACATTGGTACAAGATTTTTTGTAAGATGCAATCTGCTGTGCTCATTTGGTGACAGTGGGAAGTTGGGACAGAGAGAAAAGAATCTCTGATCAATTAATATAAAATAAGAGGGAAGATGTTGGTATCTTTGGCCCATAATGAACAGGAGAACGAGGATGGTCATGGCAGCATAAATGATGGGAGTACAGTGGTTTGTAGTGTGTATTTCAAATGTGGCATGGGTGGCTGTAAGTATCTGTAGTTTCCATGTTGAGGCTGGGTAGGGAATTCTAGACCACAGTTAAAAGGTGGTTTTTTGAATGGGAAATATATTTAACAATTGTGCTAACTATGAGAATATTTGAATATTACCTTTTGCCTTCTTTTGATTTCCATACTTTTAAATGTGTAGGCATTTTTAACCAGTGTTTCTTCATATAAAGAAGTCTTAACACTAAAAAGGGTTCGGGACCCTCAGGGGGTCGTGAGGTTATTACACAGGGCGGGGTGTGTGTGTGTGTGTGTGTGTGTGTGTGTGTGTGTGTGTGTGTGTGTGTGTGTGTGTGTGTGTGTGTGTGTGTGTGTGTGTGTGTGTGTGTGTGTGTGTGTGTGTGTGTGTGTGTGTGTGTGTGTGTGGAGCTGTCAGCCTCCACCACAAACCCCGCTTTGCATCCAGCATTTATAATGTTGTTGAATATATTTAGAAGTGTTTTTAATTTATAAGAGGGAAGAGGGGGGGTCCACACACAGAGGCTTGCTATTTGAAAGGGGTCACCAGTACAAAAAAGTTTGAGAACCACTGCAGTAAAATCTTCACTTTAAAGTGAATTAGTAGCTTGCACTAAAAAAACCTAAACATTTAAAGGTTTTCTTCTTGATGAGTTATTTGTATCATTAACAAGACATATGAAAAGCAAGTAAAGCACTGAAGCTGTTACAAGAAGAATGCCCCAAAATATATGTTATTGTAGATATTACATGCACATGAGCATCGCCCACCCTGTGAAGCCTAGAGAAAAGTTGTCTGAAGCACTATCATTGGAATATCACAAGACCCCTTTAAGGCAAAACTCTCAGAAGTAAGCCCGGCCCAGGAAGAATTTGCACTTCGCAAACGGAAGAGGGTGCATTATGAATCTGGGAATAAAGCCATCAAATTCCTGGCAAGACAGACCAGACAAATGGATAATAAAACAATCCCAGCAATGCAATTTCACGAAGACAGAGAAAGTTAATATAGCCTTTACTCATTACTATAAGCATGTACACAAATAAACCAAAAAAGCTATTTGAATATATCATTTAAGGGAGGGAGGGGGAAGACCAACAGCTTCAACTCATATCATAGTGAAAAGAAAACTGGAAACTGAAGGGGTCTTCAACAGGAAGCCCAAGCTGCTAAATATTTGGAAGTAGCATCACCGGATGAGTCATCAACTAGGGAGTTTGTTAAGCATTTCAAGATTTCTATCACAAGATAGTGGGGGGGAGGGAATACCCCCTCCTTTCACAAATGAAGTCATAATTTACTCCAAAACCAGATTTTAAATCATGTGAATAATAGAAATCTTTACTATCAATCCAAGAATTAACAACAAAAGATTGATAATATGCACTATCATTTAGAGGAACCAAGCATGAAGGTCCCTCACTCCAAACTTCTTTTACTGTTAAACCTACAACAACAACTAACTCACTGAGGAACTGTATGGGATTAAAAAGGAATTAATATGCGACCTGTATAGCATTTTACTTTGGAGAGACGCTATCATGCCATTATTTACAAAGCCAACTAATGAGACCTCTATTGTTGCAGCTAATGAGAAATTATTAAAATATTTATCTAGTATAAGCTTGACACACCTGAGGTAGTCCCCACTGTTTAAAAATCAGATGAGTAGCAAAGCAACTAACCAATTTAGGAATTAAGTTACACTTGGGATGGAATAGCAGTGTAGTAACAAGTGTACTGTAAGTGTGCCTATGAGGGAAACTAGGAAAGACTTGCTAATTAGGGTGCAGAAGGTTGAATTTATACAGAGGCAAGTGTTTTAATCAGTATTTTCCCTTTTATCAATATAACTTTTTCTTGTCAAAGAAAGCATTCAATAGGCAACATGGATAAGGAGAAAAACAAACAACCTATGTGAAAAAGGCGAATAAAAGATGGCAGATTACAAGTATCTAAAACTTTAACCTGATGAAAATCTTCCTGATGACATCAAGTGTGCTAGATCATGGAACAAAAGAATTTTAACTGAAAATTAATTTCATCTCAGCCTAGTAAGGATGCTAAAGGCACTAAACATGAGCAACATGGCCAGAGCAAGGCTTCAGAATGCACATTTCCTTTTTTCCGGGAGAGAAGTAGGGGTGGGGGAGGACTTCTGATGCGTAGGTATAATATGCTCTTACCCTTTTACAGAATTTCCTAAAATATGGGCTCTGTCATATGACATTTAAAAATAGTCACATCACTTTACAATCAGCAACAGTAGACATTTTTACAATTGTGTGAAAGTTGTTCAAGACAAAACTTTAAATGAACTTGGCCAGTTCAAGGCTTGTAGCCAGAAATGTAATTTTAGACTGTATTGTGAATGCCTCTTCAGGATATGCAAGACCTAGTGCATAATTGCTGCTATTTCTGTGCATGCTTACTTTTAGCATGTTCTTGATTTCCCCATTTATTTCAACAGTACTTTCTAGGAGTTTCACTCTGTGTGTATTGTATATCCAGGAACATGCTTTTTCTTTCATTAAACGTACTCTAGCCTCATATGCAAGGACATGTGCCCTGGGCTGCTATGACACTACAGAAATATTGAAAGGAAGGGAGATTGAGGACATACAGTTCGTCTCCCAATTCAGTGAAGGAATTCTCATCTTAATTCCCCCTCCCCGCCCAAATTTATATCTACTGAATAAAGTTTGCTAAAATTTGTCTGTTGGTATATAGTATCACATCCCATAAACTTTATTTTATTTTTTAAATTGCTGTTGAAGCAGCCTCCCGTCCACCACCTTATCCTTTTAGTCTAAGTAAGTTAAGAGGTCCAACAGGAAGCAGAATGGTTGCATTTTAAAATAAGTGTTGCGGGCCATTAATCCAGAACATCTCACTGCCCTGGGGCAAGTAAGGACAGCTCTCTTGCTTCATTGCAATGATTTCTGTACTAACTTTTTATTTTCTTTGCCCTGTTTATTGATCTCTACAACTGGGGAGACGTCAAAGACCAACCCTGCTTCGGCATGAGACAGAGAACTTGACCAACACAATAAACTGTAGTCATGTTTTTGAATTTCCACCAATTATGTTACCTCTCCCCTCTTGTCCCAAAAGAGCCAAGGCACAATCCACTGAGTCTTCATAAGCGCTCTCCTTTCTCTCAAGGCAAATTTTCCATCACAAAAAGGATGATGGAGGGAAAGAGCACACAAACTTCAAAATACTAAAGGAATCCATGTGGCATGCACTATCCTGCAACGAGACTCATGAAAGTTCGCCCACATATAAAAACAGAAGAGAGTTTCTGAGATGAGGAAGTGTGTGTGTGATGGGTTTTCCTGGGGTGCAGTATGAACTGTGGGACAGCTGAGCCCTCTGTTCCACCAACCTGGGCTTTCTCTCACACTGTGATGCTGTTGTCAAGCTACAAACCTCTGGTAGGTACAGGCGAGTCTCATCTTATGCACATTTAACATGCGCAAATTCAGCTTTGCGCAGTCGGCAAAAAAGAGAGAACAACAACAATTTAAATACTGTTCCTGTAGTGCGGGCGATTCCGCCCGCCATTACAGTCAATGTAATTTTGACTATACGAGTTTTTCGCTTTGCGCGCTGACTACGGAACATAATCCCAGCGTAAGAGGAGACTCGCCTGTACTGCATTTACACAGACATCCACAGGCAGGGACATACCCAACTGAGTTACATGAATGCTTCTCCCAGCCACCCATGAACCAACAACGGAAAGGTTCCAGCCAATTCCCTCCAGCTCCCCGGCCTTGCACCCCAGAACTGTACAGTCTTCCCAGGTCAGAAGCCTGATCAATGTAAGTTTATTACCCAGTCTACCCCACCCTCAATGTAGAGAGAACATACACAAGCCTTAGTAAACTGAGCTGAGATTTCCCGAGCACTTCAACCAAACTACATTGTTTTACGTACTTCTAAAAAAAGTGTAACACTTTAAAAAAAAAAACAAAAAACACTCAACTTCAGACTGAAGTTCAAATATTATGTGATGTGTAGCCATTTGTTCAGGTTATATATCCTGGGAATTGACTCGTGTGGCACACACACTAAAACCTGAATGTCAAGACAAACTGTTTTTGCTGCTGATTAGGTGCTCTGTTTTCATACGCAACCTTTTGCTGCTGATTAGGTGCTCTGTTTTCATACGCAACCAGGAAAAATATTGCCTTGCGTATTCTGAATCTTTTCGTCTATATGGTACACACCTGAGTTCCTGTCATTATGTGCATTATTGAAAATAGCGGCAAAGAGTCCTGTGGCACCTTATAGACTAACAGACGTATTGGAGCATGAGCTATTGTGGGTGAATACTCACTTCGTTGGATGCACTGAAAACAGTAATTTGAGTTGACATTATGTATATCTGTAACACTTACACAATGTGCGGAAAGAATTTACTAAACAAAAACAATATTTAAAGTTTTTTCCACTAGGTAAGCTTATTTTAGGCTTGATCAAATGCTAAGCATTTTTCAGGTTTCTGTGCAGTAAAAGCACTGATCTGTATTTCACAAACCATCTGACATGATAAAACAGTGGATCCAAGTTAACACTTACACATTGGAAAATTTTGTATTTCATGAAGATGTGGTCAAGTAGAATGCTGGATGTCATGGATCATCATGGTGCATGCTATGGCTTGTACCTTTCTGCAATTTTGTGTGAGTGTAACCTCCTAGTGATAGGCACTGAGCCTCCAACTTCATTCAAGAGGGATTCTCGTGACTGATAGCTTCAGACTGGTCTCTTAGGTCTCAGCACCCCATTTTGCACCATGGCCCGTTAAGCAGAGCCAGATTAGTTTGGCTCCCTGGAGGAGTAGTCTCTCTCTCAGGAGCTTTGTAACCAGAAAGCATATTCAGTGACATAATTCAGTCTTTGTTTTTTTTTAATTTAATTGTTAACAGGAACACAGTGGTCAAGGAAGAGTTAAAATAGCAAAACAGGACTATATATAGGACTCTTACCTAGCTTCAGTAGGCAGGCTCTGCTTAGCCCAGGCTGCCTTCCTCCTTGAGTTGGAGAGAACCTGCATGTCTGCTGCTCCTATCTCACTCTCCAGAGCATCTCTACCAGAGGCCTCTTCCAGTTCGTCAGAGCTTGTAGTTAACAGAACCAAGCCCTTTTTGCTTCAGCTGTCCCACCTTAAGGATTGATTGGGAGGATCCTTTTCCGAAGAGGGGGTGCCAGCTGGGCTTTATCACCTCTATGGTTGGTGAAGTATTGGGCAACTGAGTCAATGCAATCATTTTCTCTTCCTGGTCACATTGGTGAAGAGCTCTATGCCGGAGTTAGCACACATTACAAAAGCAGGTGATGTGACAAAGTTCCTCCTCTACCTTGGTGGGTCCTGCGCTTATTGGCAGATTTGTTCACCTCAGTGATCTTCTCCACAGTCTGGGTCAACTTCTCCTGTGTCTGATCAGGAGTGGGGTGGTTTAGGGGGAACCCGGGCCCATCCTCTACTCCGGGTTCCAGCCCAGGGCCCTGTGGATTGCAGCTGTCTATAGTGCCTCCTGTAACAGCTGCATGACAGCTACAACTCGCTGGGCTACTTCCCCATGGCCTCCTCCAAACACCTTCTTTATCCTCACGACAGGACCTTCCTTCTGGTGTCTGATAACACTTGTCCTCCTCAATCCTCCAGCAACACACCCTCTCACTCTCAGCTCCTTGCACCTTTTGCTCCCAGCTCCTCACACACACTTCCTCTCCTCTGGCTCCCCCTCGCCTGACTGGAGTGAGCTCCTTTTTAAACCCAGGTGCTCCAATTAGCCTGCCTTGATTGGCTGCAGGTGATCTCAGCCTGTCTGCCTTAATTGGTTCTAGCAGGTTCCTGATTACTCTAGTGCAGCCCCTGCTCTGGTCACTCAGGGGACAGAAAACTGATCTAGTGACCAGTATATTTGCCCTCTACCAGACTCCTGTACCCCATTAATTTGGGTCTATCACAGTGGGTAAACTGAGTCTTGCATAACATTCATGAAAATAGTGCAATAATGCCCCACGTTTTCCACACTGGGGAAACAAAGGTAAATGTTACTTTGAATTTTTGCTGTCAGTTTCAATCTCTTCTTGCTCTTGCCTCTGCAGCTCCCCAATTTTAGGTCCTTGAGTCTCCTAATGCCTAAGACATTGAACGGAGGGTCCAGCAATAACTGGGCTTCATGGAGTGTAAGCAGGAATGTTCACCCTACTTTTTAATACTTGGTATAAATGGCTGTACTACTACACTTTCAATTCTATTGTCATGTCTATTGTAGGACTAAAAAAAAAGGTGTGTGGGGGGAAATTATCAGTGGATATAGCAAATGGGTTGACTATTTTGTAGTTGAGGTACTATTCCTATGGATACAATCAGACGTTAGATTCTGCATTATTAGTGAAGAAGTCCTGTAAGTAACTCCAGAAGACTGAAGATGCAAGGATTTAAGGTACGGAATTTTTCTGGCTTGTCTGCCTGCGTTTGTCCCCTTCCACTTTCACTTTCAGCTGGCTTGAGGCAGGACATCTGACTTCTGCGTGATGCACAAGTTAATTACTGGATGCCTGTGTTCCTTGGATGATTAACAGAGCTGATTTCAGGTTAGTTTAACACACACTGTTCTGAACGCTGTACTAATAGGCTATCTTGAGCTAGATTTCATTTTGCTTCACTGTGGTGGGCCAATTCTCAAAGTGCAGAGTCCAATCTGAGGCTCTGGAAGGCACTTGTTTTTCCCTGCACTTCGTTAAAGTGAAACTATGTTCTGTGCCCTCTGATTGTGAAAAGCCGCATGAAAATCTTAATGCAGTGCGCACATTTTCCTGAAATACCCATGTTTTACTCTAAAATGAGAAGATTATACTTAAAATCAGCAAGAAACCCAAAGAATTCTAACACACAGCATTCTAGCTCTTATTCAGACCAAAAGGCTTTGAAGCTGACTAAATATCTCTCATCATGATGCGCAGTGTCTCTAGGACTATCAATTAAGCTTTGCTGCTGAAGCAGTTTAGAGAATGAGAAAATGTTTAAATGATTTAAGAGCCCATCTGACAAATCTAGTGACAAATTGTAATTGCCTCAGTCTTTCTTCCAAAAGAGAACAACCAACAATATTCTGTCTTCCTGCTGTTTTAATCTATAGTGAACATGCTTAACTCCATTGGACATGGTACCTATGAGAAAACAATGTATCCATTAGACAGGGAAAAGAAATGTTTAGCTCCCTTAGTAGGGCTCACTTGCATGACTTCTGGTCCAAAACTCTTGTTTGTTTGTTTTTTCGGGGGGGGGGGGGGGGGACGACATATTCATCTCTTCAGTAGCTTCAGAGCATTAAGTTCTGACCGCATAACAGGAGTCTTTCTGCGGAAAATGGTGCAAGTATATTACTCAAAGGGGAAATGTAGAAAAATGTAAATATGTTAATGTTTTAACTCTTAACAGTGGCTTGTTTTGGTATGTGATAGTTCTGACCGGCTATCAGGCTTTGCATACCTATAGTTGTGGTTTAATTAATAATAATAAAAAGCCAACTGCCTTATGTAACTCCTTGCAGTATCATAACCTGGGTGATTGAGTTGGTATTTTCTATTGTTAGTACAGGGAAATGCAAATAAATACTGGCAGTACCACAGTAATTGTGTTGAGTGAAACTTGAAAGTTTTTAAATGGTCCCTGTCTGTTCAAACTTGCAACTTAACTTTTAAATTCTCTGTTTTTATTTGCTCATAATAATTTCCAGCTCTTTTACTTCCATTGACATGGTTTGTTTCAGCTCAAATGTTTCTCAAATGTTGCAATGAAGAATTATAATCTCAGATTGCGGGTGGGTTAGATTTAAGTGAATAAATTTGACATGCATTATATGCCTTAAAGCATTGGGATGGTGATCAGCTGGTGGGGCACAGAACTACCTAGCACAAGTTGTGCTAAATCTGTGTTTTGTGACAAGACCATGGAATTGTGCATCTCACTAGTGACCCAGCAAACTTTTATTCTTTAAAAGTAGAAAAACCTATGTTACTGTAATATGATTGCATACTCAAACAGTTACATTTCTGAAATAGGGGAATCTTTCATAGGATACCTTGTAAGTCACTCTACCCTACTTTATTATTTGGTGCTGTATGATTTGCTAGTCAATAATTCCTTCGCCAAATGAGTTTGCAGCTAAAAGGCAGCTGAGGCAGACTGGACAGTGGCCTTTATAGGTTATAGTTAGCTAGTTCTTATAGTTAGTCTGACCTTCACGCCACTAAAATGAAATGGAAGTTAATCTGAAACTTGAGTGATGTGGTCTTGACTCTGTAGCCATGTTCAAATATGTGGTAGTATTCAATAAATGGGACTACCCTGAGTAGAGTTCATGAGCAACTTTTTTCAAGAGTAAATTATGCAACTAATCCTGTTTACAGCATTGTTCAGAGTCATTGCTGAATGGCTTCTTAAATGTGGTTCTGCCACTGATCAATTATGGTTCTGATAGATTCTTGTTTACTATTGGACATGCGATTTAGATTTAGAACCTGACCATGTGGGGTGCTGAGTGTTTGGTTTTGATGGAAGTTGAGGATATTCAGTACCTTTTTATAGGAGATGCTTGGCACCTGGCAGGATTGGAGCTCTAATTCCATTAAAGGAGGGAAAATAGGGATGTTTACATGTTAGTATGAGGTTGTTTTTTTAAAAAAAGACACATTCATCAAACAGGAGTTTTGTGAAGGAATTACACTTAAACATACTATAAACGTAGGCCAGTAACCACACCAGCTCCACAAAAAAACCTGCAAGAGTCAAAAAGCAGAAGTCCAGCAACAACATGGAGGCTATCCAGTTGATTGTACTGAATGCAGCATGTATGATTACCTGCCTTGTGGGCAGGTGACGTATGTGTGCATATGGTGCAAGCAGCTCATGGCCCTCAGACACAGTGCAGACTCTTGAAGCCAGAGTACCTGAACTGGAGGAGCTAAGAGATCTAGAGCTGGTCTACCGTAGGAAACTTATATCGGCATAGCTATGTCTTTCAGGGATGTGAAAAATTCTCTCACTTGAGAGATGTAGTTATGCTGATCTAATCCCTAGTGAAGACAGTGCTAGGCCAACAGAAGAATTCTCCTGTTGACCTGACTAACTGCTCTGAGGGAGATGGATTACCCATGCTGATGGTACAACCCTGCCTGTTGACTTAGGTAGTGACTACACTGAAGCAGTGCCACTGCAGCTGTGCCGCTGTAGCATTTTCAGCATAGGCATACCCAGAGGTACATAGATGAGACTTTCAGGTACACAATAAAACTGTCCTACTCCTAGTCTGACAGCCTCTGAACTGTTAAGGAGAAAAAATCTGAGAGAGAGAGAACATCAAGCTGGAGCAGAGGGAAACGATCCCATAATTGTGACCTTTCTTCTAAGATGATGTCATGGCATCCTTTTACCTCCTCGGGAGGGAAGCCCAGTTATTAGGAAGAGCTAGCTAATAGAAATGGGAGTCTTGCCTTCAGTAGGCTTTGTTATTCAAGGAGTTGCACTGTGCCAACTATAATAAATGATCCAGTCTGTTCATGTTAGGTAGCTGGACAATTACTTTCATTGGCCTTGGTGCCTTATTTAGCATGCCCTCAATGCCAGGTGACTGCTGTGTGCTTAGATGGCCTCGATTTGTACTCCCTAGGAGCTTTACATACTGTGGCACTCTGTACCTCAAAGCAGCACCTGGAACCCCGTCATATAATTGATACATTTCACACAAAACATGCCATGTAATAGGTCATATGAAAAGTCATGATCAGACAAAGTGGGTATTCACCCACGAAAGCTTATGCTCCAATACGTCTGTTAGTCTATAAGGTGCCACAGGACTGTTGCTTTTTACAGATCCAGACTAACACGGCTACCCTTCTGATACTTGACTCCTGCATCTAAACTCCTTCACAGAGCTTGCACCCCTCACCCCCTCCTGTATCCCAACCCCCTGCCCCAGGCTCAGCCTGGAGCCCCTCCCACACTGTTAACTCCTCAGCCCCAGCCCAAAGCCCACACCCCCTCCCAAACCCCTGCCCAGTGAAAGTGAGTGATGGTGAGGAGAGCGACCAATGGACTGGGGGGGGGGGGGAAATGGAGTGAGCAGGGTGAGGCCTCAGAAAGGGGCGGGATAGATCCTAGGTTGCCCTTAAATTCAAAAAGTGATCTTGGGCATAAAAAGGATAGAGACCATTAGTTTAGAGGGACATATTGGAAAACAGTTTGACTCAGTCTGCTGACTAAGAAACGGGACCTGTGCAATATCAGCATTTGAGGAAATATAACTTCCAGGCAGGGAACACGTCTCTGTATGTATCTGCATGGCATTAGCACAATAGGACCTCATCCCTAATTGGAATTACAGACACTCTGTAGTAAGTAGTAGTTTTGGGGGTTTGTGTGTTCTACCACGAGTGTCAATTCAGTGAGTGTTCTTGATCTTTCAGTAATGCATGTTTTTTTTAAAAGTCAGAAGATAGTAAACGTTTTAAAATAGCCTTGAATTAGACATTCTAGAATCTTAGCAAAATGTTCTCCATTTAACTGAACCCAATAAAGACCACCACCACAAAAAACCACCACGCAAGCACCTTTCTGAAATGCGAACTATAAAATGCCCATTGTATTTCCATGAGCCTAGACACTATTGCTGTTTGGCACATTAGAAATGCAAAGGATGGAGGTACACTGAGCTAAGCTATCACTCAAGCCATTTAACTAGGTTAGAGCACAAAGTTAACACATTCAGTTATTTTCTGGTGTAACAAAGAACTACCTGTGGTTATAGGTATGCTGTTTTCTCTGCTCTTCCTCTCTTGCCCCTGTTGTCTACTTCTCCCCGGCCAAGCTCCTTTTCTTACTCCAAGTCCTCCCTTCTATATTCCTTCCAGTCACTACCTGTTTAAACAGGACAACTAATGCTTTTAATATTCATAAACAGGCGTGACCACAGTTAAACTTGACGAACGAGAGGCCACCCTAGCATGGACTATGGTTCCAAGTATACAAGGAAGCACGTGCACACTAACACTTTGCACCCCTCTATCACCAACAGGCAAAGAATTCTGCCCTGATCCAAACCCTTTTGGAGGTGGCTACTGAAGGGATTATTATTAATTTCCCTCCCCACAAAGAACAGAGTGGGGACAGGAGCCTGTGTTCCATTTGGCTACTCTCCCAAAGATGCTCCACCCTTCACCCTGTCTTCAGGCCATGAAAGGAAAGTGTCCATGATTCCCCTCCCAATCAATATTCCCCCTTAAATAGCCTGTTTCTTTGTTCAAATCCAGCCACTACCAGAAGTAGCCAGAAATGCTTATTATTCCCTACTGGCACTGTGTGAGTTAGGCGAGGAGATGGGATCAGAGTAGGCTTGGAGGCCTGGGGCACAATACCACACTTTGAAGTGAACCCAGAATATTCATGACATATCAGCATCATGGAAACAAGCTACATATGAACATTCAGTCTAAAAAAATTAAAAAATAAAAAAAAGTATAATAAGAACATGTCTAATGGTCAGACATGGCACTGAATCAGGACTTCTGGATCAGGGTTCTACTCTGGACTCTTTCACTGACTGCATGATCTTGTCCAAGTTAAAACTCTGCTTTATTTCCCCCTCATGCCCAGCTGCAATAGGAGTGTATCACTTGCTTACTAGCACTAAACCTCCTCACAACTATAAAGAAATGCAAAGAGTACCTGAACTCTTCCCCTCCCACGGCCCCCCTGCCCAAATCATCTAGTCACCAGTTTGCGAGAAGACACATTAAATCCATAGTCTATCTTTGAAGGGGTAAAAGGAAGAAGGCGAGTTATGGTTTAGATTTAATGTATGTGTTTTTCCATCCAAGAGAGAAATTAAAAAGTCAAGTTGTGTGTGTAATACTTTTCCAGGATGAGAGCATGAGCATGCTGGAGGCTAAAATCCTATTTATCTACAGATCAGTAGTCACTGTGAAAAGTACGTTTTATTCCATCCATGCTCCATTTTGCCTTTGAAAGACCACTCAAGTAGCACTGTTGACGGCTTCATTAATAAGTGCAATTCTATTTGACAGGTATATTTAAGAGGATTGAGGATTTAGAATTTTGTATGAACAAAATTTTTTTCCCAAAAGATTAATTCACAGAATAGAAAATTTTGAAGAAAAAACCAAATATAATTTGTTTTGTTTTTTTTGTAAAAACAATTTACAGCTTTGACAAAAACCAAGTTAATTACTCAGGAAGCTGGGGCATTTGTCACTTCATTATCAGAGACCCGCACTGAGCCTGTTACTTCAGAGAGGTCTTTCTCCCCAGACCCTTAAAGCTTGCTCAACTAGTATGAAGTTATGATCCATGCCAATTTTGTTTGCATTTCGTATTTTGTTTGCATTTCGTATTTTGAGAAAAGCCTCACAAAACTACTATACTGCGTTTTTCCAAAAGACTGTAAAAACTTCAGATAATAAAATCTCTTCCTCATAGCTGAATGGGGGGGAGGAATCGAGGGGGATTGAAGCAGTTTGTGAAAGAAGAGGGACTGAGCAATTTGGCAGCAGATCTCCTCTCCTGGACATGTAGACAACTCTTAGCATTTAAGTCTGATCTCCTTAATGCCATGATCTTTGTGGCCACAGGCATTCCCTCATTGTACAACCGTTCCAAGTGAGGTTACTAGGAGCAGTAACCCTGAGACCCCAGCTATTTCAATTTAATCAGCATGGTTCTATACTAACAAGTAAGGCTAACAATCACAGCTACTGTTAAGTAACTTCTCTCTCACTCATGTACCATCAGCCTTGATTCCCATTCTTTCAAGAATATGCTGTAATAATTTCCAAAGGAAGGGGATCCAAGATCTAGAGTGATTGCTGAAGTGCATTCCTAAATTGGGCTTAAAATATGGAGAATTAATTTTGACTTGCCTTCCATATGCCTGCACTAACTGTTTCTCTGCAATACAATAATTTCTGATATACACTGAAGAGACTGCTTTGGATCTGATGGAATGTGTTCCAAGACTTTCAGGTACTGATACACCTGCATGGTCAAAGATTTGGCTGCAATAAACTGTAATAATTTACAGCCTCCACATGCCACAAATAATCTAAAGGAACAGTCAGGCTGGACAGCACTATACACACTGGTAGTGAACCTTCTATATCACACAGCAGTGCTATTTGTCAGCACCTGAACCACTTGTGGGGGGCAAGGAGAGGGGACAGTTGGAAGTGGAGATCTGAAAAGCTTCAACACCCGAACAAACTGCACAAAGCTCTAATACATTTGTGTACATTCTAGCTTGTCAATTTCCTCAGGGCTCCATGTGTTAAAGAGACATGCTTCCAAACTCTTGTGAAGACATCCCACACTACCATCTCCCTCACACAGCTCAAGGATCGAATGGCACACACACTCTGGCTGAATCCATCCTCAAGTTTTCAGATTTCCTCACATGGTGGGCACTACTGTACTGAGTGTCTAGCTGCAGTAGATTAAACAGTCTTTCCTCAACTAACAGGAATGAGGCTTGATCAGTGATTATGGTAAATAGCTTCCTATATGTTCACTATCTCTAAGTTTAAGAGGCAACAAACTGTTGTGTCAAAAATTTAATTAGTGGCTTGCACCAGCATCAAAATATATACATGTTCCATGGGATATACTCTGTGCCTGTTACTGAACTGATAACTCCTATGAAATCATCCCGCCAGCACCTCCTCGGAATGAGGGTCCTGGGAGGGGGGGTGGGACGGGACCCAAATCCTCCCCACCCCTCAGAGTACTTACATTAAACATTTTGAAAAAGTCTTAATGTATGCTTTAAAGCTTTACATCCTACCCTAGTTTTCTAGTTCAGTAACAAAGTAATTAAGTAACACAGTAAAGCAAAAAATCAGTGCATTGTTCAGTATAGTCAGAAAAGAGAAGACTCATCATATAGAGTGAAAGCCTCTGTGCTTAACATAAGGTTTTCATCTAACGTCCCGTGGCCTATTTTCCAACATAAGAAATGTCATACTGAATCAGAACAATGGTCTACTAGGCCAGTATCCTGTCTGACAGTGGCCAGTGCTAGAACAGGGCAGTTGGAGTGATCCGCCCATCTTTCCCTCTCAGTTTCTTGCAGTCAGAGGTTTAGGATTGCCCCAAGCACGATGTCACAACCCTGACCATCTTGGCTAATAGCCAGTGATGGACCTGTCCTCCATGGACTTGTCTAGTGCTTTTTTTTTTTTTTTTTTTTTAATAAACTCAGTTATATTTTTGGTAACCTCCAATCACAAAGCATAATCCCCAAAATTTATCCTAAATAACAGAGCAAGCTAAATGGATGTCAGCCATGTTTAAGTCTATGGCAAGAACGTCCACACACAAAGCAGTTACCGAGTTACTTAAACTGATGCAAACCCCACACCCCGCTCCCCTTAACTTGAGTGCAATTTCTGCATTTAGTCAAGGCCTATGTGGTGGTGGTGTGGAGTAGCAGCACAAAATCCCATCTGGCCCTTTTCGGTCCATTAGGAAAGTCAGTGAGGAGGCAAAAGCGAGGGTACTTTTGGTATAACAATACCCAGTTTCATATGCCTATTTTACTTTTTCCAGCTAATGCTAGTGCATGCCTGGCCAAAGGTAAGAGACACGGAGATATGGATGAGAGCTACCTGTCTGAAGATCAATCTGGATAAAATTCAGGTGATACTGAAGTATTAGGAAGGTATAGGCAAGAATTCTCTCGGTCTCTGGTATTGTGGGTGTTTTCCCCCACAGTTTGTTACTGGAGTCCAGTCCATGTTACAATCACAGTTGGTTCAGGATGGCTCTATCCTATAGTGTCTGGTTAGGACCCACTGCAGGGCCTCAACTTACTTATTTTTTGTCTCTAGACACCTATGTATTAATTTTGACAATCATGAATAAGTGCTTTTTTTGGTACTTAAATGTGTGTTCTGCATCTTGCTTAGTATGATAAGATTAAACTTGACATTCACTTAAGCATCATTCAAGTGGGTTCTTGGAGGTAGAGGAAAGAACAATATCTAGCACATTGATACGACTATAAGTGGCTGTTGGACAGCCAAACTACATACAAACACTTTAGCCTTTAATAAAATCCTTCCAGGATTCAAATACTTGGAGTATTTGAATGATCTGCCATGGTTAGCTGTTAAGAAACTTATTTAAATCTTGAGAGAGTTGTATGTTATATATGGAGTTGTGGTTGTCAATGGTTTTCCGAGAAACTCGACTTCAGTTTCTCGCATCCAAAAACCACCTGGGCTGTTATGCTCCTCCCCAGTCAGTCAGGACTAAAGCTTTCGGTCCTCTTACTGCAATAGCAGGGTTTTTAGCCCTCTCTTCTTGCTCTTCCACTCAACACTATTACCAAAAACTTTTAGCTAATTAAAAGGAAAATTTCAACGGGGAAAACTACTTCACTATAGAAGGTGAGAGAGGACTCCCATAAAGAAAGATATCAGTATCACAAATTCCAGCCTTGAAGATTAAAAAGAAGAGTTACTTGTAAAGCCCTGCATGGATATAAAATCTGTACCCATCATCTAACCTGCAATCTGCAAACATGCTCCGTGGATATAAATCAGGTATCTGCAGATTTGCAGGGCTCTAATTATTTACCGAATCATAAAAATTGGACTGACAACAGCGTGTGTTGCAATCCCTCTTAAAAATAATAGTTAAAACTTGGAAGAAAATGCCTCAAAAACAAAAGGCCTTAGCCTTAGAGAACTTCTGAGCAAACAGCATGTATATCAAAGAAAAATGCCAACCTATGTCTTCTGTGTACTTCTTTAAAGTCCACATTATCCCTAACCAGGCTCTGCAGACTTCACCACCAAAGAGTACATTCTAAACTGCAAGTGTGAAACAAGCAGCCTGATGGATGATTTTACATCAGGCACTTATCTGTAAATCTGTTATATAAACTAATGAACTATTATCCCCCACCACAGCTGGCATTGAGGTTATAAAGCAGTGGCTACTGGATTGCAATGAAGTGGAGAAACCAAGCTTATAGAAGATCTTGACAGCTTAGAAAACATGTCAGTCAGTGCTGATAAAGGACAGGTGCTCTCAGGGATAAAGAGGGAGAGGAAATATAAATGGAACTAAGTGAAGAGGCCACAGTTCTGAAATCAGCCACAGGAGGCAAGTTTCCCTCCTCAGTTCAGTGCAACAGTCACATTTCATGCCATGAGGATAGGGGTGGGCAAATTTTTTGGCCTGAGAGCCACATCTGGGAACAGAAGTTGTACGGTGGGCCATGAAAACTCACAAAATTGGGGTTGGGGGTGCCAGCTTGGGGGGGGAGGGGGGCTGCACAGAAAAGTTCACGGTGCCTGAGGAGTTTGGCGAGTAGGACAGTGCTCCGGGCTGGGACTGAGGGGTTCAGAGGGAATCAGGACTGGGGCACGGGGTTGGGGTGTGGGAAGGTGCTCAGGCTCCAACTGGGGTGCAGGCTCTGGGGTGGGGGGGCAGGTGAGGGATTTGGGGTGCAAGAGGATGCTCTGGGCTGGGATCGAAGGGTTTGGAGGGTGGGAGGAGGATCAGGGCTGGGGCAAGGGGAGAAGCTCAGGGGTACAGGCTCCGGCAAGGCTCTGGCAAGCTGCTTACCTCAAGCGGCTCCCGGAAGCAGCAGCATGTCCCTCCTCCAGCTCTTATGTGGAGGCAAGGCAAGGCAAGGCAGTTCTGCATGCTGCCCCATTTGCAGGCACTGCCCCTGCAGCTCCCGTCAGCTGCGGTTCCCAGCCAATGGGAGCTGCAGGGGCAGCGCTTGGGGCAGGGGCAGCATGCAAAGCAGAGGCCCCTGGCTGCACTTACGCATAAGAGCCAGGGAAGGGAGGCGTGCAATTGCTTCCAGGAGCCACATGAAGTGGCCCCTGCCAGAGCACTGGAACAGGGCCATGCTGCTGCTTCCAGAAGCCACATGGAGGAGTGGCCCCCAAACCTGCTCTCCGACTGGGGCACTAGAGGGACCAAACCCCAGAACCCGCTCCCCAGTGGGAGTTCAAGGGCCGGATTAAAATGCCTGGTGGCCCGGATCCGGTCCGCAGGCTGTACTTTGCCCATCCCTGCTTTAGGACCAAGCTGGGAACCTTAATGATGATGCTAAGGTGCCAAGGACACTGGAGAAGCCTCAGACAAGTCTGGTGAATGCACCTTTTGCTGCTTAAAACTCTGCACTTCTAGTGGAATCAAATGGAAAATGTCATACCACATCACAGTAAGCTTTATGCCCACAACCTTTTACAGAGCACTTAGGGGTGGAACCCAAGGGATCAGAGAATTAATCTGCTTATCCATTGTCCTCAAAATACTAAAATTTAAGTCAGAGTACACACTATTTAGAAGCAGCTCTAGCATGCCTACAACATCTGAAAGGCATCCCAGAAACTATAGAATTCTTTAGAAATAAAGTCTCTAAGACTGGAAATGTGTCCACTTTAGGACATTTCTATCCCCAAACACACATTTTCAGTATGATCCTACCTCAGTCTTCCATTTCAAAACTTGGCACTTTTCAATACCTTTGCTTCTATCACTCAAATAAGATTTATGCTGCACAATTAGTACTGTGAAATTGAAGGAAAGACTGAATCATGCTCTTATGCCAACTTCGTCTCCTATTTAAAAAAAAAAAAAAATTGTGGGAAAACAAGTCTACATCAACTGGAGAAAGCTGGATTCTGTGGCAGTGCTTTGTTCCTTTTTCGCCATTGAAAATTGTCTATGATTCATTCTTTGACTTAAACATTTAAGATTTTTCTAGCTGTGATATATATTTTTAAACTATGTCCCAAATATTTACAACTTATTGACTGCTTTTTGATTTCACTGAGCTTCTTAATCTTATTTTTCCAAGATAGGCTGCCTATAATCACAGTATGGCAGAGATTAAAAAAAAAATTCATTATGCATCACTAATTTCACAAAGTGTTAAAAATAAAGATAAATAAGAATATATTCTTCCCAGCTCAGAAGGTATACCTTTAACTAGCATACCACACAGGTTAACAGTACATAGCTAAACAAATACGATACACATCTTGGCAGAAAAATCCATAGCTATAAAGTCTGATAGCAGCTGACCAAGTTTCAACATCCTCATCCTTCCCCCATCAAAAAAATCAGGACATTTACCTTTTGCTACAGTTTTAGCTATCAACTGGTAGGCATACATTCTCGAATCTAACTGCCACGCTAGATGATTCACATGAAGGTGTACAACACCCTGTAATATATCTTGCCCACAGGGTGAATTTTTTCCCCCTAAGTGTCGTAAGTTAGTGGTTTGCTTCTGACCTGCAATACAAGGGTTTATATCCCTTTTTTAAAAGTTAGAGCTACTGTAACTGGGATATTTTCATTTTCCATATAAATACTTTATTTTTTAATTCTGTCAAGCATTTAATGTTTCGTAGCAATGAGTTTCACAGTTTAAATGTACATTGTAAAACGTATTCCCTTTTAATGTTTGTTGCCTATCGGTTTTGTTTGACAGTCCTTGTTCTATATTGTAAGACAGCATTTACCCTGATTTACCTTCTCCATTACCCTTACTTATTTTGAAAATCTTCTCTAAACTAAAAACAGTCCTAATCCATCTTTGTTTTTCCACAAACACTTGGAGGTGTTTCCATGCCATTAATCACTTTTGTCATCTGTCCATGGATTCCTTCTACTTCAGCCTTTAGACAAGTCGGTTAGAAATGAACACCACTTCCCACCTCAATACAGTGGTTCTAGTTACTGAATTTTTAACTCAGAAATGCGTACTCCCTTGTCTTTGTCGTTAATAATTAATTTCATCTGCCACCATATAAGTCCCTTTATCTAGTTTTGTAGGGTACTTAACAGTCCCTCAAGAAGTTCACTTGTTCTCATTTATTTAAATAAGTTCTGCCATCTGCAAGTTGCCATCTCAAGTCCAGTACCTTCTCCAGAACATTTTGTTAATAGGTCCAGGGCTTAATATTACAGAACATGGAGTCATTTCATTATTCAACTTTCAGCACAGCAAAAGGCTACCCTCTATTCCTACCTAGTTTGGTTTAAGTACAGAAAAGTTAGACAGTAGAAAAAAAACTGTAAGAGCCATCGTCCCCAAAATACATAGGCTCATCTAAATCTTCAGAGTGATGTGACTGAAATAAGCATATCCAAGTTCTTTACAGAGAAAAAACCAATAGCAGATACTTTAACCATTTTAGACAGTCTAAACTTCAACTCCTTGAGGGCAAACTGCTCTGAATCCAATGCTAACAATGGCTTTTTTTTTTGAGCCAGAAAAATACTGCAATTCTTCTGTGTGAAATTAAAATTAAAGCATCATCATTGAGCAAGTTGAGTGAAAGTAACTCACAATCAATCCTGAAATGCAGATATTTGGTTAAAAATAATTATGCATTGAGAGATACAAGGTTAATTGAAAAGATATTGACAAACACCTTCCTGCTATCATCCCCAAATTATCAAAAGTTCTAATTATGTATTACATTCTAATTCTTCTTTAATGTTTGAGTGAGTTCTTAACCAGTTATTGGTTTAAATTTGTAACAAAGAATTTCTGGAATTAGGATTTTGTGGTGATAAGCAGTTTCTTGGAAGAGTCAGAAAAGAAAGAAAAGTCCCACTGTTTTCATTTTCAGTATTATAATTCCCTTCATGTAAATAAAATGCTTTTTAAGATCTAGGAATACAGTTTCATTGCTAGTTTTGAAGTCCTCATATACAGAAATTAAAACAACCACCTTAAAATTAGGATGTCTAGAATACTTACATTCCCCATGTACTCTGAAAGTAGATCCTGCAAGGCCTGTCGCACTGCATTACACTCTGCAACTATGCGTTCCCGTCGGTCATCACGTGTGCAAGATGAATCAGCCATTAGGGCTGCTCCACTAATGATGCTCTCCAGGCGCTCTTCCAGGGAAGGCCTAAAACGTTCCTCACTGAAGCTCAAAGGATCCACAATAATTTGTTTCTAGTAAAAGGAAAGTTTATAGTAATCAGTAACTGACATCACTTGTTACCATTTTTTCCATCAAAATGAGCCAGTCTTGGAATAGTTACAGCAAATCCACTCTGTCCTGAAACACAACCAAAAAAAAAGTGTGCTTGTGATAGATGAGAACAAACTTTCCTAGGTAGTATAGTAAATTTTGAGAGGCTTCCACAATGGATTACGTTACTGCAAGAAATTACTAGCATTGTATGTTGACAGCTAAACAAAATTTGGCCACAAGAAAGCATGTTACAGGAATTTCAAATTTAAAGACGCCAGGATAAATCAGGTTCATGCTACTGAACTCTAGGTAACTGTTTCAATCTGTACAAGACTGAATTATTTCAGCTGTCAAATTCAATTACTCCCATAATAAACAAGATGATTTTGGAAGTCTATCTAGTGTAGATTAACTATGGTGATACTCTGCATGATTACATAGAGGGGGAGGGGAAGGGACTGGATAAATTGGGACAGACAAGGTAAGCTGTTCTCAAAAGCAAAAGTTTTGATGTGAAATATTTACAGTAAGATTTAAACATCACAGAAGCCAATATCTTCAAGCAAATCACTGGTTTATATTAATTCTTACTGCAGCACAGCTCATACTGAGAGAGAGTTAAGGCTGCACCAGCTGATCTACTTTTAATTTTTTTTGGGGGGGAGGGAAGGTGTCAGTGCCATCACAGAAATTCATTCCATTCTGAAACTGTGTGACTTGTTCAACTAAACTGCAGATACTTATGAAATTGGGGGGGGGGGGGTGGTGAGGCGGGGGTGGAGTGCCATTTTAGCTGCTTTAGAAAGAGTGCTGAAACTTCTGAACTGACATTCAGATAGTCAGTTCATAACATAGACTAAGCTCCAGGAGCACTCACTTTATGTAGCAGCCAGTTTTTCCCTCTACAAAGATACCACAGCTACTGATAAGAATTCTGAAGCGTGTAGGGTCTCTTTAGGGCACACTACAGCATTCTTCCTACACATTTATAGTGTTGGTTACTGTAAATCTGAACCATCAATACAAGCTATTGACATGCTACTCATCCAGTAGGGCACTGGAGCCAGATATAGTTTACCAAAAGATATCTAGAATGTTGATTCTTATTTAAAATTATATCATAGTTCTAATACCACAGTAAGCCAGAAGCACAGTCTATACAACAACAAACAACTCTCTACTACTTGGCTGTTAGCAGGAAATTACCTGGGGAGAGGAAGGTCTGTATAAATCAGGGGTTCTCAAACTGAGGGTCAGGAGGTGGGTTGCGAGCTGTCCGCTACCACCCCAAGCTCTGGTTTGCCTCCTGCATTTATAATGGTATTAAATATATTAAAAAGTCTTTTTAATTTTATTAGGAGGGTCACCCTCAGAGGTTTCCTATGTGAAAGGGGACACCGGTACAAAAGTTTGAAAACCACTGGTATAAATGAACGCCTTTTCTCTTTCTCCCCCTTCTTCTAGTTGGAAATGAAGGGATGCAAAGGCCTCATCACAGCTATTCACACTGACTATACTGCAAGAGAAGACTCCCCAGCTCAGGGGTCCCCCAATATGGTTCTCCTGGGCACCATGGCGCCCGCCGGGGCGTCTAAGTGTGCCCGTGTACTGGCTGGTGGATGAGCATTCGCCGAAATGCCACCAACAAGCTGCATCATCCAGAGGTGTCGCCGCTGAAATGCCGCCAATTTTCGGTGGTATTTCGGTGGTAACGCCTCTGGATGACGCTGCTTGTCAGCAGCATTTCGGTGGCAACGCCTATGGATGTTGCTGCTTGTTGGTGGAATTTTGGCAGATGCTCGTCCGCAGCCACGGTCCTCCGTGGCTCGTTGTCTTGCGCCTGCCAGACAAAAAAGGTTGGGGACCACTCCCCTAGCTGAAGTCTGAGGGCCAGAAAGCCCAACCATGTAACACTTGAGCCACGTCTATTTAAGTTAGTAGAACAAAGTAAGTTAGGTACTTGGTCCTAGTAGAAACATCACACTAAACGATTTGAGCTAAATCGGCAAAGCCAAGGCTGAACTACAGCACAGTTCTACCATTACCATCTCCCCCAAACCTATTCTTATTATATAAAAGCATTCCATATTAAAAGCTTAATCATAAAATTTCATGTTAGTACTCAGAAGAGCCAGTCAAGATTGAGGATTCCATTTGGTTAAGTGTAGAACGGAAGACAGAGTCCAGAAGAGGATACAACCTAAAACATCTGTCTGGAAATTTCTCTGAAGCCTCTTTAACCATTGCTAACCCTGGTTCAGATGCACAAATATTAGCAACATTGGGAACCTTAGTGTAGATGGCTGACTCTGGCAAGCCATTTTCAGGTACTGTCAATTAAACTTACTCAGAACAACTATAATCAATATGGTACCAAAAGCAGCTGCTAGAGCCCGAAGTCTATATTAGGACTTCTAAATGTTGCAGACATTGGTTCAGCTGACCCAGCTACAGGTGGAGTTTTCTGTAAAAATTCCCTAGTGTAGGTAAAGCCTAGAGATTAAGAGATTTAATATACAAGCTAAGTGAGCAAGCTGGCTGCCACATGTCTATTGCATATTTATATATGCATTTGTTTTAGATTATTTTGTTTCCCTTTTTTTGGAGGGGTAGGAGAACAAGTGTTCAGAGAGGAGAGTGGGTTAAAGGAAAAAGAGGCAGGGCCAAAAAGGGAGAGTAACAGTTCCCAAAGTGAGGCAGGCTAGCTGAATAGTGGGAAGTGAGCGAGACTTAAAGACAGCTGTATTAAAATGTTTCCTAACTTAGGTTTTTATGAAGTGTATAACTAAAAACTTCTTTATTATTCAAAGATTATTGTAGCTACAGAAACCAAGACCAAGGCTACCATCAGTAATAGTTTTAAAGCTAATCTTGTAGCCCAAATAATCTCTCCAATAAGCATGCAATAAAGTATGTGATTGAGGTGATCTAGTAATACAAAAACAAGAACCAGTAAAACTACTTAATGAGTTTCCAGTAAAATTTCATCTCAATGCAACCAAATAGCACATCATGAGTCCTATCACTTGGACTTTTGGAACAGTAGTTTTTAACTAGTCTCTCAGAGCATTTGTGGCATACACCCCTCCTCCCTGAATAATCTCCAAACTGAACAATTCTCAAAGGTCGCGATACTTAGATTTTTCAGCAGAATGCTTGTGGCATTGTATTGAGAGCCCATGCTATTAATATACTACAATAATGTATTAGATAGTAGAGAATATTTACTGTCATGCTATACTGTATTAAATCATTAAAGCTATACTAAATTTCTAAATAATGACTAGAAGATATTGTGATTAAGTCTCTTTATTTTGTTTGCACAAGGCTAGCTTGCTCTGAATTTGGCAATTTACAAGTCTCCAGTCAGAATCAGTGTGGGTCTTGTGTGTATTTTACAGTCAACATAAATTCTAATTTTATTAATATCAACGTAATGGTTTTGATGATCACAAAAATAGGAGGCCTTCAATACGAAGTGATCTTTCAGATAGTATTAAAGTACAGTAGTCTCTATATATTGCTAACAGATTATCCTCCCTCAAAATACAATTTCATGGTTGTCAAAGTTACTCCCATGAACTTTTCTTGCCTTTAACTGATTTACAAGCAGATTTAAGCTATAGTTTTTCAAAAGAGGTTCAATACTTACATCAAAATTGTTAAGTGCATAAGCCAGCTCTCCCCCTCCACCCTGCTGTTGGGCAGCATCATCAGACGCTGTAGCTTGAGCTGCGTTTGAGATGCCTGTGACCGCCTGCTGCAGTTGTTTGTAAATCAAGTCCCTGTTGGCTTTGTAAGCTGCTACATCTGGGTGCTGCAGACAGGCCTGGGAAGCAGTGTAAAGTATAGGAATGTTCTTCTGCAGAATTCCTCTAGCTGCAGCCATCTGATCACGATGACCCACATCTTTCAATTCCTGCAAGGAAAACGTAATCAATAGTAAAAGACATTTCTGATACTCAGTATCTACATACTTTCCCCTGAAGAGAGGCACAGGAACAGGATCTTTGCTTAACACCTCAGGTAAGCAACATTACTTCCCACACATGCAATTAATAAAAATGTGGCTACCTTTAGAATAGTTGCAGAAAGACTGATGTTATGCAGCCATTCATAATCCTGCTTTCTAAAATTACAAGCTAAGATATTTATTACTTGACATAAGAGCAGATAATTGTTTTCGATGCTGACTGACAGATATGGCAATTTCCCGAACAAATCTTACTGAATTAATAGTAAGCACCTTATGAATTCACTGTATTAAAAATGCAAGTATGTATTGTATTATTGAAGGGTTGTATTTAACTTGAGGAAGAGAGCAGTAATGTCAACACTGGGAAGCACTGAGTTTCAAAAGACTTAAAATAATGGGTCAGGCAGGTGAGTGAGTTTCCAGGAAAGTTGAGGAGAACACTAACTACCCACTTCTGAAACCACCCTTTATCTGGCCGATTACCCATTCACAGTCTCTGCAGAGCAAAGATGCAAAAATCAGTTGGAGCGAGTCTCTAATTCATAGGAATGCTTGTTCTGAGCCAAGACAGTCATGAACTTGTATCCACAGAAAACCCCTTGCTGGAGCTTCTCTAGTAAACTTGTTAGCACGTGTGTAATTTAAAACAAAAACAAAAAACCTCTTGTTTTCTCTATAATGCTTTTATCTTAAGAATAAAATGTGCTTGCTTAGAGCTGTGTGATAACTGTACCAGTTACACTGTTCGCTTCTCTCCTCAGAGGATATAAAGCAGGCCTGCTTTAGGCAGTCCAGCTTTGCTGGGGAATTCACAGCGTAGTCAGGGATCTGTGCAGCCTCGAAATACTCCTGTCAAAAAGGAGAGAGATGCATCTCCCCACAAAAACAGGTGACTTGCTGAAGAGCTGGAAACTTAGAAGTGGGTGCCTCTGTAGGACCACGAGGGAAAAATACAGGTGCAATTGCCCTGACTTATGATACTGACACTAGACCTGGACATCATCCACCATATTGCATCGATTCCTAATGCTTAGGAAAGCTGATAAACTAACAGCAGGATGTAGTGGTTACATAGGCACTGGTTTTGGATTGTTAAGTGGCAACAGGCTGGAGTGACAAGTTTCATTTTCTTAACCTCACTCTACATTCAAATAATCACAGACTATTTCCTCTTAAAACTTCAAAAAGAGGTAACATTTATTCTTTTAGATTAGTGGTAAGAGCCAAACTAGTTTTTACTGCCAAGTGTGAGGGCCTATTAAATTCCAGCTACTTTCCTTTCCCAAGATGTGGACACATTTACTTATTATCTTTCACACAATAGCAGTGTATAAGCACAGAAGTCAAATTATAAATCTGAATTTTCAGTGTCTCAATCATTTATTCAAAGGCCATAAAGCTCTCACTTTTGGGTTTTTCATTTGTAATTTCAAGATGTTTTAAAGGACATACATTTGGTTCTTGAAACATTTTTGCTGTACATGAGCTTAAAAATCTTTTAAAGCAGTAATAAGTTTTTATAACAGCAACTTACAGAATACAAAGTCTTCCACTCTAAGCCACATTGAGCCAAACACCTTAGCATCGTAGTTAAATATTTCCCTTCTCCCTCCCTTCCCCAGCACTGAAGTTCACTAAAGACTCAAAGGGGGAAAAAAATCAGAGTGAAAAGCCATGTTTTATTTGAATTAATCTAAATTTATGGCCAACTACATTCCAAGAAAATGAGTCTGTACACTAGATATGGGAGTGAATTTTGCATTACATGTAATTGAGGTGAAAGGTCACTGGCGTACTAGTAATTGAAGCATTCTTTTCCAAAGGACAGAAGTAATAGCATTCAAAGAGAAAAACCAATGGAACATGAAAAAGGCATGTTTTCCTTCCATGAAAGAACAAGTAACTCGGGTAATAATGTCTCGCTCTTTCCTCTTGTGCATGTAGATTATGAAAGGTTCCCACTGCCACTGAATAAGCCAATAAATAATCCAGGATACGATCACAACATTTATTTAAAAACACACACGGGCACATAAATATTGGTCAAGTATCCAAAAGGTGCCATGCACATTTGTCAGGGACTATGGTTTAGGATCAGATTCTATTTTTAAATTCTCTGGCTGTACCAAAATCTATCAGATCATCCTTTGGTGTTTTCCTTTTATGCATGCACATAAGAAAGAATGGGAAGACTAGTCAACTCTGAATTGCATGAAGGAGGAATGTATTTGACTACTCAAGAAATGCCCTGTGTTTTCTTCAGTCTCATTTAAGAAGTTGTTTGGAGCATTTAAAATCTTCCCTGGGTGTTCAGATATTGAGTCTTTCCTCTCCCACATCCAGTCAGAGTGAATCCTGTCTGTCTCTCTAATCCAGTGGGTCTCAAAACTTCTTTATTGGCAACCCCTTTCACATAGCAAGCCTCTGAGTGCGACCTCCCTAACAAATTAAAACACTTTTTTATATATTTAACACCATTATAAACGCTGGAGGCAAGCGGGGTTTCGGGTGCAGGTAGACAGCTCGTGACCCCCTGAGGGGTCCTGACCCCCCAGTCTGAGAACCCCTGCTCTAATCTTTGCAGATATTTAGGCCTTGCCTACATTTAAAAGGGGTTGCTGGTATACCTATACTTGCAATGCCTCCCTAATGGAGATAGTTTCTTTGGCTTGTATCGTTTAAGCCAGTTTCCTGAATGAATAAGCTACAAGACTTTTTGCTGGTATAACTGCATCTACACCAGGGCTTTTGTTGACATAGTTATATTTCCTAAAAAAAACGGACCTTCCTCATTTAAGAGAAGTGATGTACAAACAGACTATCACTCCCCTGAAAGCTAAGGCATATCAGGGAAGCTAATAAAGAGATTACTGGCAATGAAAATAGATGTCTGCAGAGTAAGAGTGAAAATTATTACTATTAGAAAGTATTAGACATAGATAGAGCTACAGTGAATGGTAAGACAGATAACATACTACTCTTCCCTAAAAGGACAAATACAATGAAATAATCACTGCACTCCAGCTGTAAATATGACAAAAAAACCTAGTGATTTTAGTAGTAAGGCAGGTAGCTGCCATCAGCAGGCCAATAAGAAATAGTTTTTGTAGAACATTTTCCAGGCATTGGGCTGGAATGCATGCAGTGAGGGTGGGAAGTCTGCAACTGGAGTGATTTTCCTCCTCTTCTCTTTTAATGTTCAGGGAGGTAGCTGCATTCATTTTTTATTTCCTCCCATATATGGCAAAGGCACTCAGGGCATTGGATAGATGCTTTTTTAATGTCTACACACACTTAAATGAAACAGTCAGAGGCAGGAAGCTTTTCAATTTGCTGGAAAAATAAGCAATTATGCCCAATGAACTTTGTTAGCCTCATACAGAATTCATACATCTATTCCCCAAAACAGCTACTAATTTTTTTCTGGAAAGTTTATTAGTTTTACTAACACCTACAATTACAACTTCCCTCTCTACATTTATACTATATCTTTGACTTAAGTAAATGCAGAGTACAAAGCAGTTCCTATCCTGGGCTCTACAGGTACAGGCCTTAAACCAATTTGTAACTCTTTACAAAGTCTCTCCCCAAACTAGAGTAAAAAAAAACATAACAAAAAAAGATTCCCCATTCTTCCGAACACGTGCATTTATGATCCCCCAAGACTAGGTCAATGGACAGACTAGGGATGTAAAAGGTTAATCCTGGGACAGGCCGCCCTGGCTGCCGCAACTAGACAATATTTTTAATTGTTTAAGTGGTTAACTGTTTAACCAGTATTTACATCCCTAAGGCAGACCTTGCAGCATGCCCTGAAGGCCAACCAATTTAGGTTATTTTGGACTACATACAGAGGAAGTGGGGTGGGCTCTAGCTCAAGCACCTTCACTGACTGTGGCGGTGGCAGCAGTATGGCAAAGGAAGGAAAACACCTCAGGTAAATCAGTCCCAAGCCATCATTTATTAGAGTTTCCATGGCTTCTAGGCAGCACCTAGAGCAGAGGGTGCATTTCTATGTTAGAAGCAAAACTTCAAAATTCCACCACCCATAGAAAGCCAGTACAGACCAGCTTCAGTTTCCATGCTGATTTAAAGGGGTTTTCCCATGTAGACAGTGTTGCAGGAATCTGGGTTTGAGGTGATAGCAGCAAGGTCTGCATCTGAAAGAATTTCCAAACCAGAGTGAAGAGGTACTAAAATCTTTACACTGCTACCAAGTGGTTGCTTAACAGCATTTTCTAGATTGCTACCTTTAATACTTGATGGGCACAAAAAACAATGAAAGAGGGCATATAATGCTTGATGTATGCTCTAGCAACCACCTCACCTCAGTTTTATTTAGATTGAGCTTCCACCAGCTAGCTCTCATCCATGCCTTGTTTCATCTACCAGCTAGCTCTCATCCATGCCTTGTTTCATCTAGACACTAAGCCAGTGGCTACAATTTACAGCTAATTTTGATTTAGCTATGCCTGCATGAGTTTTCCCCAAACACTCTTTCTGAAGTATGACCATTATAAATAGGAGGTCCAATATTTGCGAGCATCTTTCATATGAGGGAACTTAATGCAGTTTATGAAAGGCAAAACATACTAAAATCAATGAAGTTAGCTACCAATTAAGCACTACTCTCAGTGGAAGAAATTAAAACAGTGATCAGCCTCGTATCATAGTTTCTATTCCCAGCTCCGCCATTATCTTGTTAAGTTCAGAGTCCCAAAGCTCTAGTCACATCATGCTCAGAGGGACAATAAGCACCTGACAGAGAAATATTAAGTTTAATAGCAATACCTTACAGCAAAGAGGAAGGTGAAGTAAACATGCCAAGCAGAAATTTAAGAGAGATAGGTAATACTGAAGCCAAGTAAGATGTATAACTAAGCGGAGGAGGCATTATGAGCACAAACATTGCTCTTGTGGCAGAAGATAAACCTTTTACATAGCAGATTGTGTAGCAACACAAACCCCCACCTATTTCAACTGCATAATAGATATACACACTGTTTTCAGGCAAATGTCTTGCACTTCACTAATTACTTCTTTAAAACATGCAGTATCCAATTGTCTATTCATATAAAGGAAGCTAGAATAAGAGTGTCAGCGATATGCTACAAGTTTTACTTCATACAAATAGCATGAATACTAATGCAATAGTTAATTTAGAAAGACCACGCCATTTCAAACTAAAAAAAAAAAAAAAAAAAAAAAAAAAAAAGACTATTCACCCATCTTTACTTTTCAATGTAAAAGACGGTTACTCACCTTTGTAACTGTTGTTCTTCGAGATGTGTTGCTTGTATCCATTCCAGTGAGGTGTGCACCCACCACATGCACGTTCGTCGGAAGATTTTTACCTTACCAATACTTGGTGGGTCAGCTGGGTCTCCCCCTAGAGTGGTGCCACCATGGCGCCGGATACATACCCCTGCTGACCCAACCGCTCCTCAGTTCCTTCTTGCCAGCTACTCCGACAGTGGGGAAGGAGGGCGGGTTTGGAATGGATATGAGCAACACATCTCGAAGAACAACAGTTACAAAGGTGAGTAACCACCTTTTCTTCTTCGAGTGCTTGCTCATATCCATTCCAGTAAGGTGATTCCCAAGCCTTACCCAGGCGGTGGGGTCGGAGTGAGATGTCGCAGAGTGTAATACTGCGGAGCCAAAGGCTGCGTCATCTCTGGGACTGCTGAACCAGGGCATAGTGAGAGGCGAAGGTATGGACCGAGGACCAGGTAGCTGTGCGACATATCTCGTGGATGGGCACATGAGCCAGGAAGGCAGCAGATGAAGCGTGAGCCCTGATAGAGCGCACAGTGACGTGGTCGAGGGGATACGAGCCAAGTCGTAACAGGTGCGGATGCACGATGTCACCCAGGATGAAATCTTCTGTGAGGAAACGGGTAGGCCCTTCATACGCTCTGCCACCACGATGAAGAGTTGGGGTGTTCTGTAGAAGGGCTTTGTCCGCTCGATACAAAAAGCGAGTGCTCTACGGACGTCTAGGGAGTGCAATTGTTGCTCCCTGCACGATGAATGTGGCTTCGGGAAGAAGATCGGAAGGAAGATCTCCTGGCTAACATGGAAGGCCGATACCATTTTGGGGAGAAAGGTCGGATGTGGTCACAACTGCACCTTGTCCTTGTGGAACACAGTATATGGAGGGTCCGCTGTGAGAGCCCGAAGCTCAGAAACTCGTCTTGCTGATGTGATGGCTACGAGGAAAGCGGTTTTCCAGGACAGGTACAGAAGGGAGCAAGTTGCTAACGGCTCAAATGGGGCCGACATAAGTCTGATAAGAACCAGGTTGAGGTCCCAGGTTGGGATGGGGCGGCGTACCTGGGAGTATACGCACTCCAAGCCCTTGAGGAATCAAGATACCATAGGATGTGAAAACACTGAGCAGCCATTCTCCCCTGGGTGGAAGGTAGAGATGGCCGCCAAGTGTACCCTCAGTGATGATACCGCTAGGCCCTGCTGTTTAAAAGACCAGAGGTAGTCCAAAATGGTGGGGATCAAGACCTCTGCGGGAAGAATGTTCTGCTCTCTGCACCAGCATGAGAAACGCTTCCACTTGGCCAAATATATGTTGATCTAGTGGAAGGCTTTCTGCTACTCAAGAGTACTTGTTGCACTGGGGCAGAGCAATGCAACTCAGACTGGGTCAACCATTTAGGAGCCATGCCGTGAGATGGAGGGACTACAGATCTGGGTGGTGAAGTTTGCCGTGTTCCTGAGTTATCAGGTCCAGGTGAAGAGGTAGAGGGACGGGGTTGGCTATTGACAGGTCGAGCAACATGGTGTACCAGTGCTGCCTGGGCCATGCTGGAGTGAGCATGATCAAGCGGGCTCTGTCCCTGCGTACTTTCAGAAGGACCCTGTGGACGAGCAGGAATGGTGGAAAAGCGTAGAGCAGGTGAGTCGTCCATGGTATCAGGAAAGCGTCCGCTATCGAACCCTGGGAGAGGCCTTGAAAGGAACAGAATATCTGGCATTTCCTGTTCTCACAGGACGCAAAGAGGTCTACACAGGGAAATCCCCACTTCCGGAAGACCGAAAGAATAACGTCCGTGTGAGGCGACCACTCGCAAGAAAGGAAGATCTGCTGAGGTGATCCGCCAGAGTGTTTTGAACCCGTGGGAGAAAAAAGACGCTATGAGGTCTATAGAGTGGGTTATACAAAAGTCCCAGAGTC
Source organism: Gopherus flavomarginatus (assembly GCF_025201925.1). Lineage (NCBI taxonomy): Eukaryota > Metazoa > Chordata > Testudines > Testudinidae > Gopherus > Gopherus flavomarginatus. Next base: position 34,709,599 of record NC_066623.1, on the reverse strand, counting down.
GTATGGCTTCCTGACAAAGGGTCGAGGGCCTTGTCCCACCCTGTTTGTTTATATAGTACATGGCTGTTGTGTTGTCTCTGAATATTGACACACAACGGCCTTGCAAGTGCTGCTGAAATGCCTGGCACGCAAGGCGGACTGCTCTCAGCTCCCGGACATTGATGTGCAAGGCCAGCTCCTGAGATGACAAAAGGCTTTGAGTGCGTAGATGCCCGAGATGAGCACCCCAGCCGAGAGATGACGCGTCCGTCGTCAGGGACATAGAGGGCTGGGGCGGATGGAACGGCAGGCCTGCACACACCAGGGACGGGGTCAGCCACCATTCGAAGGAGCCTAGGATGCTCGGGGGAATGGTGACTATCATGTCTATGGCATCTCTGCCTGGTCGGTATGGTGACTTGAGCCACAATTGGAGGGAACAGAGGCGCAGTCTGGCATGTTTTGTCACAAACGTGCAGGCCGCCATATGACCCAGGAGACAGAGGCAAGTGCGAACCGAAGTCAACGGAACAGCTTGCAGGCTCTGGACAATGGCCACCATTGCCTGGAACTGGGGCAGCGGTAAGCAGGCTCTGGCGAGATTGGAGTCCAGGGTGGCGCCAATAAAGTCTATTCTCTGAGTGGGAATCGGAGTGGAATTTTCTGCACTGATCATCAGGCCTAGATGTAGGAAAAGGTCCTTGACAATGCCGACATGATGGGTGACTTTGCCTCGGAGGTCCCTCTGATGAGCCAGTCGTCTAGATACGGAAAAATGTGTATCCGACAGCGGCGGAGGTGGGCGGTGACTACAGCCATGCATTTCGTTAATACTCTTGGGGCTGTAGAGAGGCCGAACGGTAGGACCGCGAACTGAAAATGTTGGCGGTTGGCTACGAACCTGAGGTACCTCCTGTGAGGAGGGTAGATAGCTGTGTGAAAATACGAATCTTTCATGTTGAGGGCAGCATACCAGTCTCCAGGATCCAGGGATAGGATGATGGTCCCCAGGGATACAATGCAGAACTTCAACTTTATCATGAATTTGTTGAGTTCCCGCAGATCCAGGATACATCTGAGACCCCACTTTGCCTTGGGTATTAGGAAGTAATGGTAGTAAAACCCCGTGCCCCTTTCGTGTTTTGGCACCTCCTCTATGGCTCCTTTGGCAATGAATGTCTGCACCTCCTGAAGGAGGAATTGCTCGTGAGAGGGGTCCCTGAAGAGGGACGAGGAAGGTGGGTGGAAAAGGGGGCGTGAAATAAATTGGAGGTGGTACCGAGATTCCAGCGTGCGTAAGACCCAGCGATCTGACATTACCTGGGACCACGCAGGGAGGAAAAGGGAGAGGCAGTTGGATAAAGGAGGGAACAGATCCTTTAACGAAACTGGTACATCGTCCTCGGGCGCACCTTCAAAAAGGTGGGTTTTGGCCTTGTGGGTGGTTTGGAGGGGCCTTGATTCTGGCCCCCTTGGGTGCCTGACTGCCTCCGACAACCGGTTCTACCCCGCCTTCTGGTAAAGTCCTGTCTCTGTCTGGGCTGAGGGTAAGAGCAGTGTGGCTGGGGGCGGAAGGGCCTGTGCTGAGTCACTGGTGTGTGCATGCCTAGTGAGCGCATAATGACCCTGTTATCTTTTAGGCTTTGCAGCCCAGGGTCTGTCTTTTCGGAGAAGAGGCCTTGCCCTTCAAAGGGGAGGTCCTGGATTGTATGCTGGAGGTCCGGTGGAAGGCCTGAGACTTGCAGCCATGAGATACGTCTCACAGTAACTCCGGAGGCTAGGGTCCTGGCTGCAGAGTCCGCTGCATCCAAGGAAGCCTGGAGGGAAGTTCTAGCCACCTTTTTCCCTTCATCCAGAAGGGCCGCAGATTCCTGCCAGGAGTCTTGCAGGAGCAACTCCTTAAACTTGTCTGCCGCCACCCAGGTATTATAGTTATAGCGGCTAAGGAGGGCTTGCTGATTAGCCATGCGGAGTTGGAGCGCCCCTGCAGAGTAGACTTTGTGCCCCAGCAAGTCCATGCGCCTCGCGTCCTTTGATGTCGGGGCTGGGGCCTGCTGGCCATGGCATTCTCTCTCATTGACCGACTGGACAACGAGGGAGCAGGGAGGAGGAGGGACATATAAGTATTCGTAGTCCTTGGAGGGCACCATATATTTACGTTCCACTCCCCTGGCAGCAGGTGGGATAGAGGCCGGAGACTGCCAGATCGTGTTGGCATTGGGCTGGATCATCCGGATAAATGGGAGGGCCACTCTCGTGGGGGCCTCAGATAAAATGTCCACCACTGGGTCCTCTACCTCCGGGACCTCCTCAACTTGCAAGTTCATATTTAGTGCCATACGCCTGAGGAGGTCCTGGTGGGCCCTCAGGTCAATTGGCAGAGGGCTTACAGATGATGTTGCGGCTACCGCCTCGTCAGGGGATGATGATGAGGAGAGACTAGGGACAAGTGGGTCAGTTGAGGCATCTTCTTGGTGGCCAGCCTCTGTGTCCCTTGGGATCTGGGAGTCCTGTGGCTGGACCGGAACTTCCTCCGAAGTAGAAGGAGGGCAGCTTATAGTGGCTTCCAGCATCCGGTGCTCCGATGTGGCAGAGCGAGATGGGCCTGGATGTGCACCTTGGGCCTGATGATATGACCAAGGTGTCCAAAATGCCCACTGGTGAGGGCCATGATCTTGGGCCTGGGGCTCATGGAATATCCTGGCAGGCACATCAGAGTCTCTGTCCTGGGCGTATGAACTGTCTGCCTGCGAAGACACAGACGGGTGCTGGGATGGCCAGGGAGGAGCTGAAAGACCCTGGTAAGAGTCCTTCTCTCTCGCCACTGCTGATCTCCTCGGCACCGGGGATCAGCACCTGGAGCCATACCGGTACCAAGAACGAGATCAGCACCTGCGACCTACACGGTGCCGGGAGGTCGACCTGGATCTCGAAGGTCTGAGTCAGGAACGGCTGAGAGAGTCCCGGTGCCGGGAGCTGAAGCGGTACCGAGAGTACCGAGCCGGAGGCCGAGACGTCAATCTATGCCACTTAGGAAGGAACAATCAGTTTCACACATACAGAATGGGAAGAGACTGTCTAGGAAGGAGTATGGCAGAAAGAGATCTAGAAGGAACAATCAGTTTCACACATACAGAATGGGAAGAGACTGTCTAGGAAGGAGTATGGCAGAAAGAGATCTAGGGGTCATAGTAGACCACAAGCTTAATATGAGTCAACAGTGTGATACTGTTGCAAAAAAAGCAAACGTGATTCTGGGATGCATTAAACAGGTGTGTTGTAAACAAGACAAGAGAAGTCATTATTCCGCTTTACTCTGCGCTGGTTAGGCCTCAACCGGAATATTGTGTCCAGTTCTGGGCACCGCATTTCAAGAAAGATGTGGAAAAATTGGAGAGGGTCCAGAGAAGAGCAACAAGAATGATTAAAGGTCTTGAGAATATGACCTATGAAGGAAGGCTGAAGGAATTGGGTTTATTTAGTTTGGAAAAGAGAAGACTGAGAGGGGACATGATAGCAGTTTTCAGGTATCTAAAAGGGTGTCATCAGGAGGAGGGAGAAAACTTGTTCACCTTAGCCTCCAATGATAGAACAAGAAGCAATGGGCTTAAACTGCAGCAAGGGAGATTCAGGTTGGACATTAGGAAAAGTTCTTAACTGTCAGGGTAGTTAAACACTGGAATAGATTGCCTAGGGAAGTTGTGGAATCTCCATCTCTGGAGATATTTAAGAGTAGGTTAGATAAATATCTATTAGGGATGGTCTAGACAGTATTTGGTCCTGCCATGAGGGCAGGGGACTGGACTCGATGACCTCTCAAGGTCCCTTCCAGTCCTAGAGTCTATGAGTACGACCGGTACCGAAGAGGCGAGCGGTGCCGGGACTGCGAGCGGCGTCGAGAACGTGATCGTCGATGGGACCGTGAACGGCATCGGGACCTGGATCGTGATCGGTGCCGATCTGCAGGGGCCAATGAAGGAGGTCTCATTAGGGCTGGCTTGCCTATCGAGTGTAATACCCGCACTGGCGGTGCCGGAGGTTGAGGCAGGACAGACTCCGTCATAGCTATGAGGTCGCTGGCTGTGGAGAATGTCTCTGGTGTAGAGGGGACCTAAGCTCAACCACAGGCCTCGGCAAGGAGCTCAGGGACCAGACTCGACGGCCCCCGTGGGACCGGAGTCAACGGTACCGCAGCAGTTGGTGCTGTGGCAGGTATAGGAGCTGGGCGGTCCGACGGAGGCTGCGTCTGCGGTGCAGAGGACACAGAGATAGTGGAGGACTTCCATCTCGTCAGTTTCGGGGAGAGAGATCGGTGCCGAGCAGATCCCTGCGCCGGAGATGGCTGGTGCCGCGGCGTGTTAGCGGTGCCGGCATGGTCTGGAGCTGGAGGAGCGCTTCTAGCAGAGTGCTCAGCGCTCGGTGCCGAGGGTGGAGGGTTCAGAGCTGCCTCCATGAGGAGATTCTGTAGGCGAAAGTCTCTCCTCTTTCTTCGTCCTCGGCTTAAATGCCTTGCAAATACGGCACTTATCTGTAATGTGCGATTCCCCGAGGCACTTAAGACAGGAGTCATGGGGATCTCCCGTAGGCATCGGCTTGTGACAGGTCGAGCAAGGTTTGAATCCCGGTGAACCGAGCATGGGCCCCGGCACCGGGTGCGGGGAAGGGGCTAATGCCCAAACCCCGCTTAACTATATATACACTAACTAAAAGAACTATCAAACTAACTGAAATTATATAAATTCCAACTATATACAACAAAGATATCGAAGAAACTATGAGTAGCTAGGGAAGTGGAGGAGAGCTAAGCCGCGCTCCACTGTTCCAACGACCGACATGGGCGATAAGAAGGAACTGAGGAGCGGTTGGGTCTGCAGGGGTATATATCCAGCGCCATGGTGGCACCACTCCAGGGGGCGACCCAGCCGACCTACCGAGTGTTGCTAGGGTAAAAATCTTCCGACGAACGTGCACGCGGTGCGCGCACACCTAACTGGAATGGATATGAGCAAGCATCCGAAGAAGAACTGACATTTACTCATCTATAGGAATGAGTCATGACAGCAAAAGCATTAAGCAAAACAAATCGACACACATTTAAGGGATTAAGCCAGAGTTCACCAAGTTAGTCAGAAGTACAGATACTGACTACTACTACTACTACTACTACTACTACTACTACAACAACAACAACAAAAAGTCCTTTAAAGGAGGCTGCAAAGAAAATAATGGAGAGATTGCTGAAGCGTTTATTTCCTCAAGGTAATAAGACAATCCAAAACAAACACCCTAATTAAATGCAAATACCTTTATTAATGCAATATTGTGGTTTAGACTACACCCTCTCAGAAACTCAGTGTTATCACTTATCAGGAACCATAGTTCTGCTCCCTTACTTACATGTATTGTTTTGTACAGAAGTAGCAAAATGTTAAGGTATTAAGATTGCGCAATGTTGCCAAGTTACAGTTGCTGTGGGAACCATACATTTGCACCTCTCAACTTAAATTTAAAATCAAGTCCCTAACGCCGGGGTGGGGGAAGGGGGGAGAAAGACGGGGACACACACCACAAGCCAGGGTTGCATTAGTGCCTATTCCATTAAAAATAAATGTATTTGTCTATAAATTCATTATAATAAGTACTATACTATATCTGAACAGAGTTATTACTAGAATGCAGATTCAATTTTTGAACACTGTGGGTGCAGTGCATAGCAACGAACAGAACATGCAATGTTTATTAGTAATGCCTTGGGTTTAGAAATCATGCACAGGGCCCCAGGCATGTTTCCAAAAGGTTCTTTTGGTTTCTTGGGGGGAGGAGGGAAGACAGAGAGAAAAGCTAAGACACTGAAGACCAAACAAAAAAGTACTGTTACTGTACCTGCTGTCTTTTGGCTGCCATTATATTAAGCTTATCCACTTCTGGTTTGAGCGCTTTGTATTGTATTCCTAAATCCTGTTCAGTACCAGCATTTTTTAATTTCAGGATACCTTCTTCCACCTACAAGAGAGTAGACATTTTAAACCATCCAGTGTACAATTTGCAGAAAAATCCAAGACATTTTATACCTCACTTTAACAAGCAGTTATTTTTCAAACTTAAGATATACTGCATATACTTGATCATAAGCTGGTTCGTTTATAAGCCGACCCCTCCCGCCACCCCCAGATGGTTAAATAAAAATGGAAAATTTTTATGATCTGTTCACAAGCCAACCCTATAATTCAGGGGTCAAACTTTTGCTCCTGGGCCATCAGGATAAGCCGCTGGTGGGCCAAGACGGTTTGTTTACCTCGAGCGTCCACAGGCACGGAGGTAAACTTAAGTAAACAGAGTGTCCCAGCGTGCCAGCTGCTTACCCTGGCAGGCCGGGACAGCAACTGGTGGGGAAATTTTTTGTGGGAAGGAGCTGGGAGTCAGGGAGTAACCCTTGTGACCACCCCCAACATGACCCCACCCCTAGCCCAGAACCCCCACACTCTTCCCATCCCATCCCTTCCCATCTTATCTGGGGAGGATGTCTCTGGCCTGGCTGGAGCTGCTCTGGCAGGCCAGGCAGCACGGCCGCAGCCTGCTCTGGTGGGCCAGACCGGGTGACACGGCCGCAGCATGTTCCAGCGGGCTGGGCCAGGTGGTACGGCCACAGCGTGCTCTGGCGGAGCAGCCACAGCCTGCTCGGGGGGGCAGAGCCAAGCAGCATGGCCAGAAGCGGAGAGACTCTGGCCCTGCCTCTTCCCTTCTAGCTCTGCTGGCTGTGCTGCCTCTCCTTGCTCCCTCTGTTGGAGGGAGGGGCTGTGTCCCACCTCTCCCTCTCTATACCCATTCATAAGCTGACTCCCTTCTCTAGTGCTTCCTTTTACTAAAAAAATTATGAACAAGTATATATGGTACTTGAAAGCTAGTAGACAAAGTTTGGGCTGCTTTTTCTGATGGGTTTTTCCTCCAAGTAACATGCTTCCAGATATTTTTCTGTATTTAAAAAGGCAATTCCGGAGCCCAGTATGATAAAGCAACATTAACACTATCATGTACGTACGGTATTACGAGTGGGCACACCCATTAAAACACAGACTCAGTTTGCATTGGAAGCAACAGACTTTGGAGCAGAAGAACAGACAGTTTAGGGACAATACACACAAAAAAGACAGCTTGTCAGAATAAGCCTAACATATGTTGGAAAATGGAAAATGAAATACTGAGTTATAGATGAAAAAACTACACTTACAACTTTAAGCTGAACAAGTAGCTTGTAGACATCCGCCATGTCAGCCAAGATAAGCAGCCGGGTAACAGCAGACAGAAGAGCACGGGCTGCTCGTACCATGTTCCCGCGTTTCACTGAAGAGCAGGGGTCATCTGCAAACTCTCCTGAGGCACTCTTCATTGAGTCACCTGCACAAATATTAGCAAGAACGTCTTTTCTCAGGTTTAGAATGTTACATACTTCATTTCAGAATTACACTTTGAAAGATAAGGGATTTATTTGAATGGGTTCAATCAGAAAAAAAGTGTTCACTCCTGGGTTACTATAAAACTGAAGGTACCTACACTTCATTCTTCCCAGTGTGGACAGGAAGCATTAAAAATGTCACTAAAACACTAGATTCACAGATTTTGTACACAAGTTCAGTTTTAGCCTTCATTTCAAATTAGATGAACTAGAACCTTGGGGAGGGGGAAAAAACAAAACAAAAAACCAAAAACAAGAACACCCTACCAAAGTTTCAGCAAGCAGGCTAAAAGCATCAGAAAAGAAGGTATTGCAAGGGTTCATCTTACAAAGTTTGCAAACATCACACAACCTGAAGCCTCTAATCATGTTGTTTAAATATGCTTACAATAACTTGAAGGGTTACAGTGAACTTAAATACACTTGTGGAAATTTTACTCCCTTACAAATTGCTGCAAATTACAGCCAAGATTACTAAGCATCTGAATAAACAAAGTGAAGCAGAGAAGAGACATTTTTCTCTGATCTTTCAAATTCTGTGTGTATAGTCAGAGTCCCATGTTTGCATGAGTCTTTCACACAGCAACAAGGGAGAAAACATTTAAAATCCACACAAAGAAGTGTTTTAAAAAAGTAGAATATAATACTGAAACTAGTTGGCTCGATTTCAAGTTGACTCTCTCTGAAGAAAAACCCGGGGGGGTGGGGGGGGGGGCAGAAAGTGAGTTTACTTTGTATGTTGGGTATCACACCCTATTTCTACATATTACATCACACTGATGTAAAGCTGCTTATAAACTACCTCCGCAGGGACATTAAAACCCCAAAATGTTTTGATATTTAGACCAATTGTGTTACAAAGTGGTTCACAGTATAAAGATGAAAAAAGAATTGATGCAAACAAGTTGTCTTCACTAGACACTGAATTATACTGTGACATTCCTACTGTACTTTTTCCAACTGTAATCCATAGATCTCACTTGTTAAGTAAAACAAATCTGAACTTCAGCTGGTATCTTATTACAATGCAAAAGGCAAGAACCACTTGGGTGATAGACACCCTCTATCAGTTTGACTTCATGACCATTCAGAAGTGTGAAAGTCAGTTCGGCCACATTAAGGGTATGTCTACATCTACAATTTTGCAGCGCTGGTTGTTACAGCTGTATTAGTACAGCTGTATAGGGCCAGCGCTGCAGAGTGGCCACACTTACAGCAACCAGCGCTGCAAGTGGTGTTAGATGTGGCCACACTGCAGCGCTGTTGAGTGGCTTCAAGGGGGGTTCGGGGAACGCGATAGCAAACCGGGGAAGGAGACCTGCTTCCCCGCGGTTTGCTCTCGTGTTCCCCGAACCCCCGAGCAAGCAGGTCTCTTTCCCCGCGGTTTGCTCTCGCGTTCCCCGAACCCCCCTGCAAACCGCAGGGAAGGAGACCTGCTTGCTCGGGGATTCGGGGAACGCGAGAGCAAACCGGGGAAGGAGATCTGCTTGCACGGGGGTTCGGGGAACGCGAGAGCAAACCGGGGAAGGAGACCTGCTTCCCCGCGGTTTGCTCTCGCGTTCCCCGAACCCCCCTGCAAACCGCAGGGAAGGAGACCCGCTTGGGGGGGGTTCGGAGAACACCGGAGCAAACCGCGGGGAAGGAGACCTGCTTGATTACCAGAGAGGCTTCCTCAGGTATGCTGGGATACCTGCTTATTCCACGGAGGTCAAGAAAAGCGCTGGTAAGTGTCTACACTTGATTACCAGCGCTGGATCACCAGCGCTGGATCCTCTACACCCGAGACAATATGGGAGTACGGCCAGCGCTGCAAACAGGGAGTTGCAGCGCTGGTGATGCCCTGCAGATGTGTACACCTCTTAAGTTGCAGCGCTGTAACCCCTTCACCAGCGCTGCAACTTTGTGATGTAGACAAGCCCTAAGAGGAGCAAGTAGAGTCATTTAGATTTCTCTCGCTGTTCTGCACATTACCTGCAGTGCAATAGTTCAGATCACAAAAATACTTTTGGAATCATGAGGGATAAAAGCGATTCTTGGATCTCTTAGTATTTCAAGATCTCAACTGCCCTCCTTTCCTCAAGCCCCTACATTTGCTTCAGTTTAGAGTCTGCCAGAGATTCTCAGACACTGGCCTGTGGATCACTGTGGATCAGCAGAAAATGTGCTAGCCTATTTCCAGGTGATAAATCACAAGACACCTAAAGGTGCTGTGAATTTTCCTAACATCACTCTTCCACATATTCAATTGTTATAGCTGCCACAGAAAGAACATGCAATTGTGAATGTTCAGGGAGGTGTTTCTAAAACGGCCTCTACTTTTCATTACATTTGAGTTAAGAGAACAGTTACTTGGGAATCAAAGAGTATCAAATGTTGCTTCATTTACCACAAGTCATTTACAGAAAGGTATTCAGTACACATGAATGCTTTATGTCTTTATTTTTATTTATATATATATATATATATATATATATATATATATATATATATATATATATATATATATATATATATATATATATATATATAAATATATAAATATAAATATAAATATAAATATAAATATAAATATAAATATAAATAAAAAAAACCTTCATTTTACATCTAGATACAATCCATCAGTTAAATTTTAACAAAGAACTCAGAATCCTCTAGCTGACATTTAGTTAAGACTGAAGATTTTTATTTTCTATATCCACAAAGTTTATGGGAGCTTTTATGAGGTTGACCAAATGTGCTTTCTCCAGTGCACTAGTACTTCATATTGCCATATGTTGGTCCAGTCAGTTGACTTAGAACCACCATGGACATTCTGTTCCCTAGACTTAAAAATCAGTGACAAAGCTAGTCCCAGGGGTTGGATCCCAGAATGTACAATAAATGGTTAAACACTAAGCCAATTGCTAAACTTGGATGTATGAGGTGATAGGTATCCCAAAACTGGCATAAGCAGCTTTATAAACCATGTATAAATTCTGAGGAATGGTAGGAGACAGAAGAGCTTCAGAGATCGATAATCATACCTAAAATATAAAAGTCTGGCTTATTTTTGAAAATTTGAAGGAAAAAAAAGTGTTATAAGTTTAGGGCGGGCAGAAAGGGTGCTCAGTCCTCTTGCAACTGATTGTCTTCCAGAAGAACTTCAAAGTCTGGTGAACTCCTGATCCCACAGAAGTCTGTGACAAGTCTCAGAATTCAGTGGGGCCAGGATATCAGCCCATGAGTCTATGATATAGAACTTGGAATAGTATATTGAGTTTTCACAGTGAAGATGAAGCAATAGTAATCTAAACCAAACATAATTTTCTCAGACAGGAGCTTAATCAGCTATTCCTTGACAAGGCTACTAAAGAAAAAAATTCAGTAACTGATAAAAAGTTTAACTTGTAGGAATGTGTAAAAAAAATCTTGAGACCAAAAAGCTTAGAATTAGTTTAATTCTGAACTCTACAAAGTTCAGTAGTGTTATACCCTGGAAAGGGTCTCCAAATGGTAAGCAGTTCTTTGGAACTGAATCTTTAAAGTTAAAGTTAGATATTTCATTAAATGATGTAAGGTTGGATCTCTCTCTTGAATAAATGGGCTATTGGATCTTACATCAAGGCATTCAACTGCCACCCCTGCTCACATCCACCCAGAATGGTCCCAAGAACAGGATGCTGTTCGATCACTATGGAGAATGAGGTCCCACCAAGTTCTTCACAACCATATTTAAGATGAGCAATATGCTGCTTTCAGTGTTTTGTCACATGAAGCATCTTTGAATTTTTGTAAAACAAAACCATTCCAAATATCAAACTACAGCTGCCCAGTTACAGCACTTCCAACTGGAGATGTTAAGGATAGAAAACAAATCTGAAGTTGAGACACAGGAATTGCAAAACTATATTGGATCACTGGTCCATCTAGTTTGGAATCCTGCAGCTCCAAAAGCAACTAGTACAAAAACTTACTTCAAAAGGTACAAAAACCCCTGCAGTAGGCAGCTATGAAGTTTAAGCAAGATAATTCTCTGTTCGTCTCTGTCAAACACAATTGCTTCATCTAGTGTTTTTGTAAAGCAACAAGGAGATAAAAACTGATATGGGGGGTAGTGGTGGTATATTTCTCAGGGGACTGCCACACATACAAAACTTTAGTTATGTCATCTTGACATAAGGGTTGCAGATTTAGTATTACTAGTTAAATATCTAGGGGTACAAATTTCACCCAATTTGAATCCTGCAGGGGACTTTCAGGGCTGGGAAAAGACAGTTACTCACCTTTGTAATGTTGTTCTTGAGATGTCTTGCTCATATCCATTCCAATTAGGTGTGCGCGCACTGCGTGCACAATAATCAGAAGATTTTTATCCTAGCAACACTCAGTGGGTCAGCTGAGGAGCCCCCTGGAGTGGCGCCCTTACAGCGCCAGATATATACAACAGCCGACCCTGTGCCCTCAATTCCTTCTTGCCAGCTTCTGTGACAGAGGGGAAAGAGGATGGATTTGGAATGGATATGAGCAACACATCTCGAAGAACAGTTACAAAGGTGAGTAACCATCTTTTTTCGAGTGCTTGCTCATATCAATTCCAATTAGGTGACTCCCAAGCCTTACCTAGGAGTGAGATGTCGCGTAATGAAGAACCGCTGAGCCAAATGCCGCATAACCCCTTAACTGCTGCAATAACTATTAAACTACTACACTACTTTTAAAACTATTTACAACTATAAACGAGTGCTACACTAGAAGCTAGGGAAGTGGAGTTCAGCTAAGCCGTGCTCCACAGTTCCAACGACCATCATGGGCGGTAAGAAGGAACTGAGAGGGCGTTGGGTCGGCTGGGGTATATATCTGGTGCTGTAAGGGCACCACTCCAGGGGATACCTCAGCCAACCCACCGAGTGTTGCTAGGGTAAAAATCTTCGATGATCGTGCAAGTGGTGCGCGCACACCTAATTGGTATCAATAAGAGCAAGCACTCGAAGAAGAAATCAGTCTCATTATGTATGCATGAAAGCACTAGCTCTGACTTGAGCATATTTTAGTCTCAACATTACATATTTTCATCTCAAAATTAAGATGTGCAGTTACATTCAAGTTTTCATAGTATGGCCCACTAGAAAGCCTTATTTTGGCCGTTATAGAAAAACTGAACAGCTTAAGTAACATTCTCTTAAATGGAGGAAAAAAAAAAAAGAGCAAGAACTCGTGTATGAGATCTGCCAAATGTTAGGTGGTCTTTTTTGGATGGACGGTATGAGAGGAAGAAATCTAAAAGCATATCTCTCTGATGCAAGTAAATGACAAAATTATTAGTTATCGTAAGTCATAACAGTCAGGATTTATTTCCTTTGTATTCATCCTGTACCTGGTCTTTGAAGAAACACGCACCATTCAGAATGCTCCTTTGGATTTCACTAAGTGTAGGCATGAAGTATGGTAATGTGAATACATTTAAATGTACTTGTCAGAACCAAATGTAGGATCCATACTCCTCCTTTCACCACTTTAAATGGACTGAGTTGCTAAAATTCAATACAAAAAGGCAGTAGTGTCTACTTCACTCACACCTCCCTCAAGACAGTTTTAGAAGTCAACCAACATCTGGAGCCTGGTGCAGTGTTAACTAGAAAGGTTAAGAGCATGGGGAGAAGGGATTTTGTTTTTAAAATAGCAAGCTAACGAGTCAGTTGTGAAGTAAAGAGCCACTCCTCTGACTGTAATAAAAAAAATAGATATCTAAATCTATCTTTCAAAGGGCTTTGTCACCAAAGTTCAAGCAGCTTGTCACGTAAGTATTTAAAAGATAACTGGCTTCTCATAAAAAAGGTGATGCTACAACCTATAGTAATTTTAAAATGTTATTTTGCAAGTTAAAGAAAGCTTCCAACTTCTATTTTACAGAGATAAGAAAAGTAGAGGAGCATTTACATAAAGTGAATGTATGGGTGTGCAGGGAAAGGAGGAACACTTTTTTATATATTAGATCTATATCTAAAGTCCAAAAATTTAGCATTTTAAAAATAAATTTGACTCAGAGGTAGTTAAGATGGTCTAAGACATGGGACTTCAAAAACAAAACATTGTAAATCACCAGACTATAACTTCGGGCTTGTTATGTATTCCTGTATCAATAGTCTTCTTTTGCATTATAATCTTGGGCTTTCACCAGATATTATACAAGGAAGGATAGTAAAATGGAAAGGAAGATAGTGATGACTATATGCACTAATCTTATCAATAAGAAAAAAAATTATGAATTAAGTTATACCTAATGGAACTAACCCCATTTTAAAATACTAAGATTTTGATCTGTCAAACAATGACTATTTTCTAATCTCATTCTCCCCAAGCACACCGGGTATGGAAGCACAATCAGACAGCATGATGAACCCTCCCCAGGGTCATGGTATGGGAAGAACAAAACACAAACATACTTCACATCACTGAATGTCTGAGGGGAGCCTTAACCAATACTCTACTGGAAGGGTGATTACTAAGGCAGGGGTAAAGAGAAAACAGCACATTACAGGACTGCAGTGTTAAGGCTCAACTGCAACTGAGTGGAATAGCTCTTACATAGTACACACTTTAGACACACGATTCCTGCTGAGTACTCCATCTTTTGCCATCCCAACCACTCCACATTCTTCAGCTTTAAGACCCAACACTCTTAAGTCTATGAGTCTGAGACTAGGTGGAAGGTCAGAAGGGACCATTATGGTCATTTAGTCTGACCTCCTGCACAATGCAGATCACAGAATCTCACCCACCCACTCCTGTAACAAAACTCTAATCTATGTTTAAGTTACTGAAGTCCTCAAATGGTGGTTTAAAGACCTCAAGGTGCAGAGAATCCTCCAGCAAGTGACCCATGCACCACACTGCAGAGGAAGGCAAAAAAGACTCCAGGGCCTCTGCCAATCTGCCCTGGAGCAAAATTCCTTCCCAACCCCAAATATGGCCATCAGTTTAACCCTGAGCATGTGGGCAAGACTCACCAGCCACCACCCAGGAAAGAATTCTCTGCGGAGGGTGAAGAGCCCCGGTGGGCCAGCCTATACTCTACCCTGGTCCCGAGGCCCGCCAGGGATATCAGTTGGGGGCTCCTTCATGGGGCCGTGAGCGTGGGCGTGTATTTGGCACGGTTTACCCCTGTCCCAGACACCTGCCCCTTCTGCAGTGCAAGGGAGACCCTGGCGTAAGTTTACTTAGAGTGCGCCAGGTTGCAGCCCCTATACCGGCTCCTCACCAATATACTGTTACGTTTCTGGCTGCACTTTTCCCCTCACCTCCTTCTCTATGCACTCCCTATCCGTGGCCCCACAAAGTCACGGGAACTCCTGGTCAACCTCCTCCTCGCCCTGGCTAAAATGGCTATTTATGCAACCAGGGAGAGGAAGTTGGCCAATGGAGACTCCCGTGACTGTGGGGCTTGTTTCCGGTCCTTAGTCCATTCACGTATCCAGGCAGAGTTCCTCTTGATGCCTTCGAGGAGCAGTGGGCGCTGTCCGGGGTTCTCTGCTCAGTGTCCCCGTCAGGCTCCCTTCTTATGATCCTTTGACTGCAGTCCTGTCCCTGTCCTTTTATTAGCTGTCCCCCGGAATCAGTTGGGTTCTGAGGTCCTGTAGATCCTCCCCTTAGGCTGGGGTGGGGATCCGTTAGCAGTGGGCAGGCTTCTGCCCACCCAGTTCCCAGAAACCCAATAGGTATAACTCAGATCCCACCCCATCTAACATCGCATCATAGACCATTGGGCATATTTACCTGCTAATAGTCAATGATCAATTAATTGCCAAAATTAGGCTATCCCATCATACCATCCCCTCCATAAACTTATCAAGCTTAGTCCTGAAGCCAGATATGTCTTTTGCCCCTACTGCTCCCCTTGGAAGGCTGTTCCAGAACTTCACTCCTCTAATGGTTAGAAACCTTCGTCTAATTTCAAGTCTAAACTTCCTGATGGCCAGTTTATATCCATTTGTTCTTGTGTCCACATTGGTACTAAGCTTAAATAATTCCTCTTCCTCCCTGATATTTACCCCTCTGATATATTTATAAAGAGCAATCATATCTCCCCTCAGCCTTCTTTTGGTTAGGCTAAACAAGCCAAGCTCTTTCAGTCTCCTTTCATAAGACAGATTTTCCATTCCTTGGATCATCCTAGTAGCCCTTCTCTGTACCTGTTCCAGTTTGAAGTCATCCTTCTTAAACATGGAGACCAGAACTGCACACAGTATGAAAGATGAGGCCTCATCAGTGCCTTGTATAATCTTTACTGGAAATCCTAAAACCACATTAGCTTTTTTAACGGCCATATCATATTGGCGGTTCAGTTACCCTGTGATCAACCTGTACACCAAGGTCCTTCTCCTCCTCTGTTACTACCAACTGATGTGTCCCCAATTTATAACCAAAATTCTTGTTATTAATCGCTAAATGCATGACCTTGCACTTTTCACTATTAAATTTCATCCTATTACTATTACTCCAGTTTACAAGGTCATCCAGATCTTCCTGTATGATATCCCACTCCTCCTCTGTGTTAGTCACAGCTGTCCCTCCTTTCCAATGAGCTATGCATGGGACTCCATGAAAAAAATCAATCATATTCCACATGTTGCAGTTTCTTCCTCAACATTTTGAATAGCCATCTCTGCCTCTGACAGCTAAAAAGTCAAACTATGCCCCAATTATCACCCACTCTGATTACTGCAAACCCCAATGCGCCTCCTCTCACACTCCATATTCCTCTTGTCAGAGTGTTCACATCCTTTACACATACACACACACACACACACACACACAAAAATCTGTTCCACTGGCTACCTATTCTCCACCACTCAAAGGCCAGGACAGAAGTTTGATATCAGACACCCCACCTGTATAGCTCCACCCCAACGTACATACTCAACCCCACATCTTGCCAGTGATACCACCCTCAATGCTCAGTTCAACTGAGTGAGAAGAGGCTTTCCATGTTGTTCCCTATATTTGAAAGATCTTCTATTGCAGCTTGCCAAGCCATCACCTTTTGTTCACAATTCCCCTGATTACTCACTTTTCCCATGCCTACAAAATGCAAAAATGATAATTATGGAATTCTGTCCATTCCTCATTGAGCCTTCCTTGACAGGTAGAAGACAGACAATAAGGACTTCATAGTTGGTTCTAAAGAAATTTCCGTTGTCCTGGCTTGATCAGACAGATGTTGACAGGCTCTTTAGAAACAGTCACAGTTCAAAATAGGCCTGAAAAATTTGAGAACTCCCAAACCTGGTTGGCTACAAACAACAGTATTAATCACACTGGTTTATTTCCTGCAAAAAGTGAGCAGAAGTCCTTGCAAATTTGTGATGTCTCAGGAAGTAACTAGAATCTGTTTGCTTAAACCATAAGAGCTCTGGTTGAGCTTTCTGAAACAGTTTAAAGGAGTTAGGCACCTACCTCCCATTAAGTTTCCATGGGATTTGGACACTGTCCCTTTTTGAAATTTTCTACCTTAATCTCCTCCTAAACTGTATCACTCTGATTTACCAAGGGAAATTGAAGATTTATGTTTTATTTTGTTAAATGATCTGTCCCATTGTTCAGTTTCAGAATAGCTTCATTCATAAGTAAAATGTTTAGTTGAATATGCTCTCAAATGGGAATAGTGTTAACCAGTTCCTTTCAGAAGCTAGTTAGTTACAGGGTTGCTTACCATGGTAGCTGTTTTTTCGACTACATTATCTTCACAGAGTCATTTAGAAGGCACATCCATATCCCTTGAGCCCAACGTTTTATTAACAGAAGATATAAAGTTACCATCCCCTCTTCAGTTCCTTTATATCCACCAGCCAAAACAGTCAAAGAACCTACTTCCTTTTTAGAGAAAACGTTGTAGCTTAGATCAGGGTTTCAAGGTCATTTTTACAGTTTTAGAATCACATTAGCTAGATCTAAAGTTACATATCAGAGAAGTGGTTCTCAACTTATTTACCATTGTGGGCTGCATCCAATACTACCCCTATGATCCTGAGGATGTCACATGAGCCGCAGCTATGTGCTGCCTGGGCCGCAGGTTGAGAACCACTGGATCAGAGGGTTTGGTTTTATTTAAAGTTTTTTCTGGTAGATTCGTAAGCACTACTGAAGACAGGTTTATCTATTACATACTACTCAAAGTTATAGGATTACAGAACCAAGTTGACACAACTGATCACATTTTACCTAACAGAAAATGTGTATATCTTCTGTATACTTGAGTAGTCTGAACCTGATTGAACCAACTGACTAATGCTGCACTACTTTAGAGACACTAGCCCAGGAACAGAGAAGTACACCTCTACCCTGCTATAACACAACCCTATACAAACACGAATTTGGATATAACGCGGTAAAGCAGTGCTCCAGGGGGCAAGGCTGCACACTCTGGTGGATCAAAGCAAGTTCAATATAACGCAGTTTCACCAATAACGCGGTAAGATTTTTGGCTCCCCGAGGACAGTGTTATATCGAGGCAGAGGTGTAGTAGTAGTGCAAGTAACTGACAA
Source organism: Gopherus flavomarginatus (assembly GCF_025201925.1). Lineage (NCBI taxonomy): Eukaryota > Metazoa > Chordata > Testudines > Testudinidae > Gopherus > Gopherus flavomarginatus. The sequence continues at coordinate 34,691,647 of NC_066623.1, read as the reverse complement.
AGCAGCTATTTCTCATATTTCTGATTAACAAAAACAAGAATAATTTACACAGGCAGTTCAGAAATAACATTTTAGAAACACAGTGATAGTTAAGGAATAGGGATCAAGATGGCAATTTTGATGAAGTAGGTTTATTCACATTACTCTTACGGTCCCAGGGTGCTAGGTTTCTCTACAGAATACGTACACACTTTGATATTCATTGGCATGCAGGCACTTCAGAACAGTCTTAGGACCACAATGAAGCTGACAAGAAGCGGATAGGAACAGCATGGATTGTAGTTGTGAACCAAAATATAGTTCATCCAGGATTAGCTTTACTCTCATGACCCTTCAGAAAGATATACTAAAGTTTTAACATAAACTGGATCCAAGACCTATACCCTTGTAACCCAACTGGATCTGGTGACAAGTGGTGGGTTTGGGTATAAAAAACAAACAAAAAAAAAACTCGACCCTCTAAGGGCTCAGGTTTGGTCATTTTTTTTTTCTGCTGTGAGTATGTAGTTCCAACTTCCTAAAGCCCGCCTCTGACTTTGTCTGTTAATTATTATCCTCTGCTTTTCGTCTCCACTACTCAGCCCTTCCTCCTCTGCCATTATCCCTGCCCCACAGTCCCGTTCTCAACTCTCTCCCCATATTCTTCCCCTTCCCTCAACTCCATCCTCACTCCTCAGCCCTTCTGACCCCTGGGGGACATCACAGCCCTGCCTCTGGTAGCGAGGTACCCTGAGCATGAATGATATTGGCAGTACCACAAAACAGAACTCCCCAAAGAGGAACTGTGGTTGATTCAAAGGGGAGTGGAAGCTGTAGTGGTACCACCACTGCAGTACGTAGGAGCATCCTAGTGCTGCTGACAGGCTGAGCCAACTGGAAGAAAACCAGGGACAGGTGGTCCTCTGTCCCTTTCGTTCCTTTGCATGAGGTGGAAGGTGACAGCCTCCCAGGCCTGCACACAGAGGTCTGAACCCTGGGCTTGCACGGCTGGGCAATTAGGTGGCAAAGCTGCTTGGTCTTATCCCAGAGATACAGCATCTATGCAAACAGCTGCCGATCCACTGGCCCATATGATAAAGGTGGTTTCCCCGCTATGGGGGCCAAGCTCACCAGTTCTCACAGGCTGAAGCTTCTGTGGGGCAAAAACAACTATGCCCAGAGGATCAGTGACCACCCCACCTCTGGCCATAGCTCCCAGAGCAAAAACTAAGTCCCTACAAGTGTTGGGCATGCATTGGGTATGAAAACAATTTGACACTCCTGGGCTTGGTTCCGGTTCAGGTCAGGCTTTAAACTCAGGCCCAAGCAGACCTCTACAAAGAAGCATATAATCTTGACAATCCAGGAGGCTCACACTACAGCTAGTCTTATTTTATTTTATTATTCAATATAAATATTTACGGGCTGATCTACACTACAAAGTTAGGTCAACTTAACTACATCACCCAGCGATGTGAAAAACGTGTGCAAATGTAATTAAACTGATCTAAGCCAGGTGTACGCACTGCTAAGTTGATGGAAGACCTAGCTACCGCCTCTCAGAGAAGTGTATTTACTACAGCAACTGAATAATCTCTTCCATTGCTGCATACAGTGTCTACGCTGCAGTGCTACTACAGTACAGCAGCAGCATTTCTAGAGTAGAAGAAAGACCCATATATTGCATTAATGAAGCACACATTCAGCAATATAGAGAACTAAAGTTCACAAATTCGGCTATTCGGCTACAGAACCAGAGCTATTTTATGCTAATATTCAGCTCTCCATTCTAAATCGGTCTTACCCCACGATTGGGAGGTGATGTGGTTTACTGACCTCAACATAACATTTTGTCCCTAACAAAATCAAAGCACTCATTCAGAAGACATAGGCAAAACACCAACACTGGTAGTTCTGAAATTAAATCAATTATTGTGAACAAGTATCACTTCAGGAGAGTTATATTGTATGTATATTAGCCAGATTCTCAAGAGACAGAGCTCCCTATAATATTCTTAGATATGAAGAGCTAGCAAAGTCAGATGGTAATTTAGATATGAACATTTCAAACAGCACACAGGGATTTGGTCAGACTCTTGTATGTTCTACCTCTGAAGAGACCTCAGCTATTTATGCTTAAAAATATAAATGCAAGCTACGGAAAACCAGCATCTGTTCACTTTGAGAACAAGGATTTCCCAACATGAAGCAAAAATGCAAGATTAACATTAAGCCAGCCCAAGTGTTAGTGCACTATTACAATGTAACCCAGATCACATTAGTGAGGGGTGGGGGTGCAAAATTACCAGGCACCATCAGGCAGAGAGACCTCCCAACTACATTGGACCTTGATGTTTGGGGAAAGTTGGCAGGGGAGAAAGGAAGAGGGCATGAGCATAAGAAAATTGCAGTGAACACCTTCACGGCTCCAGAACAAAGTAAGATTATCTCACATCCTGCTGCAGAAAGGATGCCAGATTAGTTTTAAAAGTTTATCAATCACACACACACACACACACACACACTCTACATCAAGTCATTCAATTGCTCCACAGCCCTAAGCCTACACAATTTCACATACAAATGAGAGCAGATACACCTGTATTTTGTAGGAACAAGAAAGAGCAAGGCAGCACAGGGTTTAGGGAAGAAGAGCCCAACATTTACTGTTATTTGCCTAAAGTTTTCTGAAGGGCTGTTGTTGCTCTGCATATTTACCACAGTGCACATAGGCTAGCCTAACAATCTCCTTCACGCAAATTGTCCCAACAGCTCAGCCCTGTGGCCATGCCAGGGCAATATACAATGCATCACCACAAGGAAGGAGAGCAAAAAACTTCACTGGGATGGGCCAAGAGAATCAGATTCCCAATAAGCACTTGGAAGCAATTAGAAAAGATTGTTTGGATAACCTTTATAAATATTTTTTAAATCTGAGGGTGGCCATAGCCCAATTAGCGCTACTAATACATCAAGTTTAATTTGAGTTGTTGATGGTGTGGAAAAGGAAGGAGAAATGGAGAAACTTTAAAGGGTGAAAGTAGTATTTCACCCTTATAGAATGCTCACAGCTGAAAGAATTTTGTTCCCAAAGAGTCTCTGCCAGACTCAAGTGCACAAAATTTCAGCTATAAGAGTTCTATGTTTTGGAAAGTTAACTGTGGGAGGTAGTCATATTGAAGCAGTTTGACAATCTTCATTACTGCTTTTCACTATAACACAGGGATTGACAACCTCTGGCCCCTGGCTGGTTGCAGCTCCCACTGGCTGTGGCTCGCCGCTCCCAGGCCAATGGGGACTGTGGGAAGTGGTGGCCAGCACAACCCTTGGCCCATGCTGCTTCCCACAGTCTCCATTGGCCTGGAGCAGCAAGCCACGGCCAGTGGGAGCTGCAATGGGCCGAACCTGCGGACGCAGCAGGTAAACAAACCGGCCCAGTCCATCAGGGTGCTTACCCTGGCAGGCTGTGGGCCAAAGGTTGCCAATCCCGTTAACTCCCCAGCTAACATTGTCCCAGTTAATGTTGTTTCGTGGTTATGTTGCTGATCAATTAAGAGAACATGCTCATTTAAAGTTGCAAAATGCTCCCTTATAATATTGTTTGGCAGCCGCCTGCTTTGTCCACTGCTTTCAGGAAGTGCAGCCCATTGGAGCTACCAGGTGGGGGTTTGGAACCAGGGTAGATTGGCAGCCCCCTACCCCCCATCAGCTCCCTTAAGTTCCCTGTGCAGCCACCACCCAGCAGGATATCAATTGCTGGGCAGTTCAGCTGTCCCTCCCACCACTGCCATGTGCTGCTCCTACCCCTCTGCCTTGGAGCCTCCTGCTTGCTGTGCGGGGGGTGGGAGGAGAAGAGAGGTGCTAATGTCAGGGTGTCCTCCTCCCCCCAAATTCTGTATGTCATCTCCACAGAGCTGTTGGGGGGGGGGGGGGGACACGACAGGGCTCAGGACAGAGGGCGCTTGCTGGCAGCAGCTGCTGTCTTAATTTGCCCATCTACTTAAAAAGGCAATGTACTCAGAGGGGGTCAGCATACTGAAAGGGGCAATGCATGTTACACACACAGTCTCTGTCCCCTCCCCGCCGCACACGGTTTGTCTCTGTCTCTCTCTGCCATGCTGTGTCTCCTCCCCCCATTTGTGCTGCCTTGTAGAGTGTCAGGCTACATTAGCAACAATGGTGTTAACCCTTGAGGGCTCAGCTGAGTGCTAGTTCATCATTTAACAGTAAGGAATTCCCTGGGAAATATCCCACCCTCTTCCAACCACCTCAACCAAAACTTACAATCCTCATTGCTGCGTACAGTGAATTGTTTTTATTTATTTATATATATTTACATTCAATCTTATGGGGAAATTGGATTCACTTAAAGTAGCACTTTTCAGGAACATAAGTGCAATGTTAAAGTGAGGAGTTACTATATCTGACTGAGGTCCCAGCTGAAACTAAACTCTGCCTCTCTAGCAGAGATCAAGCAGGCAACAAGAGATGAAAGAACACCTTAAAGCAAGGGTTCCTGCACATTTTTGTTTAAACCACCACCACCACATTAGTCCCTTTTTAAATTTATGGTGCAAATGAGATTCTCAGTCAGCCAGTCTGATCCAAAACTTCAAACCATTTTCAACTGATACTTTGTTATTAGTAAATTTCAGCCACAAACAAGTAAATGAAAATCAAATTCTAACACTAGCCATTAATATCAGTTGACTGGACATCACTGAACTGTAAAATGAAGACTCAGGAGTGAAGTGTAAATCATTACGAGTAACAAATTTACCAACACAAGTTTTATAGTGACTGGTTTCAGAAGCTTTTCTTACACTTCCTTGGAGAACACATGACAACCGAAAGGGACAGATTTTTTTTTTTTTTTTTAAAGTCTTATGTTGTGAACCAACATTTCTTCACTAACTTTTAAAATTCAGCTTGTCACTATTTATGCATCATTTACTTTTAACTAAGTCTCTCAGCTTGGACACTTAGTTTCATTTTCAGATTTTTAGTATGGCAATGTTTTGTTTTAAACATTCCCCATGTTTAAAGAATGGTACTTCTTAAAGCAAAGCTTTTACAGAAAACCTCTTCTAAAGAAAGTTTATTTCGGGAGCAAAACTAAGTTGAAAATGCCCTTTAAAGAATGTAATCTATTTCCGTCTTTTGTAATGTAGAGTATTTACCTGCGGCACCTGTGCTGTTTAAACTACTAAAGCGATATTTAAGCTGAGGGAAATTAAAGGACAAAAGTTTGGAAGATAAATCCACACAGATAAAATTCTGGGCATTAGAAAGAATAGCTAAAAGACAGGACTTAAGAGAAACTCAGATGTAAGTTATCACAAAAATATACCACCTACCTTGCTTGCGAACATCTTCCACAGCTGCCACTAGTTCCTCTTTAAGAAACTGACTCTCTTTTGCAATTTTGTCTCCCTTCTCCAAGAAATTCTCTGTTGCTTGTTCAACCGATGCAGCCAGAACATGGGCCTTCTTAGAGCGTCCTCTTTTTTTGTTGGAAGGACCCTTGTTACTGGTATTAACCAGCGTTGTAACCTGAAAAAAGGGATAATTTACAGTTGAGATGTATACCGAATAAGTATGTGTAACATGAAACAAGATACAAATTTACCAACTTAACAGCTCCGATTTTCTGAATCAATAACATTTGGAATACCCATGCTGACTTCAAGGAGGCAGTACTTAATTGCCAGTAAATTCATTTTTGAGCCGTTTTCATGGTTCTTTAATCAACAAGCATAGCAATATTGTAATTAGACAAGTATGATAAAATTAAAGCTAAAGTGCTTAGTGAGGTGGTTGTTGGTTTTTTTTTGTTTTTTTTTTTTAAAGAAGTAGACAAAAAACTGATCAAAAGTTAGGTGCATCTTTTTCCATGCATCGTGAAGCTGCAATTTCAGCAAGAGGCCAGAGCTATTTTGGATTTGGCTTCACATAAGAATCCAAGTTTGAAACAATTAGTTCAGGACTATTTAAGACTTTAAAACATTTAAAAAGATTAACAGGATTGAAGTGGCACATCTACAGAAAGCTAGCTTCACAGTTTTTCTTCAGTCCAAAACAGGGATGAGGGACTTTGCAAGCAAGGTAGTTTTACAGCCAAATTAGATGACTGCAACCTGTCAGCAATTTCTCATTTAATCACTTTTCTAGGTGCAGTTGGTAACACCACCTGTAACTTTAAGGTTGACTGACAATTCCCAGTTTAAGACCTGTTTTCAGTTGCTTATAAAACTTCACCAAGTTTTAACCACATTGGCTGAATTTTTTCAGAAAATGAGATTAGGTGAAATATTTTCCCTCCACCTTTTAAAAAAAAAAAAAAGCAGTCTTTTTACTTAGAAATTCTAGTGTTTCGTACTGTGGAGCAGAAATCTGAAGTTTGGCAGGAGTTGAATGTGTGCCAGGTGTGTGTCTTTTGCCATGCCATGAGGAAAAAAAAAAAAAAAAAAAAAAACAACTCTGTCCAAATCTGGCCAGTTTATAAGCTTCTAAGCAGTCTCTACCAAGCATGGGTGAACGGAGACTGAGATTTGGTAGCTAAGCTCTCCAATGAGTCTCCATATTCCAGCCCAGAGCAGAGGCTGAAGAGAACTTTTTCTACATTTACTGATTCTGGATGTTCTAGGCACCAGAAATGAGGGTAGGAAGCTGTCTCTTCTGTGCTCTCAATACCTCCACTGCTGACATCCAGGTACTAGGGAGGAGAAGGAAGACACCTGACTGAAATGCAGACGGGACAACAGCTAGACTGGTGGTGGAGGAACCAGATATGAACAAGAAGTTTTGGGGGGAGAATACTGGGACTGACTGGACAAGGAGACTGGAAGGAGCAATCTGGGGAGATGGACGAACAGCAGCAGTTGGGGCAGAGGAGGGTCTATGACCGCCAGAGCACAAGCATCTCCACAACTTTGAACATAAGCCAAGATTCCCAAGTTTCATCTTTCCTCTGCTAGCAGAAAGTATCTGCCAACCCACAGAGAGAGAGAGAGAGAGAGAGAGACGTCATCCCTCTAGTAACTGGTCCACAAAAAGGATGACAACCTACTATTGATATCAGTTCCTCCATTCGTTAAGTGCTGTGGCTCTAAAAGTTCCAACCCTCATAGAATCATGGAACCACAGGGCTAGAAGGGACCACAAGAGTTATCTAGTCTAACCCCCAGGCAAGATGCAGGATTTGTTCAGTCTAAACCATCGACAAATGGTTATCCAGCCTACTTTTTTAAAGCCTCCTGTGAAGGAGCTTCCATGATCTCCCTAGGCAGTCTCCTCCATCGTCCTACTTACAGTTAGGAAGCTTTTCCTGAGATTTAAATCTAAATCTGCTATGCTGTAGTTTGAACCCATTGCCTCTTGTCCTGCATTCTGTGACAAGAGAAAACTTTTCCTTTTTTGTGGTCAGCTCCCTGTGGCCAAGGGGCTCCATGCCTGCTGACGCTCCAGATAAACAAAACATCCCGACCCGCCAGTGGCTTACCCTGATGGGCTGGGAGCCAAAGTTTTCCAACTCCTGAAATATAGGGTCGGCTTATGAAAGGGTCATACGGTTTTTGCTATTTTTACTTATCCATCTGGGGGGGGGGGTCATCTTATAAACGAACGGGCTAATGAACGAGTACATATGGTAGTCACAGACACAGAGCAAAGTTTAGTGGACACAGACTTCTCCCAACTAATTTTGACTATAGACATGTCCAAAAAGGGCTTCTAGTATTTTCAAATAGGAAAATATCTAGTTGCCTTGTACTCCAGGCAACAACCATTTGTGCTCAAAATTTTCACTGTTTGGCTGCTCTCCCCAAAGTGGGCTTTTTGAAAGCTGTTATGCAATCTTAACTATAGCAGTTGCTGCTGTTCCCACTATAAGGGCTTTTAGTCCACCAGAGTTCTAATGCAAGACAGAACCTTCTACAGCATATCAGTTTCTAATGACAATTGTAAAGAACACTATTTAGACAAGAACAATTTAGTAAGTCTTTCACCTAAAGGATTCTTGGGGGAAAAAATTGCATCACAAAGAGAATAAACAGAGCAGGTACAATAAAACTTCAGCAGCAATGTGATATGTGATTTTTGCACTTCTGATTAAAAGAAGGATTGTGTTATATTAAGTATGACAAAAGCAAAAAAAAAAAAAAAGTCTTCTAAGATTAAGACTAGACGCATTAGATTGAGCAAAAACCTTTTATTCTTGATTTCTCCTCCATTCCTCTCCACTTATCTATTTCAGACCAGGTTTTCATTTCTGGAGTTCAAACTTGAAGGTATGAGGATTAATTATCAAATTGAAACTAACCAAAAACTTGAGAGCTTGATATATAGATTTCTTACCTGTGTCACCAGGGGCTCCAATAGTCTTTCAACTGCCAGTGTTCTTATCTCTAAACTTTTGGGGTCCCATTTGAAGTTAACATTGCCTGCATTAACAGTAGTCATTTCTGAGAGAGAGAGAGAGTGTTAACTTCAGACTTACTAGGTCTTATTTGTTATGACGGATCTATTTTGAAATGAAACATAGGGATTATATGAAAGTGCTACATTAAAGCACTTACTGCTTAAAGTCAAATTTGCACTGCCTTTGGGAATACCAGTTTTGAATTAGCTTCCCATTTTATAATTTCAGTGCGAATTTATGGTGTCATAACTGAAAACACGACTGTTACATTTATGTTAAATAAGCCTAGAAAAGCTACCTAAAAATATAGTATTCCAAAACAGAGCACTCCATCAAAAGTATTTTGGTGGTTAGTGTGTCTTATTCTGACTAAGTTCAGTCTCTGGCTAATATTTTAGAGGAGTCAGAAACCAGCTTCCCTCCAACCCCCAGTTACTTCTCAAAGCCAGATTGAGGCGGTTTTCTTTTAACCGTTTGAATACAAAGTCACCTTACATTCAGCTATAGCAATGCCGCTATATACAGCTGAAAAGCTTGAGCGTGGTCAACTACTATATACCTTCCATATTTACCAATATTTCATGGCTAGAACCAACACTTTCCCTTAAAATCTCCCACTACAAGGCTACTTTACAGCTTTATGAATACAGTAGAATAGGGGTGGGCAAACTTTTTGGCCTGAGGGCCACATCTGGATATGGAAATTGTATGGCGGGCCATGAATGATCATGAAATTGCGGCTGGCGTGGACTCTGACTCGGGGTGCAGGCTCTGGGGTGAGGCCAGAAAAGAGGAGTTCAGGGTGTGGGTGGGGGCTTTGGGCTGAGGCAGGGGATTGGGGTGCAGGGAGGGCAAGGGTTCTGGCTGGGGCTGCAGGCTCTGCAGTAGAACCTCAGTTACAAAACTCCTCCATTCCTGAGGTTTGTAACTTCAAAACGTTCTTAACTTTGAACAAAACAATGGTTATTTCAAAAGTTTACAGCTGAACACTGACTGAATACAGTTTTGAAACTTTACTATGAAGAAAAATACTTTTAAAATCATCTTACTTTAGATAAAAACAAGCACAAAAACAGTTTCCTTACCTTGTCAGACTTTTTTTTTTTTAACTCCCCCCCCCACACACACACACACCCTTTTTTTTTTTTAATAGTTTAACAGCACTGTATTTGCTCACACCTGATTGCATACTTCCAGTTCCAAATGAGGTATGTAATTGATTGATCAGTTCATAATTCTGGTGTTTGTAACTCAGGTTCTACTGTACATGCTCGAAGTCATAGCTAAGCCCCTTCTTCCACATAAAGAGGTTTCATGTTTACATCCCCATTGAACAGTCAAGTGGCACTTCACGATTCTCTCTAGTATATTTCCTAAGACACTGAACAGACCTGATATTCTTGGAGAGATGTATCATGGTTCAAGAATATAACTAACATGAAGACACAAAATGAATTAAGGGAATACCCAGTTTTAGCTTTACCTCCAGACAGTACTTAGATTGCTGAAACAATGGTACATCCAGACAAAAAACACAGATAAGCAACAACTTGATCTAGGGAGCCCAGTATTTAAATATTTACACGTGTGCAAAACCAGTTTCAGGTTACTTTTTACACCACAGGTCATAATTTCTGGCTCTCCATGCTTGAAATGATACCTGATGTTTGAAGTTACACCCTTCCATCTCCTACATAGAACAGTTAATTATTTTTAAAAAGTGACCTCCAAATAAAAATGGTTTTGGTTTGTCTCCTTTGTGCTTCTTTATACTACAAGTATGAAAACAATGTATTCCCCTATTTATCTTGGAAGTACCAGAAAAAATGTATCCAGTTTTCATTGGTGGACTTCTTTAAAGACTGAGGCATAGTCTACACTACGCTGTTAGGTTGACAAGAACAAGGAGTCACCAATGAAGGTAACAGGCCTCAGGTTTAAAACAAAAAGGAAGTACTTCTTCACACAATGAATGCACAGTAAACTGTGGAACTCTTTGCCAGGGGACACTGAAGGCCAAAACCATAACAGGGTTCAAGAGAGAATTAGATAAGTTGGAGGATAAGTCCATCAATGGCTATTAACCAAGATGGTCAAGGATACAACCCCATGTGCTGTGTGTCCCTAAGCCTCTTACAGCCAGATGCTCTGATTGGATGACAGGGATAGATCACTTGATAATTGCCCTGTTCTATTTCCTTTGAAGCACTTGGCATTGGCCACTGCCTGAAGACAGGATACTGAACCAGAAGTCATACGGGACATAAGTTGCCTTGCCTCAACTTATCTGTGCATATGTCTATTCAAATTTGTCTCTGACCTACATAAACATCCAGTTACAGCAATGCAGTGACAGTTAATCTACTGAGGTTGACACAACGCAAGTGTAGATATTGCATGACCTGTGGTGACCCTAGCAGTCCTCAAGAAGCTGTCTCATAACGTGCCCATTTCCTGTGACATCATCCACTCTGGTCACAAGTGTAAGCTCCACTGCCGAGGGGTTCCACAAACTAGAAGCCCCTCCATCCCTTTTAAAACTCCTGCATGTTTTTTAAATACCTTTTCATGATTGCCTACCTTAGCAAGCACACCTAGCAGCTCACCCTTGTGCAACTGCCCATGACAGCTTCACCCGCTAGATATACTCCTACCTGGAACAGACAGGAGATACTGGATCTCTTGGGCCTGTGGAGAGAAAAGGCTGTGCAAACAGATATGGGCCTGCCAGATATGAACCAGCCATAGGAAGACGGATGTTATTAATAGATTGTACTAGGGATGCAGGCAAAGGGATTCAACAGATATCAGCAGCGCCACGTGAATCACAAAGGAAATTTGCCAGTCATATCACGAGGCCAAACATATATCTGGTTCTGAGCCACAGACCTGCTGTTTTAACAATGGGCTGCATGCTATATTTGGAGAGACCCCACCAGCACCCTACAGACCACTGTGGATGCCTCAGAAAAAGCCCCGGACAGACCCATGCCATGAACAGAAAACAGAAGGAGAAACACAGGGAGATGCAGCATGGGATTCCAGCCATGTTGTAAGTCAGGACCTGTTTGAGACTCCGTCACAGTCTAATCAGTCCAACCAGGTAAGCATGGATGAGTGTTATGAAGAGGAAGCAATCTCAGGTAAGAGTGCGCATGCATTTTTCGAAACATTTTAAATTAGAGATGGTGCTCATCCCATTCCCAAATTAAGATAAAGGTATTGAATTTTCATTGTTTTTCTTGCATGAAAAAAGGTAGCAGTACAAACAAAGGTAGAGCTGGCATTTGTTTTAATATGCTGAACACCCATACATCAGAAGTTCAGTGATTCAAAAAGCTAAGGCTTTATAACGGTTAAGACAAATTACCAACATCACTTGTCAAAAAATACAAAGTAAATATCCTTAAATCACACACAAAGTTCTCAAGTAACATTTTTCTGCCTACTTGTAAGTTTCAATTATCATTGGGGAAAAAAATTGGTCAGTATGTGCATGTAATGTGAAATCATTTACCAATAAAAATCTTATCCTTCGAAGTTTGAGATATAGACCTTGTCTACACTGGGAAATTTCTAAGCAGAAAAGCAGCTTTCTGCGTTGTCACACCCAAGGTGTGCACACCGCCAAGCCACTTAGCGTGCAGAAAATGCAGTCACAGCACTGTAAAAAAAATACCCAGCCTGATGAAAGGTGTACAGCTTTCTGTGCCAGGGGTACAGCACAACAGTGCCAATGTAGACACTCTGGTCGATTACAGCACTGTGATTAGCCTCCAGGAGGTGTCCCATAATGCCTGTTCTCACCTCTCTGGTCATCGGTTTGAACTCTACCGCCCTGTCCTCAGGTGACCAACCATCATCCCCATCCCATCTCTTAGTGGCAGAAGAGGGAGAGATGCTCTGTGGGATAGCTGCCCAGAGTGCACCACTCCGAATACTACTGCAAGTGCCCCAAGTGTGAACATGCTATTGCGCAGGCAGCTGACAGTGAACACACAACAGCAGTTTCCCTTCAGCACTCTGAGCAGCACTGTACCTGTCGGTCCTGTAACTCTGCCAGTGTAGACATACCCAAACTCCTTGCCTCTTCTTATGCCTGAAATGTCTTATGTTTGGACTAATCATCCTCTAAACTGGGGGTTATAGGAAGCCATTCTGCAACCCTGATATAGTTTTTGCTGCAAACAATAGCATTAGTACACACAGGGCTTCTTGAATTCAAAGGATATCTGCCACAGAAACCACGTGTTTTGGTTCTACCATGTGGAAACCCCCAAACGGTAAAATTATAGTGTGGACAAGACAGTTGGCTGTTCCCATGCGTTATGTGGTTAAAATAAACCCTCTAGTGTTTACCTTGACCAGCTTATGAAAGTGTGGGGGAGATGGATGATAGACCGCCTTGTCCACACTAGGATATTACTAGACGTTAGTTAATTCTTGGTAACTAACGTATGCTGAGACCTTTTTTCCTAGTTAAGATTAGGCTGCACTCTCAGAAGCACGGACTGTAAAGACACCAAAACATGTCACTTGTAAAATAGAATCATGAGTGCTGGTAACTCTTGTGAAACTGACTGAGAACTATTCAAAGATACAGGAAGCTAATGAATCAGAGCATCCAGAATAGCAGCTCAGAGTGAATGCCCCACTGGATGTTGACTCCAAATTCTACAGGTAACAGTTAAGCAAACTATTTCATTACTCATCATTTTACCACAACTTCCAAGCCAATGCAATTGTCCCTTGTTGGATGTAGTTTGGTATGAGAGAGTGGTGGGGAGAAGGAGAAGGAGAGACCCAAGTTCAAAAATCAACTCCAATCAGAAATTTCTGTGCTCACCTGAAATTTCCTTTAGACTAGCACCAAGCACGATTCACAGATTTATTCTTACAGAGAAAACCCATTAAAAACAGAAGAACCTACTCACATGCTAATAAACTTAGAGACCACCACTACCACCCCACGACTCCAGCAAGGGCTCTGGTAGGACTCAATCCTTGTAACCACAAACTCTTGGGGTAAAATTCATGACAGCATCAGCTTAGAACTAGCACACCCTTGAATAGGTTAGTCTTTCCTTTATACAGCTTGGGTCTTTGACAGACTCTGGAACAGGTAATCAGCAGAGAATGGTACTCTCCTCAGGATGCAGCTTCAAAAAGCTAGAGTTTTGCATAACTGGAGGTGGGGAATTTGCATTCATTTCTCCCTCAACATTCCCCAGGTGGCCCCTTGATACAGTTTGTTACAAACGTCCATTCCTGTCCGGCACCTTATTCAATAGTGACACTTTCCAGAGTTCACATCCCATCTCACTCAGAGGTGACATACAATCTTGTCTTGCAATAATACATAACCCACTCACTTAATGCAATGGATTCCAAACATACTTAAACTTAACTCAATAAAGGTCTCCCAGGAATATTGCTGGAAATTGGTACGTGTCATATTCAGCCCCTGGAGAAACCACTGTCCTCTAGGAACATGCTCCAAATGCCAAAAGAGAGACTTTACTCCCATACTTTGTATGCCTCAGACAAACTAGATAATCTATCTGGAAGTCAGTGACAGGTTTTGATCCTTAGGGTATGTCAACACTACGGGATTATTCCGATTTTACATAAACCGGTTTTGTAAAAACAGATTGTATAAAGTCGAGTGCATGCGGCCACACTAAGCACAGTAACTCAGCAGTGTGCGTCCATGTACCGAGGCTAACGTCGATTTCCGGAGCGTTGCACTGTGGGTAGCTATCCCATAGTTCCCGCCGTCTCCCCCGCTCATTGGAATTCTGGGTTGAGATCCCAATGCATGATGGTGCAAAAACAGTGTTGCGGGTGATTATGGGTAAATGTCATCACTCATTCCTTCCTCCGTGAAAGCAACGGCAGACAATCATTTCGCGCCCTTTTTCCCTGGATTGCCCTGGCAGACGCCATAGCATGGCAATCATGGAGCCCGTTTTGCCTTTTGTCACTGTCACCGTATGTGTACTAGATGCCGCTGACAGAGGCGGTACTGCAGCGCTACACAGCATTCATTTGCCATTGCAAGGTAGCAGAGATGGTTACCAGTCGTTCTGTACCATCTGTTGCTGTCATGGGTGCTCCTGGCTGGCCTTAGCTGAGGTCGGCCGGGGCCGCACAAACAAAAATGGGAATGACTCCCCAAGTCAATCCCTCCTTTATGGTTTATCTAAAAATAGAGTCAGTCCTGCCTAGAATATGAGACAAGTGTACTAGAGAACCAGTGTACCAGAGAACCAGAGAGCACAGCCGCTCCATGTCAGATCCCGTAGAAATGATGAGCTGTATGCCATTCACGGGGGGTGCCCCTGCAACAACCCCACCACTTGATTCCCTTCTTCCCCAACCTTTCTGGGCCACCGTGGCAGTGTCCCCCCCATTTGTGTGATGAAGTAATAAAGAATGCAGGAATAAGAAACACTGACTTTTTAGTGAGATAAAATGAGGGGGAGGCAGCCTCCAGCTGCTACGATAGTCCAGGCAGTACAGAATCTTTTCTTTAGACATGAAAGCGGAGGGGGCTGATGGAACTCAGCCCCCAGTTGCTATGAGGAGGACGGTTACCAGCCGTTCTGTACTATCTACCAGGAATGACCGGGAGTCATTCCTATTTTTACCCAGGCGCTCCCGGCCGACCTCACCTGAGGCCAGCCAGCAGCACTCACGGGCTGATGACGACAATGGATAGCAGTCATACTGTACCGTTTGCCACTGGGGAGGGGAGAGGATGCTGCTATTCATTGCTGCAGCACTGCGTCTACCAGCAGCATGCAGTAGACATAGGGCGACACAAAAAAGTCAAGAAATGATTCCCCGCCCCACCTCTCTTTCACGGGGGGGGCGGAGAGGGTGTAAATTAACGACATATACCCTAAAACACCCCAGACAATGTGTTTGACCCTACAGGCATTGGGAGCTCAGCCAAGAAGGCAAATACTTTTCGGAGACTGCGGGGACTGTGGGATAGCTGGAGTCCTCAGTACCCCCTCCCTCCCTCCATAAGCGTCCATTTGATTCTTTGGTTTTCCGTTACGCTTGTCATGCAGCACTGCGCTGTGGCCTCTGTCTATCATAGCCTGGAGATTTTTTCAAATGCTTTCTCATTTCGTCTTCTGTAAACAGACATTCCCCAAAACAACTCCTAGAGCAAAATTTTTAGAAATATATTCACTCTTGATTTAGAAGTTACCAGTGATAAAGAACCACCACAACCCTTGGTAAATTGTTCCTGTGGTTAATTACTCTGTTAAAAATTTACATAATTCCCAGTCTGAATTTGTCTAGTTTCAATTTGCAGTATTTTAAGCCAAAATAGAAGCAGCACTACCTCTTGAGCCCAATAAAAAACTGAATTCATCTTAGGGAAAAACAGTTGGTTCCATTCAGAGAACTACTTTATACATGTGAATAATGGAGTATTGTGGGCAGGGGGGGTGGGAAGGTGTCACTGGATAATGCCCTTAACTCAAACACTTATCTGGCTACAGTTATAGCCATGAGGAAGTGTTGCACCATGAATGGCTTGACTGCCTGTTAGGCAAGGGCAGGGGTGGACAAACTTTGCGGCCCAAGGGCCACATCTGGGTACAGAAATTGTATGGCGAGCCTGAATGCTTATGAAATTGGGGGTTGGGGCGAGGGCTCTAGGGTGGGGCCAGAAATTAGGAGTTCAGGGTGGGGGAAGGGGCTCCAAGCTGGGACCAAGGGACTCAGAGGGCAGGAGGTGGATCAGAGCTAGGGCAGGGGGCTGAGGTGCAGGAGGGGGTCAGGGGTGCAGCTCCCAGAAGCAGCGGCATGTCCCCCCTCTGGGTCTTAAGTGGAGGCGCAGCTAGGCGGCTCTGCATGCTGCCCCATCCGCAGGCGCCACCCCTGCAGCTCCCACTGGCCACGGTTCCTGACCAATGAGAGCTGCGGGGGCAGCACTGGGGACCGGGATCCATGTGCAGAGCCCCCTGGCTGCCCCTACATGTAGGAACCGGAGGAGGGACATGCCGCTGTTTCCGGGAGCCACACAGAGCCACTGCACAGAGCGGGACAAGCCCCCGACTGCACTCCCCAGCGGGAGCTTGGAGGGCCAGATTAAAGTGTATGAAGGGCCCGATATGGCCCCTGGGCCATAGTTTACCCACCCCTGGTCAAGGGTGTTCAGCACAAACCAGGCTCTTAAGGACAAGTTTAAGCTGTTCTGAGTGATTGGAGGCAGAGAGACCTAGCAATGCTACAAGCAGGCTGAAAATCCAATGTTAAGATCTGTGGACCTAGCCTGGTTAAATGTCACCTGTCCAACCCCAAATTCCCTCTACTCATCTGTCAAACCCTTCAGATGTTCCCCTTGCTCCAATCCTATACCGTAGCATAGATACAGAGAAGTTGCTTTCTCATTACAGAAATCCTCAGTAGTAAGATTTAGGGATAGCACGAACTGAAATATATATATAAAAACTCCTAAGGATACTGCACTACCTCTGTATCTTTTAGTAATTGAATATTTACATCAAATTGCTCACAGAGACCACAGCATTCAGGTCCTGCTAGACAACTCTAGTCAATTTCAATGAGTGGTTGAAAGTTTCAAGTATTTCACCAGCTCTTGAATATACCTCCATGCCCTCCCCCACCCCGGTTTGTCTTTACAGTCACAACTTGGCATTTTACATGCTTCTTTCTCTACTGCTGATGTGCCAAAGGCCCATGTGGAATTATGTGAAGTTACTAATTTGGAGTTACAGATAAACTAGAATAGAGAAAAATGTTTCTCTGATCAGTTAGAAGCAAAACCCAAAATTACCTAAGTAATTTTCTAAAACTGATACTACTTTTAAAAAAAGGGAAGCGACTATCACAATTCAGGGCAACTGTGCCTCTATTCCCCCTCTGTGGGCTAGCAAGGGCACCAGCTTTTAGGTTTCTGGTTCTACAGCCATCCCCTCCTGGGCTGAGACCTATGATTTTTCCCCCAAACTGCACAGTTCCTTGCCTAAGTTCCCCAGCAAGTCAGACTGCCTAAACAGGTCTGCTTTGCTTTCTCCTCAGTGGCTATAAACAGCGTAATTGCTAACAGCTATCAGTTACCACACAGCTCATTACCAGCAACTACATTTCCTCTTAAGCATTACAGAGAAAACATTAAAAACAACAAGTCAACCTACATGCATACTAATAAGCTTACCAGAAATCAGGCCCCTTCCCCGAACCAGGGCTCCAGCAGCTGATCAATCCTTCAAACCCTACCAAAGGATTTTTGTATGGTTACAAGCTCATAGCTCAGAACTAGCACCCGCATGAATCTCTCAGTAACCCCTTTATGCAATGTTGTAGCTCTGTCAGTACCAGGGTATTAGACAGAACATGGGTGAGATATAATCTTTTACTGGACCAACTTCTGTAAGACAGAGACAAGTTTTTGAGTTACATAGGTCTGGGAAAGACCCAAGAGTTCTGTGCAGCTCCAAAGCTTATCTCTGACCACAGAAGTGATCTAATAAAAGATATTACCTCACACATCTTGTCTCAGGGCTGGTCTACACTGACAACACTGAAGTGCTGCTGTGGCAGTGCTTTAACATGCCTTGTGTGGTCGCAGCGCAGCACCCTCCCAGTACTGGGGACGGGACGGGGACACTTCCACAAGAGGCATAGCTACCAGGGCTGTCTACGCTGGCACTTCGCAGCAAGTTTCAGCGCTGTACTCAGGGGAGTGCTTTTTCACACCCTTGAACAAGAAAGCTACAGCACTGTAAGTTGCCAGTGTAGACGAGCCCTTAGTCGCTCTTTTATGGAGTTTGGGCCTTTGACATTGTGACCCTAGAAACAGGTAATCAGCAGACAATTGGCCTCTCCTCAGGGCACAGCTTCAAAGGGCTGGATTTTTATATAACCTGAGACGGAGGGGAGGAGATTTGTTTTCACCTCTCCTGTGATATTTCCAATGAAATCAACTTCACATCTTGTCCAAAAAGTTCATTCCTGTCCGCCCCATTCTTCAGTAGTCCTTTTGATCATCCAGGCTCACAATATATTAGCTTTGAGTTTACGACAATGGACTCCAAAAATACTTAATTCAGGCCTTGTCTATACTAACAAGTTTCTGTACAGCAAAGCAGCTTTCTGCACTGTAACTCCAGAGGCGTACACACTGCCAAGCCACTTAGTGTGTTGGGGGAGGGGCAGAACCCACCCCAACACAAGGAGAGGTGCTTTCTGAGCTAGGGCTACAACGCTGAGGTGCCAGTGTAGACATCATGGCGCTTACAGCACTGCGACTGGCCTCCGGGAGGTGTCCCACAATGCCTTTTCTTACCTTTCTGGTCATAAATTTGAACTCTACTACCTGCCCTCAGGTGAGCAGCCGCCATCCCCACCCCGTACATTCCTTTGCAAATTTGAAAATCCTCTTCCTGTTTGCTTGGTGATGCATGCAATGGTCTCAGCATATCTTTGCAGGTGGCCATGTCTGCTCCATGCACCGGGTGATCCCCCGCTTGGAGCAATGCTGAGCTGCTGGACCTCATCAGCATTTGAGAAGATGAGGCTGTCCAGTCCCAGCTGCGCTCCAGCTATAGGAATTATGATACCTATGAACAGACTTCATGATGCAATACAGAAAGGGGCCATGACCAGGACACACTGCAGTGTAGAGTAAAAGTGAAGGAGCTGTGGAATGCCTATCCCAAGCCGCAGGAGGCAAACTGCAGCTCCGGTGCTGTGCCCATGAGCTGCTGGTTCTACAAAGAGCTGGACACGATACTCGGTGGCAACCCCACCTCCACTGCAAAGGCCTCTGTGAATACTTTGTTGGCTCACATGCCAATCAAGAGCGGACCGAGCCAGGAGGGAGAAATCTTGGATGAAGAAGGGGAGGGGGACCCAGAGGCAGAGGATGACTCGGAGGCCAGAGATGCATGCAGTCAGAAGCTCTTTTCTACCCCAGAGGAGCCTAGCCAGTCACAGCAGTCGGATCATGGTGAAGAGCAAACAGAAGAGGCAGCAAGTAAGTGGATCAGATTTTGAGAACTGCTAAGAGAGTTGCTGGGGGCAGGAAGGTTGAAGAAAGAAGGCTTGTCTCCCACCACATGCCTAGTCTGAGCAGCAGAACAGGCTGTTGACAGACTCCCTCACTTCACAGGAATCTCCCTCAGAGATCTCCTGGAAACTCTTGTGGAGATACTGATCAATCCTAGCTGCTGTGGAGAAAACCCTCCCCTGATTCCCTGCTCACCCTCAGCAGCGAGATATCTTCTATAATGAACACAGCCTGTGGAAAATATGGGGACAGGAGTGATAATCAGGCTCCACTACAGTGCTGGGAACACCGATTTACCCTGCTCCTGCAGCTCCTCACCACTCTGGAGGTCTTGTGGCTCATGTGCGCTTGCCTGGGGTCAGCCAGTTAGCAACAGGTGTGAGACTACTGGCTGTGTTTCAAGCACTGAATCAGTGTTGTCTGTATTGCAAACAATACTGTTTCTGTAAAATGTTGCATTTAAACTTCACAGAGATGACCTTGGGAGCCCAGCCTCTTCCTCTTTGTTATTGGAGGCAGAATGGCTGTGCAGAATTAGAAAGTGGCCAAGAAGAACTAAGGATGATTTTCTCCATGAGGTTATGATGCACTCCCCTGCCGAGAAACCAGAATTGATGGACGGGCAGGATAGCGAGAAGAGGGAACGAAAGGAGAACGTGGTACACCAGAAAGCAGCGATGGAGCAGCTCAAATGATATGGAGAGCCAAGTGGACACGCTCCAGGTGATACTAGCTCTTCAAACTGAGCAGCTCCATGCCAGGCCTCCCCATGCGCTACACACACACACACACACACACACACACACACACACACCTGTTGTTATCAGCCTCCTGGTTCCACTCTCTACCTGCAGTATTCCACTTCTCCCTCCTCACAGTCCAGCACTGTGAGCTCCCACTACCCACTGCACTCAACATCCATCTCTCTGCAGCTTGGCCCTGCTGAAATACAGCACCTGCAGCACTGTACTCCAAAAGGAGAAGGTTGGGTATGATCCCTGGACATATACAAATCTTTAGCCATCCCGGGACCCCACCTCCTATCGAGACCTTCCCTTTCCCCACCTCCCCTTCCTGCTGGTGAATTTTCTCTCCTCCAGTTGTTGTCTTTTAATAAGAGAATTGTGTTTGTTTGAAAGTAATCTTTACTCTATTAAGTGAAAGCAAAAAGACCACTGCAAAGCAACATACATTTATGTTAACGCCATGTTCAGCTTCCCATACAGGCATCGCCAGCAGGCTTTAAAATGGCCAAATGCACACAGTCATTCTGCACTTGCTCAGCCAGTTGTTGAACCGCTCCTTGCTGTTGTCAAGGTGCTCTGTGTATGGCTTCATAAGCCACAGCATTAAGTGGTAGGCAGGGTCTCTCAGGATCACAGTGGGCATTTCGACTTCCCCTACGATGATCTTCTGGGAAGAAAGTCCCTGCTTGCAGCTTCCTGAACAGACCAATGTTCCAAGAGAGGCATTTGTCATGCACCTTTCTGGACCAGCCTGCCTTTATGTCTGTGAAACGCCCACGGTGATCTACAACCCTTCTGATTAATATACTCTGTGACTAGGTTGTCTGGTGCCAGAATTGGAATGTGTGTACCATCTATTGCTCCTCCGCAGTTAGGGAAGCTCATTTGTGCAAAGCCATACACGTTGCCCAGAGTCACGGTCTTTCAGAGTAGGATGCAATTAATGGCCCTGCACACTTCCATCAACAACTCCAGTGGTTGGCTTTCCCACTCCCAACTGGTTAGCGACCGATCGGAGTAGCCAGCTGGAGTAGCCTGTTTCTACAGTGCAATTGCCACACGCTTCTCCAGCAACAGGGCAGCTCTCATTCTCATGTCCTTGCACCACAGGGCTAGGGCGAGCTCACCACAGTCCCATGAACGTGGTTTTCCTCATCCGAAAGTTCTACAGCCACCTCTCATCATCCCAGACATACATCATGATGTGATCCCACCACTCAGTGCTTGTTTCCTAAGCCCAAAAGCGGCGTTCCATTGTGGTCAGCACCTCTGTGAATGCCACAAGCCATCTTGTGTTGTAACTACTACACATGGCAAGATCACTGTTGCACTTCTCTTGCCTTTGTAGTTAAGGAATAACTCCACTGCCTCTTGTGACATGTTGCTCAGAGCAAACAGCATACTGATCAGCAGTTCGAAATCCATTCCTGCAGCCCAAAAGAGGTAGGGCACGCAATACACAAACCATTGAAAGATGGTGACAAATGTGGACGGAAGCACAGGGATTGCTGAGATGTGAAGCAATGCATCATAGGACATTGGGACTGGATCCAGGATGCCCCACGACCCACTCTGGACTTCTCACAAGTCTTAGCAGCAAAAAAGAGAAAGAGGTGCTCTGTGGGACAGCTGCCCGCAGTGCACTGCTCCAGATTGTGCTGCAAGTGTGAACACGCTATTGTGCGGGCAGCTGTTAGTGTGAACACACAACAGCTTGTTTTCCTTCCGCGCTCTGAGTGGCACTGTAACTTTGCCAGTATAGACGTGCCCTCAAAATCTCTCAAAGAGTGCAGGAAACTGTCATATCTGTCACAGCAACTTTTTACATTTAATTTCCTTTTAAAAAAATATGTCTTAACCTGACCCCCTCCCAGCTGCCTTATTCCCTCACGAAAGGTAAGGACATCAATTTCTTCCAGCTACAAATCCTCCAATAACCCATGAAAACCCTGTTCTTCCTTTGAGTCAGGTGCGCTCACACAAAGGCATTTTTCAACATGTGATCCTCTCACACATATACCCTTGTGCATATTCTGGTGTGTTATCCCTCCCCTCCAATAGGACAGGGATAAGGCCCAACAGATCTTGGCAGCTTCTCTACTATAATTCCTTTACAGGTCCAAATTACTTAAAAGGAATGCTATTTTTCACCCTCCACTTTAACAGTTAGAAACTTGGCAATTTATTAGGGAAAAATAAGTATATCCACGGTTTTTGAAGTTAGACATCATGGACATGAAATCTAATTATTTCATGAGGGAGGGAGAAGACATGCTCTTCTCCAACATCTAATAGGATATTCTCAAGACCATAATGATGATTTCACAAAAAGCAAGCATTTTCAAAATAGAAATGCTTACTCAATAGCCTGATGCCTTTACTTATATAAAGGTTTTTTCATTCTTGTTTGGCAGAAACATATTGCCTCAAAAGAGTTAAAGGACTGTGTCAAAGTCAAATTACAGCAAATACAGAAGATACTGTAATAAGCCTTAAACTGATAGATGACATCCTCAGATTGAGCACAAGAACTATGCTCATATCCTTTTAATTATTCAAAGTCATCTTGCACTCTTTCAGACTAGCTGTCTGATTTAATCTCTGAGCAGACTATTGGTTGCCAAAAGTTAAACTATTCAAGCAGGATTCTAGACACATGCAGGGAAGCCTGACTTTGTGAAGGCATTTCTTGAGATTTAAAAAACAAAAAAACAACATGCAACAAGATTTTGTTTATTAAAGAGTGCCTAAAGTTAAATATATATTTAGAAGCTTGAGTGAAGATACCCTACCTCTAGAAAGACCTAGTTGCATCACACTGGTTTTAGGAGGAGGGAGAAGAGGAGTGCTTCAATCAAATATTCAAAGTGAACAATTAATAGCTAACAATAAAGCACGCTACACAACAGAAGGAAGAAGCATGCTACTTTTACCTCACAGTTCTACCAGTGCATTTTGATCCCACGCTGCAATCCTAGAACCCACATAAGCCTCAGTGCCACAAGTGCTGTAACACCTGAGACAAAGCCACACACGGCTAATAATTGAAGTAGTTCATTTGGCAGAGATGCCAGAGGATCTGCAAAAAGATCAATTTTCCCAGCAAGTATGTTTTCACTGAAGAGTTAGCCCATGCTCTTGCTCAACTGTTATCCCTAACAACTCCCCACACCTTCTGTTCACACACAAAACCCTCTCATCTGAGTTTAGTGGTGCTTTCAACCCAAAACAAGCTGGCTCAGCTAGTTAAAGCCAAGAATGGTCTTTCACTTGGGCTGGTAACCCTCCCACTTTGCAGTGTGGACAAAGGTCAAGTCACTTGAGTTTGACAGTCCAATGCCTTCTCATAATTCCCCTCTCCACCCCACCCCCACAGATTTGCAGACCAGATCAACAGCTGGGACAAACAATTGGCTGCACCCAGTTCAATGTGTAGCCTTATCTTGGAGGGCCAGCTCTGTTTATTTTTTAAACAAAAGGAAATTGGAACAAAAAGCAACTGTCCTGTTATCCAACTAAGAATGTCTGATAGCTTAATATGCTGGTCTTTCCCCCAACACAGGTCTTTTCTGCCCTCCCTCAGCAAGCACAAGAAAGTGCTCCCAGCCCTCTCCTAAATCCTGCCTCTCAGAGCTGGGGCATTAATTTCTAGCCAGGGGATTTAAATAATCAGTCCCAGTCACTAAGTGCTTCCAACTGGGTCACATGATTCCCAGCACCTGCCAGCTGCTCCCTGACACCCCAGCCCTTAAAAAGGAGTAGGCCATCCTGATACACACATGCCCATGTACAGACAAGCTCTCCCATAATTCACTGGGAAAGAATCAGAGCAGCTCAGCTTACTTCAGCAAAAAACTGTGCAATGTGACTCCAGACAAACACAGGAAAGTGCAGCACTAGCGAGGATACAGTTGGCTTGTTTTTATGTAGAGTCATGCAGCTGCATCACCACATCACTTTAGCGAAGACACTCCTATGCCGAAGGGAGAACTTCTTTCATCAGCACAGTTAATCCACCTCCCCAAAGGTGATAGCTATGTCAGAAGAAGGCACTCTCCCACTGTCATAGTGCTGTCCACACAAGGGGTCAGGTCAGTAAAACTATGTCACTCAGAGGGTATGGATTTCACACACTCGAAGCAACACAGTTATAGTTATAGGCTTGTTGTATAGACCTGACCAGTAACTTGGGGTACAGCTTTGCAATGTGGCGTCTGTAGAATTGGAGCAGGCTGCACAGAGGGGACAGAGGGACGGTGAAGAAATTTGGCAGCATGTGACCTCCAAAAGAAGAAGTGTCCATGTACCAGCAATGGAGATACAGATGAGCAACCGTTTTCATGTTCTTCCACAGGTCCTAATGCGGAAAGTGGACTAGATGCGGAAAGTGGACTAGATGATACATCTGAGGGAAGGGAGCAGAAGGAGACTCCACCGATTGGAAGGCATGAGATGCACTGTCCTAGGGATGGGGGTTCCATGAGCATCACTCCCAGGTGAAGGAGGCGGGTGGTGGTGGTTGGGGACTCCCTCCTCTGGGAGACTGAGTCATCTCTCTGTCGCCCCAACCGAGAAAACCGAGGTCTGCTGCTTGCCAGGAGCTAGGATTCACGATGTGATGAGTCTCGGCAGTCTCTGTCAAGCCCTCGGATTGCTACCCTTTCCTGCTTCTCCACATGGGCACCAATGATACTGCCAAGAATGACCTTGAGCGGATCACTGTAGACTACGTGGCTCTGGGAAGAAGGATAAAGGAGTTTGAGGTGCAAGTAGTGTTCTCGTTCATCCTCTCAGTGCAGGGGAAAGGCCTGGGTAGAGACGGTTGAATTGTGGAAGTCAACGATGGCTACACAGGTGGTGTTGGAGAGAAGGCTTTGGATTCTTCAACCATGAGATGGTGTTTCAAGAAGGAGTGCTAGGCAGAGACGGGCTCCACAGAAACGAAGAGATGGAAGAAGAGCATCTTTGCAAGCAGCCTGGCTAACCTAGTGAGGAGGGCTTTAAACTAGGTTCACTGGGGGAAGGAGACCAAAGCCCTGACGTAAGTGGGGAAATGGGATACTGGGAGGAAGCATGAGCAGGAGAGTGCAAGAGGGGAGGACTCCTGTCTCAGACTGAGAAAGAGGGACAATCTTAAGTGCCTATACACAAATGCTAGAAGCCTGGGAGGAAAACTCGAAGTCCTGGCACAGTCAAGGAACTATGATGTGATTGAAATAACAGAGACTTGGTGGGATAACTCACATGACTGGAGTACTATCATGTATGGATATAAACTGTTCAGGAAGGAAAGGCAGGGCAGAAAAGATGGGGGAGTTGCATTGTATGTAAGAGAGGAGTAAGACTGCTCAGAGCTCCAGTATGAAACTGCAGAAAAACCTGAGAGTCTCTGGATTAAGTTTAGAAGTGTGAGCAACAAAGGTGATGTCATGGTGGGAGTCTGCTATAGACCACCAGACAAGAGGGATGAGGTGGACAAGGTTTTCTTCCAGCAACTAGCAGAAGTTACTGGATCGCAGGCCCTGGTTCTCATGGGAGACTTTAATCACCCTGACAACTGCTTGGAGAGCAATACAGCGGTGCACAGACAATCCAAGAAGTTTTTTGAAAGTGTAGGGGACAATTTCCTGGTGCAAGTGCTGGAGGAACCAAACTAGGGGCAGAGCTCTTCTAGACCTGCTGCTCACAATCCGGGAGGAGTAAGTAAGGGAAGCAAAAAAGTGGATGGGAACCTGGGAGGCAGTGACCATGTGATGGTCGAGTTTAGGATCCTGACACAAGGAAAAAAGGAGAGCAGCAGAATACAGACCCTGGACTTCAAAAAAAGCAGACTTTGACTCCCTCAAGGAACTGATGGGCAGGATCCGCTAGGAGAACATGAGGGGGGAAAGGAGTCCAGGAGAGCTGGCTGTATTTTAAAGAATCCTTATTGAGGTTGCAGGAAAAACACATCCTGATGTGTAGAAAGAACAGTAAATATGGCAGGTTGCTGATCTTAAACGCAAAAAAGAAACTTACAAGAAGTGGAAGATTGGACAAATGACCAGGGAGGAGTTTAAAAATATTGCTCAGGCGTGCAGGAGTGAAATCAGGAAGGCCATATCACACTTGGAGTTGCAGCCAGCTAGAGATGTTGAGAGTAACAAGAAGGGTTTCTTCAGGTATGTTAGCAACAAGAAGTCAGTCAAGGAAAGTGTGGGCCCGTTACTCAGGAGCGGCGCCAGGGTTTCTGGTGCCCTAGGCAGAATTCGGGGGGGGGAGGTGGCATTTTGTGCGCTCCTCATGGGGTGCGCGGGAGCTTCTAGTTCCACTCCCATCGCACCGCCAAAGAAGGACCCTCCGCTGAAATGCTGCAGGCGACAGCGGCAGTCATTGAGCTGCTAAATTGCCTGCCGCCGTTTTCCACGGCACGTCGGCAGAAGGTCCTTCTTTGGCGGCACAACGGGAGCAGAATTGGAAGCTCCTGTGCGCCCTGTGGGGAGCGCACAAAATGCCATCCCCCGAATCCTGGCACCTTAGGCGACCTGCCTAGGGTCACCTAATGGAAGCGCCGGCCTTGCCCTTACTGAATGAAGGAGGCAACCTAGTGACAGAGGATGTGGAAAAAGCTAATGTACTCAATGATTTTTTTGCCTCTGTTTTCACAAAGAAGGTTGGCTCCCAGACTGCTGCACTGAGCAGCACCATATGGGGAGGAGGTGACCAGCCCTCTGTGGAGAAAGAAGTGGTTCGAGACTATTTAGAAAAACTCGATGAGCCACAAGGCCATAGGGCCAGATGCACTGCATCCAAGAGTGCTAAAGGAGTTGGTGGATGTGATTGCAGAGCCATTGGCCATTATCTTTGAAAACTCATCACGGTGATCAGGAAAGGTCCCGGATGACTGTAAAAAAGCTAATGTAGTGCCCAACTTTAAAAAAGGGAAGGAGGAGGATCCAGGGAACTACAGGCCAGTCAGTCTCACCTCAGTCTCTGGAAAAATCATGGAGCAGGTCCTCAAGGAATCAATTTTGAGAGAGGAAAGTGATCAGGAACAGTAAGCATGGATTCACCAAGGGCAAGTCATGTCTGACTAACCTAATTGTCTTCTATGAGGAGATAACTGGGTCTGTGGATGAAGGGAAATCAGTGGATGTGTTATTCCTTGACTTAAGCAAAACTTTTGATACGGTCTCCCAGAGGATTCCTGCCGGCAAGTTAAACAAATATGGGCTGGATGAATGGACTATAAGGTGGACAGAAAGCTGGCTAGATCGTCAGGCTCAGGTAGTGATCAATGTCTCCATGTCTAGTTGGCAGCTGGTTTCAAGTGGAGTGCCCCAAGGGTCGGTCCTGGGGCCAGTTTTGT
Source organism: Gopherus flavomarginatus (assembly GCF_025201925.1). Lineage (NCBI taxonomy): Eukaryota > Metazoa > Chordata > Testudines > Testudinidae > Gopherus > Gopherus flavomarginatus. The sequence continues at coordinate 34,664,099 of NC_066623.1, read as the reverse complement.
TCAATATCTTCATAATGACCTGGAGGATGGTGTGGATTGCACTCTCAGCAAGTTTGCAGAGGACACTAAACTGGGAGGAGTGGTAAACACGCTGGAGGGTAGGGATAGTGTACAGAGGGACCTAGCCAAAAGAAACCTGATGAGTTTCAACAAGGACAAGTGCAGAGTCCTGCACTTAGGACGGAAGAATCTCATTCACTCTTACAGACTAGGGACTAAATGGCTACGAAGCAGTTCTACAGAAAAGGACCTGGGGTTACAGTGGACTAGAAGCAGGATATGAGTCAGTGTGCCCAGGCTGCCAACAAGGCTAATGGCATTTTGAGCTGTTAAAGTAGAGAAGGCATTGCCAGCAGATCAAGGGACGTGATCATTCCCCTCTACTCGACATTGGTGAGGCCTCACCTGGAGTACTGTGTCCAGTTTTGGGCCCCACACTACAAGAAAGATGTGGAAAAATTTGAAGGGAGGGCAACAAAAATGATTAGGGGGCTGGAGCACATGACTTATGAGTAGAGGCTGAGGGAACTGGAATTATTTAGTCTGCAGAAGAGAAGAATGAGGGGGATTTGATAGCTGCTTTCAACTAGCTGAAAGGGAGTTCCAAAGAGGATGGATCTAGACTGTTCTCAGTGGTACCAGATGACAGAACAAGGAGTAATGGTCTCAAGTTGCAGTGGGGGAGGTTTAGGTTGGATATTAGGAAAACCTTTTTCACTAGGAGGGTAGTGAAGCAATGGAATGGGTTACCTAGGAAGGTGGTGGAATCTTCTTCCTTAAAAACCTCTAAGGTGAAGCTTGACAAAGCCCTGGCTGGGATAATTTAGTTGGGAATTGGTCCTGCTTTGAGCAGGGGGTTGGACTAGATGACCTCTTAAGGTCCCTTCCAACCCTGATATTCTATGATTCCTCACACCTGAGCTAGGCTAACCTGGGTGCTGATCAGCCAAGTTAATTATGCACTGAACACATATCCTAAAAGAAAAGGGCAACCCTCAAACAAGCAAATTTTTGGGCTATGTCTACATTACCACGTCAGCATAACTTATGTTGCTTGAAATGTGAGTAACAACCACCCAGAGCGACATAATTACACTGACACAAGCACTCATATGCACAGTGCTACATCAGTGGGACAGCTTCTCCCGCAGATCTAACTTCTGCTGTTTGTGAGGTGGTTTTATTATGCCAACAGGAAAGCTCTCTTCCATCAGCATGGAGCATCTTCACCAGACATACTGCAGTAGTATCACTGCATCAATACAGCTATGCCGCTGCAGTGCCGTACATGTACACATCCTTTGATACCCATAGAGTAGCAAGTTTTACCAGCAAATATGCATTCAAGTTTCTACTACAAATTAGCCAACGTTATCAGTTGGTACAAGAATCTGTCAATCCTGCAAGATGAATTTTTGCTTGTCTTTCAAAAAAAAAAAATCACACACACACACACACACACACACCCCCCTGATTATTGGCAATAAGCAGCAAAGAAATCCTGGTCTTTTAGTTTTGATCTGCTTAAGCATTCAGTCTGCAAATCAAGTACAATCTATAAGCCACGCAGTTAGAAATAATGAAGATTGGCCTCACTCATATCCTAAAGCTACATTTTTGTTCCTAAAATTACTATGAATGTGTAGTATACTGCATTCTTTCGCAGAAAAAAGTCTTCTAATCCAGACCGTCATTAGAAGTTTTAAATACACAAAGAGACATACTGAAATTATCTGGTTTGTTAGAGGCCAAGACAGCAAATCTTTAGTTAAGATCACCTCATTCTTCAAAATACTACTGTAATTAAAGACCAACCCCAAAGACTTACTGAGGCAGACATGATTTTAGTTCATACATGAAGGAAAGATCCTTTCTTAAAGTTCTAAATTTGAAGTCAACAACATGTATAGGGAGCCAATTTCATTCCTCCACTGTGATGATGGATTTTGTTAGTCCATGAAAATGGTTCAGCACAGTTGTGAAAAACCCACACTTCAAGGGAAATGAGAAACTGGATGACATTTTGAAAACTACATCTTTCCATTTTTTAAACTTCTGAAGTATGTAAACAAACAGAACATATTTGAAAGTGGACATCAGAAACACTAGATTCCGATTTCAGTCTGTAAATGAAAGCTAACTACTCTGACAAGAACGAAGTGATGAGATTAAGGTTCGTGTTATGTCTATTAGAAGACAATAAGAAAATTAAATAACTGCAGAAGCTGGAAGAGAATAGAGAGTCATTGGTGATTGGAGAAGGGCACTGTTAGTGTGCAGCCAATTGTAATAGACTATTCAGGAGTCAAAGCTGCAAGTCATTGGATGGATTCGGTTTGCTGGAATCTAGACGCTTGCATAAGATACACAGTGCAGTGCACCTAATGTATCCTATGCAAAGATAAATAACTTATATTTCAATCTTAGATTAAGCCCTTGCCTAATGAATTCAATGCTACTTTTTAAATTTGTGAAAGCTGCTGATTTATGTAGCAAATGAGTGATTAGTATTAATGATCACTAATCATCTGACTTGCATACTTAACATGGCAGAGGTCTTTGCAATTTGCTTATACAGTGATAAAACAAGAGAACTTTTCAAGTTTAGTCACCTTGAACTTCTGACATATGGGTGTTCACAATATTAATTTTTTTTTTTTTAAAAGACAAAGTCACCAATACCCCACAGTCTCAGAACTTTTCAACTTCAGCCAGCTTTCTCCCACCCCGTAAGCCTTATGGGATTTTTATTTTTTTTTTTTTAATGACAACTTCCCAACAAAATGAAGAGGAATTTTCAGACTCTATACTTGAATCCAACCACCATTAAATATGTTGACATTTGCTTTAGAGTGGAGGATGACTGAGCAAAATAGCACACATTTTATATGAAGACTCTCTACACAAGCACTGAATTTGCAAAGCAACTGAAGGAGGTTTTTTGGAGTAATTTGATTATAAGGTCAATTACACAACTATAGACTTAATGGAAGTCTAGTTGATCTAATTAAAGAACTCAAACTAAACAAAGATAAAATAGAAAACTACATCAAAATGGAAAACTACATCAAAATGGAAGTAGAGTTATGACAGAAAAGACTGTTCATTCAGCAGACCTGAAATTCCATTCAGCATCAACAGCTTGCACAGATGTGTTACTCCCAAGATTTTGGTAGGACCCCCTTCAACATTAAGTAATAAGTCTTTACAAAGAAGTTAGATCTTACTAACACTGACTTATGCTCCTCACAGGAGGCATACAAAAATGTAGGTACAGGAAAAGCAGATCTTAAATCCATATTAGCAGATTTTATAAAGGAACTAGGACATGCACAATTGTGCTTGTATTCTCAGGAAGATGTGTGATTTGGAGAGCACATCAATTGCCACCATGCATGTTGTACATGATCATAGGGGTTTCTACAGCACCTATCAATGCAGTATCTAAGCTCTTCCCAGTACAGATCTAGCCAAAATCCATCTTCCACGTTTTTACTCCATACCACCACCACATGCACAGACAGCCTTTTAAGCCTCTAAATACTTAATTGTTTTTACAGTAGCTTCTGACATCCTCTACAATACTTTACAAACAATAACTGAGGCCTTGCCTACACCTAAAAAAACCCCTAGACCAACGTAAATGCATCACTCAGGGTTGTGAAAAATTTAACACCCTGTGCAACATAGGACTTGGCTACACTTACAAGTTAGAGCACATTAAACCAGTCCCAGGAGCACTAACTCCTGACATGTTCACTCTGGCAAGGCATGTAGAGTGCTCGGACTCTGCAGCTGGAGCACCGCAGTAATGCATCTCAATGATAAGCATAACACTTGCTATGCCCCAGCTGGAGCACCGAAGCACCAGTGTGGACGCCCTGGTCTATTAATGCACTCTGATCAGCCTCCCACAATGCCTGTTCTAGCCACTCTGGTCATCACTCTGAACAGTACTGCCCTGCCCTCAAGGTGACCAACCATCACACCCACCCTTTAAATTGTCTGGGAATTTTGAAATTCCCCTTCCTGTTTGCTCAACAAGGCATGGAGCGTTCTCAGGGCATCTTTCCAGGAGACCATGCCTCCACCCACCAGGCGAACCCCAGTATGGAGCAATGGCGGGAGAACGAAAGGAGGGTCCTCCAGCAGAATGCGGATCGCCAGCACCAAAGCATGAAGTGGCTGCTAAGCATCACGGAGAGCCAAGCAGACTCAATACAGGCACTCGTAGCAATGCAGGCAGAGCACATTTGTGCCCACCTTCCCCTGCAGCTCGTCCCAAAACTCTTTCCCTTGTCACTGCCAACCCACTTTCTCCAACTTCCAGGTTCTTATTGCCACCAGCTGTCTCCAACATCTATAGCTTCACGACCTAGCCCTGCAAACTACTACCCTTACCCACTGCACTCAACCCCCATCACCATGCATTTTAGCCAGCCTGAAGTGCAGCATGGATTGCACAGCACTCCAGACAGGAAGGTCAAGTATAACAGGACATACATGAATCTCCAATTGTCCTGTTCCCCACCCCACCCCCTTCCCTCATTCCACACAGCACAGATGTGTCATGCCCTGTTTCCCAAGTAGTTGTGTTTCTTTCAGATAAACATATTTTCTTTTAAATAAATGAATTTTTTGGCTTTGAAAACATTATTAATTATTGCATTAAGTAAAAGATACCGTAGCCCAGGAAAGCAACAGGCACTGCAAGTCAGTGCATCATACGTAGCAAACACAGATTCCTACTAATATTGGAACCACTGCACTTCACTCCCATGCAGGGCACCAAACATTACTAGTGGCTTTCAGCATCAAATTGCTCCCTCAAGGCATCCCTAATCCCTGCAGCTCCATGCTGGGCCCCTCTAATAGCCCTGCTCTCTGGCTGTTCAAATTCAGCCTCCAGGTGTTGAACCTCTGAGGTCATGCCTGAGTGAAGCTTTCACCTTCCATAGCATTTGTGAAGGGAAAAGTGCAGAACACAGATATAACCGTGGGGATGTTGTCATCAGCCAGGTCCAGCTTCCCATACAGACAGTGCCAGCGGCCCTTTAAACAGCCAAAAGCACATTCCAGGCAATCTGCACCAACTCTGCCTGTTGTTGAACCTCTCCTTGCTGCTGTCAAGGCTCCTTGTGTAGGGTTTCATGAGCCACAGCATTAAAGGGTAAGTGGGGTCTCCAAGGATCACAATGGGCATTTCGACTTCCCCTATAGCGCTTTTCTGGTCTTGGAAGAAAGTCCTGGCTTGCAGTGTCCTGAACAGGACTGTGTTCCAAAAGATGCATGTGTCAGGCACGTTTCCAGACCAGCCTGCATTAATATCAATGAAACACCCACGGCGATCCACAAGTGCCTGGAGAACCAGAGAGTAACATCCCTTCCGATTTACGTACTCGGAGGCTAGGTGGGCTGATGTCAGAATTGGAATATGCATCCCACCTATTGCCCCTACGCAGTTAGGGAAACCCATTTGTGCAAAGCCAACCACAATGTCATGCATGTTACCCAGAGTCACAGTTGTTCTGAGCAGGATGTGATTAATGGCCCTGCAAACTTGCATCAATATGATTCCAACGGTCAACTTTCCCACTCCAAACTGGTTAGTGACCGATCGGTAGCTGTCTGGAGTTGCCAGCTTCCAGATTGCAGTAGCCAACCACTTGTCCACTGGCAAGGCCACTCTCAATCTCGTGTCCTTATGCCACAGGGTGGGGTGAGTTCAGCACACAGTCCCACGAAAGTGGTTTTTCTCATCTGAAAGTTCTGCAGTCACTGCTCATCATCCAGACTTGCATGACCATGTGATCCCACCACTCAGTGCCTGTTTCCCAGAGCCCAAAAGTGGAGTTGCACAGTGGTGAGCATGTCAGTGAACGCCACAAGCAATCTCGTGTCGTATGCTTTATGTGAGTTGACATCATTGGACTCCTCGCTGTCAGTCTGCAGCTTAAGAAGGAACTCAACTGCAATTCGTGACGTGCTAGTGAGACCGATTAGCATATTCCTCAGCAGTTCAGGATCCATTCCCGCAGACCAAAAGGGAAGACAAAGCATGCAGTACAAAAAACATTGAAAGATGGTGCTAAAAGTGGATAGAAGCACAGGGATTGCTGGGATGCGAAGCGATGCATCACGGGGCGTTGGGACAGGACCCAGAATACCCCGCACCCACCCTTCTCACAAGCCACAGCACCAGAATGCGAAGAGGTGCTCTGTGGGATAGCTGCCCATAATGCACCACTCCCAATGCCACTGCAAGTGTGCAAATGTGGCCATGCCAGTGCACTTGCAGCTGACAGTATGAACACACTGCAGCGCTCTCCCTGCTGCAGTCTCTGAGGGCTGGTTTAATTTGCAAATGTAGAGCGCTTGAGTGTATCCATGCCCTTAGTTAAGTTGATCTTACCCCCAATGTATATGCAGCCAGATAGAAGAAAGGATTCTTCCATTGACCTAGGTACTGCCTTCAGCATGGCTTTACTACAGCAATGGAAAAAGTCTTTCTGTCACTGTAGTGTCTACGCCTCAACTGCTACAGTAGCATAGCCAAAGCTGTGCCACTTGTAGTGTAGACACAGCCTATGCCTTAAGTCAATATCATCATTTTACAGGCACATAGTAAGGACTTCTCTCCATGGGAAAGTTTTCAGTATAGCCAAAGGTGTAATTTAAAAAAAAAAAAAAAAAAAAAAAAACTTATGCTGGTATAACACCCCACCCCACCCCCAACCCCTAGTGTAGACACTATCATTCCAGCTCTTTTTAGTTTGTGTCATATGGAAAGGGATTTAAACTAAGAACACTCATACTGGAATAGTAGGGGTTATGCTGTAAAATGTGAGGCTGTGTCTATATTCGGGAAGATTTAAGTCACTTGATCACTTGGGCCTTGTCTACACTGGGATAGTGTTATCCACCACTGATTCTTATTAAATTTTGGCCTCAATGACAATTAGGCATTCAGTAAAAATGAATTTTTTATCAGTTACAAATTACTCTTTCAATTTCACTGAATGCCCCATTGTTCGTGTGTTGAGATGGGGAGGACACAAACGCTAGATATACATTCTCTGTATCATTCGTCACTTTCATACACACCTAGGCCCCCTCTCTATTCACCTTAAAAAGGAGATGAATAAATTCCAATTTTTTCCAATTACTGTTCATGTGAGTTTTGCTACGCTTCTAATCATTTGTCCCCAGTGTCTGAACACCCTCATATTCTGCAATATCCTTTTTGAAATGGGTTGACCAGTACTGCACACTGTTCTGAAAGACGGTATGCTACTATTTATATAGCGACCTTGTGACATCTGTATTATTCTCCATCCTATTCTTTGTGCATCCTACCACCTTGTTTGCCAGTTTTGACCTCAGCAGCATATTGAATAGAAGTCTGTATCATTGTAGACAGCTTGGTGAAAAGGTCCCTTTCCTCAGTTGCCACAAATAATTTAGAACCCTGTATAGCATATGAGTAGCTCAAATTTTAATACAACATGCATTACTTTGCATTTATCAATACTGAACTTCTATCTGCCATTATGTTGCCCATTCAACAGCTATAAATCCAGCAGAAGAAGTTCAGTTCTCAGTACCTCACTGCTCACCTCCCTTCCAGATTATTAATAAATATTCAGACAGACAGACCTACCGTAGAACCTAGTGGCACTCAGCTGCAGAGTCTGGGATGATGCAGAGAGTTCAGTGCTCTCAGCTGCTCCAGGATATCTGCAGCCATTGGGGATCACATTTAACTTTTTGCTATGATGAACATGAGTCATTCATTCCTACTCTGTTTTCTCTCTCCCAGACAGTTTGATTTATGACAATACTTTTCTTCCCCAGGAGCACTTAGTTTTAGCAGCTTCTTGTAAAAGACCTTGTCAAAAGCCCTTTGAAAATCTAAAATTAGATCAACTGGTTTTCCTTTATCCAGCCCTTTTATCAGAATTCTTTGAACACATCAGTAGATTAGCAAGATGCAATTTCCTTTTCCACAAACCATGCTTGTTAGGTCCTATCATACCTTTCAGGTGTTTAATTCTATTTTTAATCATTATTTCAACCAGTTTACCAGATGCAAGTGTAAGGGTTACTGGTCGGCAATCCTCTGGATTACCACTAGGGTCCTTTTTAAAATATAGGTACAATATTTACTCTCCTCCAGGCTTCTGATATAGAAGTCATTTTTAATGAGACTACATATTTTGCTGAAGTTAATCATGCCTTAAAACGTTAGTTGTCATTTTATACACAACCTGTCCTTGCCTATGCTAAATTACATTAAAAGGTGTGTGTAAGGCATTTAATAGGATGCCTTTTCTTAGTGTAGACAAGACATTGGAGAGTTGCTATCCATTCTTCAACATCCCTCTCACTGAAAGCATAAGCTCTCATGAAAGGCAGGGTGAGACAGTGGTAAAAGCCATGCTATCAGTAGCAAAGGTGCAGAAGACAACCTTCCCAGTAGAAGTGGAAACAAACATTTCTCACACTACCTACTATAAACATTGCCTTAAATTTAGCTGTGTGCCTGGAGAGTGGGCACAGTTACCAACTCAAGTACCCAATCCTGCAGCTGGGCCTGCTGAGCAGCTTACTCTGCTCTCATCCAATATTTTGGGTCACTGACTAAAGAGGAGAACAACTCAAGCTGCTCCTCATTTCTGGACTGCCAGCTGCTAGGCTTATTGACTGGACAACTGAGGGATCCACTCCGAAGGACTGAGAATGCATACCTACACTTTCATTGTTGCATTACCTGCCACATCCTCAACCAAGACCTGGAGTGAGCAGAGTTAAGTCCCTCCCAAACCCATCCATTTATATGGCCCCTCCCTTCCTCCCTCAGAACTGTAGGAGCACAGGAGAGGCCAGCTCTGAAGCCTATCTTCTCTAGATCAGTGGTTCTCCAACTTTTGTACCGGTGACCCCTTTCACACAGCTAACCTCTGAGTGCGACCCCCCTCAAATTAAAAACACACTTTTTTACATTTAACACTATTATAACTGCTGATGGTAAAGCAGAGTTTGGGGGTGGAGGCTGACAGCTTGTGACCTCCACATAATAACCTTGCAACCCACTGAGGGGCACAACCCCACGTTTGAGAACCCCTGCTCTAGATCTTAGCTAGTCACTGTTCAGAACCATTCCATACTAAATGAGTGGCATATTAGATTTGAATAGGTAAGTTAAAAATTCCTTAAGGTAGAAACGTAACAGAGGGTTTCTGCAATGGCCTAGCACAATGGGTCTGAAACTTCTACCCCACAATGCAATACAAATTAATAAGTGTAACAGCAGAAGATATATCAGGGAGAGACAATATGGCCAAGAAATGAAGAGGCAATGTTTTCCCTATGTCTTTAGAATGCTTCAAAGCCCTAGAGGACCTACGTATTTTTACAGTACAAAGCTATACAAAGACCAAAAATAAGGCCTTGTCTACACGAGGAAGTTTCCCCATCATGAATCCTCATCTCGGCCCTCTTACTCTGAAGTAAGAATGCCTTTTTCCAGATCAGCTTATGTCACTTTGAAAGCAGTATAACCTTAACTGGAAAAAAAAAAAAGCACCCATTCCAGAATAAAAGCATCCTCACAGAGACCAATACCAGTAGATTTATACTCATAAGTTCTCCCATGCAGACAAGGCCTTAAAACCCCCATACAATCCATCTGCATAAAACAACCCAGAATTACTGATCTTCTATATCCTACAACCCAATTTCTCACCAGGAGAAAGCTTTGCAGTAGGTCTAGGTCTACAAGCCAAATGATGGCTCCTTTTTTGTCATTTGTCTGATTTCCTACAAACTGCTCTAAATACACCTGGCTCCCACCCACACTTTACCTTGTAATATTAATATAGGTATATCTCCATATATTATCTCATAGAACTGGAAGGTACCTTGAAAGGTCATCAAGTCCAGCCCCCTCCTTTCACTAGCAGGGGCAAGTAACGATTTTTGCCCCAGATCCCTAAATGGTCCCCTCAAGGATTGAGCTCACAACCCTGGGTTGAGCAGGCCAATGCTCAAACCACTGAGCTATCCCTCCCCTTTGGCAAATCAGGGAGTCAAACTTAAATCAAGATGCCCACTTGCTTCTGCTGGAGAATGTCAAGGTCACATGCACACTTAAGTAGGAAAGCTCTTCCTATCTTATCAGTACTGCATGTAATACAGAAAGTCAGTTTACTGTTGACCTCATTCCTTTTTCTTGAGGGCTAGTCAGGGCAGAAAGGACGTCAGTCTTGTCTTCACTATATTCCCTATTTATCCTGGAACAAGGCTGATATAGCCTTATTTTCCAACCAGAAAGACTCCAATATGCAGCTGAATCTGAAATCTTGTTTTTTATTCTTCATCTGTTAAACTCTGTGCTCTACTTATCATTGCTTTACGACATAACAAGTGATTCTCAAAAAATTCCCTGTTTAGTTCCTCCAAAAATAGGTATTGGGATAAATAACCACCCACAGAATTATAATCTCATACAGTGGGTAAGCTAATTACTACTTTTAAAGCTGTACTATCAAACATCTGCAACCTTTCTCCAAAGCTGCAAACAAATTCTTGAGAAACCAAATCTGAATTATAGATCTATTGAGCGGAGCTACTCCAAACTAGCTGTAACTCTAAGGCCTTGTCTACACCACAAAGTTGCAGCGCTGGTGAGGGGGTTACAGCGCTGCAACTTAGGAGGTGTACACATCTGCAGGGCATTACCAGCGCTGCAACTCCCTGTTTGCAGCGCTGGCCGTACACCCGGTCGACCTCGGGTGTAGAGGATCCAGCGCTGCTGGTCATCAGGTGTAGACACTCACCAGCGTTTTTCTTGACCTCCGTGGAATAAGCAGGTATCCCAGCATACCTGAGGAAGCCTCTCTGGTAATCAAGCAGGTCTCCTTCCCCGCAGTGTGCTCTCGCGTTCCCCGAACCCCCCCGCAAGCAGGTCTCCTTCCCCGTGGTGTGCTCTCGCGTTCCCCGAACCCCCCCACAAGCAGGTCTCCTTCCCCACGGTGTGCTCTCGCGTTCCCCGAACCCCCCTGCAAACCGCGGGGAAGGAGACCTGCTTGCAGGGGGGTTTGGGGAACACGAGAGCACACCGCGGGGAAGGAGACCTGCTTGCGGGGGGGGGGGGGGGGGGTGTGCGGAGAACACCGGAGCAAACCGCGGGGAAGGAGACCTGCTTGCGGGGGGGGGGGGGGGTGTTCAGGGAACACCGGAGCAAACCGTGGGGAAGGAGACCTGCTTGCAGGGGGGTTCGGGGAACGCGAGAGCACACCGCGGGGAAGGAGACCTGCTTCCCCGCGGTGTGCTCTCGCGTTCCCCGAACCCTCCTGCAAGCCGCCCAACAGCGCTGCAGTGTGGCCACATCTAACACCACTTGCAGCGCTGGTTGCTGTAAGTGTGGCCACTCTGCAGCGCTGGCCCTATACAGCTGTACTAATACAGCTGTAACAACCAGCGCTGCAAAATTGTAGGTGTAGACATACCCTCTATTAGGGTACACTTCCAATGTAGTGAGTGTTTCAAGGCAAGTATGCAACTTAGTCTTTTAAATCATCTTGGCTGGTATACAACTACACACAGAATTAGCATAAGGTTGTTATAAAGAAACTGGAAGTAATAATCTCCAATCAAACCTCCACATGACAGAAATACATTTTGGAGTCAACTGTCCAGGCATTTAAAAAAAGGATATTCAGAATAATTTTAGGAATTCCAGAATATACCCAATTTCTTAGAATGATTCTTTCCATCACTGCTCAGCCACTTAAGTACTGAAAAACAACAGGGTGAATAAAAATCAATGTTTTTTTAAAATCGGAATTTTTTTTTATTTAAATTGGATTTTTTTGATAAAATGCTTTTTGAGAAAAAAAACCTACCTAAAGATAGTTTGAATTAAGATATATTATAGCTCAAAAGGTATCTCATCATGGAATAGGGATTGTAAATTCTAATTCTACAGTATGAGACAATATATTCATGTAATGGTTAAGAAAGGTTTTATAAATGAGCTCCAATAGTTCATGGATTAGGGACCCAATTTTATGGGGTTCCAGGGGCTTCTGTACAGATTATTTAAGTTAATCTTTCTATCTACCCAATGGGGCTCAGTGCTCAGTCTAGAAGACACCATCAGAGATGCTTAGTTTTGCAGTTCTCAAACTGTGGATTTGTGTCTCCAGAGATAACATGCTTGTCAACAGCAAAAATGTTTTAAAATAAAATATATAGAGATGAGAAATAACAGACCTCAACCCTATTGTCCCTCTGCAAATTTGTGTACACGGAGTCAATCCCTTACCTCTCTCTAAAAGTGCAGCTTCAAAAAGTTCAAAGTATAGAAGATTGTTGGGGGGTGGAACAGATCTGGACAAGGAGAAGAAGTCTGGAGATAAATGGAAGAAGGGAGGGACAGGTAGAAACAAAAGTGAACTGTTTGAGCAGCATATTTCAGAAGTCTTGAGGTCTTTCCGAGTGTAGCCTTCATTGATTTGAGATCTACCATACCATTCTCTCACTAGAAGGGAAAACCTATAATGGCAACAGGCTGTAAAAGAGAGCCAGTTTGAGAATAAGAACCATTCAAGAAATACATGTTTGCTGATAATGTTTTAAAGTAAAATCACACCCGTGAACTCGTGGAAGTCACTTAAGCACTTGAATTCAACTACTGTTGAATTCATAATCTCACTTTTAACAGCGGTGTAGAAAGAATATTTTCTTCCTTTGGACTAATTCATTCTGAACTGAAAAATCGTTTGGAAACTGAAAAAGCAGGAATGCTTGTTTTTCTTCTCCAGATTATGAACAAACAGGAAAATGAAGGTGAAGACAACTGAGTTAGCTGCAGAAGCCAATATTTTAAATTTCTCATGTTGACCTCGCCAACAAAGGCAATTTAATTTTTTTTTAAAAAATATTTTAATTTAAACTATTTTAGTTAAACAATTTTAACAAAAACCTGCTTTAAAAACTTGAATGTTTAACTAAATTCAATAATTCATATGCTTGTTCTGTTATATTATATGTTTGCTTTTGAATATATAACATTGTTTTATTTAACTAAAACAATTTAAATGTCTGTCTAGTGATGTTCTCCTCCTAATACAGCATGGCGAAAATCCTCCAAATATTAATGATTTATGAAGTCATAGGCAGGTGAATTATCAGCTTCATTTACCTTTGGTAAATGAAATAAACAATCATTCATTTTCTTTCTGATATAGCTGTAAAACTAATCTGAAAGGTTTTCAAAATAAGTCACTTTAAAAGTGTATAGTGTGTACCTTCTAAAAACGAAACCTACATCTATCTCTGAATTGTCAAAACTACGTATTAAGGTTATAACAACCAACAAGAATATACTTATGTAGAAATCCATGATTAAATCAAGTCTTCCTGACTAGTGATTTAAATCAAATCCACTCTGAAAAGGGCTCATCTGCACAGAAAAGTTGTATCAGCTAGAGATTAAATCTGTATAACGGGTCTTGTGGACATTTATTCTGAAATAAGAATAGTGTATATTGGTATAACTTTCCTGTGTTGACAAACCCTTAAGGGCACAAACTTTAAAGTTCAGCAGAATAAGCATTTGGGGATTTCCAAGAAAAAGGCATTGTGTTACAAGAGAAAAGAATAGAAACATTCATAGGGCCTATATTCCAGTTTCAGGTTAACACCTCAGCAAGTATTCTACCTGCCATATTCTATTTCCGGGGTCGGCAACCTCTGGCACACAGCTCGCCAGGGTAAACACCCTGGTGGGCTGGGCCAGTTTGTTGACCTGCTGCATCGGCAGGTTCGGACAATCGCAGCTCCCACTGGCCGCGGTTCGCTGTCCCAGGCCAATGGGGGCGGCAGGAAGCTGTGGCCAGCACATCCCTCACCTGCGCCGCTTCCCGCAGCCCCCATTGGCCTGGGACAGTGAACCGCGGCCAGTGGGAGCTGCGATTGGCTGAACCTGCCAACGCGGCAGGTCAACAAACTGGTCCGGCCCACCAGGGTGCTTACCCTGGTGAGCCGCATGACAGAGGTTGCCGACCCCGTTCTATTTGATGTCCAGTTAATTCAAAAGATGGATATTAAATTGAGGTTAGTACAACATTGTTATATCTTCAGTAAAACAGGTGACCACAAAAATGCTGTGAAAATGCTTAAGTCCTCACCCCAGGCTTATCTTAAAATCTATGGATTACTTCAGTTTCATCACAGATAAGTAACATTTCCAATTAATTCCTTGCATGAGAAAGGAGTTTAAGAAGCCACCACTGTTCGACAACAGGATCTAATTTCAATTCATGTTAAAAATCTACTTAAATGTATTTCCAGTTTAAACTTTGTCATTGTTGATTCTTTTGTAAGAAGAATTTCTCAATGAGTTGCAAGAAGGGAGGCACTCAAGTAGTTGATCTATGCAAAAGACCTGCTTAAATTGTTATCCTCCAATTAATTTTATTAGGACTATGGAGCTTCTCTGAAAGAAGAAACATAACTATATGAATTTCTTGCCATTACCCATGTCAAACAGCATCTCAAAATTCACAGTGAGAAGCCAAAGTGAATATACTAATTAACTTCTTTACTTTCTGGGCCTTCATATGCTTACAAACTTTACATTCAATATTAACATAATTTTGCTGAATATTTTAGTTATTAGTCTGAAGATAAGAGTTCTAATCCCAACACCTTGCATAAACATTTACTCCATTTCAGGGTCCTATTAGAATTGGTCGAAAAATAAAATTAGACAAGGTTTTTAAAAGCATAACATAGCTTGTTTTGGTTTTTAGTTTTTGTCTGTATTTTTAAGATAAAGGGCACAACGATTCTTCTTAAGAACACTTATGTAAATTGTTTCATTTTCAGAAGAGCCCTTTTTTAAACAAAAAACTTTGAACAAAGACATAGGCAGCTCATTATTATGTATTTACATCATGCTAACAACTAGCGATCAGCCAAATCACAGTCCTATTGTGCTAGATATTGTACAGACACAGTAAACAGTCTCTGACACCAGAAGCCTACAGTCGAATAATAGACAACAAAACAGGTCAGACACACAAAGGGGGGGACGGACAGGAGGGAGGAAGAGACTGGGGAACAGACAGGATATGTACAGTTCTTAGGCAAGACAAGGACTGCAATTACAAATGTCCACTTGCTTAGTAATTTTCAGACTGTGGTTTACATTACCTACTAGGACACAGGTATGTTTTGAGGAATGACTTGGAGGAAAATATGGTGATTTTACAAGTTCAAACTGGAAGTTTTGCTACCCCTCATGCATGAAGATGGGATAATTCTTGTGGTATTAAGGCTAGCATCACTGGTTGATTAAAGATGAGCAAAACTGAGAAGAACTTTCAGGGAAAGTTTGTATATGGTGTGACTGGAGATGGGGAAGCCAATTAAGAGACTTAGGGTGGAGTGAGGAGGGGAGAATGACAATCAAACTTTTGCTCTTTATCTTGATAGGTCCATCAATGGCTATTAGCCAGGATAGGCAGGGATGGTATCCCTAGCCTGTTTGCTAGAAGCTGGGAATGGACAACAGGGGATGGATCACTTGATGACTATGTGTTCTGTTCATTCCCTGTGGGGCACCTGGCATTGGCTAATGTCAGAAGACAGGATACTGGGCTAGATGGACCTTTGGTCTGACTCAGTATGGACACTTACGTTCTTATCTTTGCACCCACATTTTGAATGGGCTTGAGGAGAGCCAGGCCACAAGCATCAAGGCCAGATACAAGACTAGTGCAGTAGTCAAGTGACAGACAGAGATTTTGGCAGCATGTGATCAGTGAGAGTAACTGACCAGCACTACTGACCAGAAATAGAAGTGTTCAGAGGGATCACCAGGTAGCTGTACAGATATTGTATAAGTAACTTTGGAAGAGAAATACATCTTATATCAGGTTCTACACCCACCCAGAACTTGTGTAACTTTACTATAGTATGTCACTAGAGTTCTCATGTGTTTTACTGCTTTTGCAAGTCAGAGGTAGACTACACAACAAGACAGTCTTAAAATAAAGCTATTTATGCCTGAAGTGAAAACCAATCCAGTGATGTAGCCATTCTTCTTTATAAAACAAAGTGAGTTTCAGGCTCTTCTTATGTACCACTTTCTCTCATTTCTTACAGTGAACCACCTCACAGTTACAAGACCACACAGCAATGTGTCGATTTTGGCAAGAGGCCTACATGACGATTAAGCTACTGCATTAATGGAAGCACTGTACTTGTCTGGCAGACTGCAGGCCTAACATTACTCATTCCAGCCACACATCTCCAACTACAAAACAAAATCCACTAGACAGAGTCCTCCACAGATAATGAAAGAGAATGCCAACACATTCCCCTTACAACTGCTGCCCTTGAGAGCTAAGCATATAGGGCTAAGTTCAGTCCTCTTATTAACTGGCACAACTTCCATCAGTGGGAGTATGGACCAAATACATGATGTAAGTGGTGTGTAAGCTGTGGTGTAAGTGGATGCAGAATACTAGGCCACCTGCCACCCCACTAAAAAGTTGGGGATTACTTGTGTACTAACAGACTTTTCTGTACAAGGAGAGTTTCAAGAAACAATGTGAGCTTAAAAAGCAAGTCAAAGTTATACCTGTCTGAAAACTTTTCCCTACTAATGTTACTGTAATATCTAAAAATCCCTATAATTGAAAGATTAAGGAAAATTATTTTTCTATTTTGTCATCTTGGGCTTTGACAGCCCTTCACAACAGTCAGCTTCCTCCTGTTTGTGCAGGTCTTTCGTGCTCCAACAGGGGAGTTGGACATAGTGAGTAGGGACGTGTTGGTAAAACAAAGAGAAGGTGGGTGGGGTGAATCTGTTTTGGCCCCACTGCTGTTGGTGACAGAGACAAGAGCTGTGGGTGCTCGAAAACGTGGCTCTTTCGCCAACAGCGGGGCCAACAAGAAAGGTTTTCCTCCACCCAACTCGCCCCGCTCACATCTAGGGCCAACGCGGCTACAACTCCCTAGAACCAAGCCCGCGGCTGGAGTTGGGGGCAGCGCTAATGCCCGAGACTCCCGGGAGAAGGGGGCTGGGCGCCCCCGGGCTCTATGGCGGAGGCGTGGGGCGCGGAGCTGGTTCCCCACCGGGGGCCCGACCCTCCCAACAGTGGGAGGCGGCCCCAGGAAGCCGTGCGGGCCGCTTCGGCCAGGCCGGCTGCGGTGCTGGGGCAGTGCGGCTCCAGCGGGGCGACGGGCCCTGCTCAGAGCAGGCGGCCCGGCCGGGGCCGCCGCACCATGAGGCGCCCTGGGGCCTAGCGGGACTGGGGGCTGCCCGGCCCGGGCCCACTGGCGGGGGAGGGGTGACCCGGGGTGGGGCCGCGGGCCAGGCCCCGTTAGCGGCGGGAGGAAAAGTTTCCAACTCAGCGGCAGGGAAGGGGCCCTGGGCCGCGAAGTTACCTGCGAGTCCCGGACGGGAAAAGGCACCGGTGGATCCTGAGCCCGGAGCCGCCTCAGCCGCTTTGTCTCTGCGCCGCGCCCGTCCCGACTGGGGAGGAGGAAATGGGCTCTTCCGGGCACCTCCCCCTACGGCCCAGCCGGCTCTTCCGGGCACCTCCCCCTACGGCTCCGCTGGCTGTTCCCGGGACCGCCCGCCCTGCGCAGGTGAGAGGCTAGAGCGCTGCCCGCGCGGTGGCGGGCGGAGCGGTCGTTGCGGGAACAGCCTGCGGGGCGGGGGGCAGTGAGTGTGACTCAGAGTTTCAGGTGAGAGGAAGGTGCCTGGGCCGCTGGCAGCAGGGGAGGGCCCCGCCTGGGAGGCAGTGAGCTGGGGTGCGTGTGTCAGGCGGGAAGACTGGGGGAGGGGTAGAGAGCTGGGCGGGGCAGTGGGCCGGAGGGTGGGTGAGTTGGGGGGGCAGAGGGCCCGGGGAGTGAGGGGAGGCCTGGCTTGTCAGGTGGGGAGATGGGGGGTAGTGGGCCAGGGACTGGGGTGAGACCTGGAGGGGGCAGAGGGCTAAGGGGGTGGGGTGAGAGAGGGCTCAGGCTGAGGGATGGGGGTACAGGGGGTGTTGCGTGGGGTGAGACTTGGCTGGTCAGAGGGCCTTACCCCAGAGCACAGGGGTTTGGAGCTGCTAATAGGGTCTTCCCAAGGGAAATGGGATCAGGGCCGGCGCTTGCATTTAGGCGGCTTAGGCAATCGTCTGGGGCGCCAGCATTATTAGGAGGCGGCATTTTGCCAGGGGGGCGGCAGGTGGCTCCGGTGGACCTGCCGCAGTCGTGTCTGCAGACGGTCCGCTGGTCCCGCGCGGCTCCGGTGGACCTCCCGTAGGCACAGCTGCAGCAGTTCCACCGGAGCCGCGGACCAACAGACCTTCCGCAGAAAAGGCTGCGGCAGCTCCACCAGAGCGGCCCGCGGGGCGGCGAAATGGCCGTGCGACTCGGGCGCGAGAAACCCTGGCGCCAGTCCTGAATGGGATGCATCCTGGTGTCTGGCTGTAGAGGGATAGGGCAAAGGAGGTAGAGTGAGACTTAAGGGGGACAGGACAGGGGCCTGCCCCAGAAATCAGCGTTCAGGTCTGGATCTCAATTCCCAAGGCAATCAGGCTAGCCACTGGATCTGGTTCAGCCTTTCACAGACTGCTACTCAATCACGAAGTTTGGATCTAATCTGGGTTCAGATTTCAACCTCTCATTCACTGAAGGAGTTTGAGTCTGAAGTTTGGCCCGCTCCAGTGTGAGGCACCAGCGGAGAAATTCAAATCAGGATCCAGGTCCAGATTCCAACCTGCCTCCTAAAGTTTGGAGTGTTTGGTTCAGGCCCAAAACCCACCATCCCAGTACTACAATGATGAGCATTGCTTAGATAGATAAACCTATACATAACACTTGCACTCCTCAAACACCTTCTCTGACCCAGGATCACTGGAGATTAGTCAAACCCAACTACATTCCATTATTGAATGAGTTGGTCATACTCTTTCACTCTCCATCTTCATATGGGCAAAGAAAACTCAAGGGCTTCATTTCATTTTCTCAGCAAAGGCATGTGTGATTTGTTTTGAATGGATTCACCTAAACCTCTGTTCCTGTTTTGGTTGCTGTGGTTTCACAGCACACTCCCTGGAGTTTCACATTTAAATAAAGCTAAACTCAGTCTTACTGTCACTGCTTTCATATGAGCACTGGGTATTTCTCATGTCTGATCTGGGTTTGAGGTTTTTGGTTCAGGCCCATCTCTACATTTGAGTGAACCTGAACCCAGTTTCCAGAAAACTTGGGCCAATTTAAAATTTCACATCAAATACATGGGTAACTTGCCCTTTTGCCCAGTGCTGATACAAAAGCAGGTACAGTAAAACTCAGCCAAAACCAGTTTATCTTTATTTAAATGTAAAATCCAAGGGAGATGGGGTGCAAAACCACAGGAACCAAAACTAGAAAAGAGGTTTAAGTGAATTTTGCAGATGTATAATAGCTTTGGAATGGTTCAGACCAAGTGTTCAAAACCCACACTGGGACTTTTGGATTTGGGCATTTCTCCACTTACATAGTTTCTGAACCTTAGTGAATCATTTGACAAACAGGCAGAGCTTTGAACTTGTCTTGAAGCCTAATACCAGGCATGATTAACGTGTTTCAAATTCCATAATAAAAGTTTGGTGTGTCTTTAGTTCTTACGGTTTAGAACAGGCCTGCACAACATGCAGCCCACGTGGGCTCACTGTGCGGCCCGCAGAGGATGAGTAGGTGGGCTCACTGTGCGGCCCATGGGGGGTGAGTAGGCAAGCAGCGGGTAAGGGTGGGGGGCTGAAGAGATGGGTGGGCAGTGGCAGGGGGTGAGAAGGCAAGCTGGTGGGGGGGGGACTGAGGAGGCAGGCAGTGACAGGGGGGGCAGGTGAGCCGGCAGCAGGGGAGGGGGGGCTGAGAGGGTAGGTGGGCAGTGGCGAGGGCTGAGGAGATGAGCTGCGAGTTGGTGGCTGACCTGTTCTACTGATCTGGTCTGGCTCCCATCCCCTCTCCAAGGATTGCAGCTGTCTGAGGTGCTTGCCTTCCACGCCTTCCTCATTCACACCTCATTCATTCAACAGGGCAATTGATTACAAAGTGGAGGGAAGATCTTACTCTACTTCTAGCAAAAATATATTTTTCTTTTACTTTAATTATACTAGCTTAGGGGCCCGCTATAACATACTACCAAGGTTCAATACTGCTGTTTCGGTGGGGCAGCGCTGGGGAAGGAGGGTGTGTTTCCATCGGGCGGGCGGGCGGTGCTGCGGGGGGAGTATTTCATGGGGGCTGGGCAGCGCCGGGGGTGGGGGTGTCGATGGGGCTGGGGGTGGGGTTCGGCCCTCAGCTGTTTTCTTTAGCGTAATATGGCCCTCGCCGTTTTATGAGTTGTGCAGGCCTGGTTTAGAACAAAGTGGAAAGTAGTGAGTGGTGGTTTTTTATATATATACACATATATACACAAACACTTTTTAAAATCTTTTCACTGAAATTTAAAAAATAAATGTCAAACTCTTCTATTTCTCTCAGGTTTTGTTAATTGCTTTTTTTCCTTTATAAAATCTAAATTATGTTAATATTTTTGACAATGTTGCTTTTACAAAAAGTTCCTGTTTTCATGCAAATATCTTAAATGCAGCAAATACTGGAAATCTGTGTCATAAAAGGGCTGTCAAGCTGTGATAATGCAAACAAGGAAGATTTCAGAAAATGATGCATACCATTTTAAATGTTTAATTGAATCACATAAAGCAGGAGCCTCCATCAGAAGAAAACAGACTTTTAAGAACTGACTTAATCTAGCTGAGGTAAGGCTGGCAGGTTTGCGTATGAGAAGAGTTGTCTTTAAATAGCTTTTTTTCTCCAAAGTTTTTAACAAAGTACCAGTACTGTGTGGGAAATTGACCGTTTCTATGCCGGATTCAATTATTTTTGTATTGCTTTTTGTAGCGCACCTTGAGATGACTTTTGATATGAACGTTTCTGTAGAAATTATGATTGCATTGTAATAGTGACTGAATTAAATTAATTTTTCATATCTCAACCATGTCAGTGACAGTCTCATCTGAATCTACTTGCTATTTCTATTGTCTGGCTGATGTCAATCAAAACAACAGAGAGGTCAAAGAGAGTATAGCTGTGCCCTGTGTGATTTAGCAGGGAGATATAAAGCACTTCTCATCCAGATGTCCAGGGGAGCCATGCTGTGGGGCCTGGAGGCATCACAGGGGAGGCACCTATCCATGCTCTGCAAGGATGAAGGTAGGTTTCCCCTTAGATCATGGACCCCACTCCATGAGCAAGTCACTCGCCCTAGAAGAGATAATGCACCAGGCAGAGTTTTCAGATTTTCCCCCCCTCATGGGTTTAACTAAGAGAGGAGAGCATTTAGTCCCAAGACAGAGACAGGAGCATAGGCCATCATTCCAGAGTCCTCAATGAAAATAGACCCCATGCACCAAGGGACCAATCCTGTTGCTATTTAAGTCACTTTGATTTTTTCCATTGAAGTCAATGGGAAGAAGATCAGGTCCTAATTCCATGACTGTAACCTTGCCTGAGAGACAAATTAAGATAGCATGAACTGTTCATTGTCAGTCTTCTTAACAAACAGGCTCTTTAACAGACAGATTTTTAAGGGTTTTGGGTATTCAGTTTGTACCAAACCATTAATATTTTTAGTGTCACTGGCAGCAAGGAATCCAGTCACTTATTTTTGATCTGTAACATTCTCAATAAAATTTAGTCTATACTTCAATGGTTTGCTCTCTTTCATTAATTCTTTTAATATTATGTCTTGGCCTCCTGCGGTGGCTTCTGCATTCAGCACTTATCTCACATGCTTTTTGGGACAAAATGCTGGATAGAAATCAGCACAATACTGCAGGCAACAATTTCTTTTACCTAACTAAGGGTACGTCTACACTACGGGATAATTCCGATTTTACATAAACCGGTTTTATAAAACAGATTGTGTAAAGTCGAGTGCATGCGACCACAGTAAGCACATTAATTCGGCGGTGTGCATCCATGGTCTGAGGCTAGTGTCGATTTCCGGAGCGTTGCACTGTGGGTACCTATTCCGTAGCTATCCCATAGTTCCCGCAGTCTCCCCCGCCCCTTAGAATTCTGGGTTGAGAGCCCAGTGGCTGATGGGGCAAAAATCATTGTCACGGGTGTTCTGGGTAAATGTCGTCAGTCATTCCTTCCTCCGTGAAAGCAACGGCAGACAATCATTTTGCGCCCTTTTTCCCTGGATTGCCCTGGCAGATGCCATAGCACGGCAACCATGGAGCCCGTTCAGCTTTTTTTTTTTTTTTTTTTTTACAGTCACCGTATGTGTACTGGATGCCGTGGACAGAGGCGATACTCCAGCACTACACAGCAGCATTCATTTGCTTTTGCATGATAGCAGAGATGGTTACCAGTCATTCTGTACCATCTGCTGCCAGTGTAATTTGGCAATGAGATGATGGTTATCTGTCCTTCTGTGCTGTCTGCTGCTATCATGGGTGCCCCTGGCTGAGATCGGCTGGGGGCGCAAAAGCAAAACTGGGAATGACTCCCCGAGTTAATCCCTCCTTTATGGTTTCTAAAAATAGAGTCAGTCCTGCCTAGAATATGGGGCTAGTGTACTAGAGAACTGGTGTATCAGAGAGCACAGCCGCTCCATGTCAGATCCCGCAGAAATGATGAGCTACATGCCATTCACGGGGGGTGCCCCTGCAACAACCCCACCCATTGCTTCCCTCTTCCCCCAACCTTCCTGGGCTACTATGGCAGTGTCCCCCCCATTTGTATCATGAAGTTATAAAGAATGCAGGAATAACAAACAGTGACTTGTTAGTGAGATAAAATGAGGGGAGGCAGCCTTCCGGTACTATGACAGTCCAGGCAGGACATTAAGTGGTGCGGGGGAGAGGAGCCCAGCATGCTGCTGCTATGATAGTCCAGGCAGTACAGAATCTTTTCTTTACACAGGAAAGGGAGGGGGCTGATGGAGCTCAGCCCCCAGTTGCTATGATGAGGACGGTTACCAGCCGTTCTGTCCCATCTACTGGGAATGACCAGGAATCATTCCTATTTTTACCCAGGCGCCCCGGAGGCCAGCCAGGGGTATTCAGCAGTTATCAAGCACGGGCTGATGGTGACGACGGATAGCAGTCATATTGTACCGTCTGCCACCGGGGAGGGGAGAAGAGCGGATACTGCTCTTCACTGCTGCAGCATCGCGTCTATCACCAGCATTCAGTAGACATAGGTGACATTGAAAAAAGTCAAGAAACGATTTCTTTCCCTTTTCTTTCACGTGGTGGGGGGGAAGGAGTAAATTGACGAGCTATACCCTGAACCACGCTGGACAATGTGTTTGAACCTACAGGCATTGGGAGCTCAGCCAAAAATGCAAATACTTTTTGGAGACTGCTGGGGACTGTGGGATAGCTGGAGTCCTCAGTACCCCCTCCCTCCCTCCATGAGCATCCATTTGAGTCTCTGGCTTCCCGTTACGCTTGTCACGCAGCGCTGTATAGCCTGTAGATTTTTTTTTCAAACGCTTTGGCATTTCGTCTTCTGTAACGGAGCTCTGATAGAACAGATTTGTTTCTCCATACAGCGATCAGATCCAGTATCTCCCGTACGGTCCATGCTGGAGCTCTTTTTGGATTTGGGACTGCATTGCCACCCGTGCTGATCAGAGCTCCACGCTGGGCAAACAGGAAATGAAAATCAAAATTTTGCGGGGCTTTTCCTGTTTACCTGGCCACTGCATCCGAGTTGAGATTGCTGTCCAGAGCAGTCACAGTGGTGCACTGTGGGATACCGCCCGGAGGCCAATACCATCGATTTGCGGCCACACTAACCCTAATCTGATACCGTAATGCCGATTTTAGTGCTACTCCTCTCGTCGGGGAGGAGTACAGAAATCGATTTAAAGAGCCCTTTATATCGATATAAAGGGCCTCGTAGTGTGGACGGGTACAGCATTAAATCGGTTTAATGCTGCTAAAATCGGTTTAAACGCGTAGTGTAGACCAGGCCTAAGGATAGAAGATTAAGTGGCAGTTCTGTTGGTTCATGTATCGCACGTTTAAAGATACTGCAATCAAAGCAAAACATATAAAAATAGTCACCTCAGGGACTAGACTGGAGTTTGTCTCCTGATTAATAGCTCTCCCTGGATTACGATAACAGGGAACTCTGTCAATCTGAATAAAACAGAGGGTGTTGATCAAACAAAAGACCCATAACAAAAGCAGAAACTCCAGGAAGAGAAATCATCATTTAGAGTGAAACAACACTAGCAACTTGAATCCAATCAAGGTGTTTTTTTTTTTAAAAATAGTTAGAAGTTGTCTAAGATGGTACATTTGCTCCTGAGTTCCCACTGCTAAGACTTGTGGTTTTGTAATCACATTTTCCTTTTTCCCCTCTCTTCTTTTCGCTATATGAAAAACACCCAGAAACAAGGGAAACTGATTACATAATGGAAGTGAAGTTAATAACATAAGAATGGCCATACTGGGTCAGACCAAGGGTCCATCCAGTCCAGCATCCTGTCTGCCAACAGTGGCCAATGCCAGAGGGAGTGAACCTAACAGACAATGATCTTTTTGAAGTTCTTCATAGTCTACTTTGGTCTTAACTACCTTGAGCTGTTTAATATCATCTGCAAACTTTGCCACTTCACTGTTTACCTCTTTCTCCAGATCCTTTAAATAAATTGAATGGGATTGGGATTTAGCCAGCCTGAATGTTGAATGGGATTGGTCCTAGGAATGACCCTTGGGAACATCATTAGTTACCTCTCCATTCTGAAAATTTACCATTTATTCCTACCCTTTGTTCCCTGTCTTTTAACCAATTCTCAATCCATGAAAGGATCTTCCCTCTTATCCCATAACAACTTAGTTTACGTAAGAGCCTTTGGTGAGGAATCTTGTCAAAGGCTTTCTGGAAATCTAAGTACACTATGTCCACTGGATCCCCCTTGTCCGCATGTTTGTTGACCCCGTCAAAGAACTCTAATAGATTAGTAAGACATGATTTCCTTTTACAGAAACCATGTTGACTTTTGCCAAACAATTTATGTTCTTCTATGTGCCTGACAATTTTATTCTTTACTATTGTTTCAATTAATTTGCCCATTACTGACGTTAGACTTACCGGTCTGTAATTGCCGGGATCACCTCTAGAGCCCTTTTTAAATATTGGTGTTACATTAGCTACACCTCTACCTCAATATAACGCTGTCCTTGGGAGCCAAAAAATCTTACCGTGTTATAGGTGAAACTGCATTATATCAAACTTGATTTGATCCGCCGGAGCGTGCAGCCCCACCCTCCCGGAGCACTGCTTTACCATGTTATATCCAAATTCGTGTTATATCGGGTGGTGTTATAACGAGGTAGAGGTGTATGTTCCAGTCATTGGGTACAGAAGCTGATTTAAAGGACAGGTTACAAACCATAGTTAATAGTTCCACAATTTCACATTTGAGTTCTTTCAGAACTCTTGGGTGAATAGTATCTGGTCCCGGTGACTTGTTACTGTTAAGTTTATCAATTCATTCCAAAACCTCCTCTAACGACACTTCAATCTGTGACAATTCCTCAGATTTGTCACCTACAAAGGACGGCCCATACAAAGAGTGAGGTCAAAAGCATAAACAAATACTTTCATTCTCCAGCCTTTTTCGGGTAAAGTAATTGTAGATGTTTTAACAATAAGTACAATATTTCTAGACCAAAGTTTATGTTTAACTTATATTACAGTAGAATCCCAAATGTGCTGGGCATTTGACTGACATCTTTACCCTGAAGAATTTACAATATTAAAAAAAAAAAAGAGAGAGAGACCATATAGTAGGAAACAGGTCCAACATACAGTTAAAGAGGTCGGGTGCATGGTAAGCGCCCATTAGTTGAATATACATTTGATCTTTTATTTATAGTATAAATGTTTTCATTTTGTTGTTTGGTGAAGGAGCTCAGTGTTGAAGTACAGGAGAGGAAAGGTTGGGTTGAAAAAGGTAGATGGGAAAAGGAAGAAGAAATTAGATGGAAGGAGGCAGAAAGAGAGGGAGTGGAGCGTAGTGGGTAACATGGAGAGTGGGGCTGGGCAGTTGCTGAATTGCAGCAGTGGGGGAGAAGTGGGATGGAGATCAGTTAATGGCAAGACAGCAAATTGAGGGGGGGAATGCAGAGTCCAAGTTTCAGAGGTGAATAAGCGATGGCAAGAGGCACTCCCCTGATCATGCTGCTGCTCTGCACTATGTTAAGAGCATCCTCAGGGTTTCTCTAATGTACCCTGGGCTGCAGGAGCTGCAATGGGACAAAAAATTCAGGCAAGGAGTTGCATCACATAGAGGGATCCTTGCCACCCCTCTCTGCCCAAGTTTTTCCCTGGTATATCAGCAGCAGGGGTGGTGAATAGGGTAAGAATCACTGGGTTGGTTGTGTATTGCTAGGAGAGGGATTACACTAGAATGGGGTGATCCTCCCAAGCTATTATTTTTTTAATAATTTTCACCATAATTTTGGACATCTACATGAAAATACCCTTTATGGTAAGAAAATCCAACACATTACGTTAGATAGATGTGTTTATGTTAATAATCAGTCTAAATGTAAATACCACGGTGTCTGTTAAAGCAAGGCTAAAATGTAGTGGAAAATACAAACCCAACATACATGCAGCATATGTGTATGTTAGTGCTTGAGTCCCAAAAAAAGAAGTGCCAGAACTCCTGGGACTCGGCTTCCTGCTCCAGAAGGAGAGGTGGTGGCTTGGTGACCTGGACAACTTAGTTAACTGCTCTGACTTCCCACCTTCCGAAGCAGGCCCAGAAGTGGATGAGATAGAGGCAGCAGTATGAGGAAATGACACCTTCTCCTCATCCACCTCTTCGACTTTCAGGTCCGCTCTGGAAGGAGAGATGGTGGCTTGGTTACCTAGACCATCCACTGTACTGAGCCACCATCTCACCTTCTGAAGCAAAAGTCTTTCGTCTGATGAAAGAAATTTCCATGGAACCTAACCTCTTCATTTACATTAATTCTTATGGGGAAATTGGATTTGCTTAACAATGTTCTGATTTTTTTCAGGAATATAACTACAACGTTAAGTGAGGAGTTACTGTATAAACTGTAAGAATAATAGGACACATACTTATCTCCTAGAACTGGAAGGGACCCTGAAAGGTCATTGAGTCCAACCCCCTGCCTTCACTAGCAGGACCAAGTATAGATTTTTGCCCCAGATCCCTAAGTGGCCCTCTCAAGGATGGAGCTCACAACCCTGGGATGAGCAGGCCAATGCTCAAACCACTGAGCTATCCCTCCTCCTGTACAATTCAAATGTACAGTTCAGATAATAACTTTAAAACCTTAGAAATAAAACAAACTATACACCACGATTTACATGTATTACAAAGAAATCTTTGATTAAAAAGTATAAAATCCCATTCCACCTGATAATTTAACCATTCAATAATCCCCACCTGTATTTACAGCTGTATATGTTCACTCTGGCCTTCAGGACAGGCCCAGGACTGTTCACTGTCACTTCAGCAGTGTAATTGATCATCTTCGTTAGCATATTCAAGAACTACCACATAGCGACCGACTTGGGGAATGTTCAGTCTCAGATGTAAATCAACCTATTGGAGATTCAACAAGAAAATAAGCTTAGCATCACTGGGGGAAAAAAATCACTCCATTTATATATTACTTTTCACAAACATTAAGCTGCTTTTCAGAAATAAAACTGTATATACAGAGATTACTATGCCTGCCATCAAAATGCAGCCATCTCTGGAAACACCTACCCTTATATTAGTGCCAAGAATATTATATGACAGTTTTGGACAAAAGAAGCTTACTCTATCCAATAGACGTAACAGGAGAAAGAATTTTTATAGGTGGAATGTACTTTCCCAATTTTGCTAGGACATGAGGCTATCATCATTCCTTTCCACATGGAATTTTTAATGCCAAGTCAATATTGTTTTCATGTCTCAACTGAAAGAAAAGCCTCCAGTTCTCCATGAAAAATGCTCGGCTGAGAAGAAGGTTGTTATCTAATAAATTACCACCAGCACTTTCTGAAGCATGAAGTTTTCCTTTGAGTCCTAAACAAACTACTTGAAAAAATTTAAATGTCTATTTATTGAGATACTGGCATGAAAAGTGCAATACAGCTACACACTTTTATTGTTGCTGAATTCAGTATAATTCTCCTGAATGTTAGCATTTTCTTCATTATTCCCTTAGGCCCTGGTCCTGTGAACACTTAAGTATGTATATGCATCTGTTTATGTGATTAGGCATTTTGATTTCAATGGGAGTACTCACATGGGTAAAGCTAGGAACATGTATAAGTGTTAGAAGGATCAGGGCTTTTGGTGTTTGACTGTTCCTATTTCAATACAGATTCTCAGGAATGAGCTGTGCCAGAGGATATTAACAGGAGACAAAAGGAGTCATTATCTTTATGTGTTGTTCCCATGTACAGAATTAGATCATGCAGGTTAGTGTTGTATTTGTTCAATAAGATACTACTACAAAACTTTATATGATAAAGCATGAGACCCTGTTTTCATGGATATACTTTGGCATAATTGTTCTGCTTCTTTGCTTTTTTTTTTAAATGCAGCCATTAATAAAACAAATGTACACAGATGTACATATATATATTTAAGAAATCACAAAATGTTAAATTTTACATTACCTTTGTGTGTTATTGTTACTGCCAAATGATACGATTTGTTTCTAAAACAGACAGTTTGACAGTACTTGTACTACCTTCTAACTGAGGGATTTCAGTGAAGGATTCTTTACAAAACCTTTTGCCTTTGGTAGAATAAAGCAGTGCTTCTCAAAGTCGGGCCGCTGCTTGTTCAGGGAAAGCCCCTGGTGGACCGGGCTGGTTTGTTTATCTGCCGCATCCACAGGTTCAGCTGATCGCGACTCCCACTGGCCATGGTTCGCTGCTCCGGGCCAATGGGGGCTGCGGGAAGGGTGGCCAGCACATCTCTCAGCCCATGCCACTTCCCGCAGCCCCCACTGGCCTGGGATGGCAAACCGCGGCCAGTGGGAGCCACAATCGGCCGAACCTGTGGACATGGCAGGTAAACAAACTGGCCTGGACCACCAGGGGCTTTCCCTGAATAAGCGGTGGACGGCGAGGAAGCACTGGACTAAAGCATTCACTTACATCACAGTTGTATATTATTGGAGCCGTGTGTGAGATTAGTCAATGAACCAGATTCTGATCTAAAGGTAGGTCCACACTGGCCTGCAGTTTAGACTAATGGGGCATAAATAGATAGTGTGCACAAAAGTGCTGTGCTGTAATTTCCCCATATGGATGCTACAGGTGCAAACTTAAAGGTCCCTATAATAAATAATAATAGGAAATATACCAATCTCCTAGAACTGGAAGGGACCTTGAAAGGTCATCAAGTCCAGCCCCCTGCCTTCACTACCAGGACCAAGTACTGATTTTTGCCCTAGATCCCTAAGTGGCCCTCTCAAGGATTGAATTCACAACCCTAGGTTTAGCAGGCCACTGCTCAAACCACTGAGCTATGTCCCTTTAGTTCAAACTACAGACCAGTGTAAACATGCCCTAAATTACACTTCTATATACTCCAAGTAACTTCGTGGAGGCTAATGGTCTTGCTATGAATTTGCAGCGGAATCGATCCCAACAAATTTACAATTAGCTAATTTACAATTGGAAATAGAAATAAAAACATGACTATAATTAGTATCTGTTAGTATGTATACAGGAATCTGACCTCTATTCCACTGATGTGTGACATCACTGGATGCTCTGGGGTTGGCTGTCGGACAGCTATTCTTCTGTACTCTCCACCAAGCAAGAAATGTGTCGCCTCTGAACCGAGGACACAGGAAAATCTGGCTAGTGGTAAATGCTGATAAAGCAAGCAGCTTTAAAACAAAGCAAAAACACAGTGATATCATAATTACCAATTACAACATTAAAGAAAAATCATTAAAGTAGTCCGGAGTAATCAGCTTATTATACAGTGTATATACTAACTTATCTGTCGTAGCACGTCCTGAATAGGTGCAAGGTTCTGTAACTTGTAATTGCAAGATTGGTGCTTCATAGTAATCACTAGGTAACAGCACCATGTAATCCTAAAAACAAAGAAAGTGATTCATACAAAGAGCACACAGAAAATTATAAAATGTACATCTCTAAAACATATGCAAAGGTCTTCCAAAGGGTACATCAATTCATCTAGATATTTGCCTAGTTTTATAACAGTCTACATAAAACAAACTAGCAAAGTCAGTACAAACTAAAATTTCCTACGACCTGTTTATACTGCTCTGTATACTATGCACTGAAATGTAAGTATAATGTTTACATTCCAATTGATTTAATTTATAATTATATAGTAAAATGAGAAAGTAAACAATTTTTCAGTAACAGTGTGGCTGTGACACTTCTGTATTTTTATGTCTGATTTTGTAAGCAAGTAGTTTTTAAGTGAGGTGTCACTTGGGGGTACGCAAGACAAATCAGACTCCTAAAGCAGAACAGTAGTCTGGAAAGGGATGAGAGCCACTGAGGTAAGAAACCCAGGTTTCTCATCTCAGGGCTGCAGCTGACTCTTAAACTTCTGTGCAGTCAAACCACTAGAGGAGGTCAGAGTACCACATGGTGTAAGCATGGGTTACATAAACACTACTTTATGTACACAGTTACTTCTGCACACTACTCACCCGTGCATGCAAGATGTCAAATTTACATGTACAAAAACACTTGTGATTGACTAACATATGCAAAAAGGGTTCTCCTATGTGCACCAAACTGATTGTGCATACAAATTCAGTGAATTAAATAAAGTCAAACAGGCATAAAAAGAAGGCACATTTTAAACTCTGGCTCTACTGGTCTATCAGTTTCAAACTATATACTGATGTTTATTTGATTTTAAATGTTTATGTATTGAAGTTTTTTTATAAAAAAAAATAATATGATTTGTTAGGATAATCAGTAAGTCCCCTTTCAAAATTATGGACAGAACAGACAACAAAAACCTAACAAATATTGCCATTATAGATAAGAAACAAGGTTTAATAGTACGGTTGTCATTATGTCATCTATTCCATATATTTTAGTACAGTCATGGGCTTGATGATTGAAGGTGTTATTTCTGATTCCTGCTAAAAAATGTTAAAAAATACAAATTGATTTTGACATGATTTCATTGTGATTATACATATTTTGGGTGTTTCATAAGTGATCATTTGAAATGTTCTGCCTTTGTTATACTTTGCACTAACTTTTCTGAATCTTTATGATGCATAATTTGCCAGTTTCGTAGGCAGTGGAAGGAGGTCACAGTATTTAGAAAACAACTTATTAAAGGCGGAGTTCTTCTTATATTTTCTCTGAGAGAGCACCCTTTAATAGGATCTTCATCACTAATTAAGGGCTTGATCCATCAAACACATGAAAGCTTGGATTGCTCTCATGAGTGAAGTGACTCTTGCAGGCGTTTTCAGGATTGGGCTCTAACTCTATAGAAAGAGTTTCAAATTATAACTGACCCAGATTTTGAATAAGACATCTGGATAGGGCCAAAATGTGATGATTACAGGTTTGTATAAACACCTGTGAATTTTCTAAAAAGTGCATCCATTGGAGAGGCACAGTCTAGATATATTTAAAAGTCTGATACATACAAAACAAGGGCAGGTGAGATTCAAATAAGAGAAAAAGAAGTGAAATGAGAATTGTAAAATTTCACAATTTTTTATTCCAAAATGACACCGTGCTCTTTTCTGGTATTGAGTTTCATGTCCGTTACAGGGCTCTTCCTGGTACATAACTTTGAGGTGGCCCTTTCATTCTCTCTCAAACTCTCCCAAATAAATTCTACTCTCAAAAACTTTAAAAAAATATTCAGTCATTTTCTACCAGGAGGACTCCCTCTGCCATAATATTGACAATCCATGTTCCTGGAATAAGTGAGAATGGATCTGCAAAGCTGTTTCCTGGGACAGTGGCAAAAGCCGGCTTCTTACTGGGTGGGAAGACAATGTCTTTGCTCTGAGTAGCCCCTGACAGCAAAAAATAAATTAAATAATATTATTGGATTATGTCAAATGACTCCATTTTCTCAAGGCTTAAGACCAATGCTTTCATTCACTAAAATTAGAGTGACAACAACTGATCAATGCTGCTCTTTCAGCACGCATTAGGAATACACTGCAAAATGTACATATTAAGCCACAGATCTATGTGATTATTGTCCTCTTCATTCTCACTAGGCTCAAGTGAAGTGATTTAGAAAAATAGGAAACACCTCTATTTCCCCCTGAACTTTTGCCACACCCTGGGAAGGTTCTGAAACATTTCTTTCCTTTTCCTTAATTTTCATTCCATCTGTCTCACACTGCTTTAATAAAGACAACAAAAGGCCAACATTGTGGAATTTTCAGCTGATCCAAAGCAGCAGGTAATGGAAATCTTAGGAGACAGACTGTTCTCATGTGATTTCCAGCCAATTCTCCAGACTTGAGAGGTTCTGATCTAAAATTTTAGTTACTAATTGTAACATAAGAGGACTTCTGTTCATTTGTACAGAGTGAATATACAGAAATACCGTAGCTGCAGTGTCCCTCAGGGAAGAGAAGAAATGGGAGTCAACTGCAATGACTATATAGAGCATTCTTTATCAAAGCTACAGATTACAGATAAGACCCCCTGTATTTCTTTTTGGCTCTCATCTCCCTGACCAATCAGCACAGCCTGTGCTGCTGTGTCACCACACAGTCTCTAAGGGTACAGCAGCATGGCAAAAACAACCTATGCGGCAGTGAGACTCAGAGCCTGGGTCTACAGATTTGGGCTCACACTATGGCGCTAAAATTAGCCTCTACACCCCCACCCCCAGACACAGAGAATCTGGAATCCTTATCTCCTTAATGGTGTGAACCAAAACCAACCACTCCAAATTCTGCTGACATCTGTAACCAGTCCAACATTTGTGGATCAGGACCCATTGTTAAATATTAGTTACACGGTAAAGACAGGAGCCAAGCAGCTTTTGAATAAAAATATTATTTGTAGCATCGAAAAGTAACTGAGTCCTGTTAAACTCGCTGAAAGCTTCACCTAACTGTCAGTCTGAACCACCTACGTCAGTACTGAAAATATTAAATTTGGTAAACTAGACATCTAAAAAAATTATTAATAATGAAGTCAATAGGTATTATGCAAACGCAGGCAACATTAGTCACAGCAAAGTACACTAGATAAACACATAGCACTTGAAGTTGTTAAAAACAATACATTTAAAATGACATTATTAGTTGAAATTGGCTGAAAGTATGAAAATGCTTCTCTGATCTAACACTGAGTCATCTGCTCTCTTCTGTCATTACACCTACCTGTTTCAGACCGAGATTGGTAAGCAGTTATGCGGCCAGATACCATTTCAATTCCAGGGTTAATAAATCTCAAGATAACATGAAATAAGTAGAGGTTTGATTTCTCCACATTCAGAATTATCCTCACTTCATTCTGTAAAATGGAAGTTAATAAACACAAACAGCCATAAAGTGCTGAATGGATAAACAATTAGAAGCCATGCAAGCAAAACAGTAAATTGCTAGAGAACATAAACACACACACATATAAAGACAAATATGTACAAAAACAGCGATTCTGGTGTATGATGGGTGAAGATAGACAAGCCTAGCAAGAAAATAATTCACTTACAAGTATAATTAGTGTCAAAATGTTTCCCCTCAGCAACTGAGATCCTCCCTTTAGAGCTCTTTGAAACCAGGCTGACATAGCGGAGTACTAGGTGGAAGAGCTTAGAGGAAGTCACAGTGACAGGCACAACCACCTCTGGCTGGGAAAAATAAAAAGAATGAGAAAAAAAAGGAAAAAGGAAAGTATATTATTTAACACACTACCACCCAAAGAGAGAAAAGTTATAGAAACCATTTAGCAAGGACAAACTCTGTAACAGGAAAGAAAAGTTATGGTAGCATACGAAAGAATATAGAACGAAACATTCTGCTGAGGTAAAACACTGATATTGAACAAGTGTCTTACCCGGCTAGTCTTGGAAAAGCAGAATTAAAGGTGCATGTTGATACTACTCTGTGAATGGTGGACAGTACTTTGTTGGAATCCTGCAATTGCTCACACAATGCCTTAAAGCAGACGTATTGTAAAAAGGGTTTCCTGTATTCCTGGATAATAACCCAGAATTCTCCGTCCAAGTCCTGGATCCCACACAAAATTCTAAAAGCATACAGAAGTCTCAGAACGTCATTGCACTTTCTTCTGATCCCCAGCAAACCTCCTAGCCTGTTACATTCATGGTGGCTCTGGTTACATTTTTGCCCTTCAGCTGAACTGACATTTCTGGAACCAAGTGTCTCTTTTCAGTCACTGACTGGCAGTGCTGCCCCCAGAAGACAAATCACATGGCACCTTATCTACTTAAAGTTTCACAGCAGCAGAGTGGGAGACTTATGCCATGGGTTCTCAAACTGGGGGTCGGGACCCCTCAGGGGGTCACGAGGTTATTACATGGGGCATCACAAGCTGTCAGCCTCCACCTCCACCCACCTGCTTTGCCTTCAGTATTTATAATAGTGTTAAATATATAAAAAAGTGTTTTTAATGCATAAGGGGGGGTCACAATCAGAGGCTTGCTGTGTGAAAGGGGTCACCAGTACAAAAGTCTGAGAACCCCTGACTTATTCAGACAGGCAGAGGGGTTCAGTAACTGGTGGTGGAATAGCAAGAACTGACTTAGCATGACCTCAAGGGTTCCCCTTGCCTTGTTCCTCCATTCTGCCTTATGCTTCCTCTCTTCATGGTTCACACCTCCTAACCCTCTCTCTCTCTCTTTCAATATGCCCAGGTGACTGTCCCTTATACTACCACCACCTTCTTGGTCTGTTCTCCCTTTCAGGCACACACACATTCCACTCTCCCTACCTTCTGGAACAAAAGATCACCCATAGGGCTGCCCCTTCAAAAGACCTCACCTTCTCTGATCTCTGAAAGGTAACTAATGGCTAATGCCACCAGGACAGGCCTTACTCATTTTCAGAGCATGTGCTTATCGGTCATTATTAGAGAACAAAAGTATTTGTATACAGCCCTCCCCTTTATTAAAATAAAAAGGAAAGCAGGAGAGCAGAGGGGAATCTAGAAATGGGAGAGCTATAGAGGGCACGTGTACAAATACTTTAAGTATAACAGAGGGTAGAAGAAAATAGGAGAGCAGAAAGGAAAGTTCAACAGAAAATATGGAAAAATAGGAGAAGCTTTTACTATTTTTGAAGGGAGGAGAGTGATAGTTCAGAGGAGTGAGGCTGGGAGAGAAGCAGATGAGGAAATATTGAAAGAATATATATTTGATAGAGAAAAGGCAAAAGGAAAAGAAGCCTGAAGCTTTACTGACAGAATAGTGTTTGAGATATGATGGGAAGTTTTGAGAGTATAGACAGGAAAGCAAGTGTGAAGAGACAGAAGGAGGATACCTGTGGGGAAGGGTGGACAGTCTTGTGTTTAAGGTAAAATTGGGGAGGCGGCGCTAGACCAAGGTCTGGCATAGGCCAGATTGCTTAGGCCAAACATTTTAAAATTTGGGTGTTACACTGAAGTATATTAAAACACATTAGTGGCATGACAGTGCACTCGCAGCTCCTGCTAAGGACACGCACTGACTAATTATTTCATCTGAATGACAACATTGCCACCTTTTAGATTGTCTCCTTCCACAAAAGTTGTAGCATTAGTATATCATGTAACAATGTGTCAGCCCCAAAGAAATTTTGGGATAATTGTTTCATTTCCCTGCAAGACATGGGTAAACTATGTCAAAATCCAGAACGCCCTTTGATATAAGGAGCGTGCAGGTAATTCAGCTGTCCTACAAGGATACAACTATCTAAGGCTCAGATCCTACAAATACTTGCATAAATGTATAGCTTTACTCATATGTATTTACAGGATCAGGGTCTAAATTATTCGTAAGAACAGCCATACTGGGTCAGACCAAAGGTCCATCTAGCCCAGTGTCCTGTCTTCTGACAGTGACCAAGGCCAGGTGCCCCAGAGGGAATGAACAGAACAGGTCATCATCAAGTGATCCATCCCCTGTCACTCATTCCCAGCTTCTGGCAAACAGAGGCTACGGACACTATCCCAGCCCATCCTGGCAATTCTACTACCTCCTTCATAAAATGTCAAGTGGGTATGAAACAAAAGAGGGACCATGTAGAGTGGAAGTTAAGAAATCAGATCTTCGACGAGTAGCTTTTGTGAATGTGGGTTAATTCAAAAAGTTAACAAAAAGAGCCCCCGATTAAAAAAAAGAAGAACAAAGAGGAAAAAGGAAAATAATTACTTGCCCAATGGTTACGTACTTACCCTTCAGTTTATGGTTGCTCCATTGGTCCTCAGATACCCTACTAAAGCTGACATAAATTGTTCTAAGAACTGTAAATCTAAACTGCACCAATTTAATAACAGAACCACACATTCCAGGACGGTGACCAACTAGCCTTTGTTGCTTAAATTTACTGTTTTATAACTGTCAGTTCCTTTGCTTTGAATTCAGTGCAGATCTTCTCATTCCTGCCCTAGACACAGCAGACGATGGGCACTTTCTTCCTCTGATTTACTCACTTGGACTCTGCTCATGATAAACTAACTTGTAAACAATCACAAGACTGTAATATTCATGCACAGTCACATTCTTGCTTGGATGCTGCTGCTTTATTCAACAATCAACAGGCCTATTTGCTATAATGCAAATATGTCAAGCCTACTGAAGTATACTGCTGTCTCTCAACCACTGTAGTAGCAAGGGCATACTTTATTCTGACCTCCTCCATGACTTTACATTCAGGTAGTAATATTAAGTAGACATAAGCCCCAAGGGCTGCATTTTCATTCAGCAGCATTTAATCAATGACGTACTTGTATGGAAGACATCTGTGCATATCCTCTCCAACTAAAGCCAGGAAATTCCTGGGGGTCATAATCAAACCGAATGCCTCTTCCACTGGCAGTGGTACCATCTTCGATCTCAAACTTCATGTGGTGTAAATCAGGGAAAAGTGGTTCTTTTCAGGCCTTTCATAAAGAAAAAAAACAAACACGGAGGAGTTATTTATTTTCTCTGAATGTCTGAATTTCTCCATATAAAGAAATTGTAACACCTTCCTGTCAGCAGTCATACTGTTACCAACAAAGTACAATTACAATGGCTGACTGCACCTCAAATATCATTTGGAAGTAACTGTGTTTGGGTCATTTGACAAATTCATGTGTTACTTCACCACTTGTAAGTAATGAGACCAACCCAAATTCATTACTGTTATCAATTTTCATCATACCTAGGCCAAAGGTGCATGATATTTTTATGGTATCAGTTTACCTGCAATGTATCGCCTGGATATCAGCTTCCCACGTGGATGGGGTGCACATGTTAATACTCGGCATATCAGGAAACCTCCACCCAGCAATGCAATTTGAAGGCACTAGCTAATCTCTGTATGACTTTCCTCTGAGAAAATGAAGCACTGAGGTGAGGACAGGCTGATGACAGTGGAATCCTCTGAACTCTGGTTAATTCATACATTCCTGGTGACACCAGGAATGTATGATAATAGGAAGGATTCAAACGGCTTCTGTTAATGAGCTATATTCTGTTCTCCGTTATACTGGTGCAACTCTACTGACATAATTGAGAGGGAAACTTGGTTTATTTATTTTCTAAAGCAACATATGTAATGCTATTGCGAAAGATGGAGATGATTGTTAATTAAATGAGTATCAAAAGCCATAAATATAAAGTTGAAGAAAAGTGGTGGGCAGGAAACATCTGCAGAGTAGCTGATACCACAGCCTACCAGCTAATTTATCAACAGATCATGTGAAAAAATGCCAAGGAATCCTGGGCAGTTTTAAATGATTGTTTTGAAGCATGAACTGTGGCTATGTCTGTACTTGGAGCTGGGATGTGATTCCCAGCTTGTGCAGACATACTTACACTAAATCTACTTCAGCTAGCTCGGTATATATTGTAGTGTAGCCTTGGTAGCACAGGCAGAGGCAAGTGGTGGGAGGGGCTAGATGTCCCAAGCATGTACCCAAGGGATCTGAGAAGTTTTGTGCTCAGGGCAGCTAGCCTGCCCTGCTGCTCACCACCACTGCTTGTGCAACCATGGCTACACTACTATTGTTAGCAAGCTAGCTCGAGTAGGGCTAGCACAAATATGTTTATGCAAGGTGGGAATCACACCCCGAGCAAAATGTGTAGACGTAGCCTACAGGTCTCAGCAAGACTTACTTCTGACAGGTCGTTCCCACTATGTGGTTTCTGCACTGGCAGTCACCTGATGGCTCACTGCACACAAGATTGACAGATCCTCCGACATCACATTGGCAGCCTATCAGGTAAAGAATAGAAGCCACATTTTTCATCAGAAAATGTAATAAACATTACCAGAAAGCACACTTCACTTCCTCTAATTCTGTGGTTCTCAATCTGTGGCCCAGGTGCCATTTGCAGCCCAATCAGCACACAGCTGCAGCCCATGTGACATCCTCAGGGCCGTACAGGCAGTATTGGATGCAGCCCACATAATATGTTGTGGGCTGCATATGCCGCCCATAATGGTAAATAAATTGAGAACCACTGCTCTAATTAAACCACCATTAAGTGGCAATGCAAATTTCCCCCTTCAGACTCCCTTATGAGATTTTCAAACAAATGTTAATACAGTTGTACATATTTCAGTTATTTCAGGTTTCTCATAAGGGTTTTTTTTTTAAACATGACATAAAATTTCTTTTCCTGGTCAAAATATTAAATAGTAAATACAAGCCACGCTTGCTGTTTGCTGTGATTAAGGTTTATCAGTATAAGCATTCAGTTTTTCTATTCAATGGGATGGATTTCTATAATGACGATTAAAATAAGCATGCAGTGGGAATACAGTGGCAATTTATTTTTTAAGAAAATAAAGAACAAATGCATGTAAAATACAAAACAAAGTTTATTTTTGAGGGACAGCTACCACATGTTTTGATTTGTGGTACAAAAATTATATACAGTGTATAATCATATATTTGTATATATATACTTTTTGAAAAAATACTGGACAAACTATGGACTTGATACAGCAAACAGGACTTCAGGCACAAATAAGGACATCCTTAAAAGTATATCTAGGTCAAAAATGCAAAGCCAAATGCTTCAAGGTTCTTAAGTCAACATTGCCACATCAAATTAGAAGTGACCTATTTTTCTGATGTGCTGAGGATCCATAAATCTCCTTGGAATCAATGGAAACTTTAGGTCCTCAACCCTTTGAAAATCAGACCACTTTTGCTTAGGTACTTTACGTTTATTATCTAGGTTTGATCAGCTTGGCCACAATTTATAACTCCACACACTGAAGAAGGGATTGGTTAAAGACTGAAATGATCTAAAAATATATTTTAAAATCTTAAATCATTAAGGGACTGATCCAAATCCCAATGAAGGCTACGGGGATATTTCCAGCAATTTCAATATATTTTGGGCTAAGCCTCACAGAAAAGACTTAAAATGACATACAGGTACATCTCGGGTTGTGGGGAAGCAGTTTACAATCTGCTAGGATCTGTATTCAGCATTTCATGGTTTTCTTGCAGCAGCTAATAACATTACAATCAGCAAGCACAGAATGGAGCTGAAGTTCTAATAGGCATCAGTGATGTTATTAATTCTTGCAGAAGAAACAAACAACCCTGATCTAAGGTCCTGAAAGGAAAGTAAAAGGATATATAATTTTATATATCTTGTTTTAAAGTATATTTAACTGTGATATTTAGGCCTTTCCATATGTTTTGTTGGGTAAAATTTATCTCAGCTTGGAGACACTTCACAGGGCTTTCCATTTCATTTAAACGTCCTCCAAGTGGGTGGTGGGAAAGTATCAGCCTTTGTCAGAGAGGCTCTGTATGCTATAGAAACAAGTGCCCTGTTCCTTGTCCCTTTTGATGGAAATAGGTGACTTAACTGGTGCAGAGAGCCTTAAGGAAGATGACAGAATATTCATGAGCAAAACTAATTGCTCATGAATGAGCTCAGTCTGCACACTCAAACTGGGGTTTGCACTTCTACATTTATGACATGCACTCACAAGTGATAGTGTAAAAAAATGCAGAAACGGGTAGTTTAGTGTTCAAACAGAGGCCTCATTCTGAAAATGTGACCCTTGGGATTTTAAAGACACTTTAATTACCATTGTAACTACTCTGTTGGAAACACTCATTTTCCATTTTACTTGACACCCAAAGTAATTCCTGTTTTCCAGAGAGTAATAGCCAGCTTCACAAGTGTCACAGGAACCTCCACAAACATCAGGCTTGCAATGACAGTCACCATTCTTCTGCAGAGAAAATGATTTGATCAAGATGGTTTCAACTTTTTGTTCAATATTTCTTATTCAAAAGGAAAAAAAAATCTGACCAGAACAAATAAGATATTTTCAGGATATTACTATTGCTATCTGTCACCTTGAACAGACAGTCTAAAGGATATGTGCTCAAGACCCTAAAAAAACTTGCCAGGGAAGTTTTTATATAATACTGTATATCTGGAATGTCACCAATTATTTGTTCATATAAGGACAATAACCATTTATAGCAATTCTACCCTACTGA